>NW_027480649.1:0-604504 GCF_051401765.1 Calliopsis andreniformis | reverse complement strand
ATTGAGGATTGAAGATTGCGCATTGAGGATTGAAGATTGACGATTGAGGATTGAGGATTGAGGATTGAGGATTGAATATTGAGGACTGAGTGTTGAGGGTTGTGTGATGAGAACTGATGTTTGTGGTTAGAGGTTTGAAGATTGCAGATTGAGTATTGAGTATTGAAAACTGTGATTTGAGGATATTCTATTGAGGATTGAGTATTGACAACTGATTGTTGAGGACTTAGGGCCGGAGATTGAGGATTCAGGATTGAGGATTCAGAATTGAGGTTTGAGAACTCAGGATTGAGGATTGAAGATTGAGCATTGTGGATTGAAGATTGAGGATTGAGGATTGAAGATTGAGGATTGAGGATTGAAGATTGAGGATTGGGTATTGAGGATTGAAGAATGAGGATTGAGGAATGAGGATTGAGGATTGAGGATTGAGGATTGAAGATTGAGTATTGAGGATTGAATGCTGACGATTGAGGATTGAGGATTGAGGATTGAGTATTGAGGATTGAGGATTGAAGATTGAGTATTGAGGATTCAAGATTGAGGATTGAGGTTTGGGGACTGAGGATTGAGGACGAGGACTGAGGGTTGAGTATTGACGATTGGGGATTGAGGATTGAGGATTGAGGATTGAGGATTGAGGATTGAGGATTGAGGATTGAAGATTGAGTATTGAGGATTGAATGCTGACGATTGAGGATTGAGGATTGAGGATTGAGTATTGAGGGTTGAGGACTGAAGATTGTATATTGATGATTGAAGATTGAGGATTGAGGATTGAGGGTTGTGGATTGAGGACGAGGACTGAGGGTTGAGTATTGACGATTGAGGTTTGAGGACTGGGGATTGAGGATTGAGGATTGAGGATTGAGGATTGAGGATTGAAGATTGAGGATTGGGTATTGAGGATTGAACATTGAGGATTGAGGTATGAGGATTGAGGATTGAGGATTGAGGATTGAAGATAGAATATTGATGATTGAAGATTGAGGATTGAGGATTGAGGGTTGTGGATTGAGGACTGAGGATTGAGGATTGAAGATTGAGGATTGGGGATTGAGGATTGAAGATTGATGATTGAGGATTGATGGTTGTGGATTGAGGACGAGGACTGAGGGTTGAGTATTGATGTTTGAAGTATGAGGATTGTGGATTCAGGACTGATAATTGAGGATTGAGGATTGAGGATTGAAGATTGAGAATTCGGTATTGAGGATTGAAGAATGAGGATTGAGGATTGAGGATTGAGGATTGCAGATTGAGGATTGAAGATTGAGCGTTGAGGATTGAGAATTGAGGATTGAAGATTGACTATTGAGGATTGAGGATGATGGCTGAGTGTTGAAGATTGAGGTTTGAGGTCTGAGGACTGAGGATTGAGGATTGAGAATTGAGGATTGAGGATTGAGGATTGAGGATTGAGGATTGGGTATTGAGGATTGAAGAATGAGTATTGAGGATTGAGGACTGAGTGTGGAGGGTTGTGTGATGAGAACTGATGTTTGTGGATAGAGGTTTGAAGATTGCAGATTGAGTATTGAGTATCAAAAACAGTGATTTGAGGATATTCTATTGAGGATTGAGTATTGACAACTGATTGTTGAGGATTTAGGGCCGGAGATTGAGGATTCAGGATTGAGGATTCAGAATTGAGGTTTGAGAACTCAGGATTGAGGATTGAAGATTGAGTATTGAGGATTGAAGATTGAGGATTGAGGATTGAAGATTGAGGATTGAGGATTGAAGATTGAGGATTGGGTATTGAGGATTGAAGAATGAGGATTGAGGAATGAGGATTGAGGATTGAGGATTGAGTTTTGAAGATTGAGTATTGAGGATTGAATGCTGACGATTGAGGATTGAGGATTGAGGATTGAGGATTGAGGATTGGGGATTGAGGATTGAGGATTGAGGATTGAAGATTGAGGATTGGGTATTGAGGATTGAACATTGAGGATTGAGGTATGAGGATTGAGGATTGAGGATTGAGGATTGAAGATAGAATATTGATGATTGAAGATTGAGGATTGAGGATTGAGGGTTGTGGATTGAGGACTGAGGATTGAGGATTGAAGATTGAGGATTGGGGATTGAGGATTGAAGATTGATGATTGAGGATTGATGGTTGTGGATTGAGGACGAGGACTGAGGGTTGAGTATTGATGTTTGAAGTATGAGGATTGTGGATTCAGGACTGATAATTGAGGATTGAGGATTGAGGATTGAAGATTGAGGATTCGGTATTGAGGATTGAAGAATGAGGATTGAGGATTGAGGATTGAGGATTGCAGATTGAGGATTGAAGATTGAGCGTTGAGGATTGAGAATTGAGGATTGAAGATTGACTATTGAGGATTGAGGATGATGGCTGAGGGTTGAAGATTGAGGTTTGAGGTCTGAGGACTGAGGATTGAGGATTGAGAATTGAGGATTGAGGATTGAGGATTGAGGATTGAGGATTGGGTATTGAGGATTGAAGAATGAGTATTGAGGATTGAGGACTGAGTGTGGAGGGTTGTGTGATGAGAACTGATGTTTGTGGATAGAGGTTTGAAGATTGCAGATTGAGTATTGAGTATCAAAAACAGTGATTTGAGGATATTCTATTGAGGATTGAGTATTGACAACTGATTGTTGAGGATTTAGGGCCGGAGATTGAGGATTCAGGATTGAGGATTCAGAATTGAGGTTTGAGAACTCAGGATTGAGGATTGAAGATTGAGTATTGAGGATTGAAGATTGAGGATTGAGGATTGAAGATTGAGGATTGAGGATTGATGATTGAGGATTGGGTATTGAGGATTGAAGAATGAGGATTGAGGAATGAGGATTGAGGATTGAGGATTAAGTTTTGAAGATTGAGTATTGAGGATTGAATGCTGACGATTGAGGATTGAGGATTGAGGATTGAGGATTGAGGATTGGGGATTGAGGATTGAGGATTGAGGATTGAGGATTGAGGATTGGGTATCGCGGATTCAACATTGAGGATTGAGGATTGAGGATTGAGTATTGAGGGTTGAGGACTGAAGATTGTATATTGATGATTGAAGATTGAGGATTGAGGATTGAGGGTTGTGGATTGAGGACGAGGACTGAGGGTTGAGTATTGACGATTGAGGTTTGAGGACTGGGGATTGAGGATTGAGGATTGAGGATTGAGGACTGAGGATTGAAGATTGAGGATTGGGTATTGAGGATTGAACATTGAGGATTGAGGTATGAGGATTGAGGATTGAGGATTGAGTATTGAAGATAGAATATTGATGATTGAAGATTGAGGATTGAGGATTGAGGGTTGTGGATTGAGGACTGAGGATTGAGGATTGAAGATTGAGGATTGGGGATTGAGGATTGAAGATTGATGATTGAGGATTGATGGTTGTGGATTGAGGACGAGGACTGAGGGTTGAGTATTGATGTTTGAAGTATGAGGATTGTGGATTCAGGACTGATAATTGAGGATTGAGGATTGAGGATTGAAGATTGAGGATTCGGTATTGAGGATTGAAGAATGAGGATTGAGGATTGAGGATTGAGGATTG
The DNA here is from genome assembly GCF_051401765.1 of Calliopsis andreniformis. Taxonomy (NCBI): domain Eukaryota; kingdom Metazoa; phylum Arthropoda; class Insecta; order Hymenoptera; family Andrenidae; genus Calliopsis; species Calliopsis andreniformis. The sequence goes on along the minus strand of NW_027480649.1, from coordinate 600,959 downwards.
AGGATTGCAGATTGAGGATTGAAGATTGAGCGTTGAGGATTGAGAATTGAGGATTGAAGATTGAGCTTTGAGGGTTGAGGATGAGGGCTGAGGGTTGAGGATTGAGGTTTGATGTCTGAGGACTGAGGATTGAGGATTGAGGATTGAGCATTGAGGATTGAATATTGGGGATTGAGGAATGAGGATTGAAGATTGAGGACTGAGAGTTGATGGTTGAGTGATGAGAATTGATGTTTGTGGATTGAGATTTGAAGATTGAAGAATGGGGATTGAGTATTGAAATCTGTGAATTGAGGATATTCTATTGAGGATTAAGGATTGACAATTGATTTTTGAGGACTGAGGGCTGAAGATTGAGGATTCAGGATCGAGGAATCGGGATTGAGGTTTGAGGACAGAGGATTGAGGATTGAGGATTGAGGATTAAGGATTGAGGATTGAGGATTGAGGATTGAGGATTGAGGATTGAGGATTGAAGGTTGAGGATTGGGTATTGAGGATTGAAGGATGAGGATTGAGGATTGAGGATTGAGGATTGGGGATTGAAGATTGAGTATTGAGGATTGAAGGTTGACGGTTGAGGATTGAGGATTGAGGATTGTGGATTGAAGATTGAGGATTCGGGTTTGAGGATTGACGATTGAGGATTGAGGATTGAGGATTGAGGATACAAGATTGAGTATTGAGGATTGAAGATTGAGGACTGAGGATTGAGGATTGAGGATTGAGGATTGAAGATTGAGGGTTTGGGATTGAGGCTTGACGATTGAGGATTGAGTATTGAGGATTGAGAATTGAGGATTGATTAATGAAGATTGAGTATTGAGGATTTAAGGTTGAGGATTGAGGATTGAGGATTCAGGATTGAGGGTTGAGGACTGAGGACGAGGACTGACGTTTGAGGATTGAGGTTTGAGGATTGAGAATTGAGGATTGAGGATTGAGGATTGAAGATTCAGTATTGAGTATTGAAGATTGAGAGTTGAGGATTGAGGATTGAACATTGAGGACTGAGTGTAGAGGGTTGAGTGATGAGAATTGATGTCTGTGGATAGAGGTTTGAAGGTTGCAGATTGAGTATTGAGTATTGAAATCTGTGAATTGAGGATATTCTATTGAGGATTGAGGATTGACAACGGATTGTTGAGGACTGAGGGCTGAAGATTGAGGATTCAGGATTGAGGATTCAGAATTGAGGTTTGAGGACTCAGGATTGAGGATTGAAGATTGAGTATTGATCATTGAAGGTTGAGGATTGAGGATTGAGAGTTGAGGATCGAGGATGAGGGCTGAGAGTTGAGGACTGACGTTAGAGGACTGAGGACTGTGGATTGAGGATTGAGAATTGAGGATTGAGGAATGAGGATTGAAGATTGAGGATTGTGTATTGAGGATTGAAGAATGAGGATTGGGGATTGAGGATTGAGTATTAAGGATTGAGGATTGAAGGTTGTGTATTGAGGATGAAGATTGACGATTGAGGATTGAGAATTGAGGATTGAGGATTGAGGATTGAGCACTGAATACTGAGTATTGAGGATTCAAGGTTGAGGATTGTGGATTGAGGATTGAGAATTGAGGATTGAATATTGAGGAATGGGGACTGAGTGTTGAGGGTTGAGTGATGAGAATTGATGTTTGTGGATAGAGATTTGAAGATTGCAGATTGAGTATTGAGTAATGAAAACTGTGAATTGATGATATTCTAATGAGGATTGATGATTGACAACTTATTGTTGAGGAGTGAAGGCTGAAGATTGAGGATTCAGGATTGAGGATTAAGGATTGAGGTTTGAGGACCGAGGATTGAGGATTGAGGACAGAGTATTGAGGATTGAGAATTGAGGATTGAGGATTGAGAGTTGAAGATTGAGGATTGGGTATTGAGGGTTGAAGAATGAGGATTGAGGATTGAGGATTGAGGATTGAGGATTGAGGATTGAGGATTGACAACTGATTGTTGAGGACTGAGGGCTGAAGATTGAGGATGCAGGATTGAGGATTCAGAATTGAGGTTAGAGGACTGACGATTGAGGGTTGAAGATTGAGTATTGAGGATTGATGATTGAGCATTGAGGATTGAGGATTCAGGATTGAGTATTGAGGATGAGGGCTCAGGTTTGAGGATTGAGGTTTGAGGACTGAGGACAGAGGATTGAGGGTTGAGAATAGAGGATTGAGGATTGAGGATTGAAGATTGAGGATTGGGTAGTTAGGATTGAAGGATGAGGATTGAGGATTGAGGATTGAGGATTGAGGATTGAGGATTGAGGATTGAAGGTTGAGTATTCAGGATGGGAGGTTGACGATTGAGGATTGAGAACCGAGGATTGAGGATTGAGGATTGAAGATTGAGTATTGAGGATTGAAGATTGAGGATTGAGGATTGAGTATTGAGGATAGAAGATTGTCGACTGGGGACTGAGGATTGAAGATTGAGGATTGAGGATTGAAGATTGAGGATTGAGGATTGAGGATTGAAGATTCAGTATTGAGGATTGAAGATTGAGAATTGAGGATTGAGGATTGAACATTGAGGACTGAGTGTTGAGGGTTGAGTGATGAGAATTGATGTTTGTGGATAGAGGTTTGAGGATTGCAGATTGTGTATTGAGTATTGAAGACTGTAAATTGAGGATATTCTATTGAGGATTGAGGATTGACTATTGATTGTTGAGGACTGAGGGCTGAGGATTGAGGACACAGGATGGAGGATTCAGAACTGGGGTTTGAGGACAGAGGATTGAGGATTGAAGATTGAGTATTGAGGATTGAAGATTGAGGATTGCGGATTGTCGACTGAGGATTGAGGATGAGGAGTCAGTTATGAGTATTGATGTTTGTGTTCTTAGGATTGAGGATTGAGGATTGAGAATTGAGGATTGAGGACTGAGGATTGAAGATTGAGGATTGGGTATTGAGGATTGAAGAATGAGGATTGAGGGTTGAGGATTGAGGATTGAGGATTGAAGATTGAGTACTGAGAATTGAAGATTGAGAATTGAGGATTGAGTATTGACGATTGAGGATTTGGGACTGAGGATCGAAGATTGAGGATTGAAGATTGAGGATTGAGGATTGAGGATTGAGGATTGAGGATTGAAGGTTGAGGATTGGGTATTGAGGATTGAAGAATGAGGATTGAGGATTGAGGATTGAGGATTGGGGATTGAAGATTGAGTATTGAGGATTGAAGGTTGACGGTTGAGGATTGAGGATTGAGGATTGAGGATTGAAGATTGATGATTGGGGATTGAGGATTGACGATTGAGGATTGAGGGTTGAGGATACAAGATTGAGTATTGAGGATTGAAGATTGAGGACTGAGGATTGAGGATTGAGGATTGAAGATTGAGGGTTTGGGATTGAGGATTGACGATTGAGGATTGAGTATTGAGGATTGAGAATTGAGGATTGATTATTGAAGATTGAGTATTGAGGATTTAAGGTTGAGGATTGAGGATTGAGGATTGAGGGTTGAGGGTTGAGGACTGAGGACGAGGACTGACGGTTGAGGATTGAGGTTTGAGGATTGAGGATTGAGGGTTGTGGATTGAGGACGAGTACTGAGTGTTGAGTATTGATGTTTGAGGTCTGAGGATCGAGGATTGAGGATTGAGGATTGAGGATTGAGGATTGAAGGTTGAGTATTGAGGTTTGAAGGTTGACGATTGAATATTGAGGATTGAGGTTTGAAGATTGAGGATTGGGGACTGAGTATTGAGTGTTGAGTGATGAGAATTGATGTTTGTGGATAGAGATCTCAAGATTGCAGATTGAGTAGTCAGTAATGAAAACTGTGAATTGAGGATATACTATTGAGAATTGAGGATTGACAACTGATTGTTGAGGACTGAGGTCCGTATATTGAGAATTCAGGATTGAGGATTCAGAATTGGGGTTTGAGGACTGAGGATTGAGGATTGAAGATTGAGTGTTGAGGATTGAAGATTCAGGATTGAGGATTGAGGATTGAGGATTGAGGATGAGGGCTGAGGGTTGATGATTGAGGTTCGAGGATTGAGAATTGAGGATTGAGGATTGAGGATTGAAGATTGAGAATTGGGTATTGAGGATTGAGGAATGAGGATTGCGGATTGAGGATTGAGAATTGAGGATTGAAGATTGCGCATTGAGGATTGAAGATTGACGATTGAGGATTGAGGATTGAGGATTGATTATTGAATATTGAGGACTGAGTGTTGAGGGTTGAGAACTGATGTTTGTGGATAGAGATTTGAGGATTGCAGATTGAGTATTGCGTATTGAAAACTCTGAAGTGAGGATATTCTATTGAGGATTGAGGATTGACAATTGATTGTTGAGGACTGAGGGCCGAAGATTGAGGATTCAGGATTGAGGATTCAGGATTGAGGTTTGAGGACTGAGGATTGAGGATTGAGGATTGAAGATTGAGGATTGAGGATTGAGGATTGAAGATTGAGGATTGGGTATTGAGGATTGAAGAATGAAGATTGAGGAATGAGGATTGAGGATTGAGGATTGAGTATTGAAGATTGAGTATTGAGGATTGAATGCTGACGATTGAGGATTGAGGATTGAGGATTGAGGATTGAGGATTGGGGATTGAGGATTGAGGATTGAGGATTGAGGATTGAGGATTGGGTATCGCGGATTCAACATTGAGGAATGAGGATTGAGGATTGAGTATTGAGGGTTGAGGACTGAAGATTGTATATTGATGATTGAAGATTGAGGATTGAGGATTGAGGATTGAGGGTTGTGGATTGAGGACGAGGACTGAGGGTTGAGTATTGACGATTGAGGTTTGAGGACTGGGGATTGAGGATTGAGGATTGAGGATTGAGGACTGAGGATTGAAGATTGAGGATTGGGTATTGAGGATTGAACATTGAGGATTGAGGTATGAGGATTGAGGATTGAGGATTGAGGATTGAAGATAGAATATTGATGATTGAAGATTGAGGATTGAGGATTGAGGGTTGTGGATTGATTAATGAAGATTGAGTATTGAGGATTTAAGGTTGAGGATTGAGGATTGAGGATTCAGGATTGAGGGTTGAGGACTGAGGACGAGGACTGACGTTTGAGGATTGAGGTTTGAGGATTGAGAATTGAGGATTGAGGATTGAGGATTGAAGATTCAGTATTGAGTATTGAAGATTGAGAGTTGAGGATTGAGGATTGAACATTGAGGACTGAGTGTAGAGGGTTGAGTGATGAGAATTGATGTCTGTGGATAGAGGTTTGAAGGTTGCAGATTGAGTATTGAGTATTGAAAACTGTGAATTGAGGATATTCTATTGAGGATTGAGGATTGACAACGGATTGTTGAGGACTGAGGGCTGAAGATTGAGGATTCAGGATTGAGGATTCAGAATTGAGGTTTGAGGACTCAGGATTGAGGATTGAAGATTGAGTATTGATCATTGAAGGTTGAGGATTGAGGATTGAGAGATGAGGATCGAGGATGAGGGCTGAGAGTTGAGGACTGACGTTAGAGGACTGAGGACTGTGGATTGAGGGTTGAGAATTGAGGATTGAGGAATGAGGATTGAAGATTGAGGATTGTGTATTGAGGATTGAAGAATGAGGATTGGGGATTGAGGATTGAGTATTAAGGATTGAGGATTGAAGGTTGTGTATTGAGGATGAAGATTGACGATTGAGGATTGACAATTGAGGATTGAGGATTGAGGATTAAGCACTGAATACTGAGTATTGAGGATTCAAGGTTGAGGATTGTGGATTGAGGATTGAGAATTGAGGATTGAATATTGAGGAATGGGGACTGAGTGTTGAGGGTTGAGTGATGAGAATTGATGTTTGTGGATAGAGATTTGAAGATTGCAGATTGAGTATTGAGTAATGAAAACTGTGAATTGATGATATTCTAATGAGGATTGATGATTGACAACTTATTGTTGAGGAGTGAAGGCTGAAGATTGAGGATTCAGGATTGAGGATTAAGGATTGAGGTTTGAGGACCGAGGATTGAGGATTGAGGACAGAGTATTGAGGATTGAGAATTGAGGATTGAGGATTGAGGGTTGAAGATTGAGGATTGGGTATTGAGGGTTGAAGAATGAGGATTGAGGATTTGGGACTGAGGATCGAAGATTGAGGATTGAAGATTGAGGACTGAGGATTGAGGATTGAGGATTGAGGATTGAAGGTTGAGGATTGGGTATTGAGGATTGAAGAATGAGGATTGAGGATTGAGGATTGAGGATTGGGGATTGAAGATTGAGTATTGAGGATTGAAGGTTGACGGTTGAGGATTGAGGATTGAGGATTGAGGATTGAAGATTGATGATTGGGGATTGAGGATTGACGATTGAGGATTGAGGGTTGAGGATACAAGATTGAGTATTGAGGATTGAAGATTGAGGACTGAGGATTGAGGATTGAGGATTGAGGATTGAAGATTGAGGGTTTGGGATTGAGGATTGACGATTGAGGATTGAGTATTGAGGATTGAGAATTGAGGATTGATTATTGAAGATTGAGTATTGAGGATTTAAGGTTGAGGATTGAGGATTGAGGATTGAGGGTTGAGGGTTGAGGACTGAGGACGAGGACTGACGGTTGGGGATTGAGGTTTGAGGATTGAGGATTGAGGGTTGTGGATTGAGGACGAGTACTGAGTGTTGAGTATTGATGATTGAGGTCTGAGGATCGAGGATTGAGGATTGAGGATTGAAGGTTGAGTATTGAGGATTGAAGGTTGACGATTGAATATTGAGGATTGAGGTTTGAAGATTGAGGATTGGGGACTGAGTATTGAGTGTTGAGTGATGAGAATTGATGTTTGTGGATAGAGATCTCAAGATTGCAGATTGAGTAGTCAGTAATGAAAACTGTGAATTGAGGATATACTATTGAGAATTGAGGATTGACAACTGATTGTTGAGGACTGAGGTCCGTATATTGAGAATTCAGGATTGAGGATTCAGAATTGGGGTTTGAGGACTGAGGATTGAGGATTGAGGATTGGGTATTGAGGATTGAAGAATGAGGATTGAGGATTGAGGATTGAGGACTGAGGATTGAAGATTGCGTATTGAGGATTGAAGATTGAGTGTTGAGGATTGAAGATTCAGGATTGAGGATTGAGGATTGAGGATTGAGGATGAGGGCTGAGGGTTGATGATTGAGGTTCGAGGATTGAGAATTGAGGATTGAGGATTGAGGATTGAAGATTGAGAATTGGGTATTGAGGATTGAGGAATGAGGATTGCGGATTGAGGATTGAGAATTGAGGATTGAAGATTGCGCATTGAGGATTGAAGATTGACGATTGAGGATTGAGGATTGAGGATTGATGATTGAATATTGAGGACTGAGTGTTGAGGGTTGAGAACTGATGTTTGTGGATAGAGATTTGAGGATTGCAGATTGAGTATTGCGTATTGAAAACTCTGAAGTGAGGATATTCTATTGAGGATTGAGGATTGACAATTGATTGTTGAGGACTGAGGGCCGAAGATTGAGGATTCAGGATTGAGGATTCAGGATTGAGGTTTGAGGACTGAGGACTGAGGATTGAGGATTGAGAATTGAGGATTGAGTATTGAAGATTGAGTATTGAGGATTGAATGCTGACGATTGAGGATTGAGGATTGAGGATTGAGTATTGAGGATTGAGGATTGAGGATTGAAGATTGAGTATTGAGGATTGAAGATTGAGGATTGAGGTTTGGGGACTGAGGATTGAGGATTGAGGATTGTAGATTGAGGATTGAGGTTTGAGGATTGAGGACTGAAGATTGTATATTGATGATTGAATATTGAGGATTGAGGATTGAGGGTTGAGGATTGAGGACGAGGACTGAGGGTTGAGTATTGATGTTTGAGGTCTGAGGATCGAGGATTGAGGATTGAGGATTGAGGATTGAAGGTTGAAAATTGAGGATTGAAGATTAAGGATTGAAGATTGAGGATTGAGGTTTGAAGATTGAGGATTGGGGACTGAGTATTGAGGGTTGAGTGATGAGAATTGATGTTTGTGGTTAGAGATCTCAAGATTGCAGATTGAGTATTGAGTATTGAATGCTGTGAATTGAGGATATTCTATTGAGGATTGAGGATTGACAACTGATCGCTGAGGACTCTGGCTGAAGGTTGAGGATTCAGGATTGAGGATTCAGGATTGAGGTTTGAGGACTGAGGACTGAGCATTGAGGATTGAGGATTGAGAATTGAGGATTGAGGATTGAGGATTGAAGATTGAGTATTGGGTATTGAGGATTCAAGAATGAGGATTGAAGATTGAGGATTGAGGATTGAGAATTGAGGATTGAGGATTGATGATTGAAGATTGAGGATTGGGTATTGAGGATTGAAGAATGAGGATTGAGGATTGAGGATTGAGGACTGAGGATTGAAGATTGCGTATTGAGGATTGAAGATTGACGATTGAGGATTGAGGATTGAGGATTGAGGATTGAATATTGATTACCGAGTGTGGAGGGTTGAGTGATGAGAATTGATGTTTGTGGATAGAGGTTTGAAGATTGCAGATTGAGTATTGAGTATTGAAAACTGTGAATTGAGGATATTCTATTGATGATTGAGGATTGACATGTGATTATTGAGGGCTGAGGGCCGTAGACTGAGAATTCAGGATTGAGGATTCAGAATTGAGGTTTGAGGACTGAGGATTGAAGATTGAGGATTGAGGATTGAGGATTGAGGATTGAGGATAAGGGCTGAGGGTTGAGGATTCAGGTTTGAGGACTGAGGACTGAGGATTGAGGATTGGGAATTGAGAATTGAGGATTGAGGATTGAAGATTGAGGATTGGGTATTGAGGATTGAAGAATGTGGATTGAAGATTGAGGATTGAGGACTGAGGAATGAAGATTGAGGGTTGAGGATTGAGGATTAAGGATTGAACATTGAGTATTGAGGATTGAAGATTGAGGATTGAGGATTGAGGATCGAGGATTGACGATTGAAGATTGAGGATTCGGGACTGAGTGTTGAGGGTTGAGTGATGAGAATTGATGTTTGTGGATAGAGATTTGAGTATTGCAGATTGAGTATTGCGTATTGAAAACTCTGAACTGAGAATATTCTATTGAGGATTGAGGGTTGACAATTGATTGTTGAGGACTGAGGGCCGAGGATTGAGGATTCAGGATTGAGGATTCAGGATTGAGGTTGGTGGACTGAGTATTGAGGATTGAGGATTGAGAATTGAGGATTGAGTATTGAGGATTGAGTATTGAGGATTGAAGATTGAGTATTGGGGATTGAAGAATGAGGATTGGGTATTGAGGATTGAAGAATGAGGAATGAAGATTCAGGATTGAGGATTGAGGAATGAAGATTGAGGGTTGAGGATTGAGGATTGAGGATTGAACATTGAGTATTGAGGATTGAAGATTGAGGATTGAGGATTGAGGATCGAGTATTGACGATTGAAGATTGAGGATTCGGGACTGAGTGTTGAGGGTTGAGTGATGAGAATTGATGTTTGTGGATAGAGATTTGAGTATTGCAGATTGAGTATTGCGTATTGAAAACTCTGAACTGAGAATATTCTATTGAGGATGGAGGGTTGACAATTAATTGTTGAGGACTGAGGGCCGAGGATTGAGGATTCAGGATTGAGGATTCAGGATTGAGGTTGGTGGACTGAGTATTGAGGATTGAGGATTGAGAATTGAGGATTGAGTATTGAGGATTGAGTATTGAGGATTGAAGATTGAGGATTGAGCACTGAGGATTGAGGATTGAAGAATGAGGATTGATGATTGAGGATCGAGGATTGGGTATTGAGGATTGAAGAATGAGGATTGCGGATTGAGGATTGAGGATTGAGGATTGAAGATTGCGCATTGAGGATTGAAGATTGACGATTGAGGATTGAGGATTGATGATTGATGATTGAATATTGAGGACTGAGCGTTGAGGGTTGAGTGATGAGAACTGATGTTTGTGGATAGAGGTTTGAAGATTGCAGATTGAGTATTGAGTATTGAAAACTGTGATTTGAGGGTATTCTATTGAGGATTGAGTATTGTCAACTGATTGTTGAGGACTTAGGGCCGGAGATTGAGGATTCAGGATTGAGGATTCAGAATTGAGGCTTGAGAACTGAGGATTGAGGATTGAAGATTGAGTATTGAGGATTGAAGATTGAGGATTGAGGATTGAAGATTGAGGATTGGGTATTGAGGATTGAAGAATGAGGATTGGGTATTGAGGATTGAAGAATGAGGAATGAAGATTCAGGATTGAGGATTGAGGAATGCAGATTGAGGGTTGAGGATTGAGGATTGAGGATTGAACATTGAGTATTGTGGATTGAAGATTGAGGATTGAGGATTGAGGATCGAGGATTGACGATTGAAGATTGAGGATTCGGGACTGAGTGTTGAGGGTTGAGTGATGAGAATTGATGTTTGTGGATAGAGATTTGAGGATTGCAGATTGAGTATTGCGTATTGAAAACTCTGAACTGAGAATATTCTATTGAGGATTGTGGATTGACAATTGATTGTTGAGGACTGAGGGCCGAAGATTGAGGATTCAGGATTGAGGATTCAGGATTGAGGTTTGAGGACTGAGTATTGAGGATTGAGGATTGAGAATTGAGGATTGAGTATTGAAGATTGAGTATTGAGGATTGAAGATTGAGGATTGAGGACTGAGGATTGAGGATTGACGATGAGGTCTGAGGGTTGAGGATTGAGGTTTGAGGACTGTGGACTGAGGATTGAGGATTGAGAATTGAGGATTGAGGATTGAGGATTGAAGATTGAGTATTGGGTACTGAGGATTGAAGATTGCGTATTGCGGATTGAAGATTGACGATTGAGGATTGAGGATTGAGGGTTGAATATTGACGACTGAGTGTTGAGGGTTGAGTGATGAGAATCGATGTTTGTGGATAAAGGTTTGAAGATTGCAGAATGAGTATTGAGTATTGAAAACTGTGAATTGAGGATATTCTATTGAGGATTGAGGATTGACAACTGATTGTTCAGGACTGAGGGCCGTAGATTGAGAATTCGGCATTGAGGATTCAGAATTGGGGTTTGAGGACTGAGGATTGAGGATTGAAGATTGAGTATTGAGGATTGAAGATTGAGGATTGAGGATTGAGGATTGAGGATTGAGGATGAGGGCTGAGGGTTGATGATTGAAGTTTGAGGACTGAGGACTGAGGATTGAGGGTCGAGAATTGAGAATTGAGGATTGAGGATTGAAGATTGAGGATTGGGTATTGAGGATTGAAGGATGAGGATTGAGGATTGACGATTGAGGATTGAGGATTGAAGATTGAGTATTGAGGATTGAAGACTGGCGATTGAGGATTGAGGATTGAGGATTGAGTATTGAGGATTGAGGATTGAAGATTGAGTATTGAGGATTGAAGACTGAGGATTGAAGTTTGGGGACTGGGGATTGAGGATTGAGGATTGAGGATTGAGGATTGAGGATTGAAGATTGAGGATTGGGTATTGAGGATTGAACATTGAGGATTGAGGTATGAGGATTGAGGATTGAGGATTGAGGATTGAAGATAGAATATTGATGATTGAAGATTGAGGATTGAGGATTGAGTGTTGTGGATTGAGGACTGACGATTGAGTATTGAAGATTGAGGATTGGGGATTGAGGATTGAAGATTGATGATTGAGGATTGATGGTTGTGGATTGAGGACGAGGACTGAGGGTTGAGTATTGATGTTTGAAGTATGAGGATTGTGGATTCAGGACTGACAATTGAGGATTGAGGATTGAGGATTGAAGATTGAGGGTTCGGTATTGAGGATTGAAGAATGAGGATTGAGGATTGAGGATTGAGGATTGCAGATTGAGGATTGAAGATTGAGCGTTGAGGATTGAGAATTGAGGATTGAAGATTGACTATTGAGGATTGAGGATGATGGCTGAGGGTTGAGGATTCAGGTTTGAGGTCTGAGGACTGAGGATTGAGGATTGAGAATTGAGGATTGAGGATTGAGGATTGAGGATTGAGGATTGGGTATTGAGGATTGAAGAATGAGGATTGAGGATTGAGAATGGAGGATTGAGGATTGAGGATTGAAGATTGAGTATTGAGGATTGAAGACTGACGGTTGAGGATTGAGGATTGAGGATTGAGGATTCAGAATTGAGGATTGAGGATTGAAGATTGAGTATTGAGGATTGAAGATTGAGGATTGAGGACTGAGGATTGACGATGAGGGCTGAGGGTTGAGGATTGAAGTTTGAGGACTGAGGACTGAGGATTGAAGATTGAGGTTTGAGGCTTGAGAATTGAGGATTGAGGATTGAGGATTGAAGATTGAGTATTGGGTATTGAGGATTGAAGAATGAGGATTGAAGATTGAGGATTGAGGATTGAGAATTGAGGATTGAGGATCGAGATTTGAAGATTGAGGACTGGGGACTGAGTGTTGAGGGTTGAGTGATGAGAATTGATGTTTGTGGATAGAGATTTGAAGATTGCAGGTTGAGTATTGAGTATTGAAAACTGTGAATTGATGATATTCTATTGAGGATTGGGGATTGACAACTGATTGTTGAGGACTGTGGGCTGAAGATTGAGGATTCAGGATTGAGGATTCAGGATTGAGGTTTGATGTCTGAGGATTGAGGATTGAGGATTGAGGATTGAGGATTGAGGATTGAAGATTGAGGATTGGGTATTGCGGATTGAACATTGAGGGTTGAGGTATGAGGATTGAGGATTGAGGATTGAGGATTGAAGATTGAATGTTGATGATTGAAGATTGAGGACTGAGGATTGAAGGTTGTGGATTGAGGACGAGTACTGAGGGTTGAGTGTTGATGTTTGAGGTCTGAGGATTGAGCATTGAGGATTGAGAATTGAGGATTGAGGATTCAGGATTGAAGATTGAGGATTGGGTATTGATGATTGAAGAATGAGTATTGAGGATTGAGGACTGAGTGTTGAGGGTTGTGTGATGAGAACTGATGATTGTGGATAGAGGTTTGAAGATTGCAGATTGAGTATTGAGTATCAAAAACAGTGATTTGAGGATATTCTATTGAGGATTGAGTATTGACAACTGATTGTTGAGGATTTAGGGCCGGAGATTGGGGATTCAGGATTGAGGATTCAGAATTGAGGTTTGAGAACTCAGGATTGAGGATTGAAGATTGAGTATTGAGGATTGAAGATTGAGGATTGAGGATTGAAGATTGAGGATTGAGGATTGAAGATTGAGGATTGGGTATAGAGGATTGAAGAATGAGGATTGAGCAATGAGGATTGAGGATTGAGGATTGAGTATTGAAGATTGAGTATTGAGGATTGAATGCTGACGATTGAGGATTGAGGATTGAGGATTGAGGATTGAGGATTGGGGATTGAGGATTGAGGATTGAGGATTGAGGATTGAGGATTGAGGATTGGGTATCGCGGATTCAACATTGAGGATTGAGGATTGAGGATTGAGTATTGAGGGTTGAGGACTGAAGATTGTATATTGATGATTGAAGATTGAGGATTGAGGATTGAGGGTTGTGGATTGAGGACGAGGACTGAGGATTGAGTATTGACGATTGAGGTTTGAGGACTGGGGATTGAGGATTGAGGATTGAGGATTGAGGACTGAGGATTGAAGATTGAGGATTGGGTATTGAGGATTGAACATTGAGGATTGAGGTATGAGGATTGAGGATTGAGGATTGAGGATTGAAGATAGAATATTGATGATTGAAGATTGAGGATTGAGGATTGAGGGTTGTGGATTGAGGACTGAGGATTGAGGATTGAAGATTGAGGATTGGGGATTGAGGATTGAAGATTGATGATTGAGGATTGATGGTTGTGGATTGAGGACGAGGACTGAGGGTTGAGTATTGATGTTTGAAGTATGAGGATTGTGGATTCAGGACTGATAATTGAGGATTGAGGATTGAGGATTGAAGATTGAGGATTCGGTATTGAGGATTGAAGAATGAGTATTGAGGATTGAGGATTGAGGATTGAGGATTGCAGATTGAGGATTGAAGATTGAGCGTTGAGGATTGAGAATTGAGGATTGAAGATTGAGTTTTGAGGGTTGAGGATGAGGGCTGAGGGTTGAGGATTGAGGTTTGAGGTCTGAGGACTGAGGATTGATGATTGAGAATTGAGGATTGAGGATTGAGGATTGAGGATTGAGGATTGGGCATTGAGGATTGAAGAATGAGGATTGAGGATTGAGAATGGAGGATTGAGGATTTAGGATTGAAGATTGAGTATTGAGGATTGAAGACTGACGATTGAGGATTGAGGATTGAGGATTGAGGATTGAGGATTCAGAATTGAGGATTGAGGATTGAAGATTGAGGCTTGAGAATTGAGGATTGAGGACTGAGGATTGAAGATTGAGTATTGGGTATTGAGGATTGAAGAATGAGGATTGAAGATTGAGGATTGAGGATTGAGAATTGAGGATTGAGGATCGAGATTTGAAGATTGAGGACTGGGGACTGAGTGTTGAGGGTTGAGTGATGAGAATTGATGTTTGTGGATAGAGATTTGAAGATTGCAGGTTGAGTATTGAGTATTGAAAACTGTGAATTGATGATATTCTATTGAGGATTGGGGATTGACAACTGATTGTTGAGGACTGTGGGCTGAAGATTGAGGATTCAGGATTGAGGATTCAGGATTGAGGTTAGATGTCCGAGGATTGAGGTTTGAGGATTGAGTATTGAGGATTGAGGATTGAGGATTGAGGATTGGGTATTGAGGATTGGAGAATGAGGATTGAGGTTTGAGGATTGAAGATTGAGGATTGAAGATAGAGTATTTAGGATTGAGGATTGATGGTTGAGGATTGAGGGTTGAAGATTGAAGAATGAGGATTGGGGCTTGAGGATTGAGGATTGAGGATTGAAGATTGAGTATTGAGGATTGAAGATTGACGATTGAGGATTGACGATTGAGGATTGAGAATTGATGATTGAGGACTGAGGATTGAGGGTTGAGGTTTGAAGATTGAGGATTGGGGACTGTGTATTGAGGGTTGAGTGATGAGAATTGATGTTTGTGGATAGAGATCTGAAGATTGCAGGTTGAGTATTGAGTATTGAAAACTGTGAATTGAGGATATTCTATTGAGGATTGAGGATTGACAACTGATCGCTGAGGGCTCAGGCTGAAGGTTGAGGATTCAGGTTTGAGGATTCACGATTGAGGTTTGAGGACTGAGGATTGAGGATTGAGGATTGAGGCTTGAGGACCGAGGATTGAAGATTGAGGATTGGGTATTGAGGATTGAACATTGAGGATTGAGGTATGAGGATTGAGGATTGAGGTTTGAGAATTGAGAATTGAGGATTGAGGATTGAAGATTGAGGATTGGGTATTGAGGATTGAAGAATGAGGATTGAGGATTGAGGATTGAGGATTGAGGATTGAGGACTGAACATTGTATATTGATGATTGAAGATTGAGGATTGAGGATTGAGGGTTGTGGATTGAGGACGAGGACTGAGGGTTGACAATTGATGTTTGAGATATGAGGATCGAGGATTGAGGATTGAGAATTGGGGATTAAGGATTGATGATTGAAGATTGAAGATTGGGTATTGAGGATTGAAGAATGAGGATTGAAGATTGAGGATTGAGGATTGAGGAATGAAGATTGAGGGTTGAGGATTGAGGATTGAGGATTGAACTTTGAGTATTGAGGATTGAAGATTGAGTATTGAGGATTGAGTATTGAGGATTGAGGATTGAAGATTGGGGGTTGGGCACTGAGTGTTGAGGGTTGAGTGATGAGAATTGATGTTTGTGGATAGAGATTTGAAGATTGCAGATTGAGCATTGCGTATTGAAAACTCTGAACTGAGGATATTCTATTGAGGATTGAGGATTGACAATTGATTTTTGAGGACTGAGGGTCGAAGATTGAGGATTCAGGATTGAGGATTCAGGATTGAGGTTTGAGGACTGAGGATTGAGGATTGAGGATTGAGGATTGAGGATTGGGGATTGAAGATTGAGGATTGGGTATTGAGTATTGAACATTGAGGATTGAGGGATGAGGATTGAGTATTGAGGATTGAGGATTGAAGATTGAATATTGATGACTGAAGTCTGAGTATTGAGGATTGAGGGTTGTGGATTGAGGACGAGGACTGGGGGTTGAGTATTGACGTTTGAAGTATGAGGATTCAGGATTCAGGATTGAGAATTGAGGATTGAGGATTGAGTATTGAAGATTGAGGATTCGGTATTGAGGATTGAAGAATGAGGATTGAGGATTGAGGATAGAGGATTGAGGATTGCAGATAGAGTATTGAGGATTGAGGATTGAGGATTGAGGATTGGGGATTCAGGATTGAGGATTGAGAATTGGGGATTGAGGATTGAAGATTGATTATTGGGGATTGAAGGTTGAGGATTGAGGATTGAGGACTGAGGATTGACGATGAGGGCTGAGGGTTGAGGACTGATGTTTGAGGACTATGGACTGAGGATTGAGGATTGAGAATTGGGGATTGAGGGTTGAGGATTGAAGACTGAGTATTGGCTATTGAAGATTGAAGAATGAGGATTGCAGATTGAGGATTGAGGATTGAGAATTGAGGATTGAGGATTGAGGATTGGGTATTGAGTATTGAAGAATGAGGATTGAGGATTGAGGATTGAGGATTGAGGATTGGAGATTGAGTATTGAGGATTGAAGATTTTCGATTGAGGATTGAGGATTGAGGATTGAGGACTGAACATTGAGGACTGAGTGTTGAGGGTTGAGTGATGAGAATTGATGTTTGTGGATAGAGGTTTGAAGATTGCAGATTGAGTATTGAGCATTGAAAACTGTGAATTGAGGATATTCTATTGAGGATTGAGGATTGACAACTGATTGTTGAGGAGTGAGGGCCGAAGATTGAGGATTCAGGATTGAGGATTCAGAATTGAGGTTTGAGGACTGAGGATTGAGGATTCAAGATTGAGCATTGAGGATTGAAGATTGAGGATTGAGGATTGTGTATTGAGGATTCAGGATGAGGGCTGAAGGTTGAGGATTGAGGTTTGAGGACTGAGGACTGAGGATTGAGGATTGAGAATTGAGGAGTGAGGATTGAGGATTGAAGATTGAGGATTGGGTATTGAGGATTGAAGAATGAGGATTGAGGATTGAGGATTGAGGATTGAGGAATGAAGATTGAGTATTGAGGATTGAGTATTGATGATTGAGTGTTGAGAATTGAGGATTGAAGATAGATGATTGAGGTTTGGGGACTAAGGATTGAGGATTGAGGATTGAGGATTGCGGATTGAGGATTGAGGATTGAGGATTGAGGATTGAGGATTGAACATTGAGGATTGGGTATCGCGGATTGAACATTGAGGATTGAGGATTGAGGATCGAGGATTGAGGATTGAGGACTGAAGATTGTATATTGATGATTGAAGGTTGAGGATTGAGGATTGAGCGTTGTGGATTGAGGACGAGGGCTGAGGGTTGAGTATTGATGTTTGAGGTCTGAGGATCGATGATTGAGGATTGAGGATTGAGGACTGAAGATTGAGTATTGAGGATTGAAGGTTGACGATTGAGGATTGAGGATTGAGGATTGAGGATTGATGTTTGAGGATTGAGGATTGAGGGTTGAGGATTGAAGATTGAGTATTGAGGATTGAATGTTGAGGATTGAGGATTGAGGATTGAGGATTGAGGTTTGAATATTGAGGATTGGTGACTGAGTATTGAGGGTTGATTGATGAGAATTGATGTTTGTGGATAGAGGTTTGAAGATTGCAGATTGAGTATTGAGCATTGAAAACTGTGAATTGAGGATATTCTATTGAGGATTGAGGATTGACAACTGATTGTTGAGGACTGAGGGCCGAAGATTGAGGATTCAGGATTGAGGATTCAGAATTGAGGTTTGAGGACTGAGGATTGAGGATTCAAGATTGAGCATTGAGGATTGAAGATTGAGGATTGAGGATTGTGTATTGAGGATTCAGGATGAGGGCTGAGGGTTGAGGATTGAGGTTTGAGGACTGAGGACTGAGGATTGAGGATTGAGAATTGAGGAGTGAGGATTGAGGATTGAAGATTGAGGATTGGGTATTGAGGATTGAAGAATGAGGATTGAGGATTGAGGATTGAGGATTGAGGAATGAAGATTGAGTATTGAGGATTGAGTATTGATGATTGAGTGTTGAGAATTGAGGATTGAAGATAGATGATTGAGGTTTGGGGACCAAGGATTGAGGATTGAGGATTGAGGATTGCGGATTGAGGATTGAGGATTGAGGATTGAGGATTGAGGATTGAACATTGAGGATTGGGTATCGCGGATTGAACATTGAGGATTGAGGATTGAGGATCGAGGATTGAGGATTGAGGACTGAAGATTGTATATTGATGATTGAAGGTTGAGGATTGAGGATTGAGCGTTGTGGATTGAGGACGAGGGCTGAGGGTTGAGTATTGATGTTTGAGGTCTGAGGATCGATGATTGAGGATTGAGGATTGAGGACTGAAGATTGAGTATTGAGGATTGAAGATTGACGATTGAGGATTGAGGATTGAGGATTGAGGATTGATGTTTGAGGATTGAGGATTGAGGGTTGAGGATTGAAGATTGAGTATTGAGGATTGAAGGTTGAGGATTGAGGATTGAGGATTGAGGATTGAGGTTTGAATATTGAGGATTGGTGACTGAGTATTGAGGGTTGATTGATGAGAATTGATGTTTGTGTATAGAGATCTGAAGATTGCAGATTGAGTATTGAGTATTGAAAACTGTGAATTGAGGATATTCTATTGAGGATTGGGGATTGACAACTGATTGTTGAGGACTGAGGGCTGATGATTGAGGATTCTGGATTGAGGATTCGGGATTGAGGTTTGAGGACTGAGGATTGAGGATTGAAGATTGAGTATTGAGGATTGAAGGTTGTGGATTGAGGATTGAGGATTGAGGATTGAGGATTGAAGATTGAGGATTGAGGATTGAGGATTGAGGGTTGAGGGTTGAGGATTGATGATTGAGGATTGGGTATTGCGGATTGAACATTGAGGTTTGAGGATTGAGGATTGAGGATTGAGGATTGAGGATTGAAGATTGAATATTGATGATTGAAGATTGAGGATTGAGGATTGACGGTTGTGGATAGAGGACGAGGACTGAGGGTTGAGTATTGAGGATTGAGAATTGAGGATTGAGGATTGAGGATTGAAGATTGAGGATTGGGTATTGAGGATTGGGGAATGTGGATTGAGGATTGAGGATTGAGGATTGAGGATTGAAGATTGAGTATTGAGGATTGAAGATTGAGGGTTGAGGATTGAGGATTGAAGATTGAGGATTTGGGACTGAGTATTGAAGATTGAGGATCGAGGATTGAGGATTGAGGATTGAGGATTGAGGATTGAGGAACGAGGATTGAAGATTGAGGATTGGGTATTGAGGATTGAAGAATGAGGATTGGGGCTTGAGGATTGAGGGTTGAGGACTGAAGATTGATTATTGAGGATTGAAGATAGACGATTGAGGATTGAGGATTGAGGATTGAGGATAGATGATTGAGGATTGAGGATTGAGGGTTGAGGTTTGAAGATTGAGGATTGGTGACTGAGTATTGAGGGTTGAGTGATGAGAATTGATGTTTGTGTATAGAGATCTGAATATTGCAGATTGAGTATTGAGAATTGAAAGCTGTGAATTGAGGATATTCGATTGAGGATTCAGGATTGACAACTGATTGTTGAGGTCTCAGGGTTGAAGGTTGAGGATACAGGATTGAGGATTCAGGATTGAGGACTCAGGATTGAGGTCTGAGGACTGAGGATTGGGGATTGAGGATTGAGGATTAAAGATTGAGGATTGAAGATTGAGGATTGGGTATTGAGGAATGAACATTGAGGATTGAGGGATGATGATTGAGGATTGAGGATTGACGATTGATTAATGAATATTGATGATTGAAGATTGAGGATTGAGGACTGAGGGTTCTGGATTGAGGACGAGGACTGAGGGTTGAGTATTGATGTTTGAAGTATGAGGATTGAGGATTCAGGATTGAGAATTGAGGATTGAGGATTGAGGATTGAAGATTGAGGATTCGGTATTGAGGATTGAACAATGTGGATTGAGGATTGAGGATTGAGGATTGAGGATTGCAGATTGAGTATTGAGGATTGAAGATTGAGGATTGAGGATTGAGGATTGAGGATTGAGGATGAGGGCTGAGGGTTGAGGATTGAGGTTTGAGGACTGAGGACTGAGGTTTGAGGATTGAGGATTGAGGAGTGAGGATTGAGGATTGAAGATTGAGGATTGGGTATTGAGGATTGAAGAATGAGTATTGAGGGTTGAGGATTGAGGATTGAGAATTGAGGAATGAAGATTGAGTATTGAGGATTGAGTATTGAGGATTGAGAGTTGAGGATTGAGTATTGAAGGTAGAGGATTGAGGTTTGGGGACTAAGGATTGAGGATTGGGTATTGAGGATTGAAGAATGAGGATTGAGGATTGAGGATTGAAGGTTGAGGATTGGGTATTGAGGATTGAAGAATGAGGATTGCGGATTGAGGATTGAGGATTGAGGATTGAAGATTGCGCATTGAGGATTGAAGATTGACGATTGAGGATTGAGGATTGAGGATCGAGGATTGAGAATTGAGGATTGAGGATTGAAGATTGAGTATTGAGGATTGAAGATTGAGGATTGAGGACTGAGGATTGACGATGAGGGCTGAGGGTTGAGGATTGAAGTTTGAGGACTGAGGACAGAGGATTGAAGATTGAGGTTTGAGGCTTGAGAATTGAGGATTGAGGATTGAGGATTGAAGATTGAGTATTGGGTATTGAGGATTGAAGAATGAGGATTGAAGATTGAGGATTGAGGATTGAGAATTGAGGATTGAGGATCGAGATTTGAAGATTGAGGACTGGGGACTGAGTGTTGAGGGTTGAGTGATGAGAATTGATGTTTGTGGATAGAGATTTGAAGATTGCAGGTTGAGTATTGAGTAATGAAAACTGTGAATTGATGATATTCTATTGAGGATTGGGGATTGACAACTGATTGTTGAGGACTGTGGGCTGAAGATTGAGGATTCAGGATTGAGGATTCAGGATTGAGGTTTGATGTCTGAGGATTGAGGATTGAGGATTGAGGATTGAGGATTGCGGATTGAAGATTGAGGATTGGGTATTGCGGATTGAACATTGAGGGTTGAGGTATGAGGATTGAGGATTGAGGATTGAGGATTGAAGATTGAATGTTGATGATTGAAGATTGAGGACTGAGGATTGAAGGTTGTGGATTGAGGACGAGTACTGAGGGTTGAGTGTTGATGTTTGAGGTCTGAGGATTGAGCATTGAGGATTGAGAATTGAGGATTGAGGATTCAGGATTGAAGATTGAGGATTGGGTATTGAGGATTGAAGAATGAGTATTGAGGATTGAGGACTGAGTGTTGAGGGTTGTGTGATGAGAACTGATGTTTGTGGATAGAGGTTTGAAGATTGCAGATTGAGTATTGAGTATCAAAAACAGTGATTTGAGGATATTCTATTGAGGATTGAGTATTGACAACTGATTGTTGAGGATTTAGGGCCGGAGATTGAGGATTCAGGATTGAGGATTCAGAATTGAGGTTTGAGAACTCAGGATTGAGGATTGAAGATTGAGTATTGAGGATTGAAGATTGAGGATTGAGGATTGAAGATTGAGGATTGAGGATTGAAGATTGAGGATTGGGTATAGAGGATTGAAGAATGAGGATTGAGCAATGAGGATTGAGGATTGAGGATTGAGTATTGAAGATTGAGTATTGAGGATTGAATGCTGACGATTGAGGATTGAGGATTGAGGATTGAGGATTGAGGATTGGGGATTGAGGATTGAGGATTGAGTAATTGAGGATTGAGGATTGGGTATCGCGGATTCAACATTGAGGATTGAGGATTGAGGATTGAGTATTGAGGGTTGAGGACTGAAGATTGTATATTGATGATTGAAGATTGAGGATTGAGGATTGAGGGTTGTGGATTGAGGACGAGGACTGAGGGTTGAGTATTGACGATTGAGGTTTGAGGACTGGGGATTGAGGATTGAGGATTGAGGATTGAGCACTGAGGATTGAAGATTGAGGATTGCGTATTGAGGATTGAACATTGAGGATTGAGGTATGAGGATTGAGGATTGAGGATTGAGGATTGAAGATAGAATATTGATGATTGAAGATTGAGGATTGAGGATTGAGGGTTGTGGATTGAGGACTGAGGATTGAGGATTGAAGATTGAGGATTGGGGATTGAGGATTGAATATTGATGATTGAGGATTGATGGTTGTGGATTGAGGACGAGGACTGAGGGTTGAGTATTGATGTTTGAAGTATGAGGATTGTGGATTCAGGACTGATAATTGAGCATTGAGGATTGAGGATTGAAGATTGAGGATTCGGTATTGAGGATTGAAGAATGAGTATTGAGGATTGAGGATTGAGGATTGAGGATTGCAGATTGAGGATTGAAGATTGAGCGTTGAGGATTGAGAATTGAGGATTGAAGATTGAGCTTTGAGGGTTGAGGATGAGGGCTGAGGGTTGAGGATTGAGGTTTGAGGTCTGAGGACTGAGGATTGATGATTGAGAATTGAGGATTGAGGATTGAGGATTGAGGATTGAGGATTGGGCATTGAGGATTGAAGAATGAGGATTGAGGATTGAGAATGGAGGATTGAGGATTTAGGATTGAAGATTGAGTATTGAGGATTGAAGACTGACGATTGAGGATTGAGGATTGAGGATTGAGGATTGAGGATTCAGAATTGAGGATTGAGGATTGAAGATTGAGGCTTGAGAATTGAGGATTGAGGACTGAGGATTGAAGATTGAGTATTGGGTATTGAGGATTGAAGAATGAGGATTGAAGATTGAGGATTGAGGATTGAGAATTGAGGATTGAGGATCGAGATTTGAAGATTGAGGACTGGGGACTGAGTGTTGAGGGTTGAGTGATGAGAATTGATGTTTGTGGATAGAGATTTGAAGATTGCAGGTTGAGTATTGAGTATTGAAAACTGTGAATTGATGATATTCTATTGAGGATTGGGGATGACAACTGATTGTTGAGGACTGTGGGCTGAAGATTGAGGATTCAGGATTGAGGATTCAGGATTGAGGTTAGATGTCCGAGGATTGAGGTTTGAGGATTGAGTATTGAGGATTGAGGATTGAGGATTGAGGATTGGGTATTGAGGATTGGAGAATGAGGATTGATGTTTGAGGATTGAAGATTGAGGATTGAAGATAGAGTATTTAGGATTGAGGATTGATGGTTGAGGATTGAGGGTTGAAGATTGAAGAATGAGGATTGGGGCTTGAGGATTGAGGATTGAGGATTGAAGATTGAGTATTGAGGATTGAAGATTGACGATTGAGGATTGAGGATTGAGGATTGAGAATTGATGATTGAGGACTGAGGATTGAGGGTTGAGGTTTGAAGATTGAGGATTGGGGACTGTGTATTGAGGGTTGAGTGATGAGAATTGATGTTTGTGGATAGAGATCTGAAGATTGCAGGTTGAGTATTGAGTATTGAAAACTGTGAATTGAGGATATTCTATTGAGGATTGAGGATTGACAACTGATCGCTGAGGGCTCAGGCTGAAGGTTGAGGATTCAGGTTTGAGGATTCACGATTGAGGTTTGAGGACTGAGGATTGAGGATTGAGGATTGAGGCTTGAGGACCGAGGATTGAAGATTGAGGATTGGGTATTGAGGATTGAACATTGAGGATTGAGGTATGAGGATTGAGGATTGAGGTTTGAGGATTGAAGATAGAATACTGATGATTGAAGATTGAGGATTGAGGATTGAGGATTGAGGATTGAGGATGAGGGCTGAGGGTTGAGGATTGAGGTTTGAGGACTGAGGACTGAGGATTGAGGATTGAGAATTGAGAATTGAGGATTGAGGATTGAAGATTGAGGATTGGGTATTGAGGATTGAAGAATGAGGATTGAGGATTGAGGATTGAGGATTGAGGATTGAGGACTGAACATTGTATATTGATGATTGAAGATTGAGGATTGAGGATTGAGGGTTGTGGATTGAGGACGAGGACTGAGGGTTGACTATTGATGTTTGAGATATGAGGATCGAGGATTGAGGATTGAGAATTGGGGATTAAGGATTGATGATTGAAGATTGAAGATTGGGTATTGAGGATTGAAGAATGAGGATTGAAGATTGAGGATTGAGGATTGAGGAATGAAGATTGAGGGTTGAGGATTGAGGATTGAGGATTGAACTTTGAGTATTGAGGATTGAAGATTGAGTATTGAGGATTGAGTATTGAGGATTGAGGATTGAAGATTGGGGGTTGGGCACTGAGTGTTGAGGGTTGAGTGATGAGAATTGATGTTTGTGGATAGAGATTTGAAGATTGCAGATTGAGCATTGCGTATTGAAAACTCTGAACTGAGGATATTCTATTGAGGATTGAGGATTGACAATTGATTTTTGAGGACTGAGGGTCGAAGATTGAGGATTCAGGATTGAGGATTCAGGATTGAGGTTTGAGGACTGAGGATTGAGGATTGAGGATTGAGGATTGAGGATTGGGGATTGAAGATTGAGGATTGGGTATTGAGTATTGAACATTGAGGATTGAGGGATGAGGATTGAGGATTGAGGATTGAGGATTGAAGATTGAATATTGATGACTGAAGTCTGAGTATTGAGGATTGAGGGTTGTGGATTGAGGACGAGGACTGGGGGTTGAGTATTGACGTTTGAAGTATGAGGATTCAGGATTCAGGATTGAGAATTGAGGATTGAGGATTGAGTATTGAAGATTGAGGATTCGGTATTGAGGATTGAAGAATGAGGATTGAGGATTGAGGATAGAGGATTGAGGATTGCAGATAGAGTATTGAGGATTGAGGATTGAGGATTGAGGATTGGGGATTGAGGATTGAGGATTGAGGATTGAGGATTGAGGATTGAGGATTAAGAATTGGGGATTGAGGATTGAAGATTGATTATTGGGGATTGAAGGTTGAGGATTGAGGATTGAGGACTGAGGATTGACGATGAGGGCTGAGGGTTGAGGATTGATGTTTGAGGACTATGGACTGAGGATTGAGGATTGAGAATTGGGGATTGAGGGTTGAGGATTGAAGACTGAGTATTGGCTATTGAAGATTGAAGAATGAGGATTGCAGATTGAGGATTGAGGATTGAGAATTGAGGATTGAGGATTGAGGATTGGGTATTGAGTATTGAAGAATGAGGATTGAGGATTGAGGATTGAGGATTGAGGATTGGAGATTGAGTATTGAGGATTGAAGATTTTCGATTGAGGATTGAGGATTGAGGACTGAGGACTGAACATTGAGGACTGAGTGTTGAGGGTTGAGTGATGAGAATTGATGTTTGTGGATAGAGGTTTGAAGATTGCAGATTGAGAATTGAGCATTGAAAACTGTGAATTGAGGATATTCTATTGAGGATTGAGGATTGACAACTGATTGTTGAGGACTGAGGGCCGAAGATTGAGGATTCAGGATTGAGGATTCAGAATTGAGGTTTGAGGACTGAGGATTGAGGATTCAAGATTGAGCATTGAGGATTGAAGATTGAGGATTGAGGATTGTGTATTGAGGATTCAGGATGAGGGCTGAGGGTTGAGGATTGAGGTTTGAGGACTGAGGACTGAGGATTGAGGATTGAGAATTGAGGAGTGAGGAATGAGGATTGAAGATTGAGGATTGGGTATTGAGGATTGAAGAATGAGGATTGAGGATTGAGGATTGAGGATTGAGGATTGAGGAATGAAGATTGAGTATTGAGGATTGAGTATTGATGATTGAGTGTTGAGAATTGAGGATTGAAGATAGATGATTGAGGTTTGGGGACTAAGGATTGAGGATTGAGGATTGAGGATTGCGGATTGAGGATTGAGGATTGAGGATTGAGGATTGAGGATTGAACATTGAGGATTGGGTATCGCGGATTGAACATTGAGGATTGAGGATTGAGGATCGAGGATTGAGGATTGAGGACTGAAGATTGTATATTGATGATTGAAGGTTGAGGATTGAGGATTGAGCGTTGTGGATTGAGGACGAGGGCTGAGGGTTGAGTATTGATGTTTGAGGTCTGAGGATCGATGATTGAGGATTGAGGATTGAGGACTGAAGATTGAGTATTGAGGATTGAAGGTTGACGATTGAGGATTGAGGATTGAGGATTGAGGATTGATGTTTGAGGATTGAGGATTGAGGGTTGAGGATTGAAGATTGAGTATTGAGGATTGAAGGTTGAGGATTGAGGATTGAGGATTGAGGATTGAAGTTTGAATATTGAGGATTGGTGACTGAGTATTGAGGGTTGATTGATGAGAATTGATGTTTGTGGATAGAGGTTTGAAGATTGCAGATTGAGTATTGAGCATTGAAAACTGTGAATTGAGGATATTCTATTGAGGATTGAGGATTGACAACTGATTGTTGAGGACTGAGGGCCGAAGATTGAGGATTCAGGATTGAGGATTCAGAATTGAGGTTTGAGGACTGAGGATTGAGGATTCAAGATTGAGCATTGAGGATTGAAGATTGAGGATTGAGGATTGTGTATTGAGGATTCAGGATGAGGGCTGAGGGTTGAGGATTGAGGTTTGAGGACTGAGGACTGAGGATTGAGGATTGAGAATTGAGGAGTGAGGATTGAGGATTGAAGATTGAGGATTGGGTATTGAGGATTGAAGAATGAGGATTGAGGATTGAGGATTGAGGATTGAGGAATGAAGATTGAGTATTGAGGATTGAGTATTGATGATTGAGTGTTGAGAATTGAGGATTGAAGATAGATGATTGAGGTTTGGGGACTAAGGATTGAGGATTGAGGATTGAGGATTGCGGATTGAGGATTGAGGATTGAGGATTGAGGATTGAGGATTGAACATTGAGGATTGGGTATCGCGGATTGAACATTGAGGATTGAGGATTGAGGATCGAGGATTGAGGATTGAGGACTGAAGATTGTATATTGATGATTGAAGGTTGAGGATTGAGGATTGAGCGTTGTGGATTGAGGACGAGGGCTGAGGGTTGAGTATCGATGTTTGAGGTCTGAGGATCGATGATTGAGGATTGAGGATTGAAGATTGGGGATTGGGTATCGCGGATTGAACATTGAGGATTGAGGATTGAGGATCGAGGATTGAGGATTGAGGACTGAAGATTGTATATTGATGATTGAAGATTGAGTATTGAGGATTGAAGGTTGTGGATTGAGGATTGAGGATTGAGGATTGAGGATTGAAGATTGAGGATTGAGGATTGAGGATTGAGGGTTGAGGGTTGAGGATTGATGATTGAGGATTGGGTATTGCGGATTGAACATTGAGGTTTGAGGATTGAGGATTGAGGATTGAGGATTGAGGATTGAAGATTGAATATTGATGATTGAAGATTGAGGATTGAGGATTGACGGTTGTGGATAGAGGACGAGGACTGAGGGTTGAGTATTGATGTTTGAGGTCTGTGGATTGAGGATTGAGGATTGAGAATTGAGGATTGAGGATTGAGGATTGAAGATTGAGGATTGGGTATTGAGGATTGGGGAATGTGGATTGAGGATTGAGGATTGAGGATTGAGGATTGAAGATTGAGTATTGAGGATTGAAGATTGAGGGTTGAGGATTGAGGATTGAAGATTGAGGATTTGGGACTGAGTATTGAAGATTGAGGATCGAGGATTGAGGATTGAGGATTGAGGATTGAGGATTGAGGAACGAGGATTGAAGATTGAGGATTGGGTATTGAGGATTGAAGAATGAGGATTGGGGCTTGAGGATTGAGGGTTGAGGACTGAAGATTGATTATTGAGGATTGAAGATAGACGATTGAGGATTGAGGATTGAGGATTGAGGATAGATGATTGAGGATTGAGGATTGAGGGTTGAGGTTTGAAGATTGAGGATTGGTGACTGAGTATTGAGGGTTGAGTGATGAGAATTGATGTTTGTGTATAGAGATCTGAATATTGCAGATTGAGTATTGAGAATTGAAAGCTGAGAATTGAGGATATTCGATTGAGGATTCAGGATTGACAACTGATTGTTGAGGTCTCAGGGTTGAAGGTTGAGGATACAGGATTGAGGATTCAGGATTGAGGACTCAGGATTGAGGTCTGAGGACTGAGGATTGGGGATTGAGGATTGAGGATTAAAGATTGAGGATTGAAGATTGAGGATTGGGTATTGAGGAATGAACATTGAGGATTGAGGGATGATGATTGAGGATTGAGGATTGACGATTGATTAATGAATATTGATGATTGAAGATTGAGGATTGAGGACTGAGGGTTCTGGATTGAGGACGAGGACTGAGGGTTCTGGATTGAGGACGAGGACTGAGGGTTGAGTATTGATGTTTGAAGTATGAGGATTGAGGATTCAGGATTGAGAATTGAGGATTGAGGATTGAGGATTGAAGATTGAGGATTCGGTATTGAGGATTGAAGAATGTGGATGGAGGATTGAGGATTGAGGATTGAGGATTGCAGATTGAGTATTGAGGATTGAAGATTGAGGATTGAGGATTGAGGATTGAGGATTGAGGATGAGGGCTGAGGGTTGAGGATTGAGGTTTGAGGACTGAGGACTGAGGTTTGAGGATTGAGGATTGAGGAGTGAGGATTGAGGATTGAAGATTGAGGATTGGGTATTGAGGATTGAAGAATGAGGATTGAGGATTGAGGATTGAGGATTGAGAATTGAGGAATGAAGATTGAGTATTGAGGATTGAGTATTGAGGATTGAGAGTTGAGGATTGAGTATTGAAGGTAGAGGATTGAGGTTTGGGGACTAAGGATTGAGGATTGGGTATTGAGGATTGAAGAATGAGGATTGAGGATTGAGGATTAAGGATTGAGGATTGAAGATTGAGTATTGAGGATTGAAGATTGAGGGTTGAGGATTGAGGATTGAAGATTGACGATTCGGGACTGAGTATTGAAGATTGAGGATCGAGGATTGAGTATTGAGGATTGAGGATTGAGGAACGGGGATAGAAGATTGAGGATTGGGTATTGAGGATTGAAGAATGAGCATTGGGGCTTGAGGATTGAGGATTGAGGATTGAAGATTGATTATTGAGGATTGAAGATTGACGGTTGAGGATTGAGGATTGAGGATTGAGGATAGATGATTGAGGATTGAGGACTGAGGGTTGAGGTTTGAAGATTGAGGATTGGGGACTGAGTATTGAGGGTTGAGCGATGAGAATTAATGTTTGTGGATACAGGTTTGAAGATTGCAGATTGAGTATTGAGTATTGAAAACTGTGAATTGCGGATATTCTATTGAGGATTGAGGATTGACAACAGATTGTTGAGGACTGAGGGCCGAAGATTGAGGATTCAGGTTTGAGTATTCAGAATTGAGGTTTGAGGACTGTGGATTGAGGATTGAAGATTGAGGATTGGGGATTGTGTATTGAGGATTCAGGATGAGGGCTGAGGGTTGAGGATTGAGGTTTGAGGACTGAGGACTGAGGATTGAGGATCGAGAATTGAGGAGTGAGGATTGAGGATTGAGTATTGAGGGTAGAGGATTGCAGATTTAGTATTGAGGATTGAAGGTTGAGGATTGAGGATTGAGGATTGAGGATTGAGGTTTGAATATTGAGGATTGGTGACTGAGTATTGAGGGTTGATTGATGAGAATTGATGTTTGTGGATAGAGATCTGAAGATTGCAGAATGAGTATTGAGTGTTGAAAACTGTGAATTGAGGATGTTCTATTGAGGATTGGGGATTGACATCTGATTGTTGAGGACTGAGGGCTGAAGGTTGAGGATTCAGGATTGAGGATTCCGGAATGAGGTTTGAGGACTGAGGATTGAGGATTGAAGATTGAGTATTGAGGATTGAAGATTGAGGATTGTGGATTGAGGATTGAGAATTGAGGATTGTAGCTAGAGGATTGAGGTAAGGGGACTGACGATTGAGGACTGAGGATTGAGGATTGAGGGTTGAGGTTTGAAGATTGAGGATTGGGGACTGAGTATTGAGGGTTGAGCGATGAGAATTGATGTTTGTGTATAGAGATCTGAAGATTGCAGATTGAGTATTGAGTATTGAAAACTGTGAATTGAGGATATTCTATTGAGGATTGAGGATTGACAACTGATTGTTGAGGTCTCAGGGCTGAAGGTTGAGGATTCAGGATTGAGGATTCAGGATTGAGGTCTGAGGACTGAGGATTCGGGATTGAGGATTGAGGATTGAGGATAGAGGATTGAAGATTGAGAATTGGGTATTGAGGATTGAACATTGAGGTTTGAGGGATGATGATTGAGGATTGAGGATTGACGATTGATGATTGAATATAGATGAT
Organism: Calliopsis andreniformis; assembly: GCF_051401765.1. Lineage (NCBI taxonomy): Eukaryota > Metazoa > Arthropoda > Insecta > Hymenoptera > Andrenidae > Calliopsis > Calliopsis andreniformis. Next base: position 570,611 of record NW_027480649.1, on the reverse strand, counting down.
TGAAGATTGAGGATTGAGGATTGAGGGTTGTGGATTGAGGACGATGACTGAGGGTTGAGTATTGATGTTTGAAGTATGAGGATTGAGGATTCAGGGTTGAGAATTGAGGATTGAGGATTGAGGATTGAAGATTGAGGATTCGGTAATGAGGATTGAAGAATGAGGATCGAGGATTGAGGATTGAGGATTGAGGATGGCAGATTGAGTACTGAGGATTGATGATTGAGGATTGAGGATTGAGGATTGAGGATTGAGGATTGAGGGTTGAGGATTCAGCATTGAGGACTGAGTGCTGAGGGTTGAGTGATGAGAATTGATGTTTGTGGATAGAGGTTTGAAGATTGCAGATTGAGTATTGAGTATTGAAAGCTGTGAATTGAGGATATTCTATTGAGGATTGAGGATTGACAACTGATTGTTGAGGACTGAGGGCCGAAGATTGAGGATTCAGGATTGAGGATTCAGAATTGAGGTTTGAGGACTGAGGATTGAGGATTGAAGATTGAGTATTGAGGATTGAAGATTGAGGATTGAGGATTGTGTATTGAGGATTCAGGATGAGGGCTGAGGGTTGAGGATTGAGGTTTGAGGGCTGAGGAATGAGGATTGAGGATTGAGAGTTGAGGATTGAGGATTGAGGATTGAAGATTGAGGATTGGGTGTTGAGTATTGAAGAATGAGGATTGAGGGTTGAGGATTGAGGATTGAGGATTGAAGATTGAGTATTGAGGATTGAAAACTGAGGATTGAGAATTGAGGATTGAGGATTGAGTATTGAGGCTTGAGGATTGAAGATTGAGTATTGGGAATTGAGGATTGAAGAATGAGGATTGAAGATTGAGGATTGAGGATTGAGAATCGAGGATTGAGGAATGAGGATTGAGGATTGAAGATTGAGGATTGGGTATTGAGGATTGAAGGATGAGGATTGAGGATTGAGGATTGAGGATTGAGGTTTGAAGATTGAGTATTGAGGATTGAAGATTGACGATTGAGGATTGAGGATGGAGGATTGAGGGTTGAACGCTGAGGACTGAGTGTTGCGGGTTGAGTGATGAGAATTGATGTTTGTGGATAGAGGTTTGAAGATTGCAGATTGAGCATTGAGTATTGAAAACTGTGAATTGAGGATATTCTATTGAGGAATGAGGATTGACAACTGATTGTTGAGGACTGAGGGCCGAAGATTGAGGGTTCAGGATTGAGGACTCAGAATTGGGGTTTGAGGACTGAGGATTGAGGATTGAAGATTGAGTATTGAGGATTGAAGATTGAGGGTTGAGGATTGAGGATTGAGGATTGAGGATGTGGGCTGAGGGTTGAGGATTGAGGTTTGGGGACTGAGGACTGAGGATTGAGGATTGAGAACTGAGGAGTGGGGATTGAGGATTGAAGATTGAGGATTGGGTATTGAGGATTGAAGAATGAGGATAGAGGATTGAGGATTGAGGATTGAGGAATGAAGATTGATTATTGAGGATTGAGTATTTAGGATTGAGGGTTGAGAATTGAGGATTGAAGGTAGAGGATTGAGGTTTGGGGACTAAGGATTGAGGATTGAGTATTGAGGATTGAGGATTGAGGATTGAGGTTTGAGGATTGAGGATTGAACATTGAGGGTTGGGTATCGCGGACTGAACACTGAGGATTGAGGATTGAGGATCGAGGATTGAGGATTGAGGACTGAAGATTGTATATTGATGATTGAAGATTGAGGATTGAGGATTGAGGGTTGTGGATTGAGGACGAGGGCTGAGGGTTGAGTATTGATGTTTGAGGTCTGAGGATCGAGGATTGAGGATTGAGGATTGAGGATTGAAGATTGAGTATTGAGGATTGAAGATTGACGATTGAGGATCGAGGATTGAGGATTGAGGTTTGATGTTTGAGGATTGAGGATTGAGAGCTGAGGTTTGAAGATTGAGGATTGGGGACTGGGTATTGAGGGTTGAGTGATGAGAATTGATGTTTGTGTATAGAGATCTGAAGATTGCAGATTGCGAATTGAGTATTGATAACTGTGAATTGAGGATATTCTATTGAGGTTTGAGGATTGGCAACTGATTGTTGAGGACTGAGGGCTGAAGATTGAGGATTCAGGGTTGAGGATTCCGGAATGAGGTTTGAGGACAGAGGATTGAGGACTGAAGATTGAGTATTGATGATTGAAGATTGAGGATTGTGTATTGAGGATTGAGGATTGAGGATTGAAGATTGAGGATTGAGGATTGAGGATTGAGGTTTGAGTATTGAGGATTGAAGATTGAGGATTGGGTATTGCGGATTGAACATTGAGGGTTGAGGATTGAGGATTGAGGATTGAGGATTGAGGATTGAAGATTGAATATTGATGATTGAACATTGAGGATTGAGGATTGGTGGTTCTGGACTGAGGACGAGGACTGAGGGTTGAGTATTGATGTATGAGGTCTGTGGATTGAGGATTGAGGATTGAGAATTGAGGATTGAGGATTGAGGATTGAAGATTGAGGATTGGGTATTGAGGATTGAAGAATGAGGATTGAGGATTGAGGATTGAGGATTGAAGATTGAGGATTGGGTATTGAGGATTGAAGAATGAGGATAGAAGATTGAGGATTGAGGATTGAGGAATGAAGATTGATTATTGAGGATTGAGTATTGAGGATTGAGGGTTGAGAATAGAGGATTGAAGGTAGAGGATTGAGGTTTGGGGACTAAGGATTGAGGATTGAGTATTGAGGATTGAGGATTGAGGATTGAGGATTGAGGATTGAGTATTGAGGATTGAGGATTGAGGAATGAGGATTGAGGATTGAGGATTGAACATTGAGGATTGGGTATCGCGGATTGAACATTGAGGATTGAGGATTGAGGATCGAGGATTGAGGATTGAGGACTGAAGATTGTATGTTGATGATTGAAGATTGAGGATTGAGGATTGAGGGTTGTGGATTGAGGACGAGGGCTGAGGGTTGAGTATTGATGTTTGAGGTCTGAGGATCGAGGATTGAGGATTGAGGATTGAGGATTGAAGATTGAGGATTGGGTCTTGAGGATTGAAGAATGAGGATTGAGGATTGAGGATTGAGGATTGAAGATTGAGGATTGAGTATTGAGGATTGAAGATTGAGGATTGGGTATTGCGGATTGAACATTGAGGGTTGAGGATTGAGGATTCAGGATTGAGGATTGAGGATTGAAGATTGAATATTGATGATTGAACATTGAGGATTGAGGATTGGTGGTTCTGGACTGAGGACGAGGACTGAGGGTTGAGTATTGATGTATGAGGTCTGTGGATTGAGGATTGAGGATTGAGGATTGAGGATTCAGGATTGAGGATTGAACATTAAGGATTGGGTATCGCGGATTGAACATTGAGGATTGAGGATTGAGGATAGAGGATTGAGGATTGAGGACTGAAGATTGTATATTGATGATTGAAGATTGAGGATTGAGGGTTGAGGGTTGTGGATTCAGGACGAGGACTGAGGGTTGAGTATTGATGTTTGAGGTCTGAGGATTGAGGATTGAGGATTGAGGACTGAGGATTGAAGATTGAGTATTGAGGATTGAATATTGACGATTGAGGATTGAGGATTGAGGATTGAGTATTGATGATTGAGGATTGAGGATTGAAGATTGAGGATTGGGTATTGAGGATTGATGAATGAGGATTGAGGATTGAGGATTGAGGATTGAGGACTGAAGATTGAGTATTGAGGATTGAAGATTGACGATTGACGATTGAGGATTGAGGATTGAGGATTGAGGATCGAGGATTGAGGATTGAGGATTGAAGATTGAGTATTGAGGATTGAAGATTGACGATTGACGATTGGGGATTGAGGATTGAGGATCGAGGATTGAGGATTGAGGATTGAAGATTGAGTATTGAGGATTGAAGATTGAGGATTGAGGATTGAGGATCGAGAATTGAGGATTGAGGATTGAAGATTGAGTATTGAGGATTGAAGGTTGAGTATTGAGGATTGAGGATTGAGGATTGAGGATTGAAGATTGAGGATTGGGTATTGAGGATTGAAGATTGAGGATTGAGGTTTGAGGATTCAGAATTGAGGTTTGAGGACTGAGGATTGAGGATTGAAGACTGAGTTTTGAGGAATGAGGATTGAGGATTGAAGATTGAGGATTGACGATTGAGGATGAGGGCTGAGGGTTGAGGATTGAGGTTTGAGGACTGAGGATTGAGGATTGAGGATTGAAGATTGAGTATTGGGTATTGAGGGTTGAAGAATGAGGATTGAAAATTGAGGATTGAGGATTGAGTATTGAGGATTGAGGATTGAGGATTGAAGATTGAGGATTGGGTATTGAGTATTGAAGAATGAGGATTGAGGATTGAGGATTGAGGATTGAGGATTGAGTATTGGGTATTGAGGGTTGAAGAATGAGGACTGACGATTGAGGATTGAGGATTGAGGATTGATGATTGAGGATTGAGGATTGAAGATTGAGGATTGGGTATTGAGGATTGAAGATTGAGTATTGAGGATTGAGTATTGAGGATTGAGGGTTGAGAATTGAGGATTGAAGATTGAGGATTGAGGATTGAGGATGAGGGCTGAGGGTTGAGGATTGAGGTTTGAGGACCGAGGACTGAGGATTGAGGATTGAGAATTCAGGACTGAGGATTGAGGATTGAAGATTGAGGAATGGGTATTGAGGATTGAAGGATGAGGATTGAGGATTGACGATTGAGGATTGAGGATTGAGGATTGAGGATTGAAGATTGAGGATTCAGGATTGGAGATTGATGATTGAGGATTGAGGATTGAGGATTGAGGATCGAGAATTGAGGATTGAGGATTGAAGATTGAGTATTGAGGATTGAAGTTTGAGGATTGAGGATTGAGGATTGAGAATTGAGGATTGAGAATTGAGGATTGAAGATTGAGGATTCGGTATTGAGGATTGAAGAACGAGGATTGAGTATTGAGGATTGAGGGTTGAGAATTGAGGATTGAAGATTGAGGATTGAGGATTGAGGATGAGGGCTGAGGGTTGAGGATTGAGGTTTGAGGACTGAGGACTGAGGATTGAGGATTGAGAATTCAGGATTGAGGATTGAGGATTGAAGATTGAGGATTGGGTATTGAGGATTGAAGGATGAGGATTGAGGATTGGGGATTGAGGATTGAGGATCGAGGATTGAGGATTGAGGATTGAAGATTGAGTATTGAGGATTGAAGATTGAGGATTGAGAATTGAGGATCGAGAATTGAGGATTGAGGATTGAAGATTCAGTATTGAGGATTGAAGGTTGAGGATTGAGGATTGAGGGTTGAGGATTGAGGATTGAAGATTGATGATTGGGGATTGTGGATTGAAGATTGAGGATTCAGGTTTGAGGACTCAGAATTGAGGTTTGAGGACTGAGGATTGAGGATTGAAGACTGAGTTTTGAGGAATGAGGATTGAGGATTGAAGATTGAGGATTGACGATTGAGGATGAGGGCTGGGGTTTAAGGATTGAGGTTTGAGGACTGAGGATTGAGGATTGAGGATTGAAGATTGAGTATTGGGTATTGAGGGTTGAAGAATGAGGATTGAAAATTGAGGATTGAGGATATTCTATTGAGGATTGGGTATTGACAACTGATTGTTGATGACTGAGGGCTGAAGATTGAGGATTCAGGATTGAGGATTCGGGTTTGTGGTTTGAGGACTGAGGAGTGAGAATTGAAGATTGAGTATTGAGGATTGAAGATTGAGGATTGAGGATTGAGGATGAGGGCTGAGGGTTGAGGATTGAGGTTTGAGGACCGAGGACTGAGGATTGAGGATTGAGAATTCAGGACTGAGGATTGAGGATTGAAGATTGAGGATTGGGTATTGAGGATTGAAGGATGAGGATTGAGGATTGAGGATTGAGGATTGAGGATTGAGGATTGAGGATTGAAGATTGAGTATTCAGGATTGGAGATTGATGATTGAGGATTGAGGATTGGGTATTGAGGATTGAATATTGAGGATTGAGGGATGATGATTGAGGATTGAGGATTGACGAATGAAGATTGAATATTGATGATTCAAGATTGAGGATTGTGGATTGAGGGTTGTGGATTGAGGACGAGGACTGAGGGTTGAATATTGATGTTTGAAGTATGAGGATTGAGGATTCAGGATTGAGAATTGAGGATTGAGAATTGAGGATTGAAGATTGAGGATTCGGTATTGAGGATTGAAGAATGAGGATTGAGGATTGAGGATTGAGGATTGAGGATTGAGGATTGCAGATTGAGTATTGAGGATTGAAGATTGAGGATTGAGGATTGAGGATTGAGGATTGAGGATTGAGGGTTGAGGATTGAACATTGAGGACTGAATGTTGAGGTTAGAGTAATGAGAATTGATGTTTGTGGATAGAGGTTTGAAGATTGCAGATTGAGTATTGAGTATTGAATACTGTGAATTGAGGATATTCTATTGAGGATTGAGGATTGACAACTGATTGTTGAGGACTGAGGGCCGAAGATCGAGGATTCAGGATTGAGGATTCAGAATTGAGGTTTGAAGACTGAGGATTGAGGATTGAAGATTGAGTATTGAGGATTGAAGATTGAGGATTGAGGATTGAGGATTGAGGATTGAGGATGAGGGCTGAGGGTTGAGGATTGAGGTTTGAGAACTGAGGACTGAGGATTGAGGATTGAGCATTGAGGATGAGGGCTGAGGGTTGAGGATTGATGTTTGAGAACTGAGGACTGAGTGTTGAGGATTGAGTATTGAGGATTGAGGGTTGAGAATTGAGGATTGAAGATAGAGGATTGAGGTAAGGGGACTGAGGATTGAGGATTGAGGATTGAGGATTGAGGATTGAGGATTGAGGATTGAGGATTGAGGATTGAGGATTGAGGATTGAGGATTGAGGATTGAGGATTGGGTATCGCGGATTGAACATTGAGGATTGAGGATTGAGTCTCGAGGATTGAGGATTGAGGGCTGAAGATTGTATATTGATGATTGAAGATTGAGGATTGAGGATTGAAGGTTGTGGATTGAGGACGAGGACTGAGGGTTGAGTATTGATGTTTGAGGTCTGAGGATCGAGGATTGAGGATTGAGGATTGAGGATTGAAGATTGAGTATTGAGGATTGAAGATTGACGATTGAGGATTGAGGATTGAGGATTGAGGATTGATGTTTGAGGATTGAGGATTGAGGGTTGAGGATTGAAGATTGAGTATTGAGGATTGAAGGTTGAGGACTGAGGATTGAGTATTGAGGATTGAGGTTTGAATATTGAGGATTGGTGACTGAGTATTGAGGGTTGAGTGATGAGAATTGATGCTTGTGAATAGAGATCTGAAAATTGCAGGTTGAGTATTGAGTATTGAAAACTGTGAATTGAGGATATTCTATTTAGGCTTGGGGATTGACAACTGATTGTTGAGGACTGAGGGCTGAAGATTGAGGATTCAGGATAGAGGATTCGGGATTGTGGTTTGAGGACTGAGGAGTGAGAATTGAAGATTGAGTATTGAGGATTGAAGATTGAGGATTGAGGATTGAGGATTGAGGATTGAGGACGAGGGCTGAGGGTTGAGGATTGAGGTTTGAGGACTGAGGACTGAGGATTGAGGATTGAGAATTCAGGATTGAGGATTGAGGATTGAAGATTGAGGATTGGGTAGTGAGGATTGAAGGATGAGGATTGAGCATTGAGGATTGAGGATTGAGGATTGAGGATTGAGGATTGGGGATTGAGGATTGAAGATTGAGGATTCAGGTTTGAGGATTCAGAATTGAGGTTTGAGGACTGAGGATTGAGGATTGAAGACTGAGTTTTGAGGAATGAGGATTGAGGATTGAAGATTGAGGATTGACGATTGAGGATGAGGCCTGAGGGTTGACGATTGAGGTTTGAGGACTGAGGATTGAGGATTAAGGACTGAAGATTGAGTATTGGGTATTGAGGGTTGAAGAATGAGGATTGAAAATTGAGGATTGAGGATTGAGAATTGATGATTGAGGATTGAGGATTGAAGATTGAGGATTGGGTATTGAGGATTGAAGATTCAGTATTGAGCATTGAGTATTGAGGATTGAGGGTTGAGAATGAGGATTGAAGATTGAGGATTGAGGTTTGGGGACTGAAGACTGAGGACTGAGGATTGAGGATTGAGGATTGAGGATTGAGGATTGAGGATTGAGCATTGAGGATTGAGGATTGAACATTGAGGATTGGGTATCGCGGATTGAACATTGAGGATTGAGGATTGAGGATAGAGGATTGAGGATTGAGGACTGAAGATTGTATATTGATGATTGAAGATTGAGGATTGAGGGTTGAGGGTTGTGGATTCAGGACGAGGACTGAGGGTTGAGTATTGATGTTTGAGGTCTGAGGATTGAGGATTGAGGATTGAGGACTGAGGATTGAAGATTGAGTATTGAGGATTGAATATTGACGATTGAGGATTGAGGATTGAGGATTGAGTATTGATGATTGAGGATTGAGGATTGAAGATTGAGGATTGGGTATTGAGGATTGATGAATGAGGATTGAGGATTGAGGATTGAGGACTGAAGATTGAGTATTGAGGATTGAAGGTTGACGATTGACGATTGAGGATTGAGGATTGAGGATCGAGGATTGAGGATTGAGGATTGAAGATTGAGGATTGGGTATTGAGGATTGAAGATTGAGGATTGAGGTTTGAGGATTCAGAATTGAGGTTTGAGGACTGAGGATTGAGGATTGAAGACTGAGTTTTGAGGAATGAGGATTGAGGATTGAAGATTGAGGATTGACGATTGAGGATGAGGGCTGAGGGTTGAGGATTGAGGTTTGAGGACTGAGGATTGAGGATTGAGGATTGAAGATTGAGTATTGGGTATTGAGGGTTGAAGAATGAGGATTGAAAATTGAGGATTGAGGATTGAGTATTGAGGATTGAGGATTGAGGATTGAAGATTGAGGATTGGGTATTGAGGATTGAAGAATGAGGATTGAGGATTGAGGATTGAGGATTGAGGATTGAGTATTGGGTATTGAGGGTTGAAGAATGAGGACTGAAAATTGAGGATTGAGGATTGAGAATTGATGATTGAGGATTGAGGATTGAAGATTGAGGATTGGGTATTGAGGATTGAAGATTGAGTATTGAGGATTGAGTATTGAGGATTGAGGGTTGAGAATTGAGGATTGAAGATTGAGGATAGAGGATTGAGGATGAGGGCTGAGGGTTGAGGATTGAGGTTTGAGGACCGAGGACTGAGGATTGAGGATTGAGAATTCAGGACTGAGGATTGAGGATTGAAGATTGAGGAATGGGTATTGAGGATTGAAGGATGAGGATTGAGGATTGACGATTGAGGATTGAGGATTGAGGATTGAGGATTGAAGATTGAGGATTCAGGATTGGAGATTGATGATTGAGGATTGAGGATTGAGGATCGAGAATTGAGGATTGAGGATTGAAGATTGAGTATTGAGGATTGAAGTTTGAGGATTGAGGATTGAGGATTGAGGATTTAGGTTTGAATATTGAGGATTGGGGATTGAGGATTGAAGATTGAGGATTCAGGTTTGAGGATTCAGAATTGAGGTTTGAGGACTGAGGAATGAGGATTGAGGATTGAAGATTGAGGATTGACGATCGAGGATGAGGGCTGAGGGTTGAGGATTGAGGTTTGAGGACGGAGGATTGAGGATTGAGGATTGAAGATTGAGTATTGGGTATTGAGGGTTGAAGAATGAGAATTGAAAATTGAGGATTGAGGATTGAGAATTGATGATTGAGGATTGAGGATTGAAGATTGAGGATTGGGTATTGAGGATTGATGAATGAGGATTGAGGATTGAGGATTGAGGATTGAGGACTGAAGATTGAGTATTGAGGATTGAAGGTTGACGATTGACGATCGAGGATTGAGGATTGAGGATTGAGGATCGAGGATTGAGGATTGAGGATTGAAGATTGAGTATTGAGGATTGAAGATTGACGATTGACGATTGAGGATTAAGGATTGAGGATCGAGGATTGAGGATTGAGGATTGAAGATTGAGTATTGAGGATTGAAGATTGAGTATTGAGGATTGAGGATCGAGAATTGAGGATTGAGGATTGAAGATTGAGTATTGAGGATTGAAGGTTGAGGATTGAGGATTGAGGATTGAGGATTGAAGATTGAAGATTGAGGATTGGGGATTGAGGATTGAAGATTGAGGATTCAGGATTGAGGATTCAGAATTGATGTTTGAGGACTGAGGATTGAGGATTGAAGACTCAGTATTGAGGAATGAGGATTGAGGACTGAAGATTGAGGATTGAGGATTGAGGATGAGGGCTGAGTGTTGAGGATTGAGGTTTGAGGACTGAGGATTGAGGATTGAAGATTGAAGATTGAGTATTGGGTATTGAGGATTGAAGAATGAGGATTGAAAATTGAGGATTGAGGATTGAGAATTGAGGATTGAGGATTGAGGATTGAAGATTGAGGATTGGGCATTGAGGATTGAAGAATGAGGATTGAGGATTGAGGAACGAGGATTGAAGATTGAGGATTGGGAATTGAGGATTGAAGAATGAGGATTGGGGCTTGAGGATTGATGATTGAGGATTGAAGATTGATTATTGAGGATTGAAGATTGACGATTGAGGATTGAGGATGGAGGATTGAGGATAGATGATTGAGGATTGAGGATTGAGTGTTGAGGAATGAAGATTGAGGATTGCGGACTGAGTATTGAGGGTTGAGTGACGAGAATTGATGTTTGTGTATAGAGATCTGAAGATTGCAGATCGAGTATTGAGTATTGAAAACTGTTAATTGAGGATATTCTATTGAGGATTGAGGATTGACAACTGACTGTTGAGGTCTCTGGGCTGAAGGTTGATGACTCAGGATTGAGGATTCAGGATTGAGGCCTGAGGCCTGAGGACTGAGGATTGGGGATTGAGGATTGAGGATTGAGTATTGAGGATTGATGGTTGAGAATTGAGGATTGAAGGTAGAGGATTGAGGTTTGGGGCCTAAGGATTGAGGATTGAGTATTGAGGATTGAGGATTGAAGATTGAGTATTGGGAATTGAGGATTGAAGAATGAGGATTGAAGATTGAGGATTGAGGATTGAGAATTGAGTATTGACGATTGAGGATTGAAGATTGAGCATTGGGTATTGAGTATTGAGGATTGAGAATTGAGGATTGAAGTTTGAGGATTGAGGTTTGGGGACTGAGGATTGAGGATTGAGGATTGAGGATTGAGGATTGAGGATTGAGTATTGAGGATTGAGCATTGAGGATTGGGTATCGCGGATTGAACATTGAGGATTGAGGATTGAGGACTGAGGATTGAGGATTGAGGACTGAATATTGTATATTGATTATTGAAGATTGAGGATTGAGGATTGAGGTTTGTGGACTGAGGACGAGGACTGAGGGTTGAGTATTGATGTTTGAGGCCTGAGAATTGAGGATTGAGGATTGAGGATTGAGGATTGAGGATTGAAGATTGAGTATTGAGGATTGAAGATTGACGATTGAGGATTGAGGATTGAGGATTGAGGATTGATGATTGAGGATTGAGGATTGAGGGTTGAGGATTGAAAGTTGAGTATTGAGCATTGAGGGTTGAGGATTGAGGATTGAGTATTGAGGATTGAGGTTTGAATATTGAGGATTGGTGACTGAGAATTGAGGGTTGAGTGATGAGAATTGATGTTTGTGGATAGAGATCTGAAGATTGCAGATTGGGTATTGAGTATTGAAAACTGTGAATTGAGGATATTCTATTGAGGATTGAGGATTGACAACTGATTGTTGAAGACTGAGGGCCGAAGATTGAGGATTCAGGTTTGAGGACTCAGAATTCAGGTTTGAGGACTGAGGATTGAGGATTTAATATTGAGTATTGAGGACTGAGGACTGAGGATTGAGGATTGAGGATTGAAGATTGAGTATTGAGGATTGAAGATTGACGATCGAGGATTGAGGATTGAGGATTGAGTATTGAACATTGAGGACTGAGTGTTGAGGGTTGAGTGATGAGAATTGATGTCTGTGGTTAGATGTTTGAAGATTGCAGATTGAGTATTGGGTATTGAAAACTGTGAATTGCGGATATTCTATTGAGGATTGAGGACTGACAACTGATTGTTGAGGTCTGAGGGCCGAAGATTGATGATTCAGGATTGAGGATTCAGAATTGAGGTTTGAGGACTGAGGATTGAGGATTGAAGATTGAGTATTGAGGATTGAAGATTGAGGATTGAGGATTGAGGATTGAGGATTGAGGATGAGGGCTGAGGGTTGAGGATTGAGGTTTGAGACCTGAGGACTGAGGATTGAGGATTGAGAATTGAGGAGTGAGGGTTGAGGATTGAAGATTGAGGATTGTGTATTGAGGATTCAGAATGAGGATTGAGGGTTTAGGATTGAACGTTGAGGATTGAGGATTGAGGATTGAGGATTGAGGATTGATGATGAGGGCTGAGGGTTGAGGATTGAGGTTTGAGAACTGAGAACTGAGTTTTGAGGATTGAGTACTGAGGATTCAGGGTCGAGAATTGAGGATTGAAGATAGAGGATTGAGGTAAGGGGACTGAGGATTGAGGATTGAGGATTGAGGATTGAGGATTGAGGATTGAGGATTGAGGATTGAGGATTGAGGATTGAACATTGAGGATTGGGTATCGCGGATTGAACATTGAGGATTGAGGATTGAGGCTCGAGGATTGAGGATTGAGGGCTGAAGATTGTATATTGATGTTTGAAGGATGAGGATTGCAGATTGAAGGTTGTGGATTAAGGACGAGTACTGAGGGTTTAGTATTGATGTTTGAGGTCTGAGGATCGAGGATTGAGGATTGAGGATTGAGGATTGAAGATTGAGTATTCAGGATTGAAGATTGACGATTGAGGATTGAGGATTGAGGATTGAGGATTGAGGTTTGAGGATTGAGGATTGAGTATTGAAGATTGAGTATTGAGGATTGAAGATTGAGGATGAGGGCTGAGGGTTGAGGATTGAGGTTTGAGGACTGAGGACTGAGGATTGAGGATTGAGGATTGAAGATTGAGGATTGGGTATTGAGGATTGAAGAATGGGGATTGAGGATTGAGGATTGAGGATTGAGGATTGAAGATTGAGTATTCAGGATTGGAGATTGATGATTGAGGATTGAGGATTGAGGATCGAGAATTGAGGATTGAGGATTGAAGATTGAGTATTGAGGATTGAAGGTTGAGGATTGAGGATTGAGGATTGAGGATTGAAGATTGAGGATTGGGGATTGAGGATTGAAGGTTGAGGATTCAGGATTGAGGATTCAGAATTGAGGATTGAGGACTGAGGATTGAGGATTGAAGACTGAGTATTGAGGATTGAGGATTGAGGATTGAAGATTGAGGATTGAGGATTGAGGATGAGGGCTGAGGGTTGAGGATTGAGGTTTGAGGACTGAGGATTGAGGATTGAGGATTGAAGATTGAGTATTGGGTGTTGAGGATTGAAGAATGAGGATTGAAAATTGAGGATTGAGGATTGAGGATTGAGTATTGAGGATTGAGGTTTGAATATTGAGGATTGGTGACTGAGAATTGAGGGTTGAGTGATGAGAATTGATGTTTGTGGATAGAGATCTGAAGATTGCAGATTGGGTATTGAGTATTGAAAACTGTGAGTTGAGGATATTCTATTGAGGATTGAGGATTGACAACTGATTGTTGAAGACTGAGGGCCGAAGATTGAGGATTCAGGTTTGAGGACTCAGAATTGAGGTTTGAGGACTGAGGATTGAGGATTGAAGATTGAGTATTGAGGATTGAAGATTGAGGATTGAGGATTGAGGATTGAGGATTGAGGATTGAAGATTGAGTATTGAGGATTGAAGATTGACGATTGAGGATTGAGGATTGAGGATTGAGTATTGAACATTGAGGACTGAGTGTTGAGGGTTGAGTGATGAGAATTGATGTCTGTGGTTAGATGTTTGAAGATTGCAGATTGAGTATTGAGTATTGAAAACTGTGAATTGCGGATATTCTATTGAGGATTGAGGACTGACAACTGATTGTTGAGGTCTGAGGGCCGAAGATTGATGATTCAGGATTGAGGATTCAGAATTGAGGTTTGAGGACTGAGGATTGAGGATTGAGGATTGGGTATCGCGGATTGAACATTGAGGATTGAGGATTGAGGCTCGAGGATTGAGGATTGAGGGCTGAAGATTGTATATTGATGATTGAAGGATGAGGATTGAAGATTGAAGGTTGTGGATTGAGGACGAGTACTGAGGGTTTAGTATTGATGTTTGAGGTCTGAGGATCGAGGATTGAGGATTGAGGATTGAAGATTGAGGATTGGGTATTGAGGATTGAAGGATGAGGATTGAGGATTGAGGATTGAGGATTGAGGACTGAGGGTTGAGGATTGAGGATTGAAGATTGAGTATTCAGGATTGGAGATTGATGATTGAGGATTGAGGATTGAGGATCGAGAATTGAGGATTGAGGATTGAGGATTGAGGATTGATGTTTGAGGATTGAGGATTGAGTGTTGAGGATTGAAGATTGAGTATTGAGGATTGAAGATTGAGGATTGAGGATTGAGGATTGAGTATTGAGGATTGAGGTTTGAATATTGAGGATTGGTGACTGAGTATTGAGGGTTGAGTGATGAGAATTGATGTTTGTGGATAGCGATCTGAAGATTGCAGGTTGAGTATTGAGTATTGAAAACTGTGAATTGTGGATATTCTATTTAGGATTGGGGATTGACAACTGATTGTTGAGGACTGAGGGCTGAAGATTGAGGATTCAGGATTGAGGATTCGGGATTGAGGTTCGAGGACTGAGGAGTGAGGGTTGAAGATTGAGAATTCAGGATTGAGGATTGAGGATTGAAGATTCAGGATTGGCTATTGAGGATTGAAGAATGAGGACTGAGGATTGAGGATTGAGGATTGAGTATTGAAGATTGAGTATTGAGGATTGAAGGTTGAGGATGAGGGCTGAGGGTTGAGGATTGAGGTTTGAGGACTGAGGACTGAGGATTGAGGATTGAGGATTGAAGATTGAGTATTCAGGATTGAAGATTGACGATTGAGGATTGAGGATTGAGGCTTGAGGATTGAGGTTTGAGGACTGAGGACTGAGGATTGAGGATTGAGAATTCAGGATTGAGGATTGAGGATTGAAGATTCAGGATTGGCTATTGAGGATTGAAGAATGAGGATTGAGGATTGAGGATTGAGGATTGAGTATTGAAGATTGAGTATTGAGGATTGAAGGTTGAGGATGAGGGCTGAGGGTTGAGGATTGAGGTTTGAGGACTGAGGACTGAGGATTGAGGATTGAGGATTGAGGATTGAGGATTGAGGATTGAAGATTGAGTATTGAGGATTGAAGATTGACGATTGAGGATTGAGGATTGAGGATTGAGGATTGATGATTGAGGATTGAGGATTGAGGGTTGAGGATTGAAGGTTCAGTATTGAGGATTGAAGGTTGAGGATTGAGGATTGAGGATTGAGGATTGAGGTTTGAATATTGAGGATTGGTGACTGAGAATTGAGGGTTGAGTGATGAGAATTGATGTTTGTGGATAGAGATTTGAAGATTGCAGATAGAGTATTCCGTATTGAAAGCTCTGAACTGAGGATATTCTATAGAGGATTGAGGATTGTAAACTAATTGTTGATGAGTGAGGGCCGAAGATTGAGGATTCAGAATTGAGTACTCAGGATTGGGGTTTGGGGACTGAAGATTGAGGATTGTAGATTGAGGATTGAGGATTGAGGATTGAAGATTGAGGATTGGGTATTGACGATTGAACATTGAGGATTGAGGGATGAGGATTGCGGATTGAGGATTGAGGATTGAGGATTGAAGATTGAATATTGATGATTGAAGATTGAGGATTGAGGATTGAGGGTTGAGGATTGAGGACGAGGACTGAGGGTTGAGTATTGACGTTTGAAGTATGAGGATTGAGGATTCAGGATTGAGAATAGAGGATTGAGGATTGAGGATTGAAGATTGAGGATTCGGTATTGAGGATTGAAGAATGAGGATTGAGGATTGAGGATTGAGGATTGAGGATTGCAGATTGAGTATTGAGGATTGACGATTGAGGATTGAGGATTGAGGATTGAGGATTGAGGACTGAAGATTGTATATTGATGATTGAGGATTGAGGATTGAAGATTGAGGATTGGGTATTGAGGATTGAAGATTGAGGATTGAGGATTGAGGATTGAGGATTGGGTATTGAGGATTGAAGTATGGGGATTGAGGATTGAGGACTGAGGATTGAGCAATGAAGACTGAGGATTGAGGATTGAGGATTGAGGATTGAACATTGCGTATTGAGGATTGAAGATTGTGGATTGAGGATCGAGGATTGAGGATTGAGGATCGAAGATTGAGGATTGGGGACTGATTGTTGAGGGCTGAGTGATGAGAATTGATGTTTGTGGATAGAGATTTGAAGATTGCAGATTGAGCATTGCGTATTGAAAACTGTGAATTGATGATATTCTATTGAGGATTGAGGATTGACAGCTGATTGTTGAGGACTGAGGGCTGAAGATTGAGGATTCAGGATTGAGGATACAGGATTGAGGTTTGAGGTCTGAGGATTGAGGATTGAGGATTGAGGATTGATGATTGAGGATTGAGGATTGAGGGTTGAGGATTGAAGGTTCAGTATTGAGGATTGAAGATTGACGATTGAGGAATGAGGATTGAGGATTGAGGATTGATGATTGAGGATTGAGGATTGAGGGTTGAGGATTGAAGGTTCAGTATTGAGGATTGAAGGTTGAGGATTGAGGATTGAGGATTGAGGATTGAGGTTTGAATATTGAGGATTGGTGACTGAGAATTGAGGGTTGAGTGATGAGAATTGATGTTTGTGGATAGAGATTTGAAGATTGCAGATAGAGTATTGCGTATTGAAAACTCTGAACTGAGGATATTCTATAGAGGATTGAGGATTGTAAACTGATTGTTGATGACTGAGGGCCGAAGATTGAGGATTCAGAATTGAGGACTCAGGATTGAGGTTTGAGGACTGAAGATTGAGGATTGTGGATTGAGGATTGTGGATTGAGGATTGAAGATTGAGGATTGGGTATTGAGGGTTGAACATTGAGGATTGAGGGATGAGGATTGCGGATTGAGGATTGAGGATTGAAGATTGAATATTGATGATTGAAGATTGAGGATTGAGGATTGAGGGTTGAGGATAGAGGACGAGGACTGAGGGTTGAGTATTGATGTTTGAAGTATGAGGATAGAGGATACAGGATTGAGAATAGAGGATTGAGGATTGAGGATTGAGGATTGAGGATTGAAGATTGAGGATTGGGTATTGCGGATTGAACATTGAGGGTTGAGGATCGAGGATTGATGATTGTGTATTGAGGATTGAATATTGAGGATTGAGGATTGGGGTCTGAGGATCGAGGATTGAGGATTGAGGATTGAGGATTGACGATTGACCATTGAGGGTTGAATATTGAGTATTGGGTATCGCGGATTGAACATTGAGGATTGAGGATTGAGGATTGAGTATTGAGGATTGAGGACTGAAGATTGTATATTGATGATTGAATATTGAGGATTGAGGACTGTGGGTTGTGGATTGAGGACGAGGACTGAGTGTTGAGTATTGATGTTTGAGGGTTGAGAATTCAGGATTGAGGATTGAGGATTGAGGATTGAAGATTGAGGATTGGCTATTGAGGATTGAACATTGAGGGTTGAGGGATGAGGATTGCGGATTGAGTATTGAGGATTGAAGATTGAATATTGATGATTGAAGATTGAGGATTGAGGATTGAGGGTTGAGGATTGAGGACGAGGACTGAGGCTTGAGTGTTGATGTTTGAAGTATGAGGATTGAGGATTCAGGATTGAGAATAGAGGATTGAGGATTGAGGATTGAAGATTGAGGATTCGGTATTGAGGATTGAAGAATGAGGATTGAGGATTGAGGATTGAGGATTGAGGATTGCAGATTGAGTATTGAGGATTGAAGATTGAGGAATGAGGATTGAGGACTGAGGATTGAGGATTGAAGGTTGAGTATTGAGGATTGAGGATTCAGGTTTGAGGATTGAGGGTTGAGGATTGAGGATTGAGGATTGAGGATTGAAGACTTAGTATTGAGGATTGAAGATTGAGGATTGAGGATTGTGGATTGAGCATTGAGGATTGAAGATTGAGGATTGGGGATTGAGGTTTGAAGATTGAGGATTAAGGATTGAGGATTCAGAATTGAGGTTTGAGGACTGAGGATTGAGGACTGAAGATTGAGTATTGAGGATTGAGGATGGAGGACTGAAGATTGAGGATTGAGGATTGAGGATTGAAGATTGAGGATTGGGGACTGAGTGTTGAGGGTTGAGTGATGAGAATTGACGTTTGTGGATAGAGGTTTGAAGATTGCAGGTTGAGTACTGAGTATTGAAATCTGTCAACTCATGATATTCTATTGAGGATTGAGGATTGACAGCTGATTGTTGAGGACAGAGGGCTGAAGATTGAGGATTCAGGATTGAGGATACAGGATTGAGGTTTGAGGTCTGAGGATTGAGGATTGAGGATTGAGGACTGAGGATTGAGGATTGTGTATTGAGGGTTGAGGATTGAGTATTGAGGATTGAAGATTGAGGATTGACGTTTGGGGACTGAGGATTGAGGATTGAGGATTGAGTATTGAGGATTGAGGATTGAGTATTGAGGATTGAACATTGGGGATTGGGTATCGCGGATTGAACATTGAGGACTGAGGATTGAGGACTGAGGATTGAGGATTGAGGACTGAATATTGTATATTGATTAATGAAGATTGAGGATTGAGGATTGAGGTTTGTGGACTGAGGACGAGGACTGAGGGTTGGGTATTGATGCTTGAGGTCTGAGGATCGAGGATTCGGGATTGAGGATTGAGGATTGAGGATTGAAGATTGAGTATTGAGGATTGAAGATTGGCGATTGAGGATTGAGGATTGAGGATTGAGGATTGAAGATTGAGGATTGAGGATTGAGGATTTAGGATTGAGGATGAGGGCTGAGGGTTGAGGATTGAGGTTTGAGGTTTGAGGACTGAGGACTGAGGATTGAGGATTGAGGATTCAGGATTGAGGGTTGAGGATTGTGGATTGAGGATTGGGTATTGAGGATTGAAGAATGAGGATTGAGGATTGAGGATTGAGGATTGAGGATCGAGGATTGAGGATCGAGAATTGAAGATTGAGTATTGAGGATTGAAGATTGAGGATTGGGGACTGAGTGTCGAGGATTGAGGATTGAAGATTGAGGATTGGGGACTGATTGTTGAGGGTTGAGTGATGAGAATTGTTGTTTGTGGATAGAGATTTGAAGATTGCAGGTTGAGTATTGAGTATTGAAAACTGTGAATTGAGGATATACTATTGAGGATTTGGTATTGACGACTGATTGGTGTGGACTGAGGGCTGAAGGTTGAGGATTCAGGATTGAGGATTCGGGATTGAGGTTTGAGGACTGAGGATTGAGGATTGAATATTTAGTATTGAGGATTGAAGATTGAGGATTGAGGATTGAGGATTTAGGATTGAGGATGAGGGCTGAGGGTTGAGTATTGAGGTTTGAGGACTGAGGACTGAGGATTGAGGATTGAGAATTCAGGATTGAGGGTTGAGGATTGAGGATTGAGGATTGGGTATTGAGGATAGAAGAATGAGGATTGAGGATTTAAGATTGGGGATTGAGGTTCGAGGATTGATGATCGAGAATTGAAGATTGAGTATTGAGGATTGAAGATTGAGGATTGGGGACAGAGTGTCGAGGATTGCTGATTGAAGATTGAGGATTGGGGATTGAGGATTGAAGATTGAGGATTGAGGATTGAAGATGAGGGCTGAGGGTTGAGGATTGAGGTTTGAGGACTGAGGACTGAGGATTGAGGATTGAAGATTGAGTATTGGGTATTGAGTATAGAAGAATGAGGATTGAAAATTGAGGATAGAGTATTGAGAATTGAGGATTGAGGATTGAGGATTGAAGGTTGAGGATTGGGTATTGAGGATTGAAGAATGAGGATTGAGGATTGAGGATTGAGGACTGAGGATTGAGGATTGAAGATTGAGTATTGAGGATTGAGTATTGAGGATTGAGGGTTGAGAATTGAGGATTGCAGATTGAGGATTCAGGTTTGGGGACTGAGGATTGAGGATTGAGAATTGAGGATTGAGGATTGAGGATTGAGGATTGAGGATTGAGGATTGAGGATTGAGGATTGAGGATTGAGGATTGAGGATTGAGGATTGGGTATCGCGGATTGAACATTGAGGATTGAGGATTGAGGATCGAGGATTGAGGATTGAGGACTGAAGATTGTATATTGATGATTGAAGATTGAGGATTGAGGATTGAGGGTTGTGGATTGAGGACGAGGACTCAGGGTTGAGTATTGATGTTTGAGGTCTGAGGATTGATGATTGAGGATTGAGGAGTGAGGATTGAAGATTGAGTATTGGGGATTGAATATTGACGATTGAGGATTGAGGATTGAGGATTGAGGATTGATGTTTGAGGATTGAGGATTGAGGGTTGAGGATTAAAGATTGAGTATTGAGGATTGAAGGTTGAGGATTGAGGATTGAGGATTGAGGTTTGAATACTGAGGATTGGTGACTGAGTATTGAGGGTTGAGTGATGAGAATTGATGTTTGTGGATAGAGATCTGAAGATTGCGGATTGAGTATTGAGTATTGAAAACAGTGAATTATGGATATTCTATTGAGGATTGTGGATTGACAACTGATTGTTGAGGACTGAGAGCTGAAGATTGAGGATTCAGGATTAAGGATTCGGGATTGAGGTTTGAGGACTGAGGATTGAGGATTGAAGATTGAGTATTGAGGATTGAAGATTGAGGATTGAGGATTGAGGATTGAGGATTGAGGATGAGGGCTGAGGGTTGAGGATTGAGGTTTGAGAACTGAGGACTGAGGATTGAGGATTGAGAATTCAGGATTGAGGATTGAGGATTGAAGATTGAGGATTGGGTATTGAGGATTGAAGAATGAGGATTGAGGATTGAGGATTGAGGATTGAGAATTGAAGATTGAGTATTCATGATTGGAGATTGACGATTGAGGATTGAGGATTGAGGATCGAGCATTGAGGATAGAGGATTGAAGATTGAGTATTGAGGATTGAAGATTGAGGATTGGGGACTGAGTGTTGAGGATTGAGGTTTGAAGATTGAGGATTGGGGACTGAGTGTTGAGGGTTGAGGATTGAGGATTGAGGATTGAGGATTGAGGATTGAGGATTGAGGATTGAGGATTGCGTATCGCGGATTGAACATTGAGGATTGAGGATTGAGGATCGAGGATTGAGGACGGAGTGCTGAAGTTTGAGGATTGAGGATTGAGGATTTAGGATTGAGGATGAGGGCTGAGGGTTGAGGATTGAGGTTTGAGGTTTGAGGACTGAGGACTGAGGATTGAGGATTGAGGATTCAGGATTGAGGGTTGAGGATTGAGGATTGATGATTGGGTATTGAGGATTGAAGAATGAGGATAGAGGATTGAGGATTGAAGATTGAGGATTGGGGACTGAGTGTTAAGTGTTGAGTGATGAGAATTGTTGTTTGTGTATAGAGATTTTAAGATTGCAGGTTGAGTATTGAGTACTGAAAACTGTGAATTGAGGATATTCTATTGAGGATTGGGGATTGACAACTGATTGTTGAGGACTGAGGGTTGAAGATTGCGGATTCAGGATTGAGGATACAGGATTGAGGTTTGAGGTCTGAGGATTGAGGATTGAGGATTCAGGATTGAGGATTGAGGATTGAGGATTGAGGATTGGACATTGAGGACTGGGTATCGCGGATTGAACATTGAGGACTGAGGATTGAGGACTGAGGATTGAGGATTGAGGACTGAAGATTGTATATAGATGATTGAAGACTGAGGATCGAGGATTGAGGATTGAGGATTGAGGATTGAAGATTGTGTATTGAGGATTGAAGATTGACGATTGAGGATTGAGGATTGAGGATTGAGGATTGATGATTGAGTATTCAGGATTGAGGGTTGAGGATTGAAGATTGAATATTGGGTATTGAGGATAGAAGAATGAGGATTGAAAATTGAGGATAGAGGATTGAGAATTGAGGATTGAGGATTGAGGATTGAAGATTGAGGATTGGGTATTGAGGATTGAAGAATGAGGATTGAGGATTGAGGATTGAGGACTGAGGATTGAGGATTGAAGATTGAGTATTGAGGATTGAGTATTGAGGATTGAGGGTTGAGAATTGAGGATTGGAGATTGAGGATTCAGGTTTGGGGACTGAGGATTGAGGATTGAGAATTGAGGATTGAGGACTGAAGATTGTATATTGATGATTGAAGATTGAGGATTGAGGATTGAGGGTTGTGGATTGAGGACGAGGACTGAGGGTTGAGTATTGATGTTTGAGGTCTGAGGATTGATGATTGAGGATTGAGGAGTGACGATTGAAGATTGAGTATTGGCGATTGAATATTGACGATTGAGGATTGAGGATTGAGGATTGAGGATTGATGTTTGAGGATTGAGGACTGAGGATTGAGGATTGAAGATTGAGTATTGAGGATTGAAGATTGAGGATTGAGGATTGAGGATTGAGGATTGAGGATGAGGGCTGAGGGTTGAGGATTGAGGTTTGAGAACTGAGGACTGAGGATTGAGGATTGAGAATTCAGGATTGAGGATTGAGGATTGAAGATTGAGGATTGGGTATGGAGGATTGAAGAATGAGGATTGAGGATTGAGGATTGAGGATTGAGAATTGAAGATTGAGTATTCAGGATTGGAGATTGACGATTGAGGATTGAGGATTGAGGATCGAGCATTGAGGATAGAGGATTGAAGATTGAGTATTGAGGATTGAAGATTGAGGATTGGGGACTGAGTGTTGAGGATTGAGGTTTGAAGATAGAGGATTGGGGACTGAGTGTTGAGGGTTGAGGATTGAGGATTGAGGATTGAGGATTGAGGATTGAGGATTGAGGATTGAGGATTGGGTATCGCGGATTGAACATTGAGGATTGAGGATTGAGGATCGAGGATTGAGGACGGAGTGCTGAAGTTTGAGGATTGAGGATTGAGGATTTAGGATTGAGGATGAGGGCTGAGGGTTGAGGATTGAGGTTTGAGGTTTGAGGACTGAGGACTGAGGATTGAGGATTGAGGATTCAGGATTGAGGGTTGAGGATTGAGGATTGATGATTGGGTATTGAGGATTGAAGAATGAGGATAAAGGATTGAGGATTGAAGATTGAGGATTGGGGACTGAGTGTTAAGGGTTGAGTGATGAGAATTGTTGTTTGTGTAAAGAGATTTTATGATTGCAGGTTGAGTATTGAGTACTGAAAACTGTGAATTGAGGATATTCTATTGAGGATTGGGGATTGACAACTGATTGTTGAGGACTGAGGGTTGAAGATTGCGGATTCAGGATTGAGGATACAGGATTGAGGTTTGAGGTCTGAGGATTGAGGATTGAGGATTCAGGATTGAGGATTGAGGATTGAGGATTGAGGATTGAGGATTGAGGACTGGGTATCGCGGATTGAACATTGAGGACTGAGGATTGCGGACTGAGGATTGAGGATTGAGGACTGAAGATTGTATATAGATGATTGAAGATTGAGGATCGAGGATTGAGGATTGAGGATTGAGGATTGAAGATTGTGTATTGAGGATTGAAGATTGACGATTGAGGATTGAGGATTGAGGATTGAGGATTGATGATTGAGTATTCAGGATTGAGGGTTGAGGATTGAAGATTGAATATTGAGGATTGAAGGTTGAGGATTGAGGATTGAAGATTCAGGATTGAGGATTGAGGATTGAGGATTAGGGACTGAGTGTTGAGGATTGAGGTTTGAAGATTGAGGAATGGGGACTGAGTGTTGAGGGTTGAGTGATGAGAATTGATGTTTGTGGATAGAGATTTGAAGATTGCAGGTTGAGGATTAAGTATTGAAAACTGTGAATTGATGATGTTCTATTGAGGATTGAGGATTGACAACTGATTGTTGAGGACTGAGGGCTGAAGATTGAGGATTCAGGATTGAGGATACAGGATTGAGGATTGAGGATTGAAGATTGAGGATTGGGTATTGCGGATTGAACATTGAGGGTTGAGGATTGAGGATTGAGGATTGAGTATTGAGGGTTGAATATTGAGTATTGGGTATCGCGGATTGAACGTTGAGGACTGAGGATTGAGGATTGAGTATTGAGGATTGAGGACTGAAGATTGTATATTGATGATTGAATATTGAGGATTGAGGATTGAGTGTTGTGGATTGAGGACGAGGACTGAGGGTTGAGTATTGATGTTTGAGGGATGTGGATCGAGGATTGAGGATTGAGGATTGAGGATTGAGGATTGAGGATTGAATATTGAGTATTCAGGATTGGAGCTTGACGATTGAGGATTGAGGATTGAAGATTGAGGATTGGGTATTGAGGATTGAAGGATGAGGATTGAGGATTGAGGATTGAGGGTTGAGGATTGAAGATTGAGTATTCAGGATTGGAGATTGATGATTGAGGATTGAGGATTGAGGATCGAGAATTGAGGATTGAGGATTGAAGATTGAGTATTGAGGATTGAAGGTTGAGGATTGAGGATTGAGGATTGAGGATTGAGGATTGAAGATTGAGGATAGGGGATTGAGGATTGCGGTTTGAGGACTGAGGATTGAGGATTGAAGACTGAGTTTTGAGGAATGAGGATTGAGGATTGAAGATTGAGGACTGACGAATGAGGATGAGGGCTGAGGGTTGAGGATTCAGGTTTGAGGACTGAGGATTGAGTATTGAGGATTGAAGATTGAGGATTGGGGACTGAGTGTCGAGGATAGAGGATTGAAGATTGAGGATTGGGGACTGAGTGTTGAGGGTTGAGTGATGAGAATTGTTGTTT
Organism: Calliopsis andreniformis; assembly: GCF_051401765.1. Classification (NCBI taxonomy): domain Eukaryota; kingdom Metazoa; phylum Arthropoda; class Insecta; order Hymenoptera; family Andrenidae; genus Calliopsis; species Calliopsis andreniformis. The sequence goes on along the minus strand of NW_027480649.1, from coordinate 545,671 downwards.
GTGGATAGAGATTTGAAGATTGCAGGTTGAGTATTGAGTATTGAAAACTGTGAATTGAGGATATTCTATTGAGGATTTGGAATTGACGACTGATTGTTGTGGACTGAGGGCTGAAGGTTGAGGATTCAGAATTGAGGATTCGGGATTGAGGTTTGAGGACTGAGGATTGAGGATTGAATATTGAGTATTGAGGATTGATGATTGAGGATTGAGGATTGAGGATTTAGGATTGAGGATGAGGGCTGAGGGTTGAGTATTCAGGTTTGAGGACTGAGGACTGAGGATTGAGGATTGAGAATTCAGGATTGAGGGTTGAGGATTGAGGGTTGAGGATGAGGTCTGAGGGTTGAGGAGTGAGGTTTGAGGTCTGAGGACTGAGGATTGAGGATTGAGAATTGAGGATTGAGGATTGAATATTGAGGATTGGGTATTGAGGGTTGAACACTGAGGATTGAGGGATGATGATTGAGGTTTGAGGACTGAGAATGGAGGATTCAGGATTGAGGATTGAGGATTGAGGATTGAATATTGAGGATTGGACATTGAGGATTGAACATTGAGGATTGAGGGATGATGATTGAGGATTGAGGATTGAGGATTGAAGGTTGAATATTGATGATTGAAGATTGAGGATTGAGTATTGAGGGTTGTGGATTGAGGACGAGGACTGAGGGTTGAGTATTGATGTTTGAGGTCTGAGGATAGAGGATTGAGGATTGGGGACTGAGAATTGAAGATTGAGGATTGAGTATTGGGTATTGAGGATTGAAGGATGAGGATTGAAAATTGAGGATTGAGGATTGAGAATTGAGGAATGAGGATTGAGGATTGAAGATTGAGGGTTGGGTATTGAGTATTGAAAACTGTGATTTGAGGATATTCTATTCAGGATTGAGGATTGACAACTGATTGCTGAGGGCTGAGGGCCGAAGGTTGAGGATTCAGGATTGAGGATTCAGAATTGAGGTTTGAGGACTGAGGATTGAGGATTGAATATTGAGTATTGAGGATTGAAGATTGAGGATTGAGGATTGTGGATGAGGGCTGAGGGCTGAGGATTGAGGTTTGAGGACTGAGGACCGAGGATTGAGGATTGAGAATTGAGGATTGAGGATAGAGGATTGAAGATTGAGGATTGGGTATTGAGGATTGAAGAATGAGGATTGATGATTGAGGATTGAGAATTCACTATTGAGGTTTGAGGACTGAGGATTGAGGATTGAGGATTGAGGATTGAGGATTGAGGATTGAAGGTTGAGGATTGGTCATTGGGGATTGAACATTGAGGATTGAGGGATGAGGATTGAGGATTGAGGATTGAGGATTGAAGATTGAGGATTCGGTATTGAGGATTGAAGAATGAGGATTGAGGATTGAGGATTGAGGATTGAGGGTTGAGGATTGAATATTGAGTATTGAGGATTGAAGGCTGAGGATTGAGGATTGAGGAATGAGGATTGAGGTTTGAAGATTGAGGATTGGTGACTGAGTATTGAGGGTTGAGTGATGAGAATGGAGGTTTGTGGGTAGAGATCTGAAGATTGCAGGTTGAGTATTGAGTATTGAAAACTGTGAATTGAGGATATTCTATTGAGGATTGTGGATTGACAAGTGATTGTTGAGGACTGATGGCTGAAGATTGAGGATTCAGGATTGAGGATTCGGGATTGAAGTTTGAGGACTGAGGATTGAGGGTTGAAGATTGAATGTTGAGGATTCGGTATTGAGGATTGAAGAATGAGGATTGAGGATTGAGGATTGAGGGTTGATGATTGAGGATTGAGGATTGAGGATTGAGTATTGCAGATTGAGTATTGAGGATTGAAGGTTCAGGATTGAGGATTGAGGGTTGAGGATTAAGGATTGAAGATTGAGTATTGAGGATTGAAAGTTGAGGATTGAGGATTGAGGATTGAGTATTCAGGATTGAAGATTGAGGATTGGGGATTGAGGATTGAAGATAGAGGATTCAGGATTGTGGATTCAGAATTGAGGTTTGAGGACTGTGGATTGAGGATTGAAGATTGAGTATTGAGGATTGAGGGTTGAGGATTGAGGATTGAGGATTGAGGATTGAGGATTGAAGATTGAGGATTGGGGACTGAGTGTTGAGTGTTGAGTAATGAGAATTGATGTCCGTGGATAGAGATTTGAGGATTGCAGGTTGGGTATTGAGTATTGAACGCTGTGAATTGATGATGTTCTATTGAGGATTGAGGATTGACTACTGATTGTTGAGGACTGAGGGCTGAAGATTGAGGATTCAGGATTGAGGATTCAGGATTGAGGTTTGAGGGCTGAGGATTGAGGATTGAGGGTTGAGGATTGAGGATTGAGGATTGGGGTTTGAAGATTGAGGATTGGGTATTGGTGACTGAGTATTGAGGGTTGAGTGATGAGAATGGAGGTTTGTGGGTAGAGATCTGAAGATTGCAGGTTGAGTATTGAGTATTGAAAACTGTGAATTGAGGATATTCTATTGAGGATTGTGGATTGACAAGTGATTGTTGAGGACTGAGGGCCGAAGATTGAGGATTCAGGATTGAGGATTCAGAATTGAGGTTTGAGGACTGAGGATTGAGGATTGAAGATTGAGTATTGAGGATTGAAGATTGAGGATTGAGGATTGAGGATTGAGTATGAGGGCTGAGGGTTGAGGATTGAGGTTTGAGGAATGAGGACTGAGGATTGAGGATTGAGAATTGAGGACTGAGGATTGAGGATTGAAGATTGAGGATTGGGTATTGAGGATTTAAGAATGCGGATTGAGGATTGAGGATTGAGGATTGAGGATTGAACATTGAGTATTGAGGATTGAGTATTGAGGGTTGAGGGTTGAGAATAGAGGATTGAAGATTGAGGATTGAGGTTTGGGGACTGAGGATTGAGCATTGAGTATTGAGGATTGAGGATCGAGGATTGAGGATTGAGGATTGAGGATTGAGGATTGAGGATTGAGGATTGAGGATTGGGTATCGCGGATTGAACATTGAGGATTGAGGATTGAGGATCGAGGATTGAGGATTGATTACTGAAGATTGTATATTGATGATTGAAGATTGAGGATTGAGGATTGAGGGTTGTGGATTGAGAACGAGGACTGAGGGTTGTGTATTGATGTTTGAGGTCTGCGGATTGAGGATTGAGGATTGAGGTTTGAGGATTGAAGATTGAGTATTGAGGATTGAATATTGACGACTGAGGATTGAGGATTGAGGATTGAGGATTGATGTTTGAGGATTGAGAATTGAGGGTTGAGGATTAAAGATTGAGTATTGAGGATCGAGAATTGAAGATTGAGTATTGAGGATTGAAGATTGAGGATTGGAGATTGAGGATTGGGGACTGAGTGTTGAGGGTTGAGTGATGAGAATTGTTGTTTGTGGATAGAGATTTGAAGATTGCAGGTTGTGTATTGAGTACTGAAAACTGTGAATTGAGGATATTCTATTGAGGATTGGGGATTGACAACTGATTGTTCAGGACTGAGGGCTGAAGGTTGAGGATTCAGGATTGAGGATTCGGGATTGAGGTTTGAGGACTGAGGATAGCGGATTGAATATTGAGTATTGAGGATTGAAGATTGAGGATTGAGGACTGAGGATTGAGGATTGAGGATGAGGGCTGAGGGCTGAGGATTGAGGTTTGAGGACTGAGGACTGAGGATTGAGGATTGAGAATTGAGGATTGAGGTTTGAGGATAGATGATTGAGGATTGGGTATTGAGGATTGAAGAATGAGGATGGAGGATTGAGGATTGAGGATTGAGGATTGAGGATTGAATATTGAGTATTCAGGATTGGAGCTTGACGATTGAGGATTGAGGATTGAGGATTGAGAATTGAGGATTGAGGATTGAAGATTGAGGATTGGGGATTGAGGATTGAAGATTGAGGCTTCAGGATTGAGGATTCAGAATTGAGGTTTGAGGACTAAGGATTGAGGATTGAAGATTGAGTATTGAGGATTGAGGATTGAGGATTGAAGATTGCGGATTGAGGGTTGAGGATGAGGGCTGAGGGTTGAGGAGTGAGGTTTGAGGTCTGAGGACTGAGGATTGAGGATTGAGAATTGAGGATTGAGGATTGAATATTCAGGATTGGGTATTGAGGGTTGAACACTGAGGATTGAGGGATGATGATTGAGGTTTGAGGACTGAGAATTGAGGATTCAGGACTGAGGATTGAGGATTGAGGATTGAATATTGAGGATTGGACATTGAGGATTGAACATTGAGGATTGAGGGATGATGATGGAGGATTGAGGATTGAGGATTGAAGGTTGAATATTGATGATTGAAGTTTGAGGATTGAGGATTGAGGGTTGTGGATTGAGGACGAGGACTGAGGGTTGAGTATTGATGTTTGAAGTATGAGGATTGAGGATTCAGGATTGAGAATTGAGGATTGAGGGTTGAGGATTGAAGATTGAGGATTCGGTATTGAGGATTGAAGAATGAGGATTGAGTATTGAGGATTGAGGATTGAGGATTGCAGATTGAGTATTGAGGATTGAAGATTGAGGATTGAGGATTGAGCGTTGAGGATTGAGGATTGAGGATTGAGGATGGAAGATTGAGTATTGAGGATTCAAGATTGAGGATTGAGGATTGTGGATTGAGCATTGAGGATTGAAGATTGAGGATTGGGGATTGAGGTTTGAAGATTGAGGATTCAGCATTGAGGGTTCAGAATTGAGGTTTAAGGACTGAGGATTGAGGATTGAAGATTGAGTATTGAGGATTGAGGATTGAGGACTGAAGATTGAGGATTGAGGATTGAGGATTGAAGATTGAGGATTGGGGACTGAGTGTTGAGGGTTGAGTGATGAGAATTGATGTTTGTTGATAGAGATTTGAAGAATGCAGGTTGAGTACTGAGTATTGAAAACTGTGAATTGAGGATATTCTATTGAGGATTGGGGATTGACAACTGATTGTTGAGGACTGAGGGCTGAAGGTTGAGGATTCAGGATTGAGGATTCGGGATTGAGGTTTGAGGACTGAGGATAGCGGATTGAAGATTGAGTATTGAGGATTGAAGATTGAGGATTGAGGATTGAATATTGAGTTTTCAGGATTGGAGCTTGACGATTGAGGATTGAGGATTGAGGATTGAGAATTGAGGATTGAGGATTGAAGATTGAGGAGTGGGGATTGAGGATTGAAGATTGAGGCTTCAGGATCGAGGATTCAGAATTGAGGTTTGAGGACTAAGGATTGAGGATTGAAGATTGAGTATTGAGGATTGAGGATTGATGATTGAAGATTGCGGATTGAGGGTTGAGGATGAGGGCTGAGGGTTGAGGAGTGAGGTTTGAGGTCTGAGGACTGAGGATTGAGGATTGAGAATTGAGGATTGAGGATTGAATATTGAGGATTGGGTATTGAGGGTTGAACACTGAGGATTGAGGGATGATGATTGAGGTTTGAGGACTGAGAATTGAGGATTCAGGATTGAGGATTGAGGATTGAGGATTGAATATTGAGGATTGGACATTGAGGATTGAACATTGAGGATTGAGGGATGATGATTGAGGATTGAGGATTGAGGATTGAAGGTTGAATATTGATGATTGAAGATTGAGGATTGAGGATTGAGGGTTGTGGATTGAGGACGAGGACTGAGGGTTGAGTATTGATGTTTGAGGTCTGAGGATAGAGGATTGAGGATTGGGGACTGAGAATTGAAGATTGAGGATTGAGTATTGGGTATTGAGGATTGAAGGATGAGGATTGAAAATTGAGGATTGAGGATTGAGAATTGAGGAATGAGGATTGAGGATTGAAGATTGAGTGTTGGGTATTGAGTATTGAAAACTGTGAATTGAGGATATACTATTGAGGATTTGGTATTGACGACTGATTGGTGTGGACTGAGGGCTGAAGGTTGAGGATTCAGGATTGAGGATTCGGGATTGAGGTTTGAGGACTGAGGATTGAGGATTGAATATTTAGTATTGAGGATTGAAGATTGAGGATTGAGGATTGAGGATTTAGGATTGAGGATGAGGGCTGAGGGTTGAGTATTGAGGTTTGAGGACTGAGGACTGAGGATTGAGGATTGAGAATTCAGGATTGAGGGTTGAGGATTGAGGATTGAGGATTGGGTATTGAGGATAGAAGAATGAGGATTGAGGATTTAAGATTGGGGATTGAGGTTCGAGGATTGATGATCGAGAATTGAAGATTGAGTATTGAGGATTGAAGATTGAGGATTGGGGACAGAGTGTCGAGGATTGCTGATTGAAGATTGAGGATTGGGGATTGAGGATTGAAGATTGAGGATTGAGGATTGAAGATGAGGGCTGAGGGTTGAGGATTGAGGTTTGAGGACTGAGGACTGAGGATTGAGGATTGAAGATTGAGTATTGGGTATTGAGTATAGAAGAATGAGGATTGAAAATTGAGGATAGAGTATTGAGAATTGAGGATTGAGGATTGAGGATTGAAGGTTGAGGATTGGGTATTGAGGATTGAAGAATGAGGATTGAGGATTGAGGATTGAGGACTGAGGATTGAGGATTGAAGATTGAGTATTGAGGATTGAGTATTGAGGATTGAGGGTTGAGAATTGAGGATTGCAGATTGAGGATTCAGGTTTGGGGACTGAGGATTGAGGATTGAGAATTGAGGATTGAGGATTGAGGATTGAGGATTGAGGATTGAGGATTGAGGATTGAGGATTGAGGATTGAGGATTGAGGATTGGGTATCGCGGATTGAACATTGAGGATTGAGGATTGAGGATCGAGGATTGAGGATTGAGGACTGAAGATTGTATATTGATGATTGAAGATTGAGGATTGAGGATTGAGGGTTGTGGATTGAGGACGAGGACTCAGGGTTGAGTATTGATGTTTGAGGTCTGAGGATTGATGATTGAGGATTGAGGAGTGAGGATTGAAGATTGAGTATTGGGGATTGAATATTGACGATTGAGGATTGAGGATTGAGGATTGAGGATTGATGTTTGAGGATTGAGGATTGAGGGTTGAGGATTAAAGATTGAGTATTGAGGATTGAAGGTTGAGGATTGAGGATTGAGGATTGAGGTTTGAATACTGAGGATTGGTGACTGAGTATTGAGGGTTGAGTGATGAGAATTGATGTTTGTGGATAGAGATCTGAAGATTGCGGATTGAGTATTGAGTATTGAAAACAGTGAATTATGGATATTCTATTGAGGATTGTGGATTGACAACTGATTGTTGAGGACTGAGAGCTGAAGATTGAGGATTCAGGATTAAGGATTCGGGATTGAGGTTTGAGGACTGAGGATTGAGGATTGAAGATTGAGTATTGAGGATTGAAGATTGAGGATTGAGGATTGAGGATTGAGGATTGAGGATGAGGGCTGAGGGCCGAGGATTGAGGTTTGAGAACTGAGGACTGAGGATTGAGGATTGAGAATTCAGGATTGAGGATTGAGGATTGAAGATTGAGGATTGGGTATTGAGGATTGAAGAATGAGGATTGAGGATTGAGGATTGAGGATTGAGAATTGAAGATTGAGTATTCATGATTGGAGATTGACGATTGAGGATTGAGGATTGAGGATCGAGCATTGAGGATAGAGGATTGAAGATTGAGTATTGAGGATTGAAGATTGAGGATTGGGGACTGAGTGTTGAGGATTGAGGTTTGAAGATTGAGGATTGGGGACTGAGTGTTGAGGGTTGAGGATTGAGGATTGAGGATTGAGGATTGAGGATTGAGGATTGAGGATTGAGGATTGCGTATCGCGGATTGAACATTGAGGATTGAGGATTGAGGATCGAGGATTGAGGACGGAGTGCTGAAGTTTGAGGATTGAGGATTGAGGATTTAGGATTGAGGATGAGGGCTGAGGGTTGAGGATTGAGGTTTGAGGTTTGAGGACTGAGGACTGAGGATTGAGGATTGAGGATTCAGGATTGAGGGTTGAGGATTGAGGATTGATGATTGGGTATTGAGGATTGAAGAATGAGGATAGAGGATTGAGGATTGAAGATTGAGGATTGGGGACTGAGTGTTAAGTGTTGAGTGATGAGAATTGTTGTTTGTGTATAGAGATTTTAAGATTGCAGGTTGAGTATTGAGTACTGAAAACTGTGAATTGAGGATATTCTATTGAGGATTGGGGATTGACAACTGATTGTTGAGGACTGAGGGTTGAAGATTGCGGATTCAGGATTGAGGATACAGGATTGAGGTTTGAGGTCTGAGGATTGAGGATTGAGGATTCAGGATTGAGGATTGAGGATTGAGGATTGAGGATTGGACATTGAGGACTGGGTATCGCGGATTGAACATTGAGGACTGAGGATTGAGGACTGAGGATTGAGGATTGAGGACTGAAGATTGTATATAGATGATTGAAGACTGAGGATCGAGGATTGAGGATTGAGGATTGAGGATTGAAGATTGTGTATTGAGGATTGAAGATTGACGATTGAGGATTGAGGATTGAGGATTGAGGATTGATGATTGAGTATTCAGGATTGAGGGTTGAGGATTGAAGATTGAATATTGGGTATTGAGGATAGAAGAATGAGGATTGAAAATTGAGGATAGAGGATTGAGAATTGAGGATTGAGGATTGAGGATTGAAGATTGAGGATTGGGTATTGAGGATTGAAGAATGAGGATTGAGGATTGAGGATTGAGGACTGAGGATTGAGGATTGAAGATTGAGTATTGAGGATTGAGTATTGAGGATTGAGGGTTGAGAATTGAGGATTGGAGATTGAGGATTCAGGTTTGGGGACTGAGGATTGAGGATTGAGAATTGAGGATTGAGGACTGAAGATTGTATATTGATGATTGAAGATTGAGGATTGAGGATTGAGGGTTGTGGATTGAGGACGAGGACTGAGGGTTGAGTATTGATGTTTGAGGTCTGAGGATTGATGATTGAGGATTGAGGAGTGACGATTGAAGATTGAGTATTGGCGATTGAATATTGACGATTGAGGATTGAGGATTGAGGATTGAGGATTGATGTTTGAGGATTGAGGACTGAGGATTGAGGATTGAAGATTGAGTATTGAGGATTGAAGATTGAGGATTGAGGATTGAGGATTGAGGATTGAGGATGAGGGCTGAGGGTTGAGGATTGAGGTTTGAGAACTGAGGACTGAGGATTGAGGATTGAGAATTCAGGATTGAGGATTGAGGATTGAAGATTGAGGATTGGGTATGGAGGATTGAAGAATGAGGATTGAGGATTGAGGATTGAGGATTGAGAATTGAAGATTGAGTATTCAGGATTGGAGATTGACGATTGAGGATTGAGGATTGAGGATCGAGCATTGAGGATAGAGGATTGAAGATTGAGTATTGAGGATTGAAGATTGAGGATTGGGGACTGAGTGTTGAGGATTGAGGTTTGAAGATAGAGGATTGGGGACTGAGTGTTGAGGGTTGAGGATTGAGGATTGAGGATTGAGGATTGAGGATTGAGGATTGAGGATTGAGGATTGGGTATCGCGGATTGAACATTGAGGATTGAGGATTGAGGATCGAGGATTGAGGACGGAGTGCTGAAGTTTGAGGATTGAGGATTGAGGATTTAGGATTGAGGATGAGGGCTGAGGGTTGAGGATTGAGGTTTGAGGTTTGAGGACTGAGGACTGAGGATTGAGGATTGAGGATTCAGGATTGAGGGTTGAGGATTGAGGATTGATGATTGGGTATTGAGGATTGAAGAATGAGGATAAAGGATTGAGGATTGAAGATTGAGGATTGGGGACTGAGTGTTAAGGGTTGAGTGATGAGAATTGTTGTTTGTGTAAAGAGATTTTATGATTGCAGGTTGAGTATTGAGTACTGAAAACTGTGAATTGAGGATATTCTATTGAGGATTGGGGATTGACAACTGATTGTTGAGGACTGAGGGTTGAAGATTGCGGATTCAGGATTGAGGATACAGGATTGAGGTTTGAGGTCTGAGGATTGAGGATTGAGGATTCAGGATTGAGGATTGAGGATTGAGGATTGAGGATTGAGGATTGAGGACTGGGTATCGCGGATTGAACATTGAGGACTGAGGATTGCGGACTGAGGATTGAGGATTGAGGACTGAAGATTGTATATAGATGATTGAAGATTGAGGATCGAGGATTGAGGATTGAGGATTGAGGATTGAAGATTGTGTATTGAGGATTGAAGATTGACGATTGAGGATTGAGGATTGAGGATTGAGGATTGATGATTGAGTATTCAGGATTGAGGGTTGAGGATTGAAGATTGAATATTGAGGATTGAAGGTTGAGGATTGAGGATTGAAGATTCAGGATTGAGGATTGAGGATTGAGGATTAGGGACTGAGTGTTGAGGATTGAGGTTTGAAGATTGAGGAATGGGGACTGAGTGTTGAGGGTTGAGTGATGAGAATTGATGTTTGTGGATAGAGATTTGAAGATTGCAGGTTGAGGATTAAGTATTGAAAACTGTGAATTGATGATGTTCTATTGAGGATTGAGGATTGACAACTGATTGTTGAGGACTGAGGGCTGAAGATTGAGGATTCAGGATTGAGGATACAGGATTGAGGATTGAGGATTGAAGATTGAGGATTGGGTATTGCGGATTGAACATTGAGGGTTGAGGATTGAGGATTGAGGATTGAGTATTGAGGGTTGAATATTGAGTATTGGGTATCGCGGATTGAACGTTGAGGACTGAGGATTGAGGATTGAGTATTGAGGATTGAGGACTGAAGATTGTATATTGATGATTGAATATTGAGGATTGAGGATTGAGTGTTGTGGATTGAGGACGAGGACTGAGGGTTGAGTATTGATGTTTGAGGGATGTGGATCGAGGATTGAGGATTGAGGATTGAGGATTGAGGATTGAGGATTGAATATTGAGTATTCAGGATTGGAGCTTGACGATTGAGGATTGAGGATTGAAGATTGAGGATTGGGTATTGAGGATTGAAGGATGAGGATTGAGGATTGAGGATTGAGGGTTGAGGATTGAAGATTGAGTATTCAGGATTGGAGATTGATGATTGAGGATTGAGGATTGAGGATCGAGAATTGAGGATTGAGGATTGAAGATTGAGTATTGAGGATTGAAGGTTGAGGATTGAGGATTGAGGATTGAGGATTGAGGATTGAAGATTGAGGATAGGGGATTGAGGATTGCGGTTTGAGGACTGAGGATTGAGGATTGAAGACTGAGTTTTGAGGAATGAGGATTGAGGATTGAAGATTGAGGACTGACGAATGAGGATGAGGGCTGAGGGTTGAGGATTCAGGTTTGAGGACTGAGGATTGAGTATTGAGGATTGAAGATTGAGGATTGGGGACTGAGTGTCGAGGATAGAGGATTGAAGATTGAGGATTGGGGACTGAGTGTTGAGGGTTGAGTGATGAGAATTGTTGTTTGTGGATAGAGATTTGAAGATTGCAGGTTGAGTATTGAGTATTGAAAACTGTGAATTGAGGATATTCTATTGAGGATTTGGAATTGACGACTGATTGTTGTGGACTGAGGGCTGAAGGTTGAGGATTTAGAATTGAGGATTCGGGATTGAGGTTTGAGGACTGAGGATTGAGGATTGAATATTGAGTATTGAGGATTGATGATTGAGGATTGAGGATTGAGGATTTAGGATTGAGGATGAGGGCTGAGGGTTGAGTATTCAGGTTTGAGGACTGAGGACTGAGGATTGAGGATTGAGAATTCAGGATTGAGGGTTGAGGATTGAGGGTTGAGGATGAGGTCTGAGGGTTGAGGAGTGAGGTTTGAGGTCTGAGGACTGAGGATTGAGGATTGAGAATTGAGGATTGAGGATTGAATATTGAGGATTGGGTATTGAGGGTTGAACACTGAGGATTGAGGGATGATGATTGAGGTTTGAGGACTGAGAATGGAGGATTCAGGATTGAGGATTGAGGATTGAGGATTGAATATTGAGGATTGGACATTGAGGATTGAACATTGAGGATTGAGGGATGATGATTGAGGATTGAGGATTGAGGATTGAAGGTTGAATATTGATGATTGAAGATTGAGGATTGAGTATTGAGGGTTGTGGATTGAGGACGAGGACTGAGGGTTGAGTATTGATGTTTGAGGTCTGAGGATAGAGGATTGAGGATTGGGGACTGAGAATTGAAGATTGAGGATTGAGTATTGGGTATTGAGGATTGAAGGATGAGGATTGAAAATTGAGGATTGAGGATTGAGAATTGAGGAATGAGGATTGAGGATTGAAGATTGAGGGTTGGGTATTGAGTATTGAAAACTGTGATTTGAGGATATTCTATTCAGGATTGAGGATTGACAACTGATTGCTGAGGGCTGAGGGCCGAAGGTTGAGGATTCAGGATTGAGGATTCAGAATTGAGGTTTGAGGACTGAGGATTGAGGATTGAATATTGAGTATTGAGGATTGAAGATTGAGGATTGAGGATTGTGGATGAGGGCTGAGGGCTGAGGATTGAGGTTTGAGGACTGAGGACCGAGGATTGAGGATTGAGAATTGAGGATTGAGGATAGAGGATTGAAGATTGAGGATTGGGTATTGAGGATTGAAGAATGAGGATTGATGATTGAGGATTGAGAATTCACTATTGAGGTTTGAGGACTGAGGATTGAGGATTGAGGATTGAGGATTGAGGATTGAGGATTGAAGGTTGAGGATTGGTCATTGGGGATTGAACATTGAGGATTGAGGGATGAGGATTGAGGATTGAGGATTGAGGATTGAAGATTGAGGATTCGGTATTGAGGATTGAAGAATGAGGATTGAGGATTGAGGATTGAGGATTGAGGGTTGAGGATTGAATATTGAGTATTGAGGATTGAAGGCTGAGGATTGAGGATTGAGGAATGAGGATTGAGGTTTGAAGATTGAGGATTGGTGACTGAGTATTGAGGGTTGAGTGATGAGAATGGAGGTTTGTGGGTAGAGATCTGAAGATTGCAGGTTGAGTATTGAGTATTGAAAACTGTGAATTGAGGATATTCTATTGAGGATTGTGGATTGACAAGTGATTGTTGAGGACTGATGGCTGAAGATTGAGGATTCAGGATTGAGGATTCGGGATTGAAGTTTGAGGACTGAGGATTGAGGGTTGAAGATTGAATGTTGAGGATTCGGTATTGAGGATTGAAGAATGAGGATTGAGGATTGAGGATTGAGGGTTGATGATTGAGGATTGAGGATTGAGGATTGAGTATTGCAGATTGAGTATTGAGGATTGAAGGTTCAGGATTGAGGATTGAGGGTTGAGGATTAAGGATTGAAGATTGAGTATTGAGGATTGAAAGTTGAGGATTGAGGATTGAGGATTGAGTATTCAGGATTGAAGATTGAGGATTGGGGATTGAGGATTGAAGATAGAGGATTCAGGATTGTGGATTCAGAATTGAGGTTTGAGGACTGTGGATTGAGGATTGAAGATTGAGTATTGAGGATTGAGGGTTGAGGATTGAGGATTGAGGATTGAGGATTGAGGATTGAAGATTGAGGATTGGGGACTGAGTGTTGAGTGTTGAGTAATGAGAATTGATGTCCGTGGATAGAGATTTGAGGATTGCAGGTTGGGTATTGAGTATTGAACGCTGTGAATTGATGATGTTCTATTGAGGATTGAGGATTGACTACTGATTGTTGAGGACTGAGGGCTGAAGATTGAGGATTCAGGATTGAGGATTCAGGATTGAGGTTTGAGGGCTGAGGATTGAGGATTGAGGGTTGAGGATTGAGGATTGAGGATTGGGGTTTGAAGATTGAGGATTGGGTATTGGTGACTGAGTATTGAGGGTTGAGTGATGAGAATGGAGGTTTGTGGGTAGAGATCTGAAGATTGCAGGTTGAGTATTGAGTATTGAAAACTGTGAATTGAGGATATTCTATTGAGGATTGTGGATTGACAAGTGATTGTTGAGGACTGAGGGCCGAAGATTGAGGATTCAGGATTGAGGATTCAGAATTGAGGTTTGAGGACTGAGGATTGAGGATTGAAGATTGAGTATTGAGGATTGAAGATTGAGGATTGAGGATTGAGGATTGAGGATTGAGGATTGAGTATGAGGGCTGAGGGTTGAGGATTGAGGTTTGAGGAATGAGGACTGAGGATTGAGGATTGAGAATTGAGGACTGAGGATTGAGGATTGAAGATTGAGGATTGGGTATTGAGGATTTAAGAATGCGGATTGAGGATTGAGGATTGAGGATTGAGGATTGAACATTGAGTATTGAGGATTGAGTATTGAGGGTTGAGGGTTGAGAATAGAGGATTGAAGATTGAGGATTGAGGTTTGGGGACTGAGGATTGAGCATTGAGTATTGAGGATTGAGGATCGAGGATTGAGGATTGAGGATTGAGGATTGAGGATTGAGGATTGAGGATTGAGGATTGGGTATCGCGGATTGAACATTGAGGATTGAGGATTGAGGATCGAGGATTGAGGATTGATTACTGAAGATTGTATATTGATGATTGAAGATTGAGGATTGAGGATTGAGGGTTGTGGATTGAGAACGAGGACTGAGGGTTGTGTATTGATGTTTGAGGTCTGCGGATTGAGGATTGAGGATTGAGGTTTGAGGATTGAAGATTGAGTATTGAGGATTGAATATTGACGACTGAGGATTGAGGATTGAGGATTGAGGATTGATGTTTGAGGATTGAGAATTGAGGGTTGAGGATTAAAGATTGAGTATTGAGGATCGAGAATTGAAGATTGAGTATTGAGGATTGAAGATTGAGGATTGGAGATTGAGGATTGGGGACTGAGTGTTGAGGGTTGAGTGATGAGAATTGTTGTTTGTGGATAGAGATTTGAAGATTGCAGGTTGTGTATTGAGTACTGAAAACTGTGAATTGAGGATATTCTATTGAGGATTGGGGATTGACAACTGATTGTTCAGGACTGAGGGCTGAAGGTTGAGGATTCAGGATTGAGGATTCGGGATTGAGGTTTGAGGACTGAGGATAGCGGATTGAATATTGAGTATTGAGGATTGAAGATTGAGGATTGAGGACTGAGGATTGAGGATTGAGGATGAGGGCTGAGGGCTGAGGATTGAGGTTTGAGGACTGAGGACTGAGGATTGAGGATTGAGAATTGAGGATTGAGGTTTGAGGATAGATGATTGAGGATTGGGTATTGAGGATTGAAGAATGAGGATGGAGGATTGAGGATTGAGGATTGAGGATTGAGGATTGAATATTGAGTATTCAGGATTGGAGCTTGACGATTGAGGATTGAGGATTGAGGATTGAGAATTGAGGATTGAGGATTGAAGATTGAGGATTGGGGATTGAGGATTGAAGATTGAGGCTTCAGGATTGAGGATTCAGAATTGAGGTTTGAGGACTAAGGATTGAGGATTGAAGATTGAGTATTGAGGATTGAGGATTGAGGATTGAAGATTGCGGATTGAGGGTTGAGGATGAGGGCTGAGGGTTGAGGAGTGAGGTTTGAGGTCTGAGGACTGAGGATTGAGGATTGAGAATTGAGGATTGAGGATTGAATATTCAGGATTGGGTATTGAGGGTTGAACACTGAGGATTGAGGGATGATGATTGAGGTTTGAGGACTGAGAATTGAGGATTCAGGACTGAGGATTGAGGATTGAGGATTGAATATTGAGGATTGGACATTGAGGATTGAACATTGAGGATTGAGGGATGATGATGGAGGATTGAGGATTGAGGATTGAAGGTTGAATATTGATGATTGAAGTTTGAGGATTGAGGATTGAGGGTTGTGGATTGAGGACGAGGACTGAGGGTTGAGTATTGATGTTTGAAGTATGAGGATTGAGGATTCAGGATTGAGAATTGAGGATTGAGGGTTGAGGATTGAAGATTGAGGATTCGGTATTGAGGATTGAAGAATGAGGATTGAGTATTGAGGATTGAGGATTGAGGATTGCAGATTGAGTATTGAGGATTGAAGATTGAGGATTGAGGATTGAGCGTTGAGGATTGAGGATTGAGGATTGAGGATGGAAGATTGAGTATTGAGGATTCAAGATTGAGGATTGAGGATTGTGGATTGAGCATTGAGGATTGAAGATTGAGGATTGGGGATTGAGGTTTGAAGATTGAGGATTCAGCATTGAGGGTTCAGAATTGAGGTTTAAGGACTGAGGATTGAGGATTGAAGATTGAGTATTGAGGATTGAGGATTGAGGACTGAAGATTGAGGATTGAGGATTGAGGATTGAAGATTGAGGATTGGGGACTGAGTGTTGAGGGTTGAGTGATGAGAATTGATGTTTGTTGATAGAGATTTGAAGAATGCAGGTTGAGTACTGAGTATTGAAAACTGTGAATTGAGGATATTCTATTGAGGATTGGGGATTGACAACTGATTGTTGAGGACTGAGGGCTGAAGGTTGAGGATTCAGGATTGAGGATTCGGGATTGAGGTTTGAGGACTGAGGATAGCGGATTGAAGATTGAGTATTGAGGATTGAAGATTGAGGATTGA
Source organism: Calliopsis andreniformis (assembly GCF_051401765.1). Taxonomy (NCBI): domain Eukaryota; kingdom Metazoa; phylum Arthropoda; class Insecta; order Hymenoptera; family Andrenidae; genus Calliopsis; species Calliopsis andreniformis. Next base: position 529,228 of record NW_027480649.1, on the reverse strand, counting down.
GGATTGAATATTGAGTTTTCAGGATTGGAGCTTGACGATTGAGGATTGAGGATTGAGGATTGAGAATTGAGGATTGAGGATTGAAGATTGAGGAGTGGGGATTGAGGATTGAAGATTGAGGCTTCAGGATCGAGGATTCAGAATTGAGGTTTGAGGACTAAGGATTGAGGATTGAAGATTGAGTATTGAGGATTGAGGATTGATGATTGAAGACTGCGGATTGAGGGTTGAGGATGAGGGCTGAGGGTTGAGGAGTGAGGTTTGAGGTCTGAGGACTGAGGATTGAGGATTGAGAATTGAGGATTGAGGATTGAATATTGAGGATTGGGTATTGAGGGTTGAACACTGAGGATTGAGGGATGATGATTGAGGTTTGAGGACTGAGAATTGAGGATTCAGGATTGAGGATTGAGGATTGAGGATTGAATATTGAGGATTGGACATTGAGGATTGAACATTGAGGATTGAGGGATGATGATTGAGGATTGAGGATTGAGGATTGAAGGTTGAATATTGATGATTGAAGATTGAGGATTGAGGATTGAGGGTTGTGGATTGAGGACGAGGACTGAGGGTTGAGTATTGATGTTTGAGGTCTGAGGATAGAGGATTGAGGATTGGGGACTGAGAATTGAAGATTGAGGATTGAGTATTGGGTATTGAGGATTGAAGGATGAGGATTGAAAATTGAGGATTGAGGATTGAGAATTGAGGAATGAGGATTGAGGATTGAAGATTGAGTGTTGGGTATTGAGTATTGAAAACTGTGATTTGAGGATATTCTATTCAGGATTGAGGATTGACAACTGATTGCTGAGGGCTGAGGGCCGAAGGTTGAGGATTCAGGATTGAGGATTCAGAATTGAGGTTTGAGGACTGAGGATTGAGGATTGAAGATTGAGTATTGAGGATTGAAGATTGAGGATTGAGGATTGTGGATGAGGGCTGAGGGCTGAGGATTGAGGTTTGAGGACTGAGGACCGAGGATTGAGGATTGAGAATTGAGGATTGAGGATAGAGGATTGAAGATTGAGGATTGGGTATTGAGGATTGAAGAATGAGGATTGATGATTGAGGATTGAGGATTCACTATTGAGGTTTGAGGACTGAGGATTGAGGATTGAGGATTGAGGATTGAGGATTGAGGATTGAAGGTTGAGGATTGGTTATTGGGGATTGAACATTGAGGATTGAGGGATGAGGATTGAGGATTGAGGATTGAGGATTGAAGATTGAGGATTCGGTATTGAGGATTGAAGAATGAGGATTGAGGATTGAGGATTGAGGATTGAGGGTTGAGGATTGAATATTGAGTATTGAGGATTGAAGGCTGAGGATTGAGGATTGAGGAATGAGGATTGAGGTTTGAAGATTGAGGATTGGTGACTGAGTATTGAGGGTTGAGCGATGAGAATGGAGGTTTGTGGGTAGAGATCTGAAGATTGCAGGTTGAGTATTGAGTATTGAAAACTGTGAATTGAGGATATTCTATTGAGGATTGTGGATTGACAAGTGATTGTTGAGGACTGATGGCTGAAGATTGAGGATTCAGGATTGAGGATTCGGGATTGAAGTTTGAGGACTGAGGATTGAGGATTGAAGATTGAATGTTGAGGATTCGGTATTGAGGATTGAAGAATGAGGATTGAGGATTGAGGATTGAGGGTTGATGATTGAGGATTGAGGATTGAGGATTGAGTATTGCAGATTGAGTATTGAGGATTGAAGGTTCAGGATTGAGGATTGAGGGTTGAGGATTAAGGATTGAAGATTGAGTATTGAGGATTGAAAGTTGAGGATTGAGGATTGAGGATTGAGTATTCAGGATTGAAGATTGAGGATTGGGGATTGAGGATTGAAGATAGAGGATTCAGGATTGTGGATTCAGAATTGAGGTTTGAGGACTGTGGATTGAGGATTGAAGATTGAGTATTGAGGATTGAGGGTTGAGGATTGAGGATTGAGGATTGAGGATTGAGGATTGAAGATTGAGGATTGGGGACTGAGTGTTGAGTGTTGAGTAATGAGAATTGATGTCCGTGGATAGAGATTTGAGGATTGCAGGTTGGGTATTGAGTATTGAACGCTGTGAATTGATGATGTTCTATTGAGGATTGAGGATTGACTACTGATTGTTGAGGACTGAGGGCTGAAGATTGAGGATTCAGGATTGAGGATTCAGGATTGAGGTTTGAGGGCTGAGGATTGAGGATTGAGGGTTGAGGATTGAGGATTGAGGATTGGGGTTTGATGATTGAGGATTGGGTATTGCGGATTGAGCATTGAGGGTTGAGGATTGAGGATTGAGGATTGAGGATTTAGGATTGAAGATTGAATATTGATGATTGAAGATTGAGGATTGAGGATTGAGGGTTGTGGATTGAGGACGAGGACTGAGCGTTGAGTATTGATGTTTGAGGTCTGAGGGTCGAGGATTGAGGATTGAGGATTGAGAATTGAGGATTGACGATTGAGTATTGGGTATTGAGGATTGAAGGATGAGGATTGAAAATTGAGGATTGAGGATTGAGTATTGAGGAATGAGGATTGAGGATTGAAGGTTGAGGATTGGGTATTGAGTATTGAAAACTGTGAATTGAGGATATTCTATTCAGGATTGAGGATTGACAACTGAATGCTGAGGGCTGAGGGCCGAAGATTGAGGATTCAGGATTGAGGATTCAGAATTGAGGTTTGAGGACTGAGGATTGAGGATTGAAGATTGAGTATTGAGGATTGAAGATTGAGGATTGAGGATTGTGGATGAGGGCTGAGGGCTGAGGATTGAGGTTTGAGGACTGAGGACCGAGGATTGAGGATTGAGAATTGAGGATTGAGGATAGAGGATTGAAGATTGAGGATTGGGTATTGAGGATTGAAGAATGAGGATTGATGATTGAGGATTGAGAATTGAGGATTGAATCATTGAGTATTGAGGATTGAGTATTGAGTATTGAGGATTGGGAATTGAGGGCTGAAGATTGAGGATTGAAGATTGAGGATTGAGGATGAGGGCTGATGGTTGAGGATTGAGGTTTGAGGACTGAGGACTGAGGATTGAGTATTGAGAATTGTGGATTGAGTATTGAGGATTGAAGACTGACGATTGGGGATTGAGGATTGAGGATTGAGTATTGAGGATTGAGGATTGAATGTTAAGGATTGAGTATTGAGGATTGAGGATTGACGATGAGGGCTGAGGGTTGAGGATTGAGGTTTGAGGGCTGAGGACTGAGGATTGAGCATTGAGAATTGAGGATTGAGGATTGAGGATTGAAGATTGAGCATTGGGTATAGAGGATTGAAGAACGAGGATTGAAAATTGAGGATTGAGGATTGAGAATTGAGGATTGAGTATTGAGGATTGAAGATTGAGGATTGGGTATTGAGGATTGAAGAATGAGGATTGAGGATTGAGGATTGAGGATTGAGGATTGAGGATTGAAGATTGAGTATTGAGGATTGAAGATTGACGATTGAGGATTGAGGATTGAGTATTGAAGATTGAACATTGAGCGCTGAGTGTTGATGGTTGACTGATGAGAATTGATGTTTGTGGATAGAGGACTGAAGATTGCAGATTGAGTATTGAGTATTGAAAACTGTGAGTTGTGGATATTCTATTGAGGATAGAGGATTGACAACTGATTGTTGAGGACTGTGGGCCGAAGATTGAGGATTCAGGATTGAGGATTAAGAATAGTGGTTTGAGGACTGAGGATTGAGGATTGAAGATTGAGGATTCAGGATTGAGGATTCAGAATTGAGGTTTGAGGACTGAGGGTTGATGATTGAAGACTGAGTATTGAGGATTGAGGATAGAAGGCTGACGATTGTGGATTGAGGATTGAGGATTGAGGATTGTGGATTGAGGATTGAGGATTGAGGATTGAGTGTTCAGGATTGAAGATTGAGTATCGTGGATTGAAGGTTGAGGATTGAGGATTGAGGATTGAGGATTGAGGTTTGAAGATTGAGGATTGGGGACTGAGTGTTGAGGGTTGAGTGATGAGAATTGATGTTTATGGATAGAGATCTGAGGATTGCAGATTGAGTATTGAGTATTGAAAACTGTGCATTGAGGATACTCTTTTGAGGATTGGGGATTGACAACTGATTCTTGAAGACTGAGGGCTGAAGATTGAGGATTCAGGATTGAGGATTCAGAATTGAGGTTTGAGGACTGAGGATTGAGGATTGAAGATTGAGTATTGAGGATTGAAGATTGAGGATTGAGGATTGTGGATTGAGGATTGAGGATGAGGGCTGAGGGTTGAGGATTGAGGTTTGAGGACTGAGGACTGAGGATTGAGGATTGAGAATTGAGGATTGAGGATTGAGGATTGAAGATTGAGTATTGGGTATTGAGGATTGAAGAATCAGGATTGAGGATTGAGGATTGAGTATTGAGGATTGAAGATTGAGTATTGAGGATTGAAGACTGACGATTGAGGATTGAGGATTGAGGATTGAGTACTGAGGATTGAGGATTGAAGATTGAGTATTGAGGATTGAAGATTGGGGCTTGAGGATTGAGGATTGAGGACTGAGGATTGAGGATTGAAGATTGAGGATTGGGGATTGAGGATTGAAGATTGAGGATTCAGGATTGAGGATTCAGAATTGAGGTTTGAGGACTGAGGATTGAGGATTGTAGATTGAGTATTGAGGATTGAGGATAGAAGACTGACGATTGAGGATTGAGGATTGAGGATTGAGGATTGAGGATTGAGGATTGAGGATTGAGAATTGAGGATTGAGGATTGAAGATTGAGTATTGAGGATTGAAGGTTGAGGATTGAGTATTGAGGATTGAGGATTGACGATGAGGGCTGAGGGTTGAGGATTGAGGTTTGAGGGCTGAGGACTGAGGATTGAGCATTGAGAATTGAGGATTGAGGATTGAGGATTGAAGATTGAGCATTGGGTATAGAGGATTGAAGAACGAGGATTGAAAATTGAGGATTGAGGATTGAGAATTGAGGATTGAGGATTGACGATTGAAGATTGAGGATTGGGTATTGAGGATTGAAGAATGAGGATTGAGGATTGAGGATTGAGGATTGAGGATTGAGGATTGAAGATTGAGTATTGAGGATTGAAGGTTGACGATTGAGGATTGAGGATTGAGGATTGAAGATTGAACATTGAGCGCTGAGTGTTGATGGTTGAGTGATGAGAATTGATGTTTGTGGGTAGAGGTTTGAAGATTGCAGATTGAGTATTGAGTATTGAAAACTGTGAGTTGAGGATATTCTATTGAGGATAGAGGATTGACAACTGATTGTTGAGGACTGAGGGCCGAAGATTGAGGATTCAGGATTGAGGATTCAGAATAGTGGTTTGAGGACTGAGGATTGAGGATAGAAGATTGAGTATTGAGGATTGAAGATTGAGGATTCAGGATTGAGGATTCAGAATTGAGGTTTGAGGACTGAGGGTTGAGGATTGAAGATTGAGTATTGAGGATTGAGGATAGAAGGCTGACGATTGAGGATTGAGGATTGAGGATAGAGGATTGAGGATTGAGGATTGAGGATTGAGGATTGAGAATTGAGGTTTGAGGATTGAAGATTGAGTATTGAGGATTGAAGATTGGGGATTGATGATTGAGAATTGAGTATTGAGGATTGAAGATTGAGGATTCAGGATTGAGGATTCAGAATTGAGGTTTGAGGACTGAGGGTTGAGGATTGAAGATTGAGTATTGAGGATTGAGGATAGAAGGCTGACGATTGAGGATTGAGGATTGAGGATTGAGGATTGAGGATTGAGGATTGAGGATTGAGAATTGAGGATTGAGGATTGAGGATTGAGTATTGAGGATTGAAAATAGAGGATTGAGGATTGAGAATTGAGGATTGAGGATTGAGGATTGAGGATTGAAGATTGAGGATTGGGTATTGAGGATTGAAGAATGAGTATTGAGGATTGAGGATTGAGGATTGAGGATTGAAGATTGAGTATTGATGATTGAAGGTTGACGATTGAGTATTGAGGATTGAGGGTTGAGGATTGAACATTGAGTACTGAGTGTTGAGGGTTGATTGATGAGAATTGATGTTTGTGGATAGAGGTTTGAAGATTGCAGATTGAGTATTGAGTATTGAAAACTGTGAATTGAGGATATTCTATTGAGGATTGAGGATTGAGAACTGATTATTGAGGACTGAGGGCCTATGATTGAGGATTCAGGTTTGAGGATTCAGAATTGAGGTTTGAGGACTGACGATTGAGGATTGAAGATTGAGTATTGAGGATTGAAGATTGAGGATTCACGATTGAGGATTCAGAATTGAGGTTTGAGGACTGAGGGTTGAGGATTGAAGATTGAGTATTGCGGATTGAGGATAGAAGACTGACGATTGAGGATTGAGGATTGAGGATTGAGGATTGAGGATTGAGGATTGAGGATTAAGGATTGAAGAATGAGGATTGAGGGTTGAGGATTGAGGATTGAGGATTGAAGATTGAGTATTGAGGATTGAAGATTGACGATTGAGGATTGAGGATTGAGGATTGAGGATTGATGATTGAGGATTGAGGATTGAGAGTTGAGGATTGAGGTTTGATTATTGAGGATTGAAGATTGAGGATTGGGGACTGAGTGCTGAGGATTGAGGATTGAAGATTGAGGATTGGGGACTGAGTGTTGAGGGTTGAGTTATGAGAATTGATGCTTGTGGATAGAGATTTGAAGGTTGCAGGTTGAGTATTGGGTATTGAAAACTGTGAATTGAGGATATTCTATTGAGGATTGGGGATTGATAACTGATTGTTGAGGACTGAGGGCTGAAGATTGAGGATTCAGGATTGAGGATTCGGGATTGAGGTTTGAGGACTGAGGATTCAGGGTTGAAGATTGAGTATTGAGGATTGAAAACTGTGAATTGATGATATTCTATTGAGGATTGAGGATTGAGGATTGAGGATTGAGGATGAGGGCTGAGGGTTGAGGATTGAGGTTTGAGGACTGAGGACTGAGGATTGAGGCCTGGGTATTCAGGATTGAGGGTTGAGAATTGAAGATTGAGGATTGGGTATTGAGGATTGAAGAATGAGGATTGAGGATTGAGGAATGAGGATTGAGGATTGAGGATTGAAGATTGAGTGTTCAGGATTGGAGATTGGCGATTGAGGACTGAGGGTTGAGGATTGAAAATTGAGTATTGAGGATTGAGGATAGATGGCTGACGATTGAGGATTGAGGATAGAAGACTGACGATTGAGGATTGAGGATTGAGGATTGAGGATTGAGGATTGAGGATTGAGGATTGAGAATTGAGGATTGAGGATTGAAGATTGAGTATTGAGGATTGAAGTTTGAGGATTGAGTATTGAGGATTGAGGATTGACGATGAGGGCTGAGGGTTGAGGATTGAGGTTTGAGGGCTGAGGACTGAGGATTGAGCATTGAGAATTGAGGATTGAGGATTGAGGATTGAAGATTGAGGATTGGGGATTGAGGATTGAAGATTGAGGATTCAGGATTGAGGATTCAGAATTGAGGTTTGAGGACTGAGGATTGAGGATTGTAGATTGAGTATTGAGGATTGAGGATAGAAGACTGACGATTGAGGATTGAGGATTGAGGATTGAGGATTGAGGATTGAGGATTGAGTATTGAGGATTGAGGATAGAAGGCTGACGATTGAGGATTGAGGATTGAATATTGAGCGCTGAGTGTTGATGGTTGAGTGATGAGAATTGATGTTTGTGGATAGAGGTTTGAAGATTGCAGATTGAGTATTGAGTATTGAAAACTGTGAGTTGAGGATATTCTATTGAGGATAGAGGATTGACAACTGATTGTTGAGGACTGAGGGCCGAAGATTGAGGATTCAGGATTGAGGATTCAGAATAGTGGTTTGAGGACTGAGGATTGAGGATTGAAGATTGAGTATTGAGGATTGAAGATTGAGGATTCAGGATTGAGGATTCAGAATTGAGGTTTGAGGACCGAGGGTTGAGGATTGAAGATTGAGTATTGAGGATTGAGGATAGAAGACTGACGATTGAGGATTGAGGATTGAGGATTGAGGATTGAGGATTGAGGATTAAGGATTGAAGAATGAGGATTGACGATTGAGGATTGAGGATTGAGGATTGAAGATTGAGTATTGAGGATTCAAGATTGACGATTGAGGATTGAGGATTGAGGATTGAGGATTGATGATTGAGGATTGAGGATTGAGAGTTGAGGATTGAGGATTGATTATTGAGGATTGAAGATTGAGGACTGTGGACTGAGTGCTGAGGATTGAGGATTGAAGATTGAGGATTGGGGACTGAGTGTTGAGGGTTGAGTTATGAGAATTGATGCTTGTGGATAGAGATTTGAAGGTTGCAGGTTGAGTATTGGGTATTGAAAACTGTGAATTGAGGATATTCTATTGAGGATTGTGGATTGATAACTGATTGTTGAGGACTGAGGGCTGAAGATTGAGTATTCAGGATTGAGGATTCGGGATTGAGGTTTGAGGACTGAGGATTGAGGGTTGAAGATTGAGTATTGAGGATTGAAAACTGTGAATTGATGAAATTCTATTGAGGATTGAGGATTGAGGATTGATGATGAGGGCTGAGGGTTGAGGATTGAGGTTTGAGGACTGAGGACTGAGGATTGAGGCCTGGGTATTCAGGATTGAGGATTGAGGATTGAAGATTGAGGATTGGGTATTGAGGATTGAAGAATGAGGATTGAGGATTGAGGATTGAGGATTGAGGATTGACGATTGAAGATTGAGTGTTCAGGATTGGAGATTGGCGATTGAGGATTGAGGATTGAGGATCGAGGATTGAGGATTGAGGATTGAAGATTGAGTATTGAGGATTGAAGGCTGAGGATTGGGGACTGAGTGTTGAGGATTGAGGTTTGAATATTGAGGATTGTGGACTAAGTGTTGAGGGTTGAGTGATGAGAATTGATGTTTGTGGATAGAGGTTTGAAGATTGCAGATTGAGTATTGAGTATTGAAAACTGTGAGTTGAGGATATTCTATTGAGGATAGAGGATTGACAACTGATTGTTGAGGACTGAGGGCCGAAGATTGAGGATTCAGTATTGAGGATTCAGAATAGTGGTTTGAGGACCGAGGATTGAGGATTGAAGATTGAGTATTGAGGATTGAAGATTGAGGGTTCAGAATTGAGGATTCAGAATTGAGGTTTGAGGACTGATGGCTGAGGATTGAAGATTGAGTATTGAGGATTGAGGATAGAAGGCTGACGATTGAGGATTGAGGATTGAGTATTGACGATTGAGGATTGAAGATTGACGATTGAGGATTGAGGATTGAGGATTGAGGATTGATGATTGAGGATTGAGGATTGAGTGTTGAGGATTGAAGATTGAGTATCGTGGATTGAAGGTTGAGGATTGAGGACTGAGGATTGAGGATTGAGAATTGAGGATTGAGGATTGAGGATTGAAGATTGAGGATTGGGTATTGAGGATTGAAGAATGAGGATTGAGGATTGAGGATTGAGTATTGAGGATTGAAGATTGAGTATTGAGGATAGAAGACTGACGATTGAGGATTGAGGATTGAGGATTGAGGATTGAGGATTGAGGATTGAGGATTGAGAATTGAGGATTGAGGATTGAAGATTGAGTATTGAGGATTGAAGGTTGAGGATTGAGTATTGAGAATTGAGGATTGACGATGAGGGCTGAGGGTTGAGGATTGAGGTTTGAGGGCTGAGGACTGAGGATTGAGCATTGACAATTGAGGATTGAGGATTGAGGATTGAAGATTGAGCATTGGGTATAGAGGATTGAAGAACGAGGATTGAAAATTGAGGATTGAGGATTGAGAATTGAGGATTGAGGATTGAGGATTGAAGATTGAGGATTGGGTATTGAGGATTGAAGAATGAGGATTGAGGATTGAGGATTGAGGATTGAGGATTGAGGTTTGAAGATTGAGTATTGAGGATTGAAGATTGACGATTGAGGATTGAGGATTGAGGATTGAACATTGAACATTGAGCACTGAGTGTTGATGGTTGAGTGATGTGAATTGATGTTTGTGGATAGAGGTTTGAAGATTGCAGATTGAGTATTGAGTATTGAAAACTGTGAGTTGAGGATATTCTATTGAGGATAGAGGATTGACAACTTATTGTTGAGGACTGAGGGCCGAAGATTGAGGATTCAGGATTGAGGATTCAGAATAGTGGTTTGAGGACTGAGGATTGAGGATTGAAGATTGAGTATTGAGGATTGAGGATAGAAGGCTGACGATTGAGGATTGAGGATTGAGGATTGAGGATTGAGGATTGAAGAATGAGGATTTGGTCTTGAGGATTGCGGATTGAGGATTGAAGGTTGAGTATTGAGGATTGAAGATTGACGATTGAGGATTGAGGATTGAGGATTGAGTATTGAGGATTGATGATTGAGTATTGAGGATTGAGGATTGAGGTTTGAGGACTGAGGACTGAGGATTGAGGATTGAGAATTGAGGATTGAGGATTGAGGATTGAAGATTGAGGGTTGGGTATTGAGGTTTGAAGAATGAGGATTGGGGATTGAGGATTGAGGATTGAGGATTGAAGATTGAGTATTGAGGATTGAAGACTGACGATTGTGGATTGAGTATTGAGGATTGAATATTGAGGTTTGAGGATTGAAGATTGAGTATTGTGAATTGAAGATTGAGGATTGAGGTTTGGGGACTGAGGATTGAGGATTGAGGATTGAGGATTGAGGATTGAGGATTGAGGATTGAGGATTGAGGATTGAAGGCTGAGGATTGGGGACTGAGTGTTGAGGATTGAGGATTGAGTATTGAGGATTGAGGACTGAAGATTGTATATTGATGACTGAAGATTGAGGATTGAGGACAGACGATTGAAGATTGAGGATTGGGGACTGAGTGCTGAGGGTACAGTGATGAGAATTGACATTTGTGGATAGAGATTTGAAGATTGCAGATTGAGGATTGCGTATTGAAAACTCTGAACTGAGGATATTCTATTGAGGATTGAGGATTGACAACTGATTGTTGAGGACTGAGGGCCGAAGAATTATTATTCAGGATTGTGTATTCAGGATTGATTTTTCAGGGCTGAGTATTGAGGTTTGAGGATTGAGGATTGAGGATTGAGGATTGAAGATTGAGGATTGGGTATAGACGATTGAACATTGAGGATTGAGGGAAGAGGATTGGGGATTGAGGATTGAGGATTCAGGATTGAAGATTGAATATTGATGATTGAAGATTGAGGATTGAGGGTTGTGGGTTGAGGACGAGGACTGAGGTTTGAGTATTGATGTTTGAAGTATGAGGATTGAGGATTCAGGATTGAGAATTGAGGATTCAGGATTGAGGATTGAAGATTGAGGATTGAGGATTGAGGATTGAGGATTGAAGATTGAGAATTGGGTATTGAGGATTGAAGGTTGAGGATTGAGGATTGAGGTCTGAGGATTGACGATGAGTGCTGAGGGTTGAGGATTGAGGATTGAGAATTGAGGATTGAGGATTGAGGATTGAAGAATGAGGATTGAGGATTGAGGATTGAGGATTGAGGATTGAAGATTGAGTATTGAGGATTGAAGATTGAGCGTTGAGGAATGAGGATTGACGATTGAGGATTTCGGACTGAGGATTGAAGATTAAGGATCGAGGGTTGAGGATTGAGGATTGATGATTGAGGACCGAGGATTGAAGATTGAGGATTGGGTATTGAGGATTGAAGAATGAGGATTGGGGCTTGAGGATTGAGGATTGAGGATTGAAGATTGAGTATTGAGGACTGAAGATTGACGATTGGGAATTGAGGATTGAGGACTGAGGATTGATGATTGAGGATTGAGGATTGAGGGTTGAGGTTTGAAGATTGAGGATTGGGGACTGAGTATTGAGGGTTGAACATTGAGGACTGAGTGTTGAGGGTTGAGTGACGAGAACTGATGTTTGTGGATAGAGGTTTGAATATTGCAGATTGAGTATTGAGTATTGGAAACTGTGAATTGAGGATATTCTATTGAGGATAGAGGATTGACAACTGATTGTTGAGGACTGAGGGCCGAAGTTTGAGGATTCAGGATTGAGGATTCAGAATTGAGGTTTGAGGACTGATGATTGAGGATTGAAGATTGAGTATGGAGGATTGAAGATTGAGGATTGAGGATTGAGGCATGAGGATTGAGGATTGTGGATGAGGGCTGAGGGTTGAGGATTGAGGTTTGAGGACTGAGGACTGTGGATTGAGGATTGAGAATTGAGGATTGAGGATTGAGGATTGAAGATTGAGGATAGGGTATTGAGGATTGAAGAATGAGGATTGATGATTGAGGATTGAGGATTGAGGATTGAAACATTGAGTATTGAGGATTGAGTATTGAGTATTGAGGATTGAGAATTGAGGATTGAAGATTGAGGATTGAGGTTTGGGGACTGAGGATTGAGGATTGAGGATTGAGGATTGAGGATTGAGGATTGAGGATGAGGGCTGAGGGTTGAGGATTGAGGTTTGAGGACTGAGGACTGAGGATTGAGGACTGAGAATTGAGGATTGATTATTGTGATTGAAGATTGAGGATTGGGTATTGAGGATTGAAGAATGAGGGTTGAGGATTGAGGATTGAGGATTGAGGATTGAAGATTGAGTATTGAGGATTGAAGACTGACGATTGAGGATTGAGGATTGAGGATTGAGCATTCAGGATTGAGGATTGAGAATTGAGGATTGAGGATTGAAGATTGAGTATTGAGGATTGAAGATTGAGGATTGAGGATTGAGGTTTGAGGATAGACGATGTGGGCTGAGGGTTGAGGATTGAGGTCTGAGGACCGAGGACTGAGTATTGAGAACTGAGAATTGAGGATTGAGGATTGAGGATTGAAAATTGAGTATTGGGTATTCAGTATTGAAGAATGTGGATTGAAAATTGAGGATTGAGGATTGAGAATTGAGGATTGAGGATTGAAGATTGAGGATTGGGTATTGAGGGCTGAAGAATGAGGATTGAGGATTGAGGATTGAGGATTGAGGATTGAGTATTGCAGATTGAGTATTCAGGATTGAGGTTTGAGGGCTGAGAATTCAGGATTGAGGATTGAGGATTGAGGATTGAGGATTGAGGTTTGAAGATTGAGGATTGAAGATTGAGGATTCAGGATTGAGGATTCAGAATTGAGGTTTGAGGTCTGAGGATTGAGGAATGAAGATTGAGTATTGAGGATTGAGGATAGAAGACTGACGATTGAGGGTTGAGCATTGAGTATTGAGGATTGAGGATTGAAGATTGAGTATTGAGGATTGAGGATAGAAGACTGACGATTGAGGATTGAGGATTGAGGATTGAGGATTGAGGATTGAGGATTGAGGATTGAGAATTGAGGATTGAGGATTGAAGATTGAGTATTGAGGATTGAAGGTTGAGGATTCAGTATTGAGGATTGAGGATTGACGATGAGTGCTGAGGGTTGAGGATTGAGGTTTGAGGGCTGAGGACTGAGGATTGAGCATTGAGGATTGAAGACTGACGATTGAGGATAGAGGATTGAGTATTGAGGATTGAGGATTGAGGATTGAGGATTGAGGATTGATGATTGAGGATTGAGGATTGAGTGTTGAGGATTGAAGATTGAGTATCGTGGATTGAAGGTTGAGGATTGAGGATTGAGGATTGAGGATTGAGGTTTGAAGATTGAGGATTGGAGACTGAGTGTTGAGGGTTGAGTGATGAGAATTGATGTTTGTGGATAGAGGTCTGAGGATTGCAGATTGAGTATTGAGTATTGAAAACTGTGCATTGAGGATATTCTATTGAGGATTGGGGATTGACAACAGATTCTTGAGGACTGAGGGCTGAAGATTCAGGATTCAGGATTGAGGATTCAGAATTGAGGTTTGAGGACTGAGGATTGAGGATTGAAGATTGAGTATTGAGGATTGAAGATTGAGGATTGAGGATTGTGGATTGAGGATTGAGGATGAGGGCTGAGGGTTGAGGACTGAAGATTGAGGATTGGGGATTGAGGATTGAAGATTGAGGATTCAGGATTGAGGATTCAGAATTGAGGTTTGAGGTCTGAGGATTGAGGATTGAGGATTGAAGGTTGAGTATTGAGGATTGAAGATTGACGATTGAGGATTGAGGATTGAGGATTGAGTATTGAGGATTGATGATTGAGTATTGAGGATTGAGGATTGAGGTTTGAGGACTGAGGCCTGAGGATTGAGGATTGAGAATTGAGGATTGAGGATTGAGGATTGAAGATTGAGGGTTGGGTATTGAGGTTTGAAGAATGAGGATTGAGGATTGAGGATTGAGGATTGAGGATTGAAGATTGAGTATTGAGGATTGAAGACTGACGATTGTGGATTGAGTATTGAGGATTGAATATTGAGGTTTGAGGATTGAAGATTGAGTATTGTGGATTGAAGATTGAGGATTGAGGTTTGGGGACTGAGGATTGAGGATTGAGGATTGAGGATTGAGGATTGAGGATTGAGGATTGAGGATTGAGGATTGAAGGCTGAGGATTGGGGACTGAGTGTTGAGGATTGAGGATTGAGTATTGAGGATTGAGGACTGAAGATTGTATATTGATGACTGAAGATTGAGGATTGAGGATAGACGATTGAAGATTGAGGATTGGGGACTGAGTGCTGAGGGTACAGTGATGAGAATTGACATTTGTGGATAGAGATTTGAAGATTGCAGATTGAGGATTGCGTATTGAAAACTCTGAACTGAGGATATTCTATTGAGGATTGAGGATTGACAACTGATTGTTGAGGACTGAGGGCCGAAGAATTATTATTCAGGATTGTGTATTCAGGATTGATTTTTCAGGGCTGAGTATTGAGGTTTGAGGATTGAGGATTGAGGATTGAGGATTGAAGATTGAGGATTGGGTATAGACGATTGAACATTGAGGATTGAGGGAAGAGGATTGGGGATTGACGATTGAGGATTCAGGATTGAAGATTGAATATTGATGATTGAAGATTGAGGATTGAGGGTTGTGGGTTGAGGACGAGGACTGAGGTTTGAGTATTGATGTTTGAAGTATGAGGATTGAGGATTCAGGATTGAGAATTGAGGATTCAGGATTGAGGATTGAAGATTGAGGATTGAGGATTGAGGATTGAGGATTGAAGATTGAGTATTGGGTATTGAGGATTGAAGGTTGAGGATTGAGGATTGAGGTCTGAGGATTGACGATGAGTGCTGAGGGTTGAGGATTGAGGATTGAGAATTGAGGATTGAGGATTGAGGATTGAAGAATGAGGATTGAGGATTGAGGATTGAGGATTGAGGATTGAAGATTGAGTATTGAGGATTGAAGATTGAGTGTTGAGGAATGAGGATTGACGATTGAGGATTTCGGACTGAGGATTGAAGATTAAGGATCGAGGGTTGAGGATTGAGGATTGATGATTGAGGACCGAGGATTGAAGATTGAGGATTGGGTATTGAGGATTGAAGAATGAGGATTGGGGCTTGAGGATTGAGGATTGAGGATTGAAGATTGAGTATTGAGGACTGAAGATTGACGATTGGGAATTGAGGATTGAGGACTGAGGATTGATGATTGAGGATTGAGGATTGAGGGTTGAGGTTTGAAGATTGAGGATTGGGTAAAGAGGACTGAAGAACGAGGATTGAAAATTGAGGATTGTGGATTGAGAATTGAGGATTGAGGATGGAGGATTGAAGATTGAGTATTGGGTATCGAGGATTGAAGAATGAGGATTGAGGATTGACGATTGAGGATTGAGAATAGAAGATTGAGTATTGAGGATTGAAGATTGACGATTGAGGATTGAGGATTGAGGATTGAAGGTTGAACATTGAGGACTAAGTGTTGAGGGTTGAGTGATGAGAATTGATGTTTGTGGATAGAGGTTTGAAGATTGCAGATTGAGTATTGAGTATTGAAAACTATGAATTGAGGATATTCCATTGAGGATAGAGTATTGACAACTGATTGTTGAGGGCTGAGGGACGAAGCTTGAGGATTCAGGATTGAGGATTCAGAATTACGGTTTGAGGACTGAGGATTGAGGATTGAAGATTGAGTATTGAGGATTGAAGATTGAGTATTCAGGATAGAGGATTCAGAATTGAGGTTTGAGGACTGAGGATTGAGGATTGAAGATTGAGTATTGAGGATTGAGGATAGAAGACTGACGATTGAGGATTGAGGTTTGAAGATTGATGATTGAGGATTGAGAACGGAGAATTGAGAATTGAGGATTGAGGGTTGAAGATTGAGTATTGAGGATTGAAGGTTGAGGATTGAGGATTGATGATTGAGGATTGACGATGAGGTCTGAGTGTTGAGGAGTGAGGTTTGAGGACTGAGGAATAAGGATTGAGGATTGAGAATTGAGGATTGAGGATTGAGGATTGAAGATTGAGTATTGGGTATAGAGTATTGATGAATTAGGATTGAAAATTGAGGATTGAGGATTGAGAATTGAGGATTGAGGATTGAGGATTGAAGATTGAGGATTGGGTATTGAGGATTGAAGAATGAGGTTTGAGGATTGAGGATTGAGGATTGAGGATTGAAGATTGAGTATTGAGGATTGAAGATTGACGATTGAGAATTGAGGATTGAGGATTGAAGATTGAACATTGAGGACCGAGTGTTGAGGGTTGAGTGATGAGAATTGATGTTTGTGGATAGAGGTTTGAAGATTGCAGATTAAGTATTCAGTATTGAAAACTGTGAATTGAGGATATTCTATTGAGGATAGAGGATTGACAACTGATTGTTGAGGACTGAGGGCCGAAGTTTGAGGAATCAGGATTGAGGATTCAGAATTGAGGTTTGAGGACTGATGATTGAGGATTGAAGATTGAGTATGGAGGATTGAAGATTGAGGATTGAGGATTGAGGATTGAGGATTGAGGATTGTGGATGAGGGCTGAGGGTTGAGGATTGAGGTTTGAGGACTGAGGACTGTGGATTGAGGATTGAGAATTGAGGATTGAGGATTGAGGATTGAAGATTGAGGATAGGGTATTGAGGATTGAAGAATGAGGATTGATGATTGAGGATTGAGGATTGAGGATTGAAACATTGAGTATTGAGGATTGAGTATTGAGTATTGAGGATTGAGAATTGAGGATTGAAGATTGAGGATTGAGGTTTGGGGACTGAGGATTGAGGATTGAGGATTGAGGATTGAGGATTGAGGATTGAGGATGAGGGCTGAGGGTTGAGGATTGAGGTTTGAGGACTGAGGACTGAGGATTGAGGACTGAGAATTGAGGATTGATTATTGTGATTGAAGATTGAGGATTGGGTATTGAGGATTGAAGAATGAGGGTTGAGGATTGAGGATTGAGGATTGAGGATTGAAGATTGAGTATTGAGGATTGAAGACTGAAGATTGAGGATTGAGGATTGAGGATTGAGGATTCAGGATTGAGGATTGAGGATTGAGAATTGAGGATTGAGGATTGAAGATTGAGTATTGAGGATTGAAGATTGAGGATTGAGCATTGAGGTTTGAGGATTGACGATGTGGGCTGAGGGTTGAGTATTGAGGTTTGAGGACCGAGGAATGAGTATTGAGGACTGAGAATTGAGGATTGAGGATTGAGGATTGAAGATTGAGTATTGGGTATTGAGTATTGAAGAATGTGGATTGAAAATTGAGGATTGAGGATTGAGAATTGATGATTGAGGATTGAACATTGAGGATTGGGTATTGAGGACTGAAGAATGAGGATTGAGGATTGAGGATTGAGGATTGAGGATTGAGGATTGAAGATTGTGTATTGAGGATTGAGTATTGAGGTTGAGGATTGAGAATTGAGGATTGAAGATTGAGGAATGAGGTTTGGGGACTGAGTATTGAGGATTGAGGATTGAGGATTGACGATTGAGGATTGAGGATGGAGGATTGAGGTTTGAGGATTGAACATTGAGGATTGGGTATCGCGGATTGAACATTGAAGATAGAGGATTGAGGATTGAGGATTGAGGATTGAGGACTGAAGATTGTATATTGATGATTGAAGATTGACGATTGAGGATTGAGGATTGAGGATTGAGGATTGAGGATTGATGTTTGAGGATTGAGGATTGAAGGTTGAGTATTGAGTATTGAGGATTGAGGATTGACGATGAGTGCTGAGGGTTGAGGATTGAGGTTTGAGGGCTGAGGACTGAGGATTGAGCATTGAGGATTGAAGACTGACGATTGAGGATAGAGGATTGAGTATTGAGGATTGAGGATTGAGGATTGAGGATTGAGGATTGATGATTGAGGATTGAGGATTGAGTGTTGAGGATTGAAGATTGAGTATCGTGGATTGAAGGTTGAGGATTGAGGATTGAGGATTGAGGATTGAGGTTTGAAGACTGAGGATTGAGGATTGAAGATTGAGTATTGAGTATTGAGGATAGAAGACTGACGATTGAGGATTGATGATTGAGGATTGAGGATTGAGGATTGAGGATTGAGGATTGAGGACTGAGGATTGAGGACTGAAATTGAGTATTGAGGATTGAAGGTTGAGGTTTGAGGATAGAGGATTGAGGATTGACGATGAGGGCTGAGGGTTGAAGATTGAGGTTTGAGGACTGACGACTGAGGTCTGAGTGTTGAGGAGTGAGGTTTGAGGACTGAGGAATAAGGATTGAGGATTGAGAATTGAGGATTGAGGATTGAGGATTGAAGATTGAGTATTGGGTATAGAGTATTGATGAATGAGGATTGAAAATTGAGGATTGAGGATTGAGAATTGAGGATTGAGGATTGAGGATTGAAGATTGAGGATTGGGTATTGAGGATTGAAGAATGAGGTTTGAGGATTGAGGATTGAGGATTGAGGATTGAAGATTGAGTATTGAGGATTGAAGATTGACGATTGAGAATTGAGGATTGAGGATTGAAGATTGAACATTGAGGACCGAGTGTTGAGGGTTGAGTGATGAGAATTGATGTTTGTGGATAGAGGTTTGAAGATTGCAGATTAAGTATTCAGTATTGAAAACTGTGAATTGAGGATATTCTATTGAGGATAGAGGATTGACAACTGATTGTTGAGGACTGAGGGCCGAAGTTTGAGGATTCAGGATTGAGGATTCAGAATTGAGGTTTGAGGACTGATGATTGAGGATTGAAGATTGAGTATGGAGGATTGAAGATTGAGGATTGAGGATTGAGGCATGAGGATTGAGGATTGTGGATGAGGGCTGAGGGTTGAGGATTGAGGTTTGAGGACTGAGGACTGTGGATTGAGGATTGAGAATTGAGGATTGAGGATTGAGGATTGAAGATTGAGGATAGGGTATTGAGGATTGAAGAATGAGGATTGAGGATTGAGGATTGAGGATTGAGGATGAGGGCTGACGGTTGAGGATTGAGGTTTGAGGACTGAGGACTGAGGATTGAGGACTGAGAATTGAGGATTGATTATTGTGATTGAAGATTGAGGATTGGGTATTGAGGATTGAAGAATGAGGGTTGAGGATTGAGGATTGAGGATTGAGGATTGAAGATTGAGTATTGAGGATTGAAGACTGACGATTGAGGATTGAGGATTGAGGAATGAGCATTCAGGATTGAGGATTGAGAATTGAGGATTGAGGATTGAAGATTGAGTATTGAGGATTGAAGATTGAGGATTGAGGATTGAGGTTTGAGGATAGACGATGTGGGCTGAGGGTTGAGGATTGAGGTCTGAGGACCGAGGACTGAGTATTGAGAACTGAGAGTTGAGGATTGAGGATTGAGGATTGAAAATTGAGTATTGGGTATTCAGTATTGAAGAATGTGGATTGAAAATTGAGGATTGAGGATTGAGAATTGAGGATTGAGGATTGAAGATTGAGGATTGGGTATTGAGGGCTGAAGAATGAGGATTGAGGATTGAGGATTGAGGATTGAGGATTGAGTATTGCAGATTGAGTATTCAGGATTGAGGTTTGAGGGCTGAGAATTCAGGATTGAGGATTGAGGATTGAGGATTGAGGATTGAGGTTTGAAGATTGAGGATTGAAGATTGAGGATTCAGGATTGAGGATTCAGAATTGAGGTTTGAGGTCTGAGGATTGAGGAATGAAGATTGAGTATTGAGGATTGAGGATAGAAGACTGACGATTGAGGGTTGAGCATTGAGTATTGAGGATTGAGGATTGAAGATTGAGTATTGAGGATTGAGGATAGAAGACTGACGATTGAGGATTGAGGATTGAGGATTGAGGATTGAGGATTGAGGATTGAGAATTGAGGATTGAGGATTGAAGATTGAGTATTGAGGATTGAAGGTTGAGGATTGAGTATTGAGGATTGAGGATTGACGATGAGTGCTGAGGGTTGAGGATTGAGGTTTGAGGGCTGAGGACTGAGGATTGAGCATTGAGGATTGAAGACTGACGATTGAGGATAGAGGATTGAGTATTGAGGATTGAGGATTGAGGATTGAGGATTGAGGATTGATGATTGAGGATTGAGGATTGAGTGTTGAGGATTGAAGATTGAGTATCGTGGATTGAAGGTTGAGGATTGAGGATTGAGGATTGAGGAATGAGGTTTGAAGATTGAGGATTGGAGACTGAGTGTTGAGGGTTGAGTGATGAGAATTGATGTTTGTGGATAGAGGTCTGAGGATTGCAGATTGAGTATTGAGTATTGAAAACTGTGCATTGAGGATATTCTATTGAGGATTGGGGATTGACAACAGATTCTTGAGGACTGAGGGCTGAAGATTCAGGATTCAGGATTGAGGATTCAGAATTGAGGTTTGAGGACTGAGGATTGAGGATTGAAGATTGAGTATTGAGGATTGAAGATTGAGGATTGAGGATTGTGGATTGAGGATTGAGGATGAGGGCTGAGGGTTGAGGATTGAGGATTGAAGATTGAGTATTGAGGATTGAAGATTGACGATTGAGGATTGAGGATTGAGGATTGAAAATTGAACATTGAGCACTGAGTGTTGATGGTTGAGTGATGTGAATTGATGTTTGTGGATAGAGGTTTGAAGATTGCAGATTGAGTATTGAGTATTGAAAACTGTGAGTTGAGGATATTCTGTTGAGGATAGAGGATTGACAACTTATTGTTGAGGACTGTGGGCCGAAGATTGAGGATTCAGGATCGAGGATTCAGAATAGTGGTTTGAGGACTGAGGATTGAGGGTTGAAGATTGAGTATTGAGGATTGAGGATAGAAGGCTGACGATTGAGGATTGAGGATTGAGGATTGAGGATTGAGGATTGAAGAATGAGGATTGGGTCTTGAGGATTGAGGATTGAGGATTGAAGGTTGAGTATTGAGGATTGAAGATTGACGATTGAGGATTGAGGATTGAGGATTGAGTATTGAGGATTGATGATTGAGTATTGAGGATTGAGGATTGAGGTTTGAGGACTGAGGCCTGAGGATTGAGGATTGAGAATTGAGGATTGAGGATTGAGGATTGAAGATTGAGGGTTGGGTATTGAGGTTTGAAGAATGAGGATTGAGGATTGAGGATTGAGGATTGAGGATTGAAGATTGAGTATTGAGGATTGAAGACTGACGATTGTGGATTGAGTATTGAGGATTGAATATTGAGGTTTGAGGATTGAAGATTGAGTATTGTGGATTGAAGATTGAGGATTGAGGTTTGGGGACTGAGGATTGAGGATTGAGGATTGAGGATTGAGGATTGAGGATTGAGGATTGAGGATTGAGGATTGAAGGCTGAGGATTGGGGACTGAGTGTTGAGGATTGAGGATTGAGTATTGAGGATTGAGGACTGAAGATTGTATATTGATGACTGAAGATTGAGGATTGAGGATAGACGATTGAAGATTGAGGATTGGGGACTGAGTGCTGAGGGTACAGTGATGAGAATTGACATTTGTGGATAGAGATTTGAAGATTGCAGATTGAGGATTGCGTATTGAAAACACTGAACTGAGGATATTCTATTGAGGATTGAGGATTGACAACTGATTGTTGAGGACTGAGGGCCGAAGAATTATTATTCAGGATTGTGTATTCAGGATTGATTTTTCAGGGCTGAGTATTGAGGTTTGAGGATTGAGGATTGAGGATTGAGGATTGAAGATTGAGGATTGGGTATAGACGATTGAACATTGAGGATTGAGGGAAGAGGATTGGGGATTGACGATTGAGGATTCAGGATTGAAGATTGAATATTGATGATTGAAGATTGAGGATTGAGGGTTGTGGGTTGAGGACGAGG
The DNA here is from genome assembly GCF_051401765.1 of Calliopsis andreniformis. NCBI lineage: Eukaryota > Metazoa > Arthropoda > Insecta > Hymenoptera > Andrenidae > Calliopsis > Calliopsis andreniformis. The sequence goes on along the minus strand of NW_027480649.1, from coordinate 507,044 downwards.
ACTGAGGTTTGAGTATTGATGTTTGAAGTATGAGGATTGAGGATTCAGGATTGAGAATTGAGGATTCAGGATTGAGGATTGAAGATTGAGGATTGAGGATTGAGGATTGAGGATTGAAGATTGAGTATTGGGTATTGAGGATTCAAGGTTGAGGATTGAGGATTGAGGTCTGAGGATTGACGATGAGTGCTGAGGGTTGAGGATTGAGGATTGAGAATTGAGGATTGAGGATTGAGGATTGAAGAATGAGGATTGAGGATTGAGGATTGAGGATTGAGGATTGAAGATTGAGTATTGAGGATTGAAGATTGAGTGTTGAGGAATGAGGATTGACGATTGAGGATTTCGGACTGAGGATTGAAGATTAAGGATCGAGGGTTGAGGATTGAGGATTGATGATTGAGGACCGAGGATTGAAGATTGAGGATTGGGTATTGAGGATTGAAGAATGAGGATTGGGGTTTGAGGATTGAGGATTGAGGATTGAAGATTGAGTATTGAGGACTGAAGATTGACGATTGGGAATTGAGGATTGAGGACTGAGGATTGATGATTGAGGATTGAGGATTGAGGGTTGAGGTTTGAAGATTGAGGATTGGGTAAAGAGGACTGAAGAACGAGGATTGAAAATTGAGGATTGTGGATTGAGAATTGAGGATTGAGGATTGAGGATTGAAGATTGAGTATTGGGTATCGAGGATTGAAGAATGAGGATTGAGGATTGACGATTGAGGATTGAGAATTGAAGATTGAGTATTGAGGATTGAAGATTGACGATTGAGGATTGAGGATTGAGGATTGAAGGTTGAACATTGAGGACTAAGTGTTGAGGGTTGAGTGATGAGAATTGATGTTTGTGGATAGAGGTTTGAAGATTGCAGATTGAGTATTGAGTATTGAAAACTATGAATTGAGGATATTCCATTGAGGATAGAGTATTGACAACTGATTGTTGAGGGCTGAGGGACGAAGCTTGAGGATTCAGGATTGAGGATTCAGAATTACGGTTTGAGGACTGAGGATTGAGGATTGAAGATTGAGTATTGAGGATTGAAGATTGAGTATTCAGGATAGAGGATTCAGAATTGAGGTTTGAGGACTGAGGATTGAGGATTGAAGATTGAGTATTGAGGATTGAGGATAGAAGACTGACGATTGAGGATTGAGGATTGAAGATTGAGGATTGAGGATTGAGAACGGAGAATTGAGAATTGAGGATTGAGGGTTGAAGATTGAGTATTGAGGATTGAAAGTTGAGGATTGAGGATTGATGATTGAGGATTGACGATGAGGTCTGAGTGTTGAGGAGTGAGGTTTGAGGACTGAGGAATAAGGATTGAGGATTGAGAATTGAGGATTGAGGATTGAGGATTGAAGATTGAGTATTGGGTATAGAGTATTGATGAATGAGGATTGAAAATTGAGGATTGAGGATTGAGAATTGAGGATTGAGGATTGAGGATTGAAGATTGAGGATTGGGTATTGAGGATTGAAGAATGAGGTTTGAGGATTGAGGATTGAGGATTGAGGATTGAAGATTGAGTATTGAGGATTGAAGATTGACGATTGAGAATTGAGGATTGAGGATTGAAGATTGAACATTGAGGACCGAGTGTTGAGGGTTGAGTGATGAGAATTGATGTTTGTGGATAGAGGTTTGAAGATTGCAGATTAAGTATTCAGTATTGAAAACTGTGAATTGAGGATATTCTATTGAGGATAGAGGATTGACAACTGATTGTTGAGGACTGAGGGCCGAAGTTTGAGGAATCAGGATTGAGGATTCAGAATTGAGGTTTGAGGACTGATGATTGAGGATTGAAGATTGAGTATGGAGGATTGAAGATTGAGGATTGAGGATTGAGGATTGAGGATTGAGGATTGTGGATGAGGGCTGAGGGTTGAGGATTGAGGTTTGAGGACTGAGGACTGTGGATTGAGGATTGAGAATTGAGGATTGAGGATTGAGGATTGAAGATTGAGGATAGGGTATTGAGGATTGAAGAATGAGGATTGATGATTGAGGATTGAGGATTGAGGATTGAAACATTGAGTATTGAGGATTGAGTATTGAGTATTGAGGATTGAGAATTGAGGATTGAAGATTGAGGATTGAGGTTTGGGGACTGAGGATTGAGGATTGAGGATTGAGGATTGAGGATTGAGGATTGAGGATGAGGGCTGAGGGTTGAGGATTGAGGTTTGAGGACTGAGGACTGAGGATTGAGGACTGAGAATTGAGGATTGATTATTGTGATTGAAGATTGAGGATTGGGTATTGAGGATTGAAGAATGAGGGTTGAGGATTGAGGATTGAGGATTGAGGATTGAAGATTGAGTATTGAGGATTGAAGACTGAAGATTGAGGATTGAGGATTGAGGATTGAGGATTCAGGATTGAGGATTGAGGATTGAGAATTGAGGATTGAGGATTGAAGATTGAGTATTGAGGATTGAAGATTGAGGATTGAGCATTGAGGTTTGAGGATTGACGATGTGGGCTGAGGGTTGAGTATTGAGGTTTGAGGACCGAGGACTGAGTATTGAGGACTGAGAATTGAGGATTGAGGATTGAGGATTGAAGATTGAGTATTGGGTATTGAGTATTGAAGAATGTGGATTGAAAATTGAGGATTGAGGATTGAGAATTGAGGATTGAGGATTGAACATTGAGGATTGGGTATTGAGGACTGAAGAATGAGGATTGAGGATTGAGGATTGAGGATTGAGGATTGAGGATTGCAGATTGTGTATTGAGGATTGAGTATTGAGGTTGAGGATTGAGAATTGAGGATTGAAGATTGAGGAATGAGGTTTGGGGACTGAGTATTGAGGATTGAGGATTGAGGATTGACGATTGAGGATTGAGGATGGAGGATTGAGGTTTGAGGATTGAACATTGAGGATTGGGTATCGCGGATTGAACATTGAAGATAGAGGATTGAGGATTGAGGATTGAGGATTGAGGACTGAAGATTGTATATTGATGATTGAAGATTGACGATTGAGGATTGAGGATTGAGGATTGAGGATTGAGGATTGATGTTTGAGGATTGAGGATTGAAGGTTGAGTATTGAAGATTGAGTATTGAGGATTGAAGGTTGAGGATTGAGGATTGAGGAATGAGGATTGAGGTTTGAAGATTGAGGATTGGTGACTGAGTATTGAGGGTTGAGTGATGAGAATTGATGTTTGTGGATAGAGATCTGAAGATTGCAGATTGAGTATTGAGTATTGAAAACTGTGAATTGAGGATATTCTATTGAGGATTGTGGATTGACAACTGATTGTTGAGGACTGATGGCTGAAGATTGAGGATTCAGGATTGAGGATTCGGGATTGAGGTTTGAGGACTGAGGATTGAGGATTGAAGATTGAAGATTGAGGATTCGGTATTGAGGATTGAAGAATGAGGATTGAGGATTGAGGATTGAGGATTGAGGATTGAGTATTGACGATTGAAGGTTGAGGATTGAGTATTGAGGATTGAGGATTGACGATGAGTGCTGAGGGTTGAGGATTGAGGTTTGAGGGCTGAGGACTGAGGATTGAGCATTGAGGATTGAAGACTGACGATTGAGGATAGAGGATTGAGTATTGAGGATTGAGGATTGAGGATTGAGGATTGAGGATTGATGATTGAGGATTGAGGATTGAGTGTTGAGGATTGAAGATTGAGTATCGTGGATTGAAGGTTGAGGATTGAGGATTGAGGATTGAGGATTGAGGTTTGAAGATTGAGGATTGGAGACTGAGTGTTGAGGGTTGAGTGATGAGAATTGATGTTTGTGGATAGAGATCTGAGGATTGCAGATTGAGTATTGAGTATTGAAAACTGTGCATTGAGGATATTCTATTGAGGATTGGGGATTGACAACTGATTCTTGAGGACTGAGGGCTGAAGATTCAGGATTCAGGATTGAGGATTCAGAATTGAGGTTTGAGGACTGAGGATTGAGGATTGAAGATTGAGTATTGAGGATTGAAGATTGAGGATTGAGGATTGTGGATTGAGGATTGAGGATGAGGGCTGAGGGTTGAGGACTGAAGATTGAGGATTGGGGATTGAGGATTGAAGATTGAGGATTCAGGATTGAGGATTCAGAATTGAGGTTTGAGGTCTGAGGATTGAGGAATGAAGATTGAGTATTGAGGATTGAGGATAGAAGACTGACGATTGAGGGTTGAGGATTGAGTATTGACGATTGAGGATTGAAGATTGACGATTGAGGATTGAGGATTGAGGATTGAGGATTGATGATTGAGGATTGAGGATTGAGTGTTGAGGATTGAAGATTGAGTATCGTGGATTGAAGGTTGAGGATTGAGGACTGAGGATTGAGGATTGAGGATTGAGGATTGAGGATTGAAGATTGAGGATTGGGTATAGACGATTGAACATTGAGGATTGAGGGAAGAGGATTGGGGATTGAGGATTGAGGATTCAGGATTGAAGATTGAATATTGATGATTGAAGATTGAGGATTGAGGGTTGTGGGTTGAGGACGAGGACTGAGGTTTGAGTATTGATGTTTGAAGTATGAGGATTGAGGATTCAGGATTGAGAATTGAGGATTCAGGATTGAGGATTGAAGATTGAGGATTGAGGATTGAGGATTGAGGATTGAAGATTGAGTATTGGGTATTGAGGATTGAAGGTTGAGGATTGAGGATTGAGGTCTGAGGATTGACGATGAGTGCTGAGGGTTGAGGTTTGAGGATTGAGAATTGCGGATTGAGGATTGAGGATTGAAGAATGAGGATTGAGGATTGAGGATTGAGGATTGAGGATTGAAGATTGAGTATTGAGGATTGAAGATTGAGTGTTGAGGAATGAGGATTGACGATTGAGGATTTCGGACTGAGGATTGAAGATTAAGGATCGAGGGTTGAGGATTGAGGATTGATGATTGAGGACCGAGGATTGAAGATTGAGGATTGGGTATTGAGGATTGAAGAATGAGGATTGGGGCTTGAGGATTGAGGATTGAGGATTGAAGATTGAGTATTGAGGACTGAAGATTGACGATTGAGGATTGAGGATTGAGGATTGAGGATTGAGGATTGAAGATTGAGGATTGGGTATTGAGGATTGAACCTTGAGGATTGAGGGATGAGGATTGAGGATTGAGGATTGAGGATTGAGGATTGAGGATTGAAGATTGAGGATTGGGGATTCAGGATTGAGGATTGACGATGAGGGCTGAGGGTTGATGATTGGGGTTTGAGGACTGAGGACTGAGGATTGAGGATTGAGAATTGAGGATTGAGGATTAGGATTGAAGATTCAGTATTGGGTATTGAGGATTGAAGAATGAGGATTGAAAATTGAGGATTGAGGATTGAGGATTGAGGATTGAGGATTGAGGATTGGGTATTGAGTATTGAAAACTGTGAATTGAGGATATTCTATTGAGGATTGAGTATTGACAACTGATTGTTGAGGACTGAGCGCCGAAGATTGAGGATTCAGGATTGAGGATTCAGAATTGAGGTTTGAGGACTGAGGATTGAGGATTGAAGATTGAGTATTGAGGATTGAGGATTGAGGATTGTGGATTGAGGATTGAGGATGAGGTCTGAGGGTTGAGGATTGAGGTTTGAGGACTGAGGACTGAGGATTGAGGATTGAGATTTGAGGATTGAGGATTGAGGATTGAAGATTGAGGATTGGGTATTGAGGATTGAAGAATGAGCATTGAGGATTGAGGATTGAGTATTGAAGATTGAAGATTGCGTATTGAGGATTGAAGACTGACGATTGAGGATTCAGGATTGGGGATTGAGTTTTGAGGATTGAGGATTGAAGATTGAGTATTGAGGATTGAAGATTGAGGATTGAGGACTGAGGATTGAGGATTGAGGATTGAAGATTGAGGACTGGGTACTGAGGATTGAAGATTGAGGATTCAGGATTGAGGATTCAGGATTGAGGTTTGAGCACTGAGGATTGAGGATCGAAGATTGAGTATTGAGTATTGAGGATAGAAGACTGACGATTGAGGACTGAGGGTTGAGGATTGAGGATTGAGAATTGTGGATTGAGGATTGAAGTTGAGTATTGAGGATTGAAGGTTGAAGATTGAGGATAGAGGGTTGAGGATTGACGATGAGGGCTGAGGGTTGAAGATTGAGGTTTGAGGACTGAGGACAGAGGACTGAGGATTGAGGATTGAGAATTGAGGATTGAGGATCGAGGACTGAAGATTGAGTATTGGGTATAGAGGATTGAAGAACGAGGATTGAAAATTGAGGATTGAGGATTGAGAATTGAGGATTGAGGATTGAAGATTGAGGATTGAGGATTGTGGATTGAGGATTGAGGATGAGGTCTGAGGGTTGAGGATTGAGGTTTGAGGACTGAGGACTGAGGATTGAGGATTGAGAATTGAGGATTGAGGATTGAGGATTGAAGAATGAGGATTGGGTATTGAGGATTGAAGTATGAGGATTGAGGATTGAGGATTGAGTATTGAGGATTGAAGATTGAGTATTGAGGATTGAAGACTGACGATTGAGGATTCAGGATTGGGGATTGAGTTTTGAGGATTGAGGATTGAAGATTGAGTATTGAGGATTGAAGATTGAGGATTGAGGATTGAGGATTGAGGATTGAGGATTGAAGATTGAGGACTATGGATTGAGGATTGAAGATTGAGGATTCAGGATTGAGGGTTCAGGATTGAGGATTGAGAATTGAGAATTGAGGATTGAGGATTGAAATTGAGTATTGAGGATTGAAGTTTGAGGATTGAGGATAGAGGATTGAGGATTGACGATGAGGGCTGAGGGTTGAAGATTGAGGTTTGAGGACTGAGGACTGAGGACTGAGGATTGAGGGTTGAGGATTGAATATTGAGTATTGAGGATTGAAGATTGAGGATCGAGGATTGTGGATTGAGGATTGAGGATGAGTGCTGAGGGTTGAGGATTGAGGTTTGAGGACTGAGGACTGAGGATTGAGGATTGAGAATTGAGGATTGAGGATTGAGGATTGAAGATTGAGGATTGGGTATTGAGGATTGAAGAATGAGGATTGAGGATTGAGGATTGAGTATTGAGGATTGAAGATTGAGTATTGAGGATTGAAGACTGACGATTGAGGATTGAGGATTGAGGATAGAGTACTGAGGATTGAGGATTGAAGATTGAGTATTGAGGATTGAAGATTAAGGATTGAGGATTGGGGATTGAGGATTGAGGATTGAGGATTGAAGATTGAGGATTGGGGATTGAGGATTGATGATTGAAGATTGAGTATTGAGGATTGAAGGTTGAGGATTGAGTATTGAGGATTGAGGATTGACGATGAGGGTTGAGGGTTGAGGATTGAGGTTTGAGGACTGAGGACTGAGGAATGAGGATTGGGAATTGAGGATTGAGGATTGAGGATTGAAGATTGAGCATTGGGTATAGAGGATTGAAGAACGAGGATTGAAAGTTGTGGATTGAGGATTGAGAATTGAGGATTGAGGATTGAGGATTGAAGATCGAGGATTGGGTATTGAGGATTGAAGAATGAGGATTGAGGATTGAGGATTGAGGATTGAGGGTTGAAAATCGAGTATTGAGGATTGAAGGCTGACGATTGAGGATAGACGATTGAGGATTGACGATGAGGGCTGGGGGTTGAAGATTGAGGTTTGAGGACTGAGGTCTGACGACTGAGGATTGAGGATTGAAGAAAGAGGATTGAGGATTGAGGATTGAGTATTGAGTATTGAAGATTGAGTATTGAGGATTGAAGACTGACGATTGAGGATTCAGGATTGGGGATTGAGTTTTGAGGATTGAGGATTGAAGATTGAGTTTTGAGGATTGAAGATTGAGTATTGAGGATTGAGGATAGAAGACTGACGATTGAGGATTGAGGAATGAGGATTGAGGATAGAGGATTCAGGATTGAGGATTGAAGAATGAGGGTTGAGGATTGAGAATTGAGAATTGGGGATTGAGGATTGAAATTGAGTATTGAGGATTGAAGTTTGAGGATTGAGGATAGAGGATTGAGGATTGACGATGAGGGCTGAGGGTTGAAGATTGAGGTTTGAGGACTGAGGACTGAGGACTGAGGATTGAGGATTGAGAATTGAGGATTGAGTATCGAGGACTGAAGATTGAGTATTGGGTATAGAGGATCGAAGAACGAGGATTGGAAATTGAGGATTGAGGATTGAGGATTGAGAATTGAGGATTGAGGATTGAGGATTGAAGATTGAGGATTGGGTATTGAGGATTGAAGAATGAGGATTAAGGATTGAGGATTGAGGATTGAGGATTGAAGGTTGAGTATTGAGGATTGAAGATTGACGATTGTGGATTGTGGATTGAGGATTGAAGGTTGAACATTGAGGACTGAGTGTTGAGGGTTGAGTGATGAGAATTGATGATTGTGGATAGAGGTTTGAATATTGCAGATTGAGTATTGAGTATTGAAAACTGTGAATGGAGGATATTCTATTGAGGATAGAGGATTGACAACTGATTGTTGAGGACTGAGGACCGAAGATTGAGGATTCAGGATTGAGGATTCAGAATTGAGGTTTGAGGACTGAGGATTGAGGATTCAGAATTGAGGTTTGAGGACTGAGGGTTGAGGATTGAAGATAGAGGATTGACAGCTGATTGTTGAGGACTGAGGACCGAAGATTGAGGATTCAGGATTGAGGATTCAGAATTGAGGTTTGAGGACTGAGGATTGAGGATTCAGAATTGAGGTTTGAGGACTGAGGGTTGAGGATTGAAGATTGAGTATTGAGGATTGAGGATAGAAGACTGACGATTGAGGATTGAGGAATGAGGATTGAGGATAGAGGATTGAGGATTGAGGATTGAAGAATGAGGATTGAGGATTGAGGATTGAGGATTGAGGATTGAGGATTGAAGATTGAGTATTGAGGATTGAAGATTGACGATTGAGGATTGAGGATTGAGGATTGAGGATTGATGATTGAGGGTTGAGGATTGAGAGTTGAGGATTGAGGATTGAGGATTGAAGATTGAGGATAGGGTATTGAGGATTGAAGAATGAGGATTTATGATTGAGGATTGAGGATTGAGGATTGAAACATTGAGTATTGAGGATTGAGTATTGGGTATTGAGGATTGAGAATTGAGGATTGAAGATTGAGGATTGAGGTTTGGGGACTGAGGATTGAGGATTGAGGATTGAGGATTGAGGATTGAGGATTGAGGATGAGGGCTGAGGGTTGAGGATTGAGGTTTGAGGACTGAGGACTGAGGATTGAGGACTGAGAATTGAGGATTGATTATTGTGATTGAAGATTGAGGATTGGGTATTGAGGATTGAAGAATGAGGGTTGAGGATTGAGGATTGAGGATTGAGGATTGAAGATTGAGTATTGAGGATTGAAGACTGAAGATTGAGGATTGAGGATTGAGGATTGAGGATTCAGGATTGAGGATTGAGGATTGAGAATTGAGGATTGAGGATTGAAGATTGAGTATTGAGGATTGAAGATTGAGGATTGAGCATTGAGGTTTGAGGATTGACGATGTGGGCTGAGGGTTGAGTATTGAGGTTTGAGGACCGAGGACTGAGTATTGAGGACTGAGAATTGAGGATTGAGGATTGAGGATTGAAGATTGAGTATTGGGTATTGAGTATTGAAGAATGTGGATTGAAAATTGAGGATTGAGGATTGAGAATTGAGGATTGAGGATTGAACATTGAGGATTGGGTATTGAGGACTGAAGAATGAGGATTGAGGATTGAGGATTGAGGATTGAGGATTGAGGATTGAAGATTGTGTATTGAGGATTGAGTATTGAGGTTGAGGATTGAGAATTGAGGATTGGAGATTGAGGAATGAGGTTTTGGGACTGAGTATTGAGGATTGAGAATTGAGGATTGACGATTGAGGATTGAGGATGGAGGATTGAGGTTTGAGGATTGAACATTGAGGATTGGGTATCGCGGATTGAACATTGAAGATAGAGGATTGAGGATTGAGGATTGAGGATTGAGGACTGAAGATTGTATATTGATGATTGAAGATTGACGATTGAGGATTGAGGATTGAGGATTGAGGATTGAGGATTGATGTTTGAGGATTGAGGATTGAAGGTTGAGTATTGAAGATTGAGTATTGAGGATTGAAGGTTGAGGATTGAGGATTGAGGAATGAGGATTGAGGTTTGAAGATTGAGGATTGGTGACTGAGTATTGAGGGTTGAGTGATGAGAATTGATGTTTGTGGATAGAGATCTGAAGATTGCAGATTGAGTATAGAGTATTGAAAACTGTGAATTGAGGATATTCTATTGAGGATTGTGGATTGACAACTGATTGTTGAGGACTGATGGCTGAAGATTGAGGATTCAGGATTGAGGATTCGGGATTGAGGTTTGAGGACTGAGGATTGAGGATTGAAGATTGAAGATTGAGGATTCGGTATTGAGGATTGAAGAATGAGGATTGAGGATTGAGGATTGAGGATTGAGGATTGAGTATTGACGATTGAAGGTTGAGTATTGAGGATTGAGGATTGAGGATTGAGGATTGAGGATTGATGATTGAGGATTGAGGATTGAGTGTTGAGGATTCAAGATTGAGTATCGTGGATTGAAGGTTGAGGATTGAGGATTGAGGATTGAGGATTGAGGTTTGAAGATTGAGGATTGGAGACTGAGTGTTGAGGGTTGAGTGATGAGAATTGATGTTTGTGGATAGAGATCTGAGGATTGCAGATTGAGTATTGAGTATTGAAAACTGTGCATTGAGGATATTCTATTGAGGATTGGGGATTGACAACTGATTCTTGAGGACTGAGGGCTGAAGATTCAGGATTCAGGATTGAGGATTCAGAATTGAGGTTTGAGGACTGAGGATTGAGGATTGAAGATTGAGTATTGAGGATTGAAGATTGAGGATTGAGGATTGTGGATTGAGGATTGAGGATGAGGGCTGAGGGTTGAGGACTGAAGATTGAGGATTGGGGATTGAGGATTGAAGATTGAGGATTCAGGATTGAGGATTCAGAATTGAGGTTTGAGGTCTGAGGATTGAGGAATGAAGATTGAGTATTGAGGATTGAGGATAGAAGACTGACGATTGAGGGTTGAGGATTGAGTATTGACGATTGAGGATTGAAGATTGACGATTGAGGATTGAGGATTGAGGATTGAGGATTGAAGATTGAGTATTGAGGATTGAAGACTGAAGATTGAGGATTGAGGATTGAGGATTGAGGATTGAGGATTCAGGATTGAGGATTGAGAATTGAGGATTGAGGATTGAAGATTGAGTATTGAGGATTGAAGATTGAGGATTGAGCATTGAGGTTTGAGGATTGACGATGTGGGCTGAGGGTTGAGTATTGAGGTTTGAGGACCGAGGACTGAGTATTGAGGACTGAGAATTGAGGATTGAGGATTGAGGATTGAAGATTGAGTATTGGGTATTGAGTATTGAAGAATGTGGATTGAAAATTGAGGATTGAGGATTGAGAATTGAGGATTGAGGATTGAACATTGAGGATTGGGTATTGAGGACTGAAGAATGAGGATTGAGGATTGAGGATTGAGGATTGAGGATTGAGGATTGAAGATTGTGTATTGAGGATTGAGTATTGAGGTTGAGGATTGAGAATTGAGGATTGGAGATTGAGGAATGAGGTTTTGGGACTGAGTATTGAGGATTGAGAATTGAGGATTGACGATTGAGGATTGAGGATGGAGGATTGAGGTTTGAGGATTGAACATTGAGGATTGGGTATCGCGGATTGAACATTGAAGATAGAGGATTGAGGATTGAGGATTGAGGATTGAGGACTGAAGATTGTATATTGATGATTGAAGATTGACGATTGAGGATTGAGGATTGAGGATTGAGGATTGAGGATTGATGTTTGAGGATTGAGGATTGAAGGTTGAGTATTGAAGATTGAGTATTGAGGATTGAAGGTTGAGGATTGAGGATTGAGGAATGAGGATTGAGGTTTGAAGATTGAGGATTGGTGACTGAGTATTGAGGGTTGAGTGATGAGAATTGATGTTTGTGGATAGAGATCTGAAGATTGCAGATTGAGTATAGAGTATTGAAAACTGTGAATTGAGGATATTCTATTGAGGATTGTGGATTGACAACTGATTGTTGAGGACTGATGGCTGAAGATTGAGGATTCAGGATTGAGGATTCGGGATTGAGGTTTGAGGACTGAGGATTGAGGATTGAAGATTGAAGATTGAGGATTCGGTATTGAGGATTGAAGAATGAGGATTGAGGATTGAGGATTGAGGATTGAGGATTGAGTATTGACGATTGAAGGTTGAGTATTGAGGATTGAGGATTGAGGATTGAGGATTGAGGATTGATGATTGAGGATTGAGGATTGAGTGTTGAGGATTCAAGATTGAGTATCGTGGATTGAAGGTTGAGGATTGAGGATTGAGGATTGAGGATTGAGGTTTGAAGATTGAGGATTGGAGACTGAGTGTTGAGGGTTGAGTGATGAGAATTGATGTTTGTGGATAGAGATCTGAGGATTGCAGATTGAGTATTGAGTATTGAAAACTGTGCATTGAGGATATTCTATTGAGGATTGGGGATTGACAACTGATTCTTGAGGACTGAGGGCTGAAGATTCAGGATTCAGGATTGAGGATTCAGAATTGAGGTTTGAGGACTGAGGATTGAGGATTGAAGATTGAGTATTGAGGATTGAAGATTGAGGATTGAGGATTGTGGATTGAGGATTGAGGATGAGGGCTGAGGGTTGAGGACTGAAGATTGAGGATTGGGGATTGAGGATTGAAGATTGAGGATTCAGGATTGAGGATTCAGAATTGAGGTTTGAGGTCTGAGGATTGAGGAATGAAGATTGAGTATTGAGGATTGAGGATAGAAGACTGACGATTGAGGGTTGAGGATTGAGTATTGACGATTGAGGATTGAAGATTGACGATTGAGGATTGAGGATTGAGGATTGAGGATTGATGATTGAGGATTGAGGATTGAGTGTTGAGGATTGAAGATTGAGTATCGTGGATTGAAGGTTGAGGATTGAGGACTGAGGATTGAGGATTGAGAATTGAGGATTGAGGATTGAGGATTGAAGATTGAGGATTGGGTATTGAGGATTGAAGAATGAGGATTGAGGATTGAGGATTGAGTATTGCGGATTGAAGATTGAGTATTGAGGATAGAAGACTGACGATTGAGGATTGAGGATTGAGGATTGAGGATTGAGGATTGAGGATTGAGGATTGAGAATTGAGGATTGAGGATTGAAGATTGAGTATTGAGGATTGAAGGTTGAGGATTGAGTATTGAGGATTGACGATGAGGGCTGAGGGTTGAGGATTGAGGTTTGAGGGCTGAGGACTGAGGATTGAGCATTGACAATTGAGGATTGAGGATTGAGGATTGAAGATTGAGCATTGGGTATAGAGGATTGAAGAACGAGGATTGAAAATTGAGGATTGAGGATTGAGAATTGAGGATTGAGGATTGAGGATTGAAGATTGAGGATTGGGTATTGAGGATTGAAGAATGAGGATTGAGGATTGGGTCTTGAGGATTGAGGATTGAGGATTGAAGGTTGAGTATTGAGGATTGAAGATTGACGATTGAGGATTGAGGATTGAGGATTGAGTATTGAGGATTGATGATTGAGTATTGAGGATTGAGGATTGAGGTTTGAGGACTGAGGACTGAGGATTGAGGATTGAGAATTGAGGATTGAGGATTGAGGATTGAAGATTGAGGGTTGGGTATTGAGGTTTGAAGAATGAGGATTGAGGATTGAGGATTGAGGATTGAGGATTGAAGATTGAGTATTGAGGATTGAAGACTGACGATTGTGGATTGAGTATTGAGGATTGAATATTGAGGTTTGAGGATTGAAGATTGAGTATTGTGGATTGAAGATTGAGGATTGAGGTTTGGGGACTGAGGATTGAGGATTGAGGATTGAGGATTGAGGATTGAGGACTGAGGATTGAGGATTGAGGATTGAAGGCTGAGGATTGGGGACTGAGTGTTGAGGATTGAGGATTGAGTATTGAGGATTGAGGACTGAAGATTGTATATTGATGACTGAAGATTGAGGATTGAGGGTAGACGATTGAAGATTGAGGATTGGGGACTGAGTGCTGAGGGTACAGTGATGAGAATTGACATTTGTGGATAGAGATTTGAAGATTGCAGATTGAGGATTGCGTATTGAAAACTCTGAACTGAGGATATTCTATTGAGGATTGAGGATTGACAACTGATTGTTGAGGACTGAGGGCCGAAGAATTATTATTCAGGATTGTGTATTCAGGATTAATTTTCAGGGCTGAGTATTGAGGTTTGAGGATTGAGGATTGAGGATTGAGGATTGAAGATTGAGGATTGGGTATAGACGATTGAACATTGAGGATTGAGGGAAGAGGATTGGGTATTGAGGATTGAGGATTCAGGATTGAAGATTGAATATTGATGATTGAAGATTGAGGATTGAGGGTTGTGGGTTGAGGACGAGGACTGAGGTTTGAGTATTGATGTTTGAAGTATGAGGATTGAGGATTCAGGATTGAGAATTGAGGATTCAGGATTGAGGATTGAAGATTGAGGATTGAGGATTGAGGATTGAGGATTGAAGATTGAGTATTGGGTATTGAGGATTGAAGGTTGAGGATTGAGGATTGAGGTCTGAGGATTGACGATGAGTGCTGAGGGTTGAGGATTGAGGATTGAGAATTGAGGATTGAGGATTGAGGATTGAAGAATGAGGATTGAGGATTGAGGATTGAGGATTGAGGATTGAAGATTGAGTATTGAGGATTGAAGATTGAGTGTTGAGGAATGAGGATTGACGATTGAGGATTTCGGACTGAGGATTGAAGATTAAGGATCGAGGGTTGAGGATTGAGGATTGATGATTGAGGACCGAGGATTGAAGATTGAGGATTGGGTATTGAGGATTGAAGAATGAGGATTGGGGCTTGAGGATTGAGGATTGAGGATTGAAGATTGAGTATTGAGGACTGAAGATTGACGATTGAGGATTGAGGATTGAGGATTGAGGATTGAGGATTGAAGATTGAGGATTGGGTATTGAGGATTGAACCTTGAGGATTGAGGGATGAGGATTGAGGATTGAGGATTGAGGATTGAGGATTGAGGATTGAAGATTGAGGATTGGGGATTCAGGATTGAGGATTGACGATGAGGACTGAGGGTTGATGATTGGGGTTTGAGGACTGAGGACTGAGGATTGAGGATTGAGAATTGAGGATTGAGGGTTAGGATTGAAGATTCAGTATTGGGTATTGAGGATTGAAGAATGAGGATTGAAAATTGAGGATTGAGGATTGAGGATTGAGGATTGAAGATTGAGGATTGGGTATTGAGTATTGAAAACTGTGAATTGAGGATATTCTATTGAGGATTGAGTATTGACAACTGATTGTTGAGGACTGAGCGCCGAAGATTGAGGATTCAGGATTGAGGATTCAGAATTGAGGTTTGAGGACTGAGGATTGAGGATTGAAGATTGAGTATTGAGGATTGAGGATTGAGGATTGTGGATTGAGGATTGAGGATGAGGTCTGAGGGTTGAGGATTGAGGTTTGAGGACTGAGGACTGAGGATTGAGGATTGAGATTTGAGGATTGAGGATTGAGGATTGAAGATTGAGGATTGGGTATTGAGGATTGAAGAATGAGCATTGAGGATTGAGGATTGAGTATTGAAGATTGAAGATTGCGTATTGAGGATTGAAGACTGACGATTGAGGATTCAGGATTGGGGATTGAGTTTTGAGGATTGAGGATTGAAGATTGAGTATTGAGGATTGAAGATTGAGGATTGAGGACTGAGGATTGAGGATTGAGGATTGAAGATTGAGGACTGGGTACTGAGGATTGAAGATTGAGGATTCAGGATTGAGGATTCAGGATTGAGGTTTGAGCACTGAGGATTGAGGATCGAAGATTGAGTATTGAGGATTGAGGATAGAAGACTGACGATTGAGGACTGAGGGTTGAGGATTGAGGATTGAGAATTGTGGATTGAGGATTGAAGTTGAGTATTGAGGATTGAAGGTTGAAGATTGAGGATAGAGGGTTGAGGATTGACGATGAGGGCTGAGGGTTGAAGATTGAGGTTTGAGGACTGAGGACAGAGGACTGAGGATTGAGGATTGAGAATTGAGGATTGAGGATCGAGGACTGAAGATTGAGTATTGGGTATAGAGGATTGAAGAACGAGGATTGAAAATTGAGGATTGAGGATTGAGAATTGAGGATTGAGGATTGAAGATTGAGGATTGAGGATTGTGGATTGAGGATTGAGGATGAGGTCTGAGGGTTGAGGATTGCGGTTTGAGGACTGAGGACTGAGGATTGAGGATTGAGAATTGAGGATTGAGGATTGAGGTTTGAGGACTGAGGATTGAGGATTGAGGATTGAGGATTGAAGAATGAGGATTGAGGATTGAGGATTGAGGATTGAGGATTGAGGATTGAAGATTGAGTATTGAGGATTGAAGATTGACGATTGGGGATTGAGGATTGAGGATTGAGGATTGATGATTGAGGATTGAGGATTGAGAATTGAGGATTGAGGATTGAGGATTGAAGATTGAGGATTGGGTATTGAGGATTGAAGAATGAGGATTGAGGATTGAGGATTGAGTATTGAGGATTGAAGATTGAGTATTGAGGATTGAAGACTGACGATTGAGGATTGAGGATTGAGGATAGAGTACTGAGGATTGAGGATTGAAGATTGAGTATTGAGGATTGAAGATTAAGGATTGAGGATTGGGGATTGAGGATTGAGGATTGAGGATTGAAGATTGAGGATTGGGGATTGAGGATTGATGATTGAAGATTGAGTATTGAGGATTGAAGGTTGAGGATTGAGTATTGAGGATTGAGGATTGACGATGAGGGTTGAGGGTTGAGGATTGAGGTTTGAGGACTGAGGACTGAGGAATGAGGATTGGGAATTGAGGATTGAGGATTGAGGATTGAAGATTGAGCATTGGGTATAGAGGATTGAAGAACGAGGATTGAAAGTTGTGGATTGAGGATTGAGAATTGAGGATTGAGGATTGAGGATTGAAGATCGAGGATTGGGTATTGAGGATTGAAGAATGAGGATTGAGGATTGAGGATTGAGGATTGAGGGTTGAAAATCGAGTATTGAGGATTGAAGGCTGACGATTGAGGATAGAGGATTGAGGATTGACGATGAGGGCTGGGGGTTGAAGATTGAGGTTTGAGGACTGAGGTCTGACGACTGAGGATTGAGGATTGAAGAAAGAGGATTGAGGATTGAGGATTGAGTATTGAGTATTGAAGATTGAGTATTGAGGATTGAAGACTGACGATTGAGGATTCAGGATTGGGGATTGAGTTTTGAGGATTGAGGATTGAAGATTGAGTTTTGAGGATTGAAGATTGAGTATTGAGGATTGAGGATAGAAGACTGACGATTGAGGATTGAGGAATGAGGATTGAGGATAGAGGATTGAGGATTGAGGATTGAAGAATGAGGGTTGAGGATTGAGAATTGAGAATTGGGGATTGAGGATTGAAATTGAGTATTGAGGATTGAAGTTTGAGGCTTGAGGATAGAGGATTGAGGATTGACGATGAGGGCTGAGGGTTGAAGATTGAGGTTTGAGGACTGAGGACTGAGGACTGAGGATTGAGGATTGAGAATTGAGGATTGAGTATCGAGGACTGAAGATTGAGTATTGGGTATAGAGGATCGAAGAACGAGGATTGGAAATTGAGGATTGAGGATTGAGGATTGAGAATTGAGGATTGAGGATTGAGGATTGAAGATTGAGGATTGGGTATTGAGGATTGAAGAATGAGGATTAAGGATTGAGGATTGAGGATTGAGGATTGAAGGTTGAGTATTGAGGATTGAAGATTGACGATTGTGGATTGTGGATTGAGGATTGAAGGTTGAACATTGAGGACTGAGTGTTGAGGGTTGAGTGATGAGAATTGATGATTGTGGATAGAGGTTTGAATATTGCAGATTGAGTATTGAGTATTGAAAACTGTGAATGGAGGATATTCTATTGAGGATAGAGGATTGACAACTGATTGTTGAGGACTGAGGACCGAAGATTGAGGATTCAGGATTGAGGATTCAGAATTGAGGTTTGAGGACTGAGGATTGAGGATTCAGAATTGAGGTTTGAGGACTGAGGGTTGAGGATTGAAGATAGAGGATTGACAGCTGATTGTTGAGGACTGAGGACCGAAGATTGAGGATTCAGGATTGAGGATTCAGAATTGAGGTTTGAGGACTGAGGATTGAGGATTCAGAATTGAGGTTTGAGGACTGAGGGTTGAGGATTGAAGATTGAGTATTGAGGATTGAGGATAGAAGACTGACGATTGAGGATTGAGGAATGAGGATTGAGGATAGAGGATTGAGGATTGAGGATTGAAGAATGAGGATTGAGGATTGAGGATTGAGGATTGAGGATTGAGGATTGAAGATTGAGTATTGAGGATTGAAGATTGACGATTGAGTATTGAGGATTGAGGATTGAGGATTGATGATTGAGGGTTGAGGATTGAGAGTTGAGGATTGAAGATTCAGTATTGAGGATTGAAGATTGAGGATTGAGGATTGAGGATTGAGGATAGAGGTTTGAAGATTGAGGATTGGGGACTGAGTATTGAGGGTTGAGTGATGAGAATTGATGTTTGTGGATAGAGATCTATAGATTGCAGATTGGGTATTGAGTATTGAAAACTGTGAATTGAGGATATTCTATTGAGGATTGAGTATTGACAACTGATTGTTGAGGACTGAGCGCCGAAGATTGAGGATTCAGGATTGAGGATTCAGAATTGAGGTTTGAGGACTGAGGATTGAGGATTGAAGATTGAGTATTGAGGATTGAGGATTGAGGATTGTGGATTGAGGATTGAGGATGAGGTCTGAGGGTTGAGGATTGAGGTTTGAGGACTGAGGACTGAGGATTGAGGATTGAGATTTGAGGATTGAGGATTGAGGATTGAAGATTGAGGATTGGGTATTGAGGATTGAAGAATGAGCATTGAGGATTGAGGATTGAGTATTGAAGATTGAAGATTGCGTATTGAGGATTGAAGACTGACGATTGAGGATTCAGGATTGGGGATTGAGTTTTGAGGATTGAGGATTGAAGATTGAGTATTGAGGATTGAAGATTGAGGATTGAGGATTGAGGATTGAGGATTGAGGATTGAAGATTGAGGACTATGGATTGAGGATTGAAGATTGAGGATTCAGGATTGAGGGTTCAGGATTGAGGATTGAGAATTGAGAATTGAGGATTGAGGATTGAAATTGAGTATTGAGGATTGAAGTTTGAGGATTGAGGATAGAGGATTGAGGATTGACGATGAGGGCTGAGGGTTGAAGATTGAGGTTTGAGGACTGAGGACTGAGGACTGAGGATTGAGGATTGAGGATTGAATATTGAGTATTGAGGATTGAAGATTGAGGATCGAGGATTGTGGATTGAGGATTGAGGATGAGTGCTGAGGGTGAGGATTGAGGTTTGAGTACTGAGGACTGAGGATTGAGGATTGAGAATTGAGGATTGAGGATTGAGGACTGAAGATTGAGGATTGGGTATTGAGGATTGAAGAATGAGGATTGAGTATTGAGGATTGAGTATTGAGGATTGAAGATTGAGTATTGAGGATTGAAGACTGACGATTGAGGATTGAGGATTGAGGATTGAGTACTGAGGATTGAGAATTGAAGATTGAGTATTGAGGATTGGAGATTGAGGATTGAGGATTGGGGATTGAGGATTGAGGATTGAGGATTGAAGATTGATGATTGGGGATTGAGGATTGATGATTGAAGATTGAGTATTGAGGATTGAAGGTTGAGGATTGAGTATTGAGGGTTGAGGATTGACGATGAGGGTTGAGGGTTGAGGATTGAGGTTTGAGGACTGAGGACTGAGGATTGAGGATTGGGAATTGAGGATTGAGGATTGAGGATTGAAGATTGAGCATTGGGTATAGAGGATTGAAGAACGAGGATTGAAAGTTGTGGATTGAGGATTGAGAATTGAGGATTGAGGATTGAGGATTGAAGATTGAGGATTGGGTATTGAGGATTGAAGAATGAGGATTGAGGATTGAGGATTGAGGATTGAGGATTGAAAATTGAGTATTGAGGATTGAAGATTGACGACTGAGGATTGAGGATTGAGGATTGAAGATTGAACATTGAGTACTGAGTGTTGATGGTTGAGTGATGAGAATTGATGTTTGTGGATAGAGGTTTGAAGATTGCAGATTGTGTATTGAGTATTGAAAACTGTGGATTGAGGATATTCTATTGAGGATAGAGGATTGACAACTGATTGTTGAGGACTGAGGGCCGAAGATTGAGGATTCAGGGTTGATTATTCAGAATGGAGGTTTGTGGACTGAGGATTGAGGATTGAAGATTGAGTATTGAGGATTGAAGATTGAGGATTCAGGATTGAGGATTCAGAATTGAGGTTTGAGGACTGAGGGTTGAGGATTGAAGATTGAGTATTGAGGATTGAGGATAGAAGACTGACGATTGAGGATTGAGGATTGAGAATTGAGGTTTGAGGATTGAAGATTGAGTATTGAGGATTGAAGATTGGGGATTGATGATTGAGAATTGAGGACTGAGGAGTGAAGATTGAGTATTGAGGATTGAAGATTGAGGATTGAGGATTGAGGTTTGAGGATTGACGATGAGGGCTGGGGGTTGAGGATTGAGGTTTGAGGACTGAGGAATGAGGATTGAGGATTGAGAATTGAGGATTGAGGATTGAGGAGTGAAGATTGAGTATTGGGTATTGAGGATTGAAGAATGAGGATTGAAAATTGAGGATTGAGGATTGAGAATTGAGGATTGAGGATTGAGGATTGAAGATTGAGGATTGGGTATTGAGGATTGAAGAATGAGTATTGAGGATTGAGGATTGAGGAATGAGGATTGAAGAATGAGTATTGAGGATTGAGGATTGAGGATTGAGGATTGAAGATTGAGTATTGAGGATTGAAGATTGACGATTGAGGATTGAGGATTGAGGATTGAGAATGGATGATTGAGGATTGAGGGTTGAGAGTTGAGGATTGAAGATTGAGTATTGAGGATTGAAAATTGAGGATTGTGGAATGAGAGTTGAGGATTGAAGATTGAGTATTGAGGATTGAAGATTGAGGATTGAGGATTGAGGATTGAGGATTGAGGTTTGATGATTGAGGATTGGGGACTGAGTACTGAGGGTTGAGTGATGAGAATTGATGTTTTTGGATAGAGATCTGAAGATTGCAGATTGAGTATTGAGTATTGAAAACTGTGCATTGAGAATATTCTATTTAGGATTGGGGATTGGCAACTGATTGTTGAGGACTGAGGGCTGAAGATTGAGGATTCAGGATTGAGGATTGAGGATTGAGGACTGAGGTTTGAGGATTGAAGATTGAGGATTGGGGATTGAGGATTGGAGATCGAGGATTCAGGATTGAGGATTCAGAATTTAGGCTTGAGGACTGAGGATTGAGGATTGAGGATTGTAGATTGAGTATTGAGGATTGAGGATAGAAGACTGACGATTGAGGATTGAGGATTGAGGATTGAGGATTGAGGATTGAGGGTTGGGGATTGAGAACTGCGGATTGAGGATTGAAGATTGAGTATTGAGGATTGAAGGTTGAGGATTGAGTATTGAGTATTGAGGATTGACGATGAGGGCCGAAGGTTGAGGATTGAGGTTTGAGGACTGAGGACTGAGGATTGAGGATTGAGAATTGAGGATTGAGGATTGAGGATTGAAGATTGAGCATTGGGTATAGAGGACTGAAGAACGCGGATTGAAAATTGAGGATTGAGGATTGAGAAATGAGGATTGAGGATTGAGGATTGAAGATTGAGGATTGGGTATTGAGGATTGAAGAATGAGGATTGAGGATTGAGGATTGAGGATTGAGGATTGAAGATTGAGTATTGAGGATTGAAGATTGACGATTGAGGATTGAGGATTGAGGATTGAATATTGAACATTGAGTACTGAGTGTTGATGGTTGAGTGATGAGAATTGATGTTTGTGGATAGAGGTTTGAAGATTGCAGATTGTGTATTGAGTATTGCAAACTGTGAATTGAGGATATTGTATTGAGGATAGAGGATTGACAACTGATTGCTGAGGACTGAGGGCCGAAGATTGAGGATTCAGGATTGAGGATTCAGAATTCAGGTTTGAGGACTGAGGATTGAGTATTGAGGATTTAGGATTGAGGATTGAGGATTGAGAATTGAAGATTGAGGATTGGGTATCGCGGATTGAAGATTGAGGGTTGAGGATTGAGGATTGAGGATTGAGGATAGAGGATTGAGGATTGAAGATTGAATATTGATGATGGAAGATTGAGGATTGAGGATTGAGTGTTGTGGATTGAGGACGAGGACTGAGGGTTGAGTATTGATGCTTGAGGTCTGAGGATTGAGGATTGAGGATTGAGAATTGAGGATTGAGGATTGAGGACTGAAGACTGAGGATTGGGTATTGAGGATTGAAGAATGAGGATTGAGGATTGAGGATTGAGGATTGAGGATTGAAGATTGAGTATTGAGGATTGAAGATTGACGATTGAGGATTGAGGATTCAGAATTGAGGTTTGAGGACTGAGGGTTGAGGATTGAAGATTGAGTATTGAGGATTGAGGATAGAAGACTGACGATTGAGGATTGAGGATTGAGGATTGAGGATTGAGGATTGAGGATTGAAGAATGAGGATTGAGGATTGAGGATTGAGGATTGAGGATTGAGGATTGAAGATTGAGTATTGAGGATTGAAGATAGACGGTTGGGGATTGAGGATTGAGGATTGAGGATTGATGATTGAGGATTGAGGATACAGAGTTCAGGATTGAAGATTGAGTATTGAGGATTGAAGATTGAGGGTTGAGGATTGAGGATTGAGGATTGAGGTTTGAAGATTGAGGATTGAAGATTGAACATTGAGGACTGAGTGTTGAGGGTTGAGTGATGAGAATTGATGTTTGTGGATAGAGGTTTGAAGATTGCAGATTGAGTATTGAGTATTGAAAACTGAGAATTGAGGATTTTCTATTGAGGATAGATGATTGACTACTGACTGTTGAGGACTGAGGGCCGAAGATTGAGGATGCAGCATTGAGGATTCAGAATTGAGGTTTGAGGACTGAGGATTGTGAATTGAAGATTGAGTATTGAGGATTGACGATTGAGGATCCAGGATTGAGGATTCAGAATTGAGGTTTGAGGACTGAGGGTTGAGGATTGAAGATTGAGTATTGAGGATTGAGGATAGAAGACTGACGATTGAGGATTGAGGATTGAGGATTGAGGATTGAGGATTGAGGATTGAAGAATGAGGATTGAGGATTGAGTGTTGATGATTGAGGCTTGAAGATTGAGGATTGGGGACTGAGTGTTGAGGGTTGAGTGTTGAGAATTGATGTGTGTGGATAGAGATTTGAAGATTGCAGGTAGAGTATTGAGTATTGAAAGCTGTGAATTGATGATATTCTATTGAGTATTGAGGATTGACAACTGATTGTTGAGGACTGATGGCTGATGATTGAGGATTCAGGATTGAGGATTCAGGGTTGAGGCTTGAGGGCTGAGGATTGAGTATTGAGGATTGAAGATTGAGGATTGAGGATTGAGGATTGAAGATTGAGTATTGGGGATTGAAGATAGACGATTGGGGATTGAGGATTGAGGATTGATGATTGATGATTGAGGATTGAGGATTGAGAGTTGAGGATTGAAGATTGAGTATTGAGGATTGAAGATTGAGGATTGAGGATTGAGGATTGAGGATTGATGTTTGAAGGTTGAGGATTGGGGACTGAGTATTGAGGGTTGAGTGATGAGAATTGATGTTTGTGGATAGAGATCTGAAGATTGCAGATTGAGTATTGAGTATTGAAAACTGTGAATTGAGGATATTCTATTGAGGATTGGGGATTGACAACTGATTGTTGAGGACTGAGGGCTGAAGATTGAGGATTCAGGATTGAGGATTCGGGATTGAGGTTTGAGGACTGAGGATTGAGGATTGAAGATTGAGTATTGAGGATTGAAGGTTGAGTATACATGATTGGAGATTGACGACTGAGGATTGAGGATTGAGGATCGAGTATTGAGGATTGAGGATTGAAGATTGTGTATTGAGGATTGAAGATCGAGGATTGGGGACTGAGTGCTGAGGACTGAGGATTGAGGATTGAAGATTGAGTATTGAGGATTGACGATTGAGGATTCAGGATTGAGGATTCAGAATTGAGGTTTGAGGACTGAGGGTTGAGGATTGAAGATTGAGTATTGAGGATTGAGGATAGAAGACTGACGATTGAGGATTGAGGACTGAGGATTGAGGATTGAGGATTGAGGATTGAAGATTGAGGATTGGGTATTGCGGATTGAAGATTGAGGGTTGAGGATTGAGGATTGAGGATTGAGGATTGTGGATTGAAGATTGAATATTGATGATGGAAGTTTGAGGATTGACGATTGAGGGTTGTGGATTGAGGACGAGGACTGAGGGTTGAGTATTGATGTTTGAGGTCTGAGGATTGAGGATTGAGGATTGAGAATTGAGGATTGAGGGTTGAGGATTGAAGACAGAGGATTGGGTATTGAGGATTGAAGAATGAGGGTTAAGGATTGAGGATTGTGGATTGAGGATTGAAGATTGAGTATTGAGGATTGAAGATTGACGATTGAGGATTGAGGATTGAGGATTGAATATTGAACATTGAGAACTGAGGATTGAGGATTGAGGATTGAGGATTGAGGATTGAAGATTGAATATTGATGATGGAAGATTGGGGATTGAGGATTGAGGGTTGTGGATTGAGGACGAGGACTGAGGGTTGAGTATTGATGTTTGAGGTCTGAGGATTGAGGATTGAGGATTGAGAATTGATGATTGAGGATTGAGGATTGAAGACTGAGGACTGGGTATTGAGGATTGAAGAATGAGTATTGAGGATTGAGGATTGAGGATTGAGGATTGAAGATTGAGTATTGAGGATTGAAGATTGACGATTGAGGATTGAGGATTGAGGATTGAAGATTGAACATTGAGGACTGAGTGTTGAGGGTTGAGTGATGAGAATTGATGTTTGTGGATAGAGGTTTGAAGATTGCAGATTGAGTATTGAGTATTGAAAACTGAGAATTGAGGATATTCTGTTGAGGATAGATGATTGACAACTGACTGTTGAGGACTGAGGGCCGAAGATTGTGGATTCAGGATTGAGGATTCAGAATTGAGGTTTGAGGACTGAGGATTGAGGATTGAAGATTGAGTATTGAGGATTGACGATTGAGGATCCAGGATTGAGGATTCAGAATTGAGGTTTGAGGACTGAGGGTTGAGGATTGAAGATTGAGTATTGAGGATTGAGGATAGAAGACTGACGATTGAGGATTGAGGATTGAGGATTGAGGATTGAGGATTGAGGATTGAAGAATGAGGATTGAGGATTGAGGATTGAGGATTGAGGATTGAGGATTGAAGATTGAGTATTGAGGATTGAAGATAGACGGTTGGGGATTGAGGATTGAGGATTGAGGATTGATGATTGAGGATTGAGGATACAGAGTTCAGGATTGAAGATTGAGTATTGAGGATTGAAGATTGAGGGTTGAGGATTGAGGATTGAGGATTGAGGTTTGAAGATTGAGGATTGAAGATTGAACATTGAGGACTGAGTGTTGAGGGTTGAGTGATGAGAATTGATGTTTGTGGATAGAGGTTTGAAGATTGCAGATTGAGTATTGAGTATTGAAAACTGAGAATTGAGGATATTCTATTGAGGATAGATGATTGACTACTGACTGTTGAGGACTGAGGGCCGAAGATTGAGGATGCAGCATTGAGGATTCAGAATTGAGGTTTGAGGACTGAGGATTGTGAATTGAAGATTGAGTATTGAGGATTGACGATTGAGGATCCAGGATTGAGGATTCAGAATTGAGGTTTGAGGACTGAGGGTTGAGGATTGAAGATTGAGTATTGAGGATTGAGGATAGAAGACTGACGATTGAGGATTGAGGATTGAGGATTGAGGATTGAGGATTGAGGATTGAAGAATGAGGATTGAGGATTGAGTGTTGATGATTGAGGCTTGAAGATTGAGGATTGGGGACTGAGTGTTGAGGGTTGAGTGTTGAGAATTGATGTGTGTGGATAGAGATTTGAAGATTGCAGGTAGAGTATTGAGTATTGAAAGCTGTGAATTGATGATATTCTATTGAGTATTGAGGATTGACAACTGATTGTTGAGGACTGATGGCTGATGATTGAGGATTCAGGATTGAGGATTCAGGGTTGAGGCTTGAGGGCTGAGGATTGAGTATTGAGGATTGAAGATTGAGGATTGAGGATTGAGGATTGAAGATTGAGTATTGGGGATTGAAGATAGACGATTGGGGATTGAGGATTGAGGATTGATGATTGATGATTGAGGATTGAGGATTGAGAGTTGAGGATTGAAGATTGAGTATTGAGGATTGAAGATTGAGGATTGAGGATTGAGGATTGAGGATTGATGTTTGAAGGTTGAGGATTGGGGACTGAGTATTGAGGGTTGAGTGATGAGAATTGATGTTTGTGGATAGAGATCTGAAGATTGCAGATTGAGTATTGAGTATTGAAAACTGTGAATTGAGGATATTCTATTGAGGATTGGGGATTGACAACTGATTGTTGAGGACTGAGGGCTGAAGATTGAGGATTCAGGATTGAGGATTCGGGATTGAGGTTTGAGGACTGAGGATTGAGGATTGAAGATTGAGTATTGAGGATTGAAGGTTGAGTATACATGATTGGAGATTGACGACTGAGGATTGAGGATTGAGGATCGAGTATTGAGGATTGAGGATTGAAGATTGTGTATTGAGGATTGAAGATCGAGGATTGGGGACTGAGTGCTGAGGACTGAGGATTGAGGATTGAAGATTGAGTATTGAGGAATGACGATTGAGGATTCAGGATTGAGGATTCAGAATTGAGGTTTGAGGACTGAGGGTTGAGGATTGAAGATTGAGTATTGAGGATTGAGGATAGAAGACTGACGATTGAGGATTGAGGACTGAGGATTGAGGATTGAGGATTGAGGATTGAAGATTGAGGATTGGGTATTGCGGATTGAAGATTGAGGGTTGAGGATTGAGGATTGAGGATTGAGGATTGTGGATTGAAGATTGAATATTGATGATGGAAGTTTGAGGATTGACGATTGAGGGTTGTGGATTGAGGACGAGGACTGAGGGTTGAGTATTGATGTTTGAGGTCTGAGGATTGAGGATTGAGGATTGAGAATTGAGGATTGAGGGTTGAGGATTGAAGACAGAGGATTGGGTATTGAGGATTGAAGAATGAGGGTTAAGGATTGAGGATTGTGGATTGAGGATTGAAGATTGAGTATTGAGGATTGAAGATTGACGATTGAGGATTGAGGATTGAGGATTGAATATTGAACATTGAGAACTGAGGATTGAGGATTGAGGATTGAGGATTGAGGATTGAAGATTGAATATTGATGATGGAAGATTGGGGATTGAGGATTGAGGGTTGTGGATTGAGGACGAGGACTGAGGGTTGAGTATTGATGTTTGAGGTCTGAGGATTGAGGATTGAGGATTGAGAATTGATGATTGAGGATTGAGGATTGAAGACTGAGGACTGGGTATTGAGGATTGAAGAATGAGTATTGAGGATTGAGGATTGAGGATTGAGGATTGAAGATTGAGTATTGAGGATTGAAGATTGACGATTGAGGATTGAGGATTGAGGATTGAAGATTGAACATTGAGGACTGAGTGTTGAGGGTTGAGTGATGAGAATTGATGTTTGTGGATAGAGGTTTGAAGATTGCAGATTGAGTATTGAGTATTGAAAACTGAGAATTGAGGATATTCTGTTGAGGATAGATGATTGACAACTGACTGTTGAGGACTGAGGGCCGAAGATTGTGGATTCAGGATTGAGGATTCAGAATTGAGGTTTGAGGACTGAGGATTGAGGATTGAAGATTGAGTATTGAGGATTGACGATTGAGGATCCAGGATTGAGGATTCAGAATTGAGGTTTGAGGACTGAGGGTTGAGGATTGAAGATTGAGTATTGAGGATTGAGGATAGAAGACTGACGATTGAGGATTGAGGATTGAGGATTGAGGATTGAGTATTGAGGATTGAAGAATGAGGATTGAGGATTGAGGATTGAGGATTGAGGATTGAGGATTGAAGATTGAGTATTGAGGATTGAAGATAGACGATTGGGGATTGAGGATTGAGGATTGAGGATTGATGATTGAGGATTGAGGATTGAGAGTTGAGGATTGAAGATTGAGTATTGAGGATTGAAGATTGAGGGTTGAGGATTGAGGATTGAGGATTGAGGTTTGAAGATTGAGCATTGAAGATTGAACATTGAGGACTGAGTGTTGAGGGTTGAGTGATGAGAATTGATGTTTGTGGATAGAGGTTTGAAGATTGCAGATTGAGTATTGAGTATTGAAAACTGAGAATTGAGGATATTCTATTGAGGATAGATGATTGACAACTGACTGTTGAGGACTGAGGGCCGAAGATTGAGGATGCAGGATTGAGGATTCAGAATTGAGGTTTGAGGACTGAGGATTGTGAATTGAAGATTGAGTATTGAGGATTGACGATTGAGGATCCAGGATTGAGGATTCAGAATTGAGGTTTGAGGACTGAGGGTTGAGGACTGAAGATTGAGTTTTGAGGATTGAGGATAGAAGACTGACGATTGAGGATTGAGGATTGAGGATTGAGGATTGAGGATTGAGGATTGAAGAATGAGGATTGAGGATTGAGTGTTGATGATTGAGGCTTGAAGATTGAGGATTGGGGACTGAGTGTTGAGGGTTGAGTGTTGAGAATTGATGTGTGTGGATAGAGATTTGAAGATTGCAGGTTGAGTATTGAGTATTGAAAGCTGTGAATTGATGATATTCTATTGAGGATTGAGGATTGACAACTGATTGTTGAGGACTGATGGCTGATGATTGAGGATTCAGGATTGAGGATTCAGGATTGAGGCTTGAGGGCTGAGGATTGAGTATTGAGGATTGAAGATTGAGGATTGAGGATTGAGGATTGAAGATTGAGTATTGGGGATTGAAGATAGACGATTGGGGATTGAGGATTGAGGATTGAGGATTGATGATTGAGGATTGAGGATTGAGAGTTGTGGATTGAAGATTGAGTATTGAGGATTGAAGATTGAGGATTGAGGATTGAGGATTGAGGATTGAGGTTTGAAGGTTGAGGATTGGGGACTGAGTATTGAGGGTTGAGTGATGAGAATTGATGTTTGTGGGCAGAGATCTGAAGATTGCAGATTGAGTATTGAGTATTGAAAACTGTGAATTGAGGATATTCTATTGAGGATTGGGGATTGACAACTGATTGTTGAAGACTGAGGGCTGAAGACTGAGGATTCAGGATTGAGGATTCGGGATTGAGGTTTGAGGACTGAGGATTGGGGATTGAAGATTGAGTATTGAGGATTGAAGATTGAGTATACATGATTGGAGATTGACGACTGAGGATTAAGGATTGAGGATCGAGTATTGAGGATTGAGGATTGAAGATTGTGTATTGAGGATTGAAGATCGAGGATTGGGGACTGAGTGCTGAGGATTGAGGATTGAGGATTGAGGATTGAGGATTGAGAATTGAGGATTGAGGATTGAAATTGAGTATTGAGAATTGAAGGTTGAGGATTGAGGATAGAGGATTGAGGATTGACGATGAGGGCTGAGGGTTGAAGATTGTGGTTTGAGGACTGAGGACTGAGGACTGAGGACTGAGGGTTGAGAATTGAGGATTGAGTATCGAGGACTGAAGATTGAGTATTGGGTATAGAGGATCGAAGAACGAGGATTGATAATTGTGGATTGAGGATTGAGGATTGAGAATTGAGGATTGAGGATTGAGGATTGAAGATTGAGGATTGGGTGTTGAGGATTGAAGAATGAGGATTGAGGATTGAGGATTGAGGATTGAGGATTGAAGATTGAGTATTGAGGATTGAAGATTGACGATTGTGGATTCATGGTTGAGGATTGAAGGTTGAACATTGAGGACTGAGTGTTGAGGGTTGAGTGATGAGAATTGATGTTTGTGGATAGAGGTTTGCATATTGCAGATTGAGTATTGAGTATTGAAAACTGTGATTTGAGGATACTCTATTGAGGATAGAGGATTGACAACTGATTGTTGAGGACTGAGGACCGAAGATTGAGGATTCAGGATTGAGGATTCAGAATTGAGGTTTGAGGACTGAGGATTGAGGATTGAAGATTGAGTATTGAGGATTGACGATTGAGGATTCAGGATTGAGGATTCAGAATTGAGGTTTGAGGACTGAGGGTTGAGGATTGAAGATTGAGTATTGAGGATTGAGGATAGAAGACTGACGATTGAGGAATGAGGACTGAGGATTGAGGATTGAGGATTGAGTATTGAGGATTGAAGAACGAGGATTGAGGATTGAGGATTGAGGATTGAGGATTGAGGATTGAAGATTGAGTATTGAGGATTGAAGATAGACGATTGGGGATTGAGGATTGAGGATTGAGGATTGATGATTGAGGATTGAGGATTGAGAGTTGAGGATTGAAGATTGAGTATTGAGGATTGAAGATTGAGGGTTGAGGATTGAGGATAGAGGATTGAGGTTTGAAGATTGAGGATTGAAGGTTGAACATTGAGGACTGAGTGTTGAGGGTTGAGTGATGAGAATTGATGTTTGTGGATAGAGGTTTGAAGATTGCAGATTGAGTATTGAGTATTGAAAACTGAGAATTGAGGATATTCTATTGAGGATAGATGACTGACAACTGACTGTTGAGGACTGAGGGCCGAAGATTGAGGATTCAGGATTGAGGATTCAGAATTGAGGTTTGAGGACTGAGGATTGAGGATTGAAGATTGAGTATTGAGGATTGACGATTGAGGATCCAGGATTGAGGATTCAGAATTGAGGTTTGAGGACTGAGGGTTGAGGATTGAAGATTGAGTATTGAGGATTGAGGATAGAAGACTGACGATTGAGGATTGAGGATTGAGGATTGAGGATTGAGGATTGAGGATTGAAGAATGAGTATTGAGGATTGAGGATTGAGGATTGAGGATTGAGGATTGAAGATTGAGTATTGAGGATTGAAGATAGACGATTGGGGATTGAGGATTGAGGATTGAGGATTGATGATTGAGGATTGAGGATTGAGAGTTGAGGATTGAAGATTGAGTATTGAGGATTGAAGATTGAGGATTGAGGATTGAGGATTGAGGATTGAGGTTTGAAGATTGAGGATTGGGGACTGAGTATTGAGGGTTGAGTGATGAGAATTGATGTTTGTGGATAGAGATCTGAAGATTGCAGATTGAGTATTGAGTATTGAGAACTGTGAATTGAGGATATTCTATTGAGGATTGAGGATTGACAACTGATTGTTGAGGACTGATGGCTGATGATTGAGGATTCAGGATTGAGGATTCAGGATTGAGGCTTGAGGGCTGAGGATTGGGTATTGAGGATTTAGGATTGAGGATTGAGGATTAAGGATTGAAGATTGAGGATTGGGTATTGCGGATTGAAGATTGAGGGTTGAGGATTGAGGATTGAGGATTGAGGATTGAGGATTGAGGATTGAGAATTGAGGATTGAGGATTGAAATTGAGTATTGAGAATTGAAGGTTGAGGATTGAGGATAGAGGATTGAGGATTGACGATGAGGGCTGAGGGTTGAAGATTGTGGTGTGAGGACTGAGGACTGATGGCTGAGGATTGAGAATTGAGGATTGAGTATCGAGGACTGAAGATTGAGTATTGGGTATAGAGGATCGAAGAACGAGGATTGATAATTGTGGATTGAGGATTGAGGATTGAGAATTGAGGATTGAGGATTGAGGATTGAAGACTGAGGATTGGGTATTGAGGATTGAAGAATGAGGATTGAGGATTGAGGATTGAGGATTGAGGATTGAAGATTGAGTATTGAGGATTGAAGATTGACGATTGAGGATTGAGGATTGAGGATTGAAGATTGAACATTGAGGACTGAGTGTTGAGGGTTGAGTGATGAGAATCGATGTTTGTGGATAGAGGTTTGAAGATTGCAGATTGAGTATTGAGTATTGAAAACTGTGAATTGAGGATATTCTATTGAGGATAGATGATTGACAACTGACTGTTGAGGACTGAGGGCCGAAGATTGAGGATTCAGGATTGAGGATTCAGAATTGAGGTTTGAGGACTGAGGATTGAGGATTGAAGTTTGAGTATTGAGGATTGACGATTGAGGATCCAGGATTGAGGTTTCAGAATTGAGGTTTGAGGACTGAGGGTTGAGGATTGAAGATTGAGTATTGAGGATTGAGGATAGAAGACTGACGATTGAGGATTGAGGATTGAGGATTGGGGACTGAGTGCTGAGGATTGAGGATTGAAGATTGAGGATTGGGGACTGAGTGTTGAGGATTGAGGATTGAGGATTGAGAATTGAGGATTGAGGATTGAAATTGAGTATTGAGGATTGAAGGTTGAGGGTTGAGGATTGAGGATTGAAGATTGAGGATTGGGTGTTGAGGATTGAAGAATGAGGATTGAGGATTCAGGATTGAGGATTGAGGATTGAAGATTGAGTATTGAGGATTGAAGATTGACGATTGTGGATTGATGATTGAGGATTGAAGGTTGAACATTGAGGACTGAGTGTTGAGGGTTGAGTGATGAGAATTGATGTTTGTGGATAGAGGTTTGAATATTGCAGATTGTGTATTGAGTATTGAAAACTGTGAATTGAGGATATTCTATTGAGGATAGAGGATTGACAACTGATTGTTGAGGACTGAGGACCGAAGATTGAGGATTCAGGATTGAGGATTCAGAATTGAGGTTTGAGGACTGAGGATTGAGGATTGAGGATTGGGGATTGAGGATTGAAGATTGAGGATTCAGGATTGAGGATTCAGGATTGAGGTTTGAGGACTGAGGATTGAGGATTGAGGATTGAGGATTGAAGAATGAGGATTGAGGATTGAGGATTGAGGATTGAGGATTGAGGATTGAAGATTGAGTATTGAGGATTGAAGATTGACGATTGGGGATTGAGGATTGAGGATTGAGGATTGATGATTGAGGATTGAGGATTGAGAGTTGAGGATTGAAGATTGAGTATTGAGGATTGAATATTGAGGATTGAGGATTGAGGATTGAGGATTGAGGTTTGAAGATTGAGGACTGGGGACTGAGTATTGAGGGTTGAGTGATGAGAATTGATGTTTGTGGATAGAGATCTGAAGATTGCAGATTGAGTATTGAGTATTGAAAACTGTGAATTGAGGATATTCTATTGAGGATTGGGGATTGACAACTGATTGTTGAGGACTGAGGGCTGAAGATTGAGGATTCATGATTGAGGATTCGGGATTGAGGTTTGAGGACTGAGGATTGAGGGTTGAAGATTGAGTATTGAGGATTGAAAACTGTGAATTGATGAAATTCTATTGAGGATTGAGGATTGAGGACTGAGGATGAGGGCTGAGGGTTGAGGATTGAGGTTTGAGGACTGAGGACTGAGGATTGAGGACTTGGTATTCAGGATTGAGGATTGAGGATCGAAGATTGAGGATTGGGTATTGAGGATTGAGGATTGAAGATTGAGGATTGGGTATTGAGTATTGAAAACTGTGAATTGAGGATATTCTATTGAGGATTGAGTATTGACAACTGATTGTTGAGGACTGAGCGCCGAAGATTGAGGATTCAGGATTGAGGATTCAGAATTGAGGTTTGAGGACTGAGGATTGAGGATTGAAGATTGAGTATTGAGGATTGAGGATTGAGGATTGTGGATTGAGGATTGAGGATGAGGTCTGAGGGTTGAGGATTGAGGTTTGAGGACTGAGGACTGAGGATTGAGGATTGAGATTTGAGGATTGAGGATTGAGGATTGAAGATTGAGGATTGGGTATTGAGGATTGAAGAATGAGCATTGAGGATTGAGGATTGAGTATTGAAGATTGAAGATTGCGTATTGAGGATTGAAGACTGACGATTGAGGATTCAGGATTGGGGATTGAGTTTTGAGGATTGAGGATTGAAGATTGAGTATTGAGGATTGAAGATTGAGGATTGAGGACTGAGGATTGAGGATTGAGGATTGAAGATTGAGGACTGGGTACTGAGGATTGAAGATTGAGGATTCAGGATTGAGGATTCAGGATTGAGGTTTGAGCACTGAGGATTGAGGATCGAAGATTGAGTATTGAGGATTGAGGATAGAAGACTGACGATTGAGGACTGAGGGTTGAGGATTGAGGATTGAGAATTGTGGATTGAGGATTGAAGTTGAGTATTGAGGATTGAAGGTTGAAGATTGAGGATAGAGGGTTGAGGATTGACGATGAGGGCTGAGGGTTGAAGATTGAGGTTTGAGGACTGAGGACAGAGGACTGAGGATTGAGGATTGAGAATTGAGGATTGAGGATCGAGGACTGAAGATTGAGTATTGGGTATAGAGGATTGAAGAACGAGGATTGAAAATTGAGGATTGAGGATTGAGAATTGAGGATTGAGGATTGAAGATTGAGGATTGAGGATTGTGGATTGAGGATTGAGGATGAGGTCTGAGGGTTGAGGATTGAGGTTTGAGGACTGAGGACTGAGGATTGAGGATTGAGAATTGAGGATTGAGGATTGAGGATTGAAGAATGAGGATTGGGTATTGAGGATTGAAGTATGAGGATTGAGGATTGAGGATTGAGTATTGAGGATTGAAGATTGAGTATTGAGGATTGAAGACTGACGATTGAGGATTCAGGATTGGGGATTGAGTTTTGAGGATTGAGGATTGAAGATTGAGTATTGAGGATTGAAGATTGAGGATTGAGGATTGAGGATTGAGGATTGAGGATTGAAGATTGAGGACTATGGATTGAGGATTGAAGATTGAGGATTCAGGATTGAGGGTTCAGGATTGAGGATTGAGAATTGAGAATTGAGGATTGAGGATTGAAATTGAGTATTGAGGATTGAAGTTTGAGGATTGAGGATAGAGGATTGAGGATTGACGATGAGGGCTGAGGGTTGAAGATTGAGGTTTGAGGACTGAGGACTGAGGACTGAGGATTGAGGATTGAGGATTGAATATTGAGTATTGAGGATTGAAGATTGAGGATCGAGGATTGTGGATTGAGGATTGAGGATGAGTGCTGAGGGTTGAGGATTGAGGTTTGAGGACTGAGGACTGAGGATTGATAATTGAGAATTGAGGATTGAGGATTGAGGATTGATGATTGAGGATTGGGTATTGAGGATTGAAGAATGAGGATTGAGGATTGAGGATTGAGTATTGAGGATTGAAGATTGAGTATTGAGGATTGAAGACTGACGATTGAGGATTGAGGATTGAGGATAGAGTACTGAGGATTGAGGATTGAAGATTGAGTATTGAGGATTGAAGATTAAGGATTGAGGATTGGGGATTGAGGATTGAGGATTGAGGATTGAAGATTGAGGATTGGGGATTGAGGATTGATGATTGAAGATTGAGTATTGAGGATTGAAGGTTGAGGATTGAGTATTGAGGATTGAGGATTGACGATGAGGGTTGAGGGTTGAG
This sequence comes from Calliopsis andreniformis, assembly GCF_051401765.1. Classification (NCBI taxonomy): domain Eukaryota; kingdom Metazoa; phylum Arthropoda; class Insecta; order Hymenoptera; family Andrenidae; genus Calliopsis; species Calliopsis andreniformis. The sequence goes on along the minus strand of NW_027480649.1, from coordinate 471,353 downwards.
GATTGAGGTTTGAGGACTGAGGACTGAGGAATGAGGATTGGGAATTGAGGATTGAGGATTGAGGATTGAAGATTGAGCATTGGGTATAGAGGATTGAAGAACGAGGATTGAAAGTTGTGGATTGAGGATTGAGAATTGAGGATTGAGGATTGAGGATTGAAGATCGAGGATTGGGCATTGAGGATTGAAGAATGAGGATTGAGGATTGAGGATTGAGGATTGAGGGTTGAAAATCGAGTATTGAGGATTGAAGGCTGACGATTGAGGATAGAGGATTGAGGATTGACGATGAGGGCTGGGGGTTGAAGATTGAGGTTTGAGGACTGAGGTCTGACGACTGAGGATTGAGGATTGAAGAAAGAGGATTGAGGATTGAGGATTGAGTATTGAGTATTGAAGATTGAGTATTGAGGATTGAAGACTGACGATTGAGGATTCAGGATTGGGGATTGAGTTTTGAGGATTGAGGATTGAAGATTGAGTTTTGAGGATTGAAGATTGAGTATTGAGGATTGAGGATAGAAGACTGACGATTGAGGATTGAGGAATGAGGATTGAGGATAGAGGATTGAGGATTGAGGATTGAAGAATGAGGGTTGAGGATTGAGAATTGAGAATTGGGGATTGAGGATTGAAATTGAGTATTGAGGATTGAAGTTTGAGGATTGAGGATAGAGGATTGAGGATTGACGATGAGGGCTGAGGGTTGAAGATTGAGGTTTGAGGACTGAGGACTGAGGACTGAGGATTGAGGATTGAGAATTGAGGATTGAGTATCGAGGACTGAAGATTGAGTATTGGGTATAGAGGATCGAAGAACGAGGATTGGAAATTGAGGATTGAGGATTGAGGATTGAGAATTGAGGATTGAGGATTGAGGATTGAAGATTGAGGATTGGGTATTGAGGATTGAAGAATGAGGATTAAGGATTGAGGATTGAGGATTGAGGATTGAAGGTTGAGTATTGAGGATTGAAGATTGACGATTGTGGATTGTGGATTGAGGATTGAAGGTTGAACATTGAGGACTGAGTGTTGAGGGTTGAGTGATGAGAATTGATGATTGTGGATAGAGGTTTGAATATTGCAGATTGAGTATTGAGTATTGAAAACTGTGAATGGAGGATATTCTATTGAGGATAGAGGATTGACAACTGATTGTTGAGGACTGAGGACCGAAGATTGAGGATTCAGGATTGAGGATTCAGAATTGAGGTTTGAGGACTGAGGATTGAGGATTCAGAATTGAGGTTTGAGGACTGAGGGTTGAGGATTGAAGATAGAGGATTGACAGCTGATTGTTGAGGACTGAGGACCGAAGATTGAGGATTCAGGATTGAGGATTCAGAATTGAGGTTTGAGGACTGAGGATTGAGGATTCAGAATTGAGGTTTGAGGACTGAGGGTTGAGGATTGAAGATTGAGTATTGAGGATTGAGGATAGAAGACTGACGATTGAGGATTGAGGAATGAGGATTGAGGATAGAGGATTGAGGATTGAGGATTGAAGAATGAGGATTGAGGATTGAGGATTGAGGATTGAGGATTGAGGATTGAAGATTGAGTATTGAGGATTGAAGATTGACGATTGAGGATTGAGGATTGAGGATTGAGGATTGATGATTGAGGGTTGAGGATTGAGAGTTGAGGATTGAAGATTGAGTATTGAGGATTGAAGATTGAGGATTGAGGATTGAGGATTGAGGATAGAGGTTTGAAGATTGAGGATTGGGGACTGAGTATTGAGGGTTGAGTGATGAGAATTGATGTTTGTGGATAGAGATCTATAGATTGCAGATTGAGTATTGAGTATTGAAAACTGTGCATTGAGGATATTCTATTGAGGATTGGGGATTGACAACTGATTGTTGAGGACTGAGGGCTGCAGATTGAGGATTCAGGATTGAGGATTCAGATTTGAGGTTTGAGGACTGAGGATTGAGGATTGAAGATTGAGTATTGAGGATTGAAGATTGAGGATTGAGGATTGTGGATTGAGGATTGAGGATTGACGATTGAAGATTGAGGATTGGGTATTGAGGATTGAAGGATGAGGATTGAGGATTGAGGATTGAGTATTGAGGATTGAAGATTGAGTATTGAGGATTGAAGGCTGACGATTGAGGATTGACGATTGAGGATTGAGTACTGAGGATTGAAGATTGAAGATTGAGTATTGAGGATTGAAGATTGAGGATTGAGGATTGAGGATTGAGGATTGAGGATTGAGGATTGAAGATTGAGGATTGGGGATTGAGGATTGAAGATTGAGGATTCAGGATTGGGGATTCAGAATTGAGGTTTGAGGACTGAGGATTGAGGATTGAAGTTTGAGTATTGAGGATTGAAGATTGAGGATTGAGGATTGAGGATTGAGGATTGAAGATTGAGTATTGAGGATTGAAGATTGACGATTGAGGATTGAGGAGTGAGGATTGAGGATTGATGATTGAGGATTGAGGATTGAGAGTTGAGGATTGAAGATTGAGTATTGAGGACTGAAGATTGAGGATTGAGGATTGAGGATTGAGGATTGAGGAATGAGGTTTGAAGGTTGAGGATTGAGGATAGAGGATTGAGGATTGACGATGAGGGCTGAGGGTTGAAGATTGAGGTTTGAGGACTGAGGACTGAGCACTGAGGATTGAGGATTGAGAATTGAGGATTGAGTATCGAGGACTGAAGATTGAGTATTGGGTATAGAGGATCGAAGAACGAGGATTGAAAATTGAGGATTGAGGATTGAGGATTGAGGATTGAGAATTGAGGATTGAGTATTGAAATTGAGTATTGAGGATTGAAGGTTGAGGATTGAGGATAGAGAATTGAGGATTGACGATGAGGGCTGAGGGTTGAAGATTGAAGTTTGAGGACTGAGGACTGAGCACTGAGGATTGAGGATTGAGAATTGAGGATTGAGTATCGACGTCTGAAGATTGAGTATTGGGTATAGAGGATCGAAGAACGAGGATTGAAAATTGAGGATTGAGGATTGAGGATTGAGAATTGAGGATTGAGGACTGAGGATTGAAGATTGAGGATTGGGTATAGAGGATTGAAGAATGAGGATTGAGGATTGAGGATTGAGGATTGAGGATTGAAGGTTGAGTATTGAGGATTGAAGATTGACGATTGTGGATTGAGGATTGAGGATTGAAGGTTGAACATTGAGGACTGAGTGTTGAGGGTTGAGTGATGAGTATTGATGTTTGTGGATAGAGGTTTGAATATTGCAGATTGAGTATTGAGTATTGAAAACTGTGAATTGAGGATATTCTATTGAGGATAGTGGATTGACAACTGATTGTTGAGGACTGAGGACCGAAGATTGAGGATTCAGGATTGAGGATTCAGAATTGAGGTTTGAGGACTGAGGATTGAGGATTGAGGACTGGGGATTGAGGATTGAAGATTGAGGATTCAGGATTGAGGATTCAGGATTGAGGTTTGAGGACTGAGGATTGAGGATTGAAGATTGAGTATTGAGGATTGAGGATAGAAGACTGACGATTGAGGATTGAGTATTGAGGATTGAGAATTGAGGATTGAGGATTGAAATTGAGTATTGAGGATTGAAGGTTGACGATTGAGGATAGAGGATTGAGGATTGACGATGAGGGCTGAGGGTTGAAGATTGAGGTTTGAGGACTGAGGACTGAGGACTGAGGATTGAGGATTGAGAATTGAGGATTGAGGATCGAGGACTGAAGATTGAGTATTGGGTATAGATGATTGAAGAACGAGGATTGAAAATTGAGGATTGAGGATTGAGGATTGAGGATTGAGGATTGAGGATTGAAGATTGAGGATTGGGTATTGAGTATTGAAAACTGTGAATTGAGGATATTCTATTGAGGATTGAGTATTGACAACTGATTGTTGAGGACTGAGCGCCGAAGATTGAGGATTCAGGATTGAGGATTCAGAATTGAGGTTTGAGGACTGAGGATTGAGGATTGAAGATTGAGTATTGAGGATTGAGGATTGAGGATTGTGGATTGAGGATTGAGGATGAGGTCTGAGGGTTGAGGATTGAGGTTTGAGGACTGAGGACTGAGGATTGAGGATTGAGATTTGAGGATTGAGGATTGAGGATTGAAGATTGAGGATTGGGTATTGAGGATTGAAGAATGAGCATTGAGGATTGAGGATTGAGTATTGAAGATTGAAGATTGCGTATTGAGGATTGAAGACTGACGATTGAGGATTCAGGATTGGGGATTGAGTTTTGAGGATTGAGGATTGAAGATTGAGTATTGAGGATTGAAGATTGAGGATTGAGGATTGAGGATTGAGGATTGAGGATTGAAGATTCAGGACTATGGATTGAGGATTGAAGATTGAGGATTCAGGATTGAGGGTTCAGGATTGAGGATTGAGAATTGAGAATTGAGGATTGAGGATTGAAATTGAGTATTGAGGATTGAAGTTTGAGGATTGAGGATAGAGGATTGAGGATTGACGATGAGGGCTGAGGGTTGAAGATTGAGGTTTGAGGACTGAGGACTGAGGACTGAGGATTGAGGATTGAGGATTGAATATTGAGTATTGAGGATTGAAGATTGAGGATCGAGGATTGTGGATTGAGGATTGAGGATGAGTGCTGAGGGTTGAGGATTGAGGTTTGAGTACTGAGGACTGAGGATTGAGGATTGAGAATTGAGGATTGAGGATTGAGTACTGAAGATTGAGGATTGGGTATTGAGGATTGAAGAATGAGGATTGAGGATTGAGGATTGAGTATTGAGGATTGAAGATTGAGTATTGAGGATTGAAGACTGACGATTGAGGATTGAGGATTGAGGATTGAGTACTGAGGATTGAGAATTGAAGATTGAGTATTGAGGATTGGAGATTGAGGATTGAGGATTGGGGATTGAGGATTGAGGATTGAGGATTGAAGATTGATGATTGGGGATTGAGGATTGACGATTGAAGATTGAGTATTGAGGATTGAAGGTTGAGGATTGAGTATTGAGGGTTGAGGATTGACGATGAGGGTTGAGGGTTGAGGATTGAGGTTTGAGGACTGAGGACTGAGGATTGAGGATTGGGAATTGAGGATTGAGGATTGAGGATTGAAGATTGAGCATTGGGTATAGAGGATTGAAGAACGAGGATTGAAAGTTGTGGATTGAGGATTGAGAATTGAGGATTGAGGATTGAGGATTGAAGATTGAGGATTGGGTATTGAGGATTGAAGAATGAGGATTGAGGATTGAGGATTGAGGATTGAGGATTGAAAATTGAGTATTGAGGATTGAAGATTGACGACTGAGGATTGAGGATTGAGGATTGAAGATTGAACATTGAGTACTGAGTGTTGATGGTTGAGTGATGAGAATTGATGTTTGTGGATAGAGGTTTGAAGATTGCAGATTGTGTATTGAGTATTGAAAACTGTGGATTGAGGATATTCTATTGAGGATAGAGGATTGACAACTGATTGTTGAGGACTGAGGGCCGAAGATTGAGGATTCAGGGTTGATTATTCAGAATGGAGGTTTGTGGACTGAGGATTGAGGATTGAAGATTGAGTATTGAGGATTGAAGATTGAGGATTCAGGATTGAGGATTCAGAATTGAGGTTTGAGGACTGAGGGTTGAGGATTGAAGATTGAGTATTGAGGATTGAGGATAGAAGACTGACGATTGAGGATTGAGGATTGAGAATTGAGGTTTGAGGATTGAAGATTGAGTATTGAGGATTGAAGATTGGGGATTGATGATTGAGAATTGAGGACTGAGGAGTGAAGATTGAGTATTGAGGATTGAAGATTGAGGATTGAGGATTGAGGTTTGAGGATTGACGATGAGGGCTGGGGGTTGAGGATTGAGGTTTGAGGACTGAGGAATGAGGATTGAGGATTGAGAATTGAGGATTGAGGATTGAGGAGTGAAGATTGAGTATTGGGTATTGAGGATTGAAGAATGAGGATTGAAAATTGAGGATTGAGGATTGAGAATTGAGGATTGAGGATTGAGGATTGAAGATTGAGGATTGGGTATTGAGGATTGAAGAATGAGTATTGAGGATTGAGGATTGAGGAATGAGGATTGAAGAATGAGTATTGAGGATTGAGGATTGAGGATTGAGGATTGAAGATTGAGTATTGAGGATTGAAGATTGACGATTGAGGATTGAGGATTGAGGATTGAGAATGGATGATTGAGGATTGAGGGTTGAGAGTTGAGGATTGAAGATTGAGTATTGAGGATTGAAAATTGAGGATTGTGGAATGAGAGTTGAGGATTGAAGATTGAGTATTGAGGATTGAAGATTGAGGATTGAGGATTGAGGATTGAGGATTGAGGTTTGATGATTGAGGATTGGGGACTGAGTATTGAGGGTTGAGTGATGAGAATTGATGTTTGTGGATAGAGATCTGAAGATTGCAGATTGAGTATTGAGTATTGAAAACTGTGCATTGAGAATATTCTATTTAGGATTGGGGATTGGCAACTGATTGTTGAGGACTGAGGGCTGAAGATTGAGGATTCAGGATTGAGGATTGAGGATTGAGGACTGAGGTTTGAGGATTGAAGATTGAGGATTGGGGATTGAGGATTGGAGATCGAGGATTCAGGATTGAGGATTCAGAATTTAGGCTTGAGGACTGAGGATTGAGGATTGAGGATTGTAGATTGAGTATTGAGGATTGAGGATAGAAGACTGACGATTGAGGATTGAGGATTGAGGATTGAGGATTGAGGATTGAGGGTTGGGGATTGAGAACTGCGGATTGAGGATTGAAGATTGAGTATTGAGGATTGAAGGTTGAGGATTGAGTATTGAGTATTGAGGATTGACGATGAGGGCCGAAGGTTGAGGATTGAGGTTTGAGGACTGAGGACTGAGGATTGAGGATTGAGAATTGAGGATTGAGGATTGAGGATTGAAGATTGAGCATTGGGTATAGAGGACTGAAGAACGCGGATTGAAAATTGAGGATTGAGGATTGAGAAATGAGGATTGAGGATTGAGGATTGAAGATTGAGGATTGGGTATTGAGGATTGAAGAATGAGGATTGAGGATTGAGGATTGAGGATTGAGGATTGAAGATTGAGTATTGAGGATTGAAGATTGACGATTGAGGATTGAGGATTGAGGATTGAATATTGAACATTGAGTACTGAGTGTTGATGGTTGAGTGATGAGAATTGATGTTTGTGGATAGAGGTTTGAAGATTGCAGATTGTGTATTGAGTATTGCAAACTGTGAATTGAGGATATTGTATTGAGGATAGAGGATTGACAACTGATTGCTGAGGACTGAGGGCCGAAGATTGAGGATTCAGGATTGAGGATTCAGAATTCAGGTTTGAGGACTGAGGATTGAGTATTGAGGATTTAGGATTGAGGATTGAGGATTGAGAATTGAAGATTGAGGATTGGGTATCGCGGATTGAAGATTGAGGGTTGAGGATTGAGGATTGAGGATTGAGGATAGAGGATTGAGGATTGAAGATTGAATATTGATGATGGAAGATTGAGGATTGAGGATTGAGTGTTGTGGATTGAGGACGAGGACTGAGGGTTGAGTATTGATGCTTGAGGTCTGAGGATTGAGGATTGAGGATTGAGAATTCAGGATTGAGGATTGAGGACTGAAGACTGAGGATTGGGTATTGAGGATTGAAGAATGAGGATTGAGGATTGAGGATTGAGGATTGAGGATTGAAGATTGAGTATTGAGGATTGAAGATTGACGATTGAGGATTGAGGATTCAGAATTGAGGTTTGAGGACTGAGGGTTGAGGATTGAAGATTGAGTATTGAGGATTGAGGATAGAAGACTGACGATTGAGGATTGAGGATTGAGGATTGAGGATTGAGGATTGAGGATTGAAGAATGAGGATTGAGGATTGAGGATTGAGGATTGAGGATTGAGGATTGAAGATTGAGTATTGAGGATTGAAGATAGACGATTGGGGATTGAGGATTGAGGATTGAGGATTGATGATTGAGGATTGAGGATAGAGAGTTCAGGATTGAAGATTGAGTATTGAGGATTGAAGATTGAGGGTTGAGGATTGAGGATTGAGGATTGAGGTTTGAAGATTGAGGATTGAAGATTGAACATTGAGGACTGAGTGTTGAGGGTTGAGTGATGAGAATTGATGTTTGTGGATAGAGGTTTGAAGATTGCAGATTGAGTATTGAGTATTGAAAACTGAGAATTGAGGATATTCTATTGAGGATAGATGATTGACTACTGACTGTTGAGGACTGAGGGCCGAAGATTGAGGATGCAGGATTGAGGATTCAGAATTGAGGTTTGAGGACTGAGGATTGTGAATTGAAGATTGAGTATTGAGGATTGACGATTGAGGATCCAGGATTGAGGATTCAGAATTGAGGTTTGAGGACTGAGGGTTGAGGATTGAAGATTGAGTATTGAGGATTGAGGATAGAAGACTGACGATTGAGGATTGAGGATTGAGGATTGAGGATTGAGGATTGAGGATTGAAGAATGAGGATTGAGGATTGAGTGTTGATGATTGAGGCTTGAAGATTGAGGATTGGGGACTGAGTGTTGAGGGTTGAGTGTTGAGAATTGATGTGTGTGGATAGAGATTTGAAGATTGCAGGTAGAGTATTGAGTATTGAAAGCTGTGAATTGATGATATTCTATTGAGGATTGAGGATTGACAACTGATTGTTGAGGACTGATGGCTGATGATTGAGGATTCAGGATTGAGGATTCAGGGTTGAGGCTTGAGGGCTGAGGATTGAGTATTGAGGATTGAAGATTGAGGATTGAGGATTGAGGATTGAAGATTGAGTATTGGGGATTGAAGATAGACGATTGGGGATTGAGGATTGAGGATTGATGATTGATGATTGAGGATTGAGGATTGAGAGTTGAGGATTGAAGATTGAGTATTGAGGATTGAAGATTGAGGATTGAGGATTGAGGATTGAGGATTGATGTTTGAAGGTTGAGGATTGGGGACTGAGTATTGAGGGTTGAGTGATGAGAATTGATGTTTGTGGATAGAGATCTGAAGATTGCAGATTGAGTATTGAGTATTGAAAACTGTGAATTGAGGATATTCTATTGAGGATTGGGGATTGACAACTGATTGTTGAGGACTGAGGGCTGAAGATTGAGGATTCAGGATTGAGGATTCGGGATTGAGGTTTGAGGACTGAGGATTGAGGATTGAAGATTGAGTATTGAGGATTGAAGGTTGAGTATACATGATTGGAGATTGACGACTGAGGATTGAGGATTGAGGATCGAGTATTGAGGATTGAGGATTGAAGATTGTGTATTGAGGATTGAAGATCGAGGATTGGGGACTGAGTGCTGAGGACTGAGGATTGAGGATTGAAGATTGAGTATTGAGGATTGACGATTGAGGATTCAGGATTGAGGATTCAGAATTGAGGTTTGAGGACTGAGGGTTGAGGATTGAAGATTGAGTATTGAGGATTGAGGATAGAAGACTGACGATTGAGGATTGAGGACTGAGGATTGAGGATTGAGGATTGAGGATTGAAGATTGAGGATTGGGTATTGCGGATTGAAGATTGAGGGTTGAGGATTGAGGATTGAGGATTGAGGATTGAGGATTGAAGATTGAATATTGATGATGGAAGTTTGAGGATTGACGATTGAGGGTTGTGGATTGAGGACGAGGACTGAGGGTTGAGTATTGATGTTTGAGGTCTGAGGATTGAGGATTGAGGATTGAGAATTGAGGATTGAGGGTTGAGGATTGAAGACAGAGGATTGGGTATTGAGGATTGAAGAATGAGGGTTAAGGATTGAGGATTGTGGATTGAGGATTGAAGATTGAGTATTGAGGATTGAAGATTGACGATTGAGGATTGAGGATTGAGGATTGAAGATTGAACATTGAGAACTGAGGATTGAGGATTGAGGATTGAGGATTGAGGATTGAAGATTGAATATTGATGATGGAAGATTGGGGATTGAGGATTGAGGGTTGTGGATTGAGGACGAGGACTGAGGGTTGAGTATTGATGTTTGAGGTCTGAGGATTGAGGATTGAGGATTGAGAATTGATGATTGAGGATTGAGGATTGAAGACTGAGGACTGGGTATTGAGGATTGAAGAATGAGGATTGAGGATTGAGGATTGAGGATTGAGGATTGAAGATTGAGTATTGAGGATTGAAGATTGACGATTGAGGATTGAGGATTGAGGATTGAAGATTGAACATTGAGGACTGAGTGTTGAGGGTTGAGTGATGAGAATTGATGTTTGTGGATAGAGGTTTGAAGATTGCAGATTGAGTATTGAGTATTGAAAACTGAGAATTGAGGATATTCTGTTGAGGATAGATGATTGACAACTGACTGTTGAGGACTGAGGGCCGAAGATTGTGGATTCAGGATTGAGGATTCAGAATTGAGGTTTGAGGACTGAGGATTGAGGATTGAAGATTGAGTATTGAGGATTGACGATTGAGGATCCAGGATTGAGGATTCAGAATTGAGGTTTGAGGACTGAGGGTTGAGGATTGAAGATTGAGTATTGAGGATTGAGGATAGAAGACTGACGATTGAGGATTGAGGATTGAGGATTGAGGATTGAGGATTGAGGATTGAAGAATGAGGATTGAGGATTGAGGATTGAGGATTGAGGATTGAGGATTGAAGATTGAGTATTGAGGATTGAAGATAGACGATTGGGGATTGAGGATTGAGGATTGAGGATTGATGATTGAGGATTGAGGATTGAGAGTTGAGGATTGAAGATTGAGTATTGAGGATTGAAGATTGAGGGTTGAGGATTGAGGATTGAGGATTGAGGTTTGAAGATTGAGGATTGAAGATTGAACATTGAGGACTGAGTGTTGAGGGTTGAGTGATGAGAATTGATGTTTGTGGATAGAGGTTTGAAGATTGCAGATTGAGTATTGAGTATTGAAAACTGAGAATTGAGGATATTCTATTGAGGATAGATGATTGACAACTGACTGTTGAGGACTGAGGGCCGAAGATTGAGGATGCAGGATTGAGGATTCAGAATTGAGGTTTGAGGACTGAGGATTGTGAATTGAAGATTGAGTATTGAGGATTGACGATTGAGGATCCAGGATTGAGGATTCAGAATTGAGGTTTGAGGACTGAGGGTTGAGGACTGAAGATTGAGTTTTGAGGATTGAGGATAGAAGACTGACGATTGAGGATTGAGGATTGAGGATTGAGGATTGAGGATTGAGGATTGAAGAATGAGGATTGAGGATTGAGTGTTGATGATTGAGGCTTGAAGATTGAGGATTGGGGACTGAGTGTTGAGGGTTGAGTGTTGAGAATTGATGTGTGTGGATAGAGATTTGAAGATTGCAGGTTGAGTATTGAGTATTGAAAGCTGTGAATTGATGATATTCTATTGAGGATTGAGGATTGACAACTGATTGTTGAGGACTGATGGCTGATGATTGAGGATTCAGGATTGAGGATTCAGGATTGAGGCTTGAGGGCTGAGGATTGAGTATTGAGGATTGAAGATTGAGGATTGAAGATTGAGGATTGAAGATTGAGTATTGGGGATTGAAGATAGACGATTGGGGATTGAGGATTGAGGATTGAGGATTGATGATTGAGGATTGAGGATTGAGAGTTGTGGATTGAAGATTGAGTATTGAGGATTGAAGATTGAGGATTGAGGATTGAGGATTGAGGATTGAGGTTTGAAGGTTGAGGATTGGGGACTGAGTATTGAGGGTTGAGTGATGAGAATTGATGTTTGTGGGCAGAGATCTGAAGATTGCAGATTGAGTATTGAGTATTGAAAACTGTGAATTGAGGATATTCTATTGAGGATTGGGGATTGACAACTGATTGTTGAAGACTGAGGGCTGAAGACTGAGGATTCAGGATTGAGGATTCGGGATTGAGGTTTGAGGACTGAGGATTGGGGATTGAAGATTGAGTATTGAGGATTGAAGATTGAGTATACATGATTGGAGATTGACGACTGAGGATTAAGGATTGAGGATCGAGTATTGAGGATTGAGGATTGAAGATTGTGTATTGAGGATTGAAGATCGAGGATTGGGGACTGAGTGCTGAGGATTGAGGATTGAGGATTGAGGATTGAGGATTGAGAATTGAGGATTGAGGATTGAAATTGAGTATTGAGAATTGAAGGTTGAGGATTGAGGATAGAGGATTGAGGATTGACGATGAGGGCTGAGGGTTGAAGATTGTGGTTTGAGGACTGAGGACTGAGGACTGAGGACTGAGGGTTGAGAATTGAGGATTGAGTATCGAGGACTGAAGATTGAGTATTGGGTATAGAGGATCGAAGAACGAGGATTGATAATTGTGGATTGAGGATTGAGGATTGAGAATTGAGGATTGAGGATTGAGGATTGAAGATTGAGGATTGGGTGTTGAGGATTGAAGAATGAGGATTGAGGATTGAGGATTGAGGATTGAGGATTGAAGATTGAGTATTGAGGATTGAAGATTGACGATTGTGGATTCATGATTGAGGATTGAAGGTTGAACATTGAGGACTGAGTGTTGAGGGTTGAGTGATGAGAATTGATGTTTGTGGATAGAGGTTTGCATATTGCAGATTGAGTATTGAGTATTGAAAACTGTGATTTGAGGATACTCTATTGAGGATAGAGGATTGACAACTGATTGTTGAGGACTGAGGACCGAAGATTGAGGATTCAGGATTGAGGATTCAGAATTGAGGTTTGAGGACTGAGGATTGAGGATTGAAGATTGAGTATTGAGGATTGACGATTGAGGATTCAGGATTGAGGATTCAGAATTGAGGTTTGAGGACTGAGGGTTGAGGATTGAAGATTGAGTATTGAGGATTGAGGATAGAAGACTGACGATTGAGGAATGAGGACTGAGGGTTGAGGATTGAGGATTGAGTATTGAGGATTGAAGAACGAGGATTGAGGATTGAGGATTGAGGATTGAGGATTGAGGATTGAAGATTGAGTATTGAGGATTGAAGATAGACGATTGGGGATTGAGGATTGAGGATTGAGGATTGATGATTGAGGATTGAGGATTGAGAGTTGAGGATTGAAGATTGAGTATTGAGGATTGAAGATTGAGGGTTGAGGATTGAGGATAGAGGATTGAGGTTTGAAGATTGAGGATTGAAGGTTGAACATTGAGGACTGAGTGTTGAGGGTTGAGTGATGAGAATTGATGTTTGTGGATAGAGGTTTGAAGATTGCAGATTGAGTATTGAGTATTGAAAACTGAGAATTGAGGATATTCTATTGAGGATAGATGACTGACAACTGACTGTTGAGGACTGAGGGCCGAAGATTGAGGATTCAGGATTGAGGATTCAGAATTGAGGTTTGAGGACTGAGGATTGAGGATTGAAGATTGAGTATTGAGGATTGACGATTGAGGATCCAGGATTGAGGATTCAGAATTGAGGTTTGAGGACTGAGGGTTGAGGATTGAAGATTGAGTATTGAGGATTGAGGATAGAAGACTGACGATTGAGGATTGAGGATTGAGGATTGAGGATTGAGGATTGAGGATTGAAGAATGAGTATTGAGGATTGAGGATTGAGGATTGAGGATTGAGGATTGAAGATTGAGTATTGAGGATTGAAGATAGACGATTGGGGATTGAGGATTGAGGATTGAGGATTGATGATTGAGGATTGAGGATTGAGAGTTGAGGATTGAAGATTGAGTATTGAGGATTGAAGATTGAGGATTGAGGATTGAGGATTGAGGATTGAGGTTTGAAGATTGAGGATTGGGGACTGAGTATTGAGGGTTGAGTGATGAGAATTGATGTTTGTGGATAGAGATCTGAAGATTGCAGATTGAGTATTGAGTATTGAGAACTGTGAATTGAGGATATTCTATTGAGGATTGAGGATTGACAACTGATTGTTGAGGACTGATGGCTGATGATTGAGGATTCAGGATTGAGGATTCAGGATTGAGGCTTGAGGGCTAAGGATTGGGTATTGAGGATTTAGGATTGAGGATTGAGGATTAAGGATTGAAGATTGAGGATTGGGTATTGCGGATTGAAGATTGAGGGTTGAGGATTGAGGATTGAGGATTGAGGATTGAGGATTGAGGATTGAGAATTGAGGATTGAGGATTGAAATTGAGTATTGAGAATTGAAGGTTGAGGATTGAGGATAGAGGATTGAGGATTGACGATGAGGGCTGAGGGTTGAAGATTGTGGTGTGAGGACTGAGGACTGATGACTGAGGATTGAGAATTGAGGATTGAGTATCGAGGACTGAAGATTGAGTATTGGGTATAGAGGATCGAAGAACGAGGATTGATAATTGTGGATTGAGGATTGAGGATTGAGAATTGAGGATTGAGGATTGAGGATTGAAGACTGAGGATTGGGTATTGAGGATTGAAGAATGAGGATTGAGGATTGAGGATTGAGGATTGAGGATTGAAGATTGAGTATTGAGGATTGAAGATTGACGATTGAGGATTGAGGATTGAGGATTGAAGATTGAACATTGAGGACTGAGTGTTGAGGGTTGAGTGATGAGAATCGATGTTTGTGGATAGAGGTTTGAAGATTGCAGATTGAGTATTGAGTATTGAAAACTGTGAATTGAGGATATTCTATTGAGGATAGATGATTGACAACTGACTGTTGAGGACTGAGGGCCGAAGATTGAGGATTCAGGATTGAGGATTCAGAATTGAGGTTTGAGGACTGAGGATTGAGGATTGAAGTTTGAGTATTGAGGATTGACGATTGAGGATCCAGGATTGAGGTTTCAGAATTGAGGTTTGAGGACTGAGGGTTGAGGATTGAAGATTGAGTATTGAGGATTGAGGATAGAAGACTGACGATTGAGGATTGAGGATTGAGGATTGGGGACTGAGTGCTGAGGATTGAGGATTGAAGATTGAGGATTGGGGACTGAGTGTTGAGGATTGAGGATTGAGGATTGAGAATTGAGGATTGAGGATTGAAATTGAGTATTGAGGATTGAAGGTTGAGGGTTGAGGATTGAGGATTGAAGATTGAGGATTGGGTGTTGAGGATTGAAGAATGAGGATTGAGGATTGAGGATTGAGGATTGAGGATTGAAGATTGAGTATTGAGGATTGAAGATTGACGATTGTGGATTGATGATTGAGGATTGAAGGTTGAACATTGAGGACTGAGTGTTGAGGGTTGAGTGATGAGAATTGATGTTTGTGGATAGAGGTTTGAATATTGCAGATTGTGTATTGAGTATTGAAAACTGTGAATTGAGGATATTCTATTGAGGATAGAGGATTGACAACTGATTGTTGAGGACTGAGGACCGAAGATTGAGGATTCAGGATTGAGGATTCAGAATTGAGGTTTGAGGACTGAGGATTGAGGATTGAGGATTGGGGATTGAGGATTGAAGATTGAGGATTCAGGATTGAGGATTCAGGATTGAGGTTTGAGGACTGAGGGTTGAGGATTGAGGATTGAGGATTGAAGAATGAGGATTGAGGATTGAGGATTGAGGATTGAGGATTGAGGATTGAAGATTGAGTATTGAGGATTGAAGATTGACGATTGGGGATTGAGGATTGAGGATTGAGGATTGATGATTGAGGATTGAGGATTGAGAGTTGAGGATTGAAGATTGAGTATTGAGGATTGAATATTGAGGATTGAGGATTGAGGATTGAGGATTGAGGTTTGAAGATTGAGGACTGGGGACTGAGTATTGAGGGTTGAGTGATGAGAATTGATGTTTGTGGATAGAGATCTGAAGATTGCAGATTGAGTATTGAGTATTGAAAACTGTGAATTGAGGATATTCTATTGAGGATTGGGGATTGACAACTGATTGTTGAGGACTGAGGGCTGAAGATTGAGGATTCATGATTGAGGATTCGGGATTGAGGTTTGAGGACTGAGGATTGAGGGTTGAAGATTGAGTATTGAGGATTGAAAACTGTGAATTGATGAAATTCTATTGAGGATTGAGGATTGAGGACTGAGGATGAGGGCTGAGGGTTGAGGATTGAGGTTTGAGGACTGAGGACTGAGGATTGGGTATTGAGGATTGAAGAATGAAGATTGAGGATTGGGGATTGAGTATCGAGGATTGAAGATTGAGTATTGAGGATTGAAGGTTGAGTATACATGATTGGAGATTGACGACTGAGGATTGAGGATTGAGGATCGAGTATTGAGGATTGAGGATTGAAGATTGTGTATTGAGGATTGAAGATCGAGGATTGGGGACTGAGTGCTGAGGACTGAGGATTGAGGATTGAAGATTGAGTATTGAGGATTGACGATTGAGGATTCAGGATTGAGGATTCAGAATTGAGGTTTGAGGACTGAGGGTTGAGGATTGAAGATTGAGTATTGAGGATTGAGGATAGAAGACTGACGATTGAGGATTGAGGACTGAGGATTGAGGATTGAGGATTGAGGATTGAAGATTGAGGATTGGGTATTGCGGATTGAAGATTGAGGGTTGAGGATTGAGGATTGAGGATTGAGGATTGAGGATTGAAGATTGAATATTGATGATGGAAGTTTGAGGATTGACGATTGAGGGTTGTGGATTGAGGACGAGGACTGAGGGTTGAGTATTGATGTTTGAGGTCTGAGGATTGAGGATTGAGGATTGAGAATTGAGGATTGAGGGTTGAGGATTGAAGACAGAGGATTGGGTATTGAGGATTGAGGAATGAGGGTTAAGGATTGAGGATTGTGGATTGAGGATTGAAGATTGAGTATTGAGGATTGAAGATTGACGATTGAGGATTGAGGATTGAGGATTGAAGATTGAACATTGAGAACTGAGGATTGAGGATTGAGGATTGAGGATTGAGGATTGAAGATTGAATATTGATGATGGAAGATTGAGGATTGAGGATTGAGAATTGAGGATTGAGGATTGAGGATTGAAGATTGAGGATTGGGTGTTGAGGATTGAAGAATGAGGATTGAGGATTGAGGATTGAGGATTGAGGATTGAAGATTGAGTATTGAGGATTGAAGATTGACGATTGTGGATTCATGATTGAGGATTGAAGGTTGAACATTGAGGACTGAGTGTTGAGGGTTGAGTGATGAGAATTGATGTTTGTGGATAGAGGTTTGCATATTGCAGATTGAGTATTGAGTATTCAAAACTGTGATTTGAGGATACTCTATTGAGGATAGAGGATTGACAACTGATTGTTGAGGACTGAGGACCGAAGATTGAGGATTCAGGATTGAGGATTCAGAATTGAGGTTTGAGGACTGAGGATTGAGGATTGAAGATTGAGTATTGAGGATTGACGATTGAGGATTCAGGATTGAGGATTCAGAATTGAGGTTTGAGGACTGAGGGTTGAGGATTGAAAATTGAGTATTGAGTATTGAGGATAGAAGACTGACGATTGAGGAATGAGGACTGAGGATTGAGGATTGAGGATTGAGTATTGAGGATTGAAGAACGAGGATTGAGGATTGAGGATTGAGGATTGAGGATTGAGGATTGAAGATTGAGTATTGAGGATTGAAGATAGACGATTGGGGATTGAGGATTGAGGATTGAGGATTGATGATTGAGGATTGAGGATTGAGAGTTGAGGATTGAAGATTGAGTATTGAGGATTGAAGATTGAGGGTTGAGGATTGAGGATAGAGGATTGAGGTTTGAAGATTGAGGATTGAAGGTTGAACATTGAGGACTGAGTGTTGAGGGTTGAGTGATGAGAATTGATGTTTGTGGATAGAGGTTTGAAGATTGCAGATTGAGTATTGAGTATTGAAAACTGAGAATTGAGGATATTCTATTGAGGATAGATGACTGACAACTGACTGTTGAGGACTGAGGGCCGAAGATTGAGGATTCAGGATTGAGGATTCAGAATTGAGGTTTGAGGACTGAGGATTGAGGATTGAAGATTGATTATTGAGGATTGACGATTGAGGATCCAGGATTGAGGATTCAGAATTGAGGTTTGAGGACTGAGGGTTGAGGATTGAAGATTGAGTATTGAGGATTGAGGATAGAAGACTGACGATTGAGGATTGAGGATTGAGGATTGAGGATTGAGGATTGAGGATTGAAGAATGAGTATTGAGGATTGAGGATTGAGGATTGAGGATTGAGGATTGAAGATTGAGTATTGAGGATTGAAGATAGACGATTGGGGATTGAGGATTGAGGATTGAGGATTGATGATTGAGGATTGAGGATTGAGAGTTGAGGATTGAAGATTGAGTATTGAGGATTGAAGATTGAGGATTGAGGATTGAGGATTGAGGATTGAGGTTTGAAGATTGAGGATTGGGGACTGAGTATTGAGGGTTGAGTGATGAGAATTGATGTTTGTGGATAGAGATCTGAAGATTGCAGATTGAGTATTGAGTATTGAGAACTGTGAATTGAGGATATTCTATTGAGGATTGGGGATTGACAACTGATTGTTGAGGACTGAGGGCTGAAGATTGAGGATTCATGATTGAGGATTCGGGACTGAGGTTTGAGGACTGAGGATTGAGGGTTGAAGATTGAGTATTGAGGATTGAAAACTGTGAATTGATGAAATTCTATTGAGGATTGAGGATTGAGGATTGAGGACTGAGGATGAGGGCTGAGGGTTGAGGATTGAGGTTTGAGGACTGAGGACTGAGGATTGAGGACTTGGTATTCAGGATTGAGGATTGAGGATCGAAGATTGAGGATTGGGTATTGAGGATTGAAGAATGAAGATTGAGGATTGGGGATTGAGTATCGAGGATTGAAGATTGAGTATTGAGGATTGAAGACTGACGATTGAAGATTGAGGATTGAAGATTGAGTATTGAGGATTGAGGATAGAAGACTGACGATTGAGGATTGAGGATTGAGGATTGAGGACTGAAGTTTGAGGATTGAGGATTGTGGATTGAGGATTGAGTATGAGGGCTGGGGGTTGAGGATTGAGGATTGAGGATTGAAGATTGAGGATTGGGTATTGAGGATTGAAGAATGAGAATTGAGGATTGAGGATTGAGGATTGAGGATTGAGAGTTGAGGATTGAAGATTGAGTATTGAGGATTGAAGATTGAGGATTGAGGATTGAGGATTGAGGATTGAGGTTTGAAGATTGAGGATTGGGGACTGAGTATTGAGGGTTGAGTGATGAGAATTAATGTTTGTGGATAGAGATCTGAAGATTGCAGATTGAGTATTGAGTATTGAAAACTGTGAATTGAGGATATTCTATTGAGGATTGGGGATTGACAACTGATTGTTGAGGACTGAGGGCTGAAGATTGAGAATTCAGGATTGAGGATTCGGGATTGAGGTTTGAGGACTGAGGATTGAGGATTGAAGATTGAGCATTGAGGATTGAAGATTGAGTATTCATGATTGGAGATTGACGACTGAGGATTGAGGATTGAGGATCGAGTATTGAGGTTTGAGGATTGAAGATTGAGTATTGAGGATTGAAGATTGAGGATTGGGGACTGAGTGCTGAGGATTGAGGATTGAAGGTTGAGGATTGGGGACTGAGTGTTGAGGGTTGAGTTATGAGAATTGATGTTTGTGGATAGAGATTTGAAGGTGGCAGGTTGAGTATTAAGTATTGAAGACTGTGAATTGAGGATATTCTATTGAGGATTGGGGATTGATAACTGATTGTTGAGGACTGAGAGCTGAAGGTTGAGGATTCAGGATTGAGGATTCGGGACTGTGGGTTGAGGTCTGAGGATTGAGGGTTGAAGATTGAGTATTGAGGATTGAAAGCTGTGAATTGATGAAATTCTATTGAGGATTGAGGATTGAGGATTGAGGATTGAGGATGAGGGCTGAGGGTTGAGGATTGAGGTTTGAGGACTGAGGACTGAGGATTGAGGACTGGGTATTCAGGATTGAGGATTGAGGATTGAAGATTGAGGATTGGGTATTGAGGATTGAAGAATGAGGACTGAGGATTGAGGATTGAGTATTGAGGATTGAAGATTGAGTATTGAGGATTGAAGACTGACGATTGAGGATTCAGGATTGGGGATTGAGTTTTGAGGATTGAGGATTGAAGATTGAGTATTGAGGATTGAAGATTCAGGATTGAGGATTGAGGATTGAGGATTCAGGATTGAAGATTGAGGACTGGGGATTGAGGATTGAAGATTGATGACTCAGGATTGAGGATTCAGGATTGAGGTTTGAGCACTGAGGATTGAGGATTGAAGATTGAGTATTGAGTATTGAGGATTGAGGATAGAAGACTGACGATTGAGGATTGAGGATTGAGGATTGAGGATTGAGGATTGAGGATTGAGAATTGAGGATTGAGGATTGAAATTGAGTATTGAGGATTGAAGGTTGAGGGTTGAGGATTGAGGATTGAAGATTGAGGATTGGGTGTTGAGGATTGAAGAATGAGGATTGAGGATTGAGGATTGAGGATTGAGGATTGAAGATTGAGTATTGAGGATTGAAGATTGACGATTGTGGATTGATGATTGAGGATTGAAGGTTGAACATTGAGGACTGAGTGTTGCGGGTTGAGTGATGAGAATTGATGTTTGTGGATAGAGGTTTGAATATTGCAGATTGTGTATTGAGTATTGAAAACTGTGAATTGAGGATATTCTATTGAGGATAGAGGATTGACAACTGATTGTTGAGGACTGAGGACCGAAGATTGAGGATTCAGGATTGAGGATTCAGAATTGAGGTTTGAGGACTGAGGATTGAGGATTGAGGATTGGGGATTGAGGATTGAAGATTGAGGATTCAGGATTGAGGATTCAGGATTGAGGTTTGAGGACTGAGGATTGAGGTTTGAAGATTGAGTATTGAGGATTGAGGATAGAAGACTGACGATTGAGGATTGAGGATTGAGGATTGAAGATTGACGATTGGGGATTGAGGATTGAGGATTGAGAATTGATGATTGAGGATTGAGGATTGAGGATTGAAGATTGAA
The DNA here is from genome assembly GCF_051401765.1 of Calliopsis andreniformis. Taxonomy (NCBI): domain Eukaryota; kingdom Metazoa; phylum Arthropoda; class Insecta; order Hymenoptera; family Andrenidae; genus Calliopsis; species Calliopsis andreniformis. Next base: position 450,466 of record NW_027480649.1, on the reverse strand, counting down.
TATTGATGATTGAAGATTCACGATTGAGGATTGAGGATTGACGATTGAAGATTGAAGATTGAGTACTGAGTGTTGATGGTTGAGTGATGAGAATTGATGTTTGTGGATAGAGGTTTGAAGATTACAGATTGAGTATTGAGTATTGAAAACTGTGAATTGAGGATATTCTATTGAGGATAGACGATTGACAACTGATTGTTGAGGACTGAGGGCCGAAGATTGAGGATTCAGGATTGAGGATTCAGAATTGAGGTTTGAGGACTGAGGATTGAGGATTGAAGATTGAGTATTGAGGATTGAAGATTGAGGATTCAGGGTTGAGGATTCAGAATTGAGGTTTGAGGACTGAGGGTTGAGGATTGAAGATTGAGTATTGAGGATTGAGGACAGAAGACTGACGATTGAGGATTGAGGATTGAGGATTGAGGATTGAGGATTGAGGATTGAAGAATGAGGATTGAGGATTGAGGATTGAGGATTGAGGATTGAGGATTGAAGATTGAGTATTGAGGATTGAAGATTGACGATTGGGGATTGAGGATTGAGGATTGAGGATTGATGATTGAGGATTGAGGATTGAGAGTTGAGGATTGAAGATTGAGTATTGAGGATTGAATATTGAGTATTGAGGATTGAGGATTGAGGATTGAGGTTTGAAGATTGAGGACTGGGGACTGAGTATTGAGGGTTGAGTGATGAGAATTGATGTTTGTGGATAGAGATCTGAAGATTGCAGATTGAGTATTGAGTATTGAAAACTGTGAATTGAGGATATTCTATTGAGCATTGGGGTTGACAACTGATTGTTGAGGACTGAGGGCTGAAGATTGAGGATTCATGATTGAGGATTCGGGATTGAGGTTTGAGGACTGAGGATTGAGGGTTGAAGATTGAGTATTGAGGATTGAAAACTGTGAATTGATGAAATTCTATTGAGGATTGAGGATTGAGGATTGAGGACTGAGGATGAGGGCTGAGGGTTGAGGATTGAGGTTTGAGGACTGAGGACTGAGGATTGAGGACTTGGTATTCAGGATTGAGGATTGAGGATCGAAGATTGAGGATTGGGTATTGAGGATTGAAGAATGAAGATTGAGGATTGGGGATTGAGTATCGAGGATTGAAGATTGAGTATTGAGGATTGAAGACTGACGATTGAAGATTGAGGATTGAAGATTGAGTATTGAGGATTGAGGATAGAAGACTGACGATTGAGGATTGAGGATTGAGGATTGAGGACTGAAGTTTGAGGATTGAGGATTGTGGATTGAGGATTGAGTATGAGGGCTGGGGGTTGAGGATTGAGGATTGAGGATTGAAGATTGAGGATTGGGTATTGAGGATTGAAGAATGAGAATTGAGGATTGAGGATTGAGGATTGAGGATTGAGAGTTGAGGATTGAAGATTGAGTATTGAGGATTGAAGATTGAGGATTGAGGATTGAGGATTGAGGATTGAGGTTTGAAGATTGAGGATTGGGGACTGAGTATTGAGGGTTGAGTGATGAGAATTAATGTTTGTGGATAGAGATCTGAAGATTGCAGATTGAGTATTGAGTATTGAAAACTGTGAATTGAGGATATTCTATTGAGGATTGGGGATTGACAACTGATTGTTGAGGACTGAGGGCTGAAGACTGAGAATTCAGGATTGAGGATTCGGGATTGAGGTTTGAGGACTGAGGATTGAGGATTGAAGATTGAGCATTGAGGATTGAAGATTGAGTATTCATGATTGGAGATTGACGACTGAGGATTGAGGATTGAGGATCGAGTATTGAGGTTTGAGGATTGAAGATTGAGTATTGAGGATTGAAGATTGAGGATTGGGGACTGAGTGCTGAGGATTGAGGATTGAAGGTTGAGGATTGGGGACTGAGTGTTGAGGGTTGAGTTATGAGAATTGATGTTTGTGGATAGAGATTTGAAGGTGGCAGGTTGAGTATTAAGTATTGAAGACTGTGAATTGAGGATATTCTATTGAGGATTGGGGATTGATAACTGATTGTTGAGGACTGAGAGCTGAAGGTTGAGGATTCAGGATTGAGGATTCGGGACTGTGGGTTGAGGTCTGAGGATTGAGGGTTGAAGATTGAGTATTGAGGATTGAAAACTGTGAATTGATGAAATTCTATTGAGGATTGAGGATTGAGGATTGAGGATTGAGGATGAGGGCTGAGGGTTGAGGATTGAGGTTTGAGGACTGAGGACTGAGGATTGAGGACTGGGTATTCAGGATTGAGGATTGAGGATTGAAGATTGAGGATTGGGTATTGAGGATTGAAGAATGAGGACTGAGGATTGAGGATTGAGTATTGAGGATTGAAGATTGAGTATTGAGGATTGAAGACTGACGATTGAGGATTCAGGATTGGGGATTGAGTTTTGAGGATTGAGGATTGAAGATTGAGTATTGAGGATTGAAGATTCAGGATTGAGGATTGAGGATTGAGGATTCAGGATTGAAGATTGAGGACTGGGGATTGAGGATTGAAGATTGATGACTCAGGATTGAGGATTCAGGATTGAGGTTTGAGCACTGAGGATTGAGGATTGAAGATTGAGTATTGAGTATTGAGGATTGAGGATAGAAGACTGACGATTGAGGATTGAGGATTGAGGATTGAGGATTGAGGATTGAGGATTGAGAATTGAGGATTGAGGATTGAAATTGAGTATTGAGGATTGAAGGTTGAGGGTTGAGGATTGAGGATTGAAGATTGAGGATTGGGTGTTGAGGATTGAAGAATGAGGATTGAGGATTGAGGATTGAGGATTGAGGATTGAAGATTGACGATTGGGGATTGAGGATTGAGGATTGAGAATTGATGATTGAGGATTGAGGATTGAGGATTGAAGATTGATTATTGATGATTGAAGATTCACGATTGAGGATTGAGGATTGACGATTGAAGATTGAAGATTGAGTACTGAGTGTTGATGGTTGAGTGATGAGAATTGATGTTTGTGGATAGAGGTTTGAAGATTACAGATTGAGTATTGAGTATTGAAAACTGTGAATTGAGGATATTCTATTGAGGATAGACGATTGACAACTGATTGTTGAGGACTGAGGGCCGAAGATTGAGGATTCAGGATTGAGGATTCAGAATTGAGGTTTGAGGACTGAGTATTGAGGATTGAAGATTGAGTATTGAGGATTGAAGATTGAGGATTCAGGGTTGAGGATTCAGAATTGAGGTTTGAGGACTGAGGGTTGAGGATTGAAGATTGAGTATTGAGGATTGAGGACAGAAGACTGACGATTGAGGATTGAGGATTGAGGATTGAGGATTGAGGATTGAGGATTGAAGAATGAGGATTGAGGATTGAGGATTGAGGATTGAGGATTGAGGATTGAAGATTGAGTATTGAGGATTGAAGATTGACGATTGGGGATTGAGGATTGAGGATTGAGGATTGATGATTGAGGATTGAGGATTGAGAGTTCAGGATTGAAGATTGAGTATTGAGGATTGAATATTGAGGATTGAGGATTGAGGATTGAGGATTGAGGTTTGAAGATTGAGGACTGGGGACTGAGTATTGAGGGTTGAGTGATGAGAATTGATGTTTGTGGATAGAGATCTGAAGATTGCAGATTGAGTATTGAGTATTGAAAACTGTGAATTGAGGATATTCTATTGAGGATTGGGGATTGACAACTGATTGTTGAGGACTGAGGGCTGAAGATTGAGGATTCATGATTGAGGATTCGGGATTGAGGTTTGAGGACTGAGGATTGAGGGTTGAAGATTGAGTATTGAGGATTGAAAACTGTGAATTGATGAAATTCTATTGAGGATTGAGGATTGAGGATTGAGGACTGAGGATGAGGGCTGAGGGTTGAGGATTGAGGTTTGAGGACTGAGGACTGAGGATTGAGGACTTGGTATTCAGGATTGAGGATTGAGGATCGAAGATTGAGGATTGGGTATTGAGGATTGAAGAATGAAGATTGAGGATTGGGGATTGAGTATCGAGGATTGAAGATTGAGTATTGAGGATTGAAGACTGACGATTGAAGATTGAGGATTCAAGATTGAGTATTGAGGATTGAGGATAGAAGACAGACGATTGAGGATTGAGGATTGAGGATTGAGGACTGAAGTTTGAGGATTGAGGATTGTGGATTGAGGATTGAGTATGAGGGCTGGGGGTTGAGGATTGAGGATTGAGGATTGAAGATTGAGGATTGGGTATTGAGGATTGAAGAATGAGAATTGAGGATTGAGGATTGAGGATTGAGGATTGAGAGTTGAGGATTGAAGATTGAGTATTGAGGATTGAAGATTGAGGATTGAGGATTGAGGATTGAGGATTGAGGTTTGAAGATTGAGGATTGGGGACTGAGTATTGAGGGTTGAGTGATGAGAATTAATGTTTGTGGATAGAGATCTGAAGATTGCAGATTGAGTATTGAGTATTGAAAACTGTGAATTGAGGATATTCTATTGAGGATTGGGGATTGACAACTGATTGTTGAGGACTGAGGGCTGAAGACTGAGAATTCAGGATTGAGGATTCGGGATTGAGGTTTGAGGACTGAGGATTGAGGATTGAAGATTGAGCATTGAGGATTGAAGATTGAGTATTCATGATTGGAGATTGACGACTGAGGATTGAGGATTGAGGATCGAGTATTGAGGTTTGAGGATTGAAGATTGAGTATTGAGGATTGAAGATTGAGGATTGGGGACTGAGTGCTGAGGATTGAGGATTGAAGGTTGAGGATTGGGGACTGAGTGTTGAGGGTTGAGTTATGAGAATTGATGTTTGTGGATAGAGATTTGAATGTGGCAGGTTGAGTATTAAGTATTGAAGACTGTGAATTGAGGATATTCTATTGAGGATTGGGGATTGATAACTGATTGTTGAGGACTGAGAGCTGAAGGTTGAGGATTCAGGATTGAGGATTCGGGATTGTGGGTTGAGGTCTGAGGATTGAGGGTTGAAGATTGAGTATTGAGGATTGAAAACTGTGAATTGATGAAATTCTATTGAGGATTGAGGATTGAGGATTGAGGATTGAGGATGAGGGCTGAGGGTTGAGGATTGAGGTTTGAGGACTGAGGACTGAGGATTGAGGACTGGGTATTCAGGATTGAGGATTGAAGATTGAGGATTGGGTATTGAGGATTGAAGAATGAGGATTGAGGATTGAGGATTGAGTATTGAGGATTGAAGATTGAGTATTGAGGATTGAAGACTGACGATTGAGGATTCAGGATTGGGGATTGAGTTTTGAGGATTGAGGATTGAAGATTGAGTATTGAGGATTGAAGATTGAGGATTGAGGATTGAGGATTGAGGATCCAGGATTGAAGATTGAGGACTGGGGATTGAGGATTGAAGATTGATGATTCAGGATTGAGGATTCAGGATTGAGGTTTGAGCACTGAGGATTGAGGATTGAAGATTGAGTATTGAGGATTGAGGATAGAAGACTGACGATTGAGGATTGAGGATTGAGGATTGAGGATTGAGGATTGAGGATTGAGGATTGAGAATTGAGGATTGAGGATTGAAATTGAGTATTGAGGATTGAAGGTTGAGGGTTGAGGATTGAGGATTGAAGATTGAGGATTGGGTGTTGAGGATTGAAGAATGAGGATTGAGGATTGAGGATTGAGGATTGAGGATTGAAGATTGAGTATTGAGGATTGAAGATTGACGATTGTGGATTGATGATTGAGCATTGAAGGTTGAACATTGAGGACTGAGTGTTGAGGGTTGAGTGATGAGAATTGATGTTTGTGGATAGAGGTTTGAAGATTGCAGATTGAGTATTGAGTATTGAAAACTGTGAATTGAGGATATTCTATTGAGGATAGATGATTGACAACTGACTGTTGAGGACTGAGGGCCGAAGATTGAGGATTCAGGATTGAGGATTCAGAATTGAGGTTAGAGGACTGAGGGTTGAGGATTGAAGGTTGAGTATTGAGGATTGAGGATAGAAGACTGACGATTGAGGATTGAGAATTGAGGATTGAGGATTGAAGAATGAGGATTGAGGATTGAGGATTGAGTATTGATGATTGAAGATAGAGGATTGAGGATTGTGGATTGAGGATTGAGTATGAGGGCTGGGGGTTGAGGATTGAGGTTTGAGGACTGAGGACTGAGGATTGAGGATTGAGAATTGAGGATTGAGGATTGAGGATTGAAGATTGAGTATTGGGGATAGAAAACTGTGAATTGATGAAATTCTGTTGAGGATTGAGGATTGAGGATTGAGGATTGAGGATGAGGGCTGAGGGTTGAGGATTGAGGTTTGAGGACTGAGGACTGAGGATTGAGGACTGGGTATTCTGGACTGAGGATTGAGGATTGAAGATTGAGGATTGGGTATTGAGGATTGAAGCATGAGAATTGAGGATTGAGGATTGAGGATTGAGGATTGAAGATTGAGGATTGGGTATTGAGGATTGAAGATTGAGTATTGGGTATTGTGGATTGAAGAATGAGGATTGAAGATGGAGGATTGAGGAGTGAAGATTGAGTATTCAGGATTGGAGGTTGACGAGTGAGGATTGAGGATTGAGGATCGAGGATTGAGGATTGAGGATTGAAGATTGAGTATTGAGGATTGAATATTGAGGATTGGGGACTGAGTGTTGAGGATTGAGGCTTGAAGATTGAGGATTGAGGATTCAGGATTGGGGATTGAGCTTTGAGGATTGAGGATTGAAGATTGAGTATTGAGGATTGAGAATTGAGGATTGAGGATTGAGGATTGAAGACTGAGGATTGGGTATTGAGGATTGAAGATTGAGTATTGGGTATTGAGGATTGAAGAATGAGGATTGAGGATTGATGATTGAGTATTGAGGATAGAAGATTGAGTATTGAGAATTGAAGACTGACGATTGAGGATTCAGGATTGGGGATTGAGTTTTGAGGATTGAGGATTGAAGATTGAGTATTGAGGATTGAGAATTGAGGATTGAGGATTGAAGATTGAAGATTGAGGATTGGGTATTGAGGATTGAAGATTGAGTATTGGGTATTGAGGATTGAAGAATGAGGATTGAAGATGGAGGATTGAGGATTGAGAATTGAGGATTAAGGATCAAGGATTGGAGATTGAGGATTGGGTATTGAGGATTGAAGAATGAGGATTGAGGATTGAGGATTGAGGAGTGAAGATTGAGTATTCAGGATTGGAGGTTGACGAGTGAGGATTGAGGGTTGAGGATCGAGGATTGAGGATTGAGGATTGAAGATTGAGTATTGAGGATTGAAGATTGAGGATTGGGGACTGAGTGTTGAGGATTGAAGCTTGAAGATTGAGGATTGGGGACTGAGTGTTGAGGGTTGAGTGTTGAGAATTGATGTTTGTGGATAGAGATTTGAAGATTGCAGGTTGAGTATTGAGTATTGAAAGCTGTGAATTGATGATATTCTATTGAGGATTGAGGATTGACAACTGATTGTTGAGGACTGATGGCTGAAGATTGAGGATTCAGGATTGAGGATTCAGGATTGAGGTTTGAGGATTGAGGATTGAGGATTGAGGATTGAGGATTGAAGATTGAGTATTGAGAACTGACGATTGACGATTGAGGATTGAGGATTGAGGATTGAGGATTGAGGATTGAAGAATGAGGATTGAGGATTGATGATTGAGGATTGAGGATTGGAGATTGAGTATTGAGGATTGAAGACTGACTATTGCGGGTTGAGTATTGATGTTTGAGGCCTGAGGATCGAGCATTGAGGATTGAGAATTGATTATTGAGGATTGAGTATTGACGGTTGAGGATTGAGGATTGAAGGTTGAGTTTTGAGGATTGAAGATTGAGGATTGAGGATTGAGGATTGAGTATTGAGGATTGAAGACTGACTATTGAGGATTGAGTATTGATGTTTGAGGTCTGAGGATCGAGCATTGAGGATTGAGAATTGAGGATTGAGGATTGAGGATTGAAGATTGAGGATTGGGTATTGCGGATTGAAGGATGAGGATTGAGGATTGAGGATTGAGGATTGAGGTTTGAGGAATGAAGATTGAGGATTAAGGATTGAGGATTGAGGATTGAGGATTGAAGGTTGACTTTTGAGGTTTGAAGATTGAGGATTGAGGATTGAGGATAGAGGATTGAGGATTGAGGATTGAGGATTGAGGATTGAAGAATGAGGATTGAGGATTGATGATTGAGGATTGAGGATTGGAGATTGAGTATTGAGGATTGAAGACTGACTATTGCGGGTTGAGTATTGATGTTTGAGGCCTGAGGATCGAGCATTGAGGATTGAGAATTGATTATTGAGGATTGAGTATTGACGGTTGAGGATTGAGGATTGAGGGTTGAAGATTGAGTATTGAGGATTGCGGATTGAGGATTGAGGATTGAGGATTGAGGATTGAGGATTGCAGATTGAGTATTGAGGATTGAAGACTGAGGATTGAGGATTGAGGATTGAGGATTGAGGATTGAATATTGTGTATTGAGGATTGAAGACTGACGATTGAGGATTGAGGATTGAGGATTGAGTATTGAGGATTGAGGATTGAAGTTTGAGTATTGAGGATTGAAGGTTGAGTATTGAGGATTGAGGATTGAGGACTGAGGATGAGGGCTGAGGGTTGAGGATTGAGATTTGAGTATTGAGGACTGAGGATTGAGGATTGAGAATTGAGGACTGAAGATTGAGGATTGAGAATTGAGGATTGAGGATTGAGTGTTGAAGATTGTGTATTGGGTATTGAGGGCTGAAGGATGAGGATTGAAGATTGAGGATTGAGGATTGAGAATTGAGGATTGAGGATTGAGGATTGAGGTTTGATGATTGAGCATTGGGTATTGAGGATTGAAGAATGAGTGTCGAGGATTGAGGATGGAGGATTGAGGATTGAAGATTGAGTATTGAGGATTGAAGACTGACCTTTGAGGGTTGAGTATTGATGTTTGAGGTCTGAGGATCGAGCATTGAGGATTGAGAATTGAGGATTGAGGATTGAGGATTGAAAGTTGAGTATTGGGTATTGAGGATTGAAGAATGAGGATTGAGGAATGAGGATTGTGGACTGAGGATTGAAGATTGAGTATTGAGGAATGAAGATTGAGGATTGAGGATTGAGGATTGGGGATTGAGTATTGAGGATTGAGGATTGAAGACTGAGTATTGAGGATTGAAGATTGAGGATTGAAGATTGAGTATTGAGGGTTGAAGATTGAGGATTGAGGTTTGGGGACTGAGGATTGAGGATTGAGGATTGAGGATTCAAGATTGACGATTGTGGATTGAGGATTGAGAATCGAGGATTGATGATTTAGGATTGAGGATTGAGGGTTGAGGATTGAAGATTGAGTATTGAGGATTGAAGATTGAGGATTGATGATAGAGGATTGAGGGTTGAGTGATGAGAATTGATGTTTGTGGACAGAGATCTGAAGATTGCAGATTGAGTAATGAGTATTGAAAAGTGTGAATTGAGGATATTCTATTGAGGATTGGGGATTGACAACTGATTGTTGAGGACTGAGGGCTGAAGATTGAGGATTCATGATTGAGGATTCGGGACTGAGGTTTGAGGACTGAGGATTGAGGGTTGAAGATTGAGTATTGAGGATTGAAAACTGTGAATTGATGAAATTCTATTGAGGATTGAGGATTGAGGATTGAGGACTGAGGATGAGGGCTGAGGGTTGAGGATTGAGGTTTGAGGACTGAGGACTGAGGATTGAGGACTTGGTATTCAGGATTGAGGATTGAGGATCGAAGATTGAGGATTGGGTATTGAGGATTGAAGAATGAAGATTGAGGATTGGGGATTGAGTATCGAGGATTGAAGATTGAGTATTGAGGATTGAAGACTGACGATTGAAGATTGAGGATTGAAGATTGAGTATTGAGGATTGAGGATAGAAGACTGACGATTGAGGATTGAGGATTGAGGATTGAGGACTGAAGTTTGAGGATTGAGGATTGTGGATTGAGGATTGAGTATGAGGGCTGGGGGTTGAGGATTGAGGATTGAGGATTGAAGATTGAGGATTGGGTATTGAGGATTGAAGAATGAGAATTGAGGATTGAGGATTGAGGATTGAGGATTGAGAGTTGAGGATTGAAGATTGAGTATTGAGGATTGAAGATTGAGGATTGAGGATTGAGGATTGAGGATTGAGGTTTGAAGATTGAGGATTGGGGACTGAGTATTGAGGGTTGAGTGATGAGAATTAATGTTTGTGGATAGAGATCTGAAGATTGCAGATTGAGTATTGAGTATTGAAAACTGTGAATTGAGGATATTCTATTGAGGATTGGGGATTGACAACTGATTGTTGAGGACTGAGGGCTGAAGATTGAGAATTCAGGATTGAGGATTCGGGATTGAGGTTTGAGGACTGAGGATTGAGGATTGAAGATTGAGCATTGAGGATTGAAGATTGAGTATTCATGATTGGAGATTGACGACTGAGGATTGAGGATTGAGGATCGAGTATTGAGGTTTGAGGATTGAAGATTGAGTATTGAGGATTGAAGATTGAGGATTGGGGACTGAGTGCTGAGGATTGAGGATTGAAGGTTGAGGATTGGGGACTGAGTGTTGAGGGTTGAGTTATGAGAATTGATGTTTGTGGATAGAGATTTGAAGGTGGCAGGTTGAGTATTAAGTATTGAAGACTGTGAATTGAGGATATTCTATTGAGGATTGGGGATTGATAACTGATTGTTGAGGACTGAGAGCTGAAGGTTGAGGATTCAGGATTGAGGATTCGGGACTGTGGGTTGAGGTCTGAGGATTGAGGGTTGAAGATTGAGTATTGAGGATTGAAAGCTGTGAATTGATGAAATTCTACTGAGGATTGAGGATTGAGGATTGAGGATTGAGGATGAGGGCTGAGGGTTGAGGATTGAGGTTTGAGGACTGAGGACTGAGGATTGAGGACTGGGTATTCAGGATTGAGGATTGAGGATTGAAGATTGAGGATTGGTTATTGAGGATTGAAGAATGAGGATTGAGGATTGAGGATTGAGTATTGAGGATTGAAGATTGAGTATTGAGGATTGAAGACTGACGATTGAGGATTCAGGATTGGGGATTGAGTTTTGAGGATTGAGGATTGAAGATTGAGTATTGAGGATTGAAGATTGAGGATTGAGGATTGAGGATTGAGGATCCAGGATTGAAGATTGAGGACTGGGGATTGAGGATTGAAGATTGATGATTCAGGATTGAGGATTCAGGATTGAGGTTTGAGCACTGAGGATTGAGGATTGAAGATTGAGTATTGAGGATTGAGGATAGAAGACTGACGATTGAGGATTGAGGATTGAGGATTGAGGATTGAGGATTGAGGATTGAGGATTGAGAATTGAGGATTGAGGATTGAAATTGAGTATTGAGGATTGAAGGTTGAGGGTTGAGGATTGAGGATTGAAGATTGAGGATTGGGTGTTGAGGATTGAAGAATGAGGATTGAGGATTGAGGATTGAGGATTGAGGATTGAAGATTGAGTATTGAGGATTGAAGATTGACGATTGTGGATTGATGATTGAGCATTGAAGGTTGAACATTGAGGACTGAGTGTTGAGGGTTGAGTGATGAGAATTGATGTTTGTGGATAGAGGTTTGAAGATTGCAGATTGAGTATTGAGTATTGAAAACTGTGAATTGAGGATATTCTATTGAGGATAGATGATTGACAACTGACTGTTGAGGACTGAGGGCCGAAGATTGAGGATTCAGGATTGAGGATTCAGAATTGAGGTTAGAGGACTGAGGGTTGAGGATTGAAGGTTGAGTATTGAGGATTGAGGATAGAAGACTGACGATTGAGGATTGAGAATTGAGGATTGAGGATTGAAGAATGAGTATTGAGGATTGAGGATTGAGTATTGATGATTGAAGATAGAGGATTGAGGATTGTGGATTGAGGATTGAGTATGAGGGCTGGGGGTTGAGGATTGAGGTTTGAGGACTGAGGACTGAGGATTGAGGATTGAGAATTGAGGATTGAGGATTGAGGATTGAAGATTGAGTATTGGGGATAGAAAACTGTGAATTGATGAAATTCTGTTGAGGATTGAGGATTGAGGATTGAGGATTGAGGATGAGGGCTGAGGGTTGAGGATTGAGGTTTGAGGACTGAGGACTGAGGATTGAGGACTGGGTATTCTGGACTGAGGATTGAGGATTGAAGATTGAGGATTGGGTATTGAGGATTGAAGCATGAGAATTGAGGATTGAGGATTGAGGATTGAGGATTGAAGATTGAGGATTGGGTATTGAGGATTGAAGATTGAGTATTGGGTATTGTGGATTGAAGAATGAGGATTGAAGATGGAGGATTGAGGAGTGAAGATTGAGTATTCAGGATTGGAGGTTGACGAGTGAGGATTGAGGATTGAGGATCGAGGATTGAGGATTGAGGATTGAAGATTGAGTATTGAGGATTGAATATTGAGGATTGGGGACTGAGTGTTGAGGATTGAGGCTTGAAGATTGAGGATTGAGGATTCAGGATTGGGGATTGAGCTTTGAGGATTGAGGATTGAAGATTGAGTATTGAGGATTGAGAATTGAGGATTGAGGATTGAGGATTGAAGACTGAGGATTGGGTATTGAGGATTGAAGATTGAGTATTGGGTATTGAGGATTGAAGAATGAGGATTGAGGATTGATGATTGAGTATTGAGGATAGAAGATTGAGTATTGAGAATTGAAGACTGACGATTGAGGATTCAGGATTGGGGATTGAGTTTTGAGGATTGAGGATTGAAGATTGAGTATTGAGGATTGAGAATTGAGGATTGAGGATTGAAGATTGAAGATTGAGGATTGGGTATTGAGGATTGAAGATTGAGTATTGGGTATTGAGGATTGAAGAATGAGGATTGAAGATGGAGGATTGAGGATTGAGAATTGAGGATTAAGGATCAAGGATTGGAGATTGAGGATTGGGTATTGAGGATTGAAGAATGAGGATTGAGGATTGAGGATTGAGGAGTGAAGATTGAGTATTCAGGATTGGAGGTTGACGAGTGAGGATTGAGGGTTGAGGATCGAGGATTGAGGATTGAGGATTGAAGATTGAGTATTGAGGATTGAAGATTGAGGATTGGGGACTGAGTGTTGAGGATTGAAGCTTGAAGATTGAGGATTGGGGACTGAGTGTTGAGGGTTGAGTGTTGAGAATTGATGTTTGTGGATAGAGATTTGAAGATTGCAGGTTGAGTATTGAGTATTGAAAGCTGTGAATTGATGATATTCTATTGAGGATTGAGGATTGACAACTGATTGTTGAGGACTGATGGCTGAAGATTGAGGATTCAGGATTGAGGATTCAGGATTGAGGTTTGAGGATTGAGGATTGAGGATTGAGGATTGAGGATTGAAGATTGAGTATTGAGAACTGACGATTGACGATTGAGGATTGAGGATTGAGGATTGAGGATTGAGGATTGAAGAATGAGGATTGAGGATTGATGATTGAGGATTGAGGATTGGAGATTGAGTATTGAGGATTGAAGACTGACTATTGCGGGTTGAGTATTGATGTTTGAGGCCTGAGGATCGAGCATTGAGGATTGAGAATTGATTATTGAGGATTGAGTATTGACGGTTGAGGATTGAGGATTGAAGGTTGAGTTTTGAGGATTGAAGATTGAGGATTGAGGATTGAGGATTGAGTATTGAGGATTGAAGACTGACTATTGAGGATTGAGTATTGATGTTTGAGGTCTGAGGATCGAGCATTGAGGATTGAGAATTGAGGATTGAGGATTGAGGATTGAAGATTGAGGATTGGGTATTGCGGATTGAAGGATGAGGATTGAGGATTGAGGATTGAGGATTGAGGTTTGAGGAATGAAGATTGAGGATTAAGGATTGAGGATTGAGGATTGAGGATTGAAGGTTGACTTTTGAGGTTTGAAGATTGAGGATTGAGGATTGAGGATAGAGGATTGAGGATTGAGGATTGAGGATTGAGGATTGAAGAATGAGGATTGAGGATTGATGATTGAGGATTGAGGATTGGAGATTGAGTATTGAGGATTGAAGACTGACTATTGCGGGTTGAGTATTGATGTTTGAGGCCTGAGGATCGAGCATTGAGGATTGAGAATTGATTATTGAGGATTGAGTATTGACGGTTGAGGATTGAGGATTGAGGGTTGAAGATTGAGTATTGAGGATTGCGGATTGAGGATTGAGGATTGAGGATTGAGGATTGAGGATTGCAGATTGAGTATTGAGGATTGAAGACTGAGGATTGAGGATTGAGGATTGAGGATTGAGGATTGAATATTGTGTATTGAGGATTGAAGACTGACGATTGAGGATTGAGGATTGAGGATTGAGTATTGAGGATTGAGGATTGAAGTTTGAGTATTGAGGATTGAAGGTTGAGTATTGAGGATTGAGGATTGAGGACTGAGGATGAGGGCTGAGGGTTGAGGATTGAGATTTGAGTATTGAGGACTGAGGATTGAGGATTGAGAATTGAGGACTGAAGATTGAGGATTGAGAATTGAGGATTGAGGATTGAGTGTTGAAGATTGTGTATTGGGTATTGAGGGCTGAAGGATGAGGATTGAAGATTGAGGATTGAGGATTGAGAATTGAGGATTGAGGATTGAGGATTGAGGTTTGATGATTGAGCATTGGGTATTGAGGATTGAAGAATGAGTGTCGAGGATTGAGGATGGAGGATTGAGGATTGAAGATTGAGTATTGAGGATTGAAGACTGACCTTTGAGGGTTGAGTATTGATGTTTGAGGTCTGAGGATCGAGCATTGAGGATTGAGAATTGAGGATTGAGGATTGAGGATTGAAAGTTGAGTATTGGGTATTGAGGATTGAAGAATGAGGATTGAGGAATGAGGATTGTGGACTGAGGATTGAAGATTGAGTATTGAGGAATGAAGATTGAGGATTGAGGATTGAGGATTGGGGATTGAGTATTGAGGATTGAGGATTGAAGACTGAGTATTGAGGATTGAAGATTGAGGATTGAAGATTGAGTATTGAGGGTTGAAGATTGAGGATTGAGGTTTGGGGACTGAGGATTGAGGATTGAGGATTGAGGATTCAAGATTGACGATTGTGGATTGAGGATTGAGAATCGAGGATTGATGATTTAGGATTGAGGATTGAGGGTTGAGGATTGAAGATTGAGTATTGAGGATTGAAGATTGAGGATTGATGATAGAGGATTGAGGGTTGAGTGATGAGAATTGATGTTTGTGGACAGAGATCTGAAGATTGCAGATTGAGTAATGAGTATTGAAAAGTGTGAATTGAGGATATTCTATTGAGGATTGGGGATTGACAACTGATTGTTGAGGACTGAGGGCTGAAGATTGAGGATTCATGATTGAGGATTCGGGACTGAGGTTTGAGGACTGAGGATTGAGGGTTGAAGATTGAGTATTGAGGATTGAAAACTGTGAATTGATGAAATTCTATTGAGGATTGAGGATTGAGGATTGAGGACTGAGGATGAGGGCTGAGGGTTGAGGATTGAGGTTTGAGGACTGAGGACTGAGGATTGAGGACTTGGTATTCAGGATTGAGGATTGAGGATCGAAGATTGAGGATTGGGTATTGAGGATTGAAGAATGAAGATTGAGGATTGGGGATTGAGTATCGAGGATTGAAGATTGAGTATTGAGGATTGAAGACTGACGATTGAAGATTGAGGATTGAAGATTGAGTATTGAGGATTGAGGATAGAAGACTGACGATTGAGGATTGAGGATTGAGGATTGAGGACTGAAGTTTGAGGATTGAGGATTGTGGATTGAGGATTGAGTATGAGGGCTGGGGGTTGAGGATTGAGGATTGAGGATTGAAGATTGAGGATTGGGTATTGAGGATTGAAGAATGAGAATTGAGGATTGAGGATTGAGGATTGAGGATTGAGAGTTGAGGATTGAAGATTGAGTATTGAGGATTGAAGATTGAGGATTGAGGATTGAGGATTGAGGATTGAGGTTTGAAGATTGAGGATTGGGGACTGAGTATTGAGGGTTGAGTGATGAGAATTAATGTTTGTGGATAGAGATCTGAAGATTGCAGATTGAGTATTGAGTATTGAAAACTGTGAATTGAGGATATTCTATTGAGGATTGGGGATTGACAACTGATTGTTGAGGACTGAGGGCTGAAGATTGAGAATTCAGGATTGAGGATTCGGGATTGAGGTTTGAGGACTGAGGATTGAGGATTGAAGATTGAGCATTGAGGATTGAAGATTGAGTATTCATGATTGGAGATTGACGACTGAGGATTGAGGATTGAGGATCGAGTATTGAGGTTTGAGGATTGAAGATTGAGTATTGAGGATTGAAGATTGAGGATTGGGGACTGAGTGCTGAGGATTGAGGATTGAAGGTTGAGGATTGGGGACTGAGTGTTGAGGGTTGAGTTATGAGAATTGATGTTTGTGGATAGAGATTTGAAGGTGGCAGGTTGAGTATTAAGTATTGAAGACTGTGAATTGAGGATATTCTATTGAGGATTGGGGATTGATAACTGATTGTTGAGGACTGAGAGCTGAAGGTTGAGGATTCAGGATTGAGGATTCGGGACTGTGGGTTGAGGTCTGAGGATTGAGGGTTGAAGATTGAGTATTGAGGATTGAAAGCTGTGAATTGATGAAATTCTATTGAGGATTGAGGATTGAGGATTGAGGATTGAGGATGAGGGCTGAGGGTTGAGGATTGAGGTTTGAGGACTGAGGACTGAGGATTGAGGACTGGGTATTCAGGATTGAGGATTGAGGATTGAAGATTGAGGATTGGTTATTGAGGATTGAAGAATGAGGATTGAGGATTGAGGATTGAGTATTGAGGATTGAAGATTGAGTATTGAGGATTGAAGACTGACGATTGAGGATTCAGGATTGGGGATTGAGTTTTGAGGATTGAGGATTGAAGATTGAGTATTGAGGATTGAAGATTGAGGATTGAGGATTGAGGATTGAGGATCCAGGATTGAAGATTGAGGACTGGGGATTGAGGATTGAAGATTGATGATTCAGGATTGAGGATTCAGGATTGAGGTTTGAGCACTGAGGATTGAGGATTGAAGATTGAGTATTGAGGATTGAGGATAGAAGACTGACGATTGAGGATTGAGGATTGAGGATTGAGGATTGAGGATTGAGGATTGAGGATTGAGAATTGAGGATTGAGGATTGAAATTGAGTATTGAGGATTGAAGGTTGAGGGTTGAGGATTGAGGATTGAAGATTGAGGATTGGGTGTTGAGGATTGAAGAATGAGGATTGAGGATTGAGGATTGAGGATTGAGGATTGAAGATTGAGCATTGAGGATTGAAGATTGACGATTGTGGATTGATGATTGAGCATTGAAGGTTGAACATTGAGGACTGAGTGTTGAGGGTTGAGTGATGAGAATTGATGTTTGTGGATAGAGGTTTGAAGATTGCAGATTGAGTATTGAGTATTGAAAACTGTGAATTGAGGATATTCTATTGAGGATAGATGATTGACAACTGACTGTTGAGGACTGAGGGCCGAAGATTGAGGATTCAGGATTGAGGATTCAGAATTGAGGTTAGAGGACTGAGGGTTGAGGATTGAAGGTTGAGTATTGAGGATTGAGGATAGAAGACTGACGATTGAGGATTGAGAATTGAGGATTGAGGATTGAAGAATGAGGATTGAGGATTGAGGATTGAGTATTGATGATTGAAGATAGAGGATTGAGGATTGTGGATTGAGGATTGAGTATGAGGGCTGGGGGTTGAGGATTGAGGTTTGAGGACTGAGGACTGAGGATTGAGGATTGAGAATTGAGGATTGAGGATTGAGGATTGAAGATTGAGTATTGGGGATAGAAAACTGTGAATTGATGAAATTCTGTTGAGGATTGAGGATTGAGGATTGAGGATTGAGGATGAGGGCTGAGGGTTGAGGATTGAGGTTTGAGGACTGAGGACTGAGGATTGAGGACTGGGTATTCTGGACTGAGGATTGAGGATTGAAGATTGAGGATTGGGTATTGAGGATTGAAGCATGAGAATTGAGGATTGAGGATTGAGGATTGAGGATTGAAGATTGAGGATTGGGTATTGAGGATTGAAGATTGAGTATTGGGTATTGTGGATTGAAGAATGAGGATTGAAGATGGAGGATTGAGGAGTGAAGATTGAGTATTCAGGATTGGAGGTTGACGAGTGAGGATTGAGGATTGAGGATCGAGGATTGAGGATTGAGGATTGAAGATTGAGTATTGAGGATTGAATATTGAGGATTGGGGACTGAGTGTTGAGGATTGAGGCTTGAAGATTGAGGATTGAGGATTCAGGATTGGGGATTGAGCTTTGAGGATTGAGGATTGAAGATTGAGTATTGAGGATTGAGAATTGAGGATTGAGGATTGAGGATTGAAGACTGAGGATTGGGTATTGAGGATTGAAGATTGAGTATTGGGTATTGAGGATTGAAGAATGAGGATTGAGGATTGATGATTGAGTATTGAGGATAGAAGATTGAGTATTGAGAATTGAAGACTGACGATTGAGGATTCAGGATTGGGGATTGAGTTTTGAGGATTGAGGATTGAAGATTGAGTATTGAGGATTGAGAATTGAGGATTGAGGATTGAAGATTGAAGATTGAGGATTGGGTATTGAGGATTGAAGATTGAGTATTGGGTATTGAGGATTGAAGAATGAGGATTGAAGATGGAGGATTGAGGATTGAGAATTGAGGATTAAGGATCAAGGATTGGAGATTGAGGATTGGGTATTGAGGATTGAAGAATGAGGATTGAGGATTGAGGATTGAGGAGTGAAGATTGAGTATTCAGGATTGGAGGTTGACGAGTGAGGATTGAGGGTTGAGGATCGAGGATTGAGGATTGAGGATTGAAGATTGAGTATTGAGGATTGAAGATTGAGGATTGGGGACTGAGTGTTGAGGATTGAAGCTTGAAGATTGAGGATTGGGGACTGAGTGTTGAGGGTTGAGTGTTGAGAATTGATGTTTGTGGATAGAGATTTGAAGATTGCAGGTTGAGTATTGAGTATTGAAAGCTGTGAATTGATGATATTCTATTGAGGATTGAGGATTGACAACTGATTGTTGAGGACTGATGGCTGAAGATTGAGGATTCAGGATTGAGGATTCAGGATTGAGGTTTGAGGATTGAGGATTGAGGATTGAGGATTGAGGATTGAAGATTGAGTATTGAGAACTGACGATTGACGATTGAGGATTGAGGATTGAGGATTGAGGATTGAGGATTGAAGAATGAGGATTGAGGATTGATGATTGAGGATTGAGGATTGGAGATTGAGTATTGAGGATTGAAGACTGACTATTGCGGGTTGAGTATTGATGTTTGAGGCCTGAGGATCGAGCATTGAGGATTGAGAATTGATTATTGAGGATTGAGTATTGACGGTTGAGGATTGAGGATTGAAGGTTGAGTTTTGAGGATTGAAGATTGAGGATTGAGGATTGAGGATTGAGTATTGAGGATTGAAGACTGACTATTGAGGGTTGAGTATTGATGTTTGAGGTCTGAGGATCGAGCATTGAGGATTGAGAATTGAGGATTGAGGATTGAGGATTGAAGATTGAGGATTGGGTATTGCGGATTGAAGGATGAGGATTGAGGATTGAGGATTGAGGATTGAGGTTTGAGGAATGAAGATTGAGGATTAAGGATTGAGGATTGAGGATTGAGGATTGAAGGTTGACTTTTGAGGTTTGAAGATTGAGGATTGAGGATTGAGGATAGAGGATTGAGGATTGAGGATTGAGGATTGAGGATTGAAGTATGAGGATTGAGGATTGATGATTGAGGATTGAGGATTGGAGATTGAGTATTGAGGATTGAAGACTGACTATTGCGGGTTGAGTATTGATGTTTGAGGCCTGAGGATCGAGCATTGAGGATTGAGAATTGATTATTGAGGATTGAGTATTGACGGTTGAGGATTGAGGATTGAGGGTTGAAGATTGAGTATTGAGGATTGCGGATTGAGGATTGAGGATTGAGGATTGAGGATTGAGGATTGCAGATTGAGTATTGAGGATTGAAGACTGAGGATTGAGGATTGAGGATTGAGGATTGAGGATTGAATATTGTGTATTGAGGATTGAAGACTGACGATTGAGGATTGAGGATTGAGGATTGAGTATTGAGGATTGAGGATTGAAGTTTGAGTATTGAGGATTGAAGGTTGAGTATTGAGGATTGAGGATTGAGGACTGAGGATGAGGGCTGAGGGTTGAGGATTGAGATTTGAGTATTGAGGACTGAGGATTGAGGATTGAGAATTGAGGACTGAAGATTGAGGATTGAGAATTGAGGATTGAGGATTGAGTGTTGAAGATTGTGTATTGGGTATTGAGGGCTGAAGGATGAGGATTGAAGATTGAGGATTGAGGATTGAGAATTGAGGATTGAGGATTGAGGATTGAGGATTGATGATTGAGCATTGGGTATTGAGGATTGAAGAATGAGTGTCGAGGATTGAGGATGGAGGATTGAGGATTGAAGATTGAGTATTGAGGATTGAAGACTGACCTTTGAGGGTTGAGTATTGATGTTTGAGGTCTGAGGATCGAGCATTGAGGATTGAGAATTGAGGATTGAGGATTGAGGATTGAAAGTTGAGTATTGGGTATTGAGGATTGAAGAATGAGGATTGAGGAATGAGGATTGTGGACTGAGGATTGAAGATTGAGTATTGAGGAATGAAGATTGAGGATTGAGGATTGAGGATTGGGGATTGAGTATTGAGGATTGAGGATTGAAGACTGAGTATTGAGGATTGAAGATTGAGGATTGAAGATTGAGTATTGAGGGTTGAAGATTGAGGATTGAGGTTTGGGGACTGAGGATTGAGGATTGAGGATTGAGGATTCAAGATTGACGATTGTGGATTGAGGATTGAGAATCGAGGATTGATGATTTAGGATTGAGGATTGAGGGTTGAGGATTGAAGATTGAGTATTGAGGATTGAAGATTGAGGATTGATGATAGAGGATTGAGGGTTGAGTGATGAGAATTGATGTTTGTGGACAGAGATCTGAAGATTGCAGATTGAGTAATGAGTATTGAAAAGTGTGAATTGAGGATATTCTATTGAGGATTGGGGATTGACAACTGATTGTTGAGGACTGAGGCTGAAGATTGGGGATTCAGGATTGGGGATTCAGGATTGAGAATTGAGGATTGAGGATTCAGGATTGAAGATTGAGGATTCGGTACTGAGGATTGAAGAATGAGGATTGGGGATTGAGGATTGAGGATTGAGGAATGCAGATTGAGGATTGAGGATTGAGGATTGAGAATTGAGGATTGAGTATTGAGTATTGAGGATTGAAGTTTGAGTATTGAGGATTGAAGGTTGAGGATTGAGGATTGAGGATTGAGGATTGAGGATTGAGGATTCAGGACTGAAGATTGAGGATTCGGTACTGAGGATTGAAGAATGAGGATTGAGGATTGAGGATTGAGGATTGAGGAATGAAGATTGAGGTTTGAGGATTGAGGATTGGGTATTGAGGATTGAAGAATGAGGATTGAGGATTGAGTGTTGAGGATTGAGGATTGAAGATTGATGGTTGAGGATTGAGGATTGAAGATTGAGGATTTGGGACTGAGGATTGAGGATTGAGGACCGAGGATTGAAGATTGAGGATTGAGGATTGAGGATTGGGGATTGAGGATTGAAGATTGAGGATTCAGGGTTGAGGATCCAGAATTGAGGTTTGAGGACTGAGGATTGAGGATTGAAGATTGAGTATTGAGAATTGAGGATTGAGGATTGAAGATTGAGGATTGAGGGTTGAGGATGAGGGCTGAGGGTTGAGGATTGAGGTTTGAGGACTGAGGACTGAGGATAGAGGTTTGAGAATTGAGGATTGAGGATTGAGGATTGAGGATTGAAGATTGAGGATTGGGTATTGAGGATTGAAGAATGAGTATTGAGGATTGAGGATTGAGGATTGAGGATTGGAGATTGAGTACTGAGGATTGAAGACTGACGATTGATGATTGAGGATTGAGGATTGAGTATTGAGGATTGAGGATTGAAGATTGAGGATTGGGTATTGAGGATTGAAGAATGAGTATTGAGGATTGAGGATTGAGGATTGAGGATTGGAGATTGAGTACTGAGGATTGAAGACTGACGATTGATGATTTAGGATTGAGGATTGAGTATTGAGGATTAAGGATTGAAGATTGAGTATTGAGGATTGAAGAATGAGGATTGAGGATTGAGGATTGAGGATTGAGGATTGCAGATTGAGTATTGTGGATTGAAAATTGAGGTCTGACGATTGAGGATTGAGGATTGAGGATTGAGGATTGAGGATTGAGGATTGAGGACTGAAGATTGAGTATTGAGGATTGAAGTTTGAGGTTTGAGGACTGAGGACTGAGGATTGAGGATTGAGAATTGAGGATTGAGTATTGATGTTTGAAGTATGAGGATTGAGGATTCAGGGTTGAGAATTGAGGATTGAGGATTGAAGATTGAGGATTCGGTATTGATGACTGAAGAATGAGGATTGAGGATTGAGGATTGAGGATTGAGGGTTGCAGATTGAGTATTGAGGACTGAAGGTTGAGGATTGAGCATTGAGGATTGAGGATGAGGATTGAGGATTGAGGATTGAGGATTGAAGATTGAGTAATGAGGATTGAAGATTGAGGATTGAGGATTGAGGATTGAGGATTGAGGATTGATGATTGAGCATTGGGTATTGAGGATTGAAGAATGAGTGTCGAGGATTGAGGATGGAGGATTGAGGATTGAAGATTGAGTATTGAGGATTGAGGATTGACCTTTGAGGGTTGAGTATTGATGTTTGATGTCTGAGGCTCGAGCATTGAGGATTGAGAATTGAGGATTGAGGATTGAGGATTGAAAGTTGAGTATTGGGTATTGAGGATTGAAGAATGAGGATTGAGGAATGAGGATTGAGGACTGAGGATTGAAGATTGAGTATTGAGGAATGAAGATTGAGGATTGAGGATTGTGGATTGGGGATTGAGTATTGAGGAGTGAGGTTTGGAGACTGAGTATTGAGGATTGAAGATTGAGGATTGAGGATTGAGGATTGAAGATTGAGGATTGGCGGTTGAGGATTGACGATTGAGGATTGCGTATTGAGGATTGAGAGTTGAGGATTGAGGATTGAAGATTGAGTATTGAGGATTGAAGGCTGAGGATTGGGTATCGCGGATTGAACATTGAGGATTGAGGATTGAGGATTAAGTATTGAGGATTGAGGACAGAAGATTGTATATTGATGATTGAAAATTGAGGATTGGGGAATGATGGTTGTGGATTGAGGACGAGGACTGAGGGTTGAGTATTGATGTTTGAGGTCTGAGGATCGCGGATTGAGGATAGAGAATTGAGGATTGAGGATTGAGGATTGAAGATTGAGGATTCGGTACTGAGGATTGAAGAATGAGGATTGAGGATTGAGGATTGAGGATTGAGGATTGCAGATTGAGTATTGAGGACTGAAGATTGAGGATTGAGCATTGAGTTTTGAGGATGAGGATTGAGGATAGAGGATTGAGGATTGAAGATTGAGTAATGAGGATTGAAGATTGAGGATTGAGGATTGAGAATAGAGGATTGAGGATTGAGGATTGAAGGTTGGGGATTGGGTATTGAGGATTGAAGAATGAGGATTGAGGATTGAGGATTGAGGACTGAGGATTGAAGATTGAGTATTGAGGAATGAAGGTTGAGGATTGAGGATTGAGAATTGGGGATTGAGGATTGAGGATTGAGGATTGAAGACTGAGTATTGAGGATTGAAGATTGAGGATTGAGTATTGAGGATTGAGGATTGAGGGTTGAAGATTGAGGATTGTGGATTGAGGATTGACATTTGAGGATTGAGTATTGAGGATTGAGAATTGAGGATTGATGATTGAAGATTGAGTATTGGGGATTGAAGTTTGAGGATTGAGGATAGAGGATTGAGGATTGACGATGAGGGCTGAGGGTTGAGGATTGAGGTTTGAGGACTGAGGACTGAGGATTGAGGATAGAGAATTGAGGATTGAGGATTGAGGATTGAAGATTGAGGATTGGGTATTGAGGATTGAAGAATGAGGATTGAGGAATGAGGATTGAGGGTTGATGATTGAGGATTGAGGATTGAGTATTGAGGATTGAACATTGAGGATTGGGTATCGCGGATTGAACATTGAGGATTGAGGATTGAGGATTGAGTATTGAGGATTGAGGACTGAAGATTATATATTGATGATTGAAGATTGAGGATTGAGGATTGAGGATTGAAGATTGAGGATTGGGGACTGAGTGTTGAGGGTTGAGCGATGAGAATTGATGTTTGTGGAGAGAGATTTGAAGATTGCAGATTGAGTATTGCGTATTGAAAACTCTGAACTGAGGATATTCTATTGAGGATTGAGGATTGACAACTGATTGTTGAGGACTGAGGGCCGAAGCATTAGGATTCAGGATTGTGGAATCAGGATTGATGTTTGAGGACTGAGTATTGAGGTTTGAGGATTGAGGATTGAGGATTGAGGATTGAAGATTGAGGATTGGGTATTGAGGATTGAACATTGAGGATTGATGGATGAGGATTGGGGATTGAGGATTGAGGATTGAAGATTGAATATTGATGATTGAAGATTGAGGATTGAGGTTTGTGGATTGAGGACGAGGGCTGAGGGTTGAGTATTGATGTTTGAAGTATGAGCATTGAGGATTCAGGATTGAGAATTGAGGATTCAGGATTGAGGACTGACGATTGAGTATTGAGTGTTTAGGATTGAGGCTTGAATATTGAGGATTGGGGACTGAGTGTTGAGGGCTTAGCGATGAGAATTGATGTTTGTGGATAGAGATTTGAAGATTGCAGGTTGAGTATTGAGCATTGAAAGCTGTGTATTGATGATATTCTATTGAGGATTGAGGATTGACAACTGATTGTTGCGGACTGATGGCTGAAGATTGAGGATTCAGGATTGCGGATTGAAGATTGAGGGTTGAGGATTGAGGATTGAGGATTGAGGATTGAGGATTGAGGATTGAAGGTTGAATATTGATGATGGAAGATTGAGGATTGAGGATTGAGGGTTGTGGATTGAGGACGAGGACTGAGGGTTGAGTATTGATGTTTGAGGTCTGAGGATTGAGGATTGAGGATTGAGAATTGAGGATTGAGTATTGAGGATTGAAGATTGAGGATTGGGTATTGAGGATTGAAGAATGAGGATTGAGGATTGAGGATTGAGGATTGAGTATTGAGGATTGAACATTGAGGGTTGAGGATTGAGGATTCACGATTAAGGATTTGGGACTGAGGATTGAAGATTGAGGATCGAGGGTTGAGGATTGAGGATTGAGGATTGAGGACCGAGGATTGAAGATTGAGAATTGGGTATTGAGGATTGAAGAATGGGGATTGGGGCTTGAGGATTGAGGATTGAGGATTGAAGAATGAGGATTGAGGATCGAGGATTGAGGATTGAGGATTGAATATTGAGTATTCAGGATTGAGCATTGAAGATTGAGGATTGAGGATTGAGGATTGAAGATTGAGGATTGAGGATTGAAGATTGAGGATTGGGTATTGCGGATTGAAGATTGAGGATTGGGTATTGAGGATTGAAGAATGAGGATTGAGGACTGAGGACTGAGGATTGAGGATTGAGGATTGAGGATTGAGGATGAGGGCTGAGGGTTGAGGATTGAGGTTTGAGGGCTGAGGACTGAGGATTGAGGATTGAGAATTGAGGATTGAGGACTGAGGATGAGGGCTGAGGGATGAGGATTGAGGTTTGAGGACTGAGGACTGAGGATTGAGGATTGAGAATTGAGGATTGAGTATTGATGTTTGAAGTATGAGGATTGAGGATTCAGGGTTGAGAATTGAGGATTGAGGATTGAAGATTGAGGATTCGGTATTGATGACTGAAGAATGAGGATTGAGGATTGAGGATTGAGGATTGAGGGTTGCAGATTGAGTATTGAGGACTGAAGATTGAGGATTGAGCATTGAGGATTGAGGATGAGGATTGAGGATTGAGGATTGAGGATTGAAGATTGAGTAATGAGGACTGAAGATTGAGGATTGAGGATTGAGGATTGAGGATTGAGGATTGGTGATTGAGCATTGGGTATTGAGGATTGAAGAATGAGTGTCGAGGATTGAGGATGGAGGATTGAGGATTGAAGATTGAGTATTGAGGATTGAGGATTGACATTTGAGGGTTGAGTATTGATGTTTGATGTCTGAGGCTCGAGCATTGAGGATTGAGAATTGAGGATTGAGGATTGAGGATTGAAAGTTGAGTATTGGGTATTGAGGATTGAAGAATGAGGATTGAGGAATGAGGATTGAGGACTGAGGATTGAAGATTGAGTATTGAGGAATGAAGATTGAGGATTGAGGATTGTGGATTGGGGATTGAGTATTGAGGAGTGAGGATTGAAGACTGAGTATTGAGGATTGAAGATTGAGGATTGAGGATTGAGGATTGAAGATTGAGGATTGGCGGTTGAGGATTGACGATTGAGGATTGCGTATTGAGGATTGAGAGTTGAGGATTGAGGATTGAAGATTGAGTATTGAGGATTGAAGGCTGAGGATTGGGTATCGCGGATTGAACATTGAGGATTGAGGATTGAGGATTAAGTATTGAGGATTGAGGACAGAAGATTGTATATTGATGATTGAAAATTGAGGATTGGGGAATGATGGTTGTGGATTGAGGACGAGGACTGAGGGTTGAGTATTGATGTTTGAGGTCTGAGGATCGCGGATTGAGGATAGAGAATTGAGGATTGAGGATTGAGGATTGAAGATTGAGGATTCGGTACTGAGGATTGAAGAATGAGGATTGAGGATTGAGGATTGAGGATTGAGGCTTGCAGATTGAGTATTGAGGACTGAAGATTGAGGATTGAGCATTGAGGATTGAGGATGAGGATTGAGGATAGAGGATTGAGGATTGAAGATTGAGTAATGAGGATTGAAGATTGAGGATTGAGGATTGAGAATAGAGGATTGAGGATTGAGGATTGAAGGTTGAGGATTGGGTATTGAGGATTGAAGAATGAGGATTGAGGATTGAGGATTGAGGACTGAGGATTGAAGATTGAGTATTGAGGAATGAAGGTTGAGGATTGAGGATTGAGAATTGGGGATTGAGGATTGAGGATTGAGGATTGAAGACTGAGTATTGAGGATTGAAGATTGAGGATTGAGTATTGAGGATTCAGGATTGAGGGTTGAAGATTGAGGATTGTGGATTGAGGATTGACATTTGAGGATTGAGTATTGAGGATTGAGAATTGAGGATTGATGATTGAAGATTGAGTATTGAGGATTGAAGTTTGAGGATTGAGGATAGAGGATTGAGGATTGACGATGAGGGCTGAGGGTTGAGGATTGAGGTTTGAGGGCTGAGGACTGAGGATTGAGGATAGAGAATTGAGGATTGAGGATTGAGGATTGAAGATTGAGGATTGGGTATTGAGGATTGAAGAATGAGGATTGAGGAATGAGGATTGAGGGTTGATGATTGAGGATTGAGGATTGAGTATTGAGGATTGAACATTGAGGATTGGGTATCGCGGATTGAACATTGAGGATTGAGGATTGAGGATTGAGTATTGAGGATTGAGGACTGAAGATTATATATTGATGATTGAAGATTGAGGATTGAGGATTGAGGATTGAAGATTGAGGATTGGGGACTGAGTGTTGAGGGTTGAGTGATGAGAATTGATGTTTGTGGAGAGAGATTTGAAGATTGCAGATTGAGTATTGCGTATTGAAAACTCTGAACTGAGGATATTCTATTGAGGATTGAGGATTGACAACTGATTGTTGAGGACTGAGGGCCGAAGCATTAGGATTCAGGATTGTGGATTCAGGATTGATGTTTGAGGACTGAGTATTGAGGTTTGAGGATTGAGGATTGAGGATTGAGGATTGAAGATTGAGGATTGGGTATTGAGGATTGAACATTGAGGATTGATGGATGAGGATTGGGGATTGAGGATTGAGGATTGAAGATTGAATATTGATGATTGAAGATTGAGGATTGAGGTTTGTGGATTGAGGACGAGGGCTGAGGGTTGAGTATTGATGTTTGAAGTATGAGCATTGAGGATTCAGGATTGAGAATTGAGGATTCAGGATTGAGGACTGACGATTGAGTATTGAGTGTTTAGGATTGAGGCTTGAATATTGAGGATTGGGGACTGAGTGTTGAGGGCTTAGCGATGAGAATTGATGTTTGTGGATAGAGATTTGAAGATTGCAGGTTGAGTATTGAGCATTGAAAGCTGTGTATTGATGATATTCTATTGAGGATTGAGGATTGACAACTGATTGTTGCGGACTGATGGCTGAAGATTGAGGATTCAGGATTGCGGATTGAAGATTGAGGGTTGAGGATTGAGGATTGAGGATTGAGGATTGAGGATTGAGGATTGAAGGTTGAATATTGATGATGGAAGATTGAGGATTGAGGATTGAGGGTTGTGGATTGAGGACGAGGACTGAGGGTTGAGTATTGATGTTTGAGGTCTGAGGATTGAGGATTGAGGATTGAGAATTGAGGATTGAGTATTGAGGATTGAAGATTGAGGATTGGGTATTGAGGATTGAAGAATGAGGATTGAGGATTGAGGATTGAGGATTGAGTATTGAGGATTGAACATTGAGGGTTGAGGATTGAGGATTCACGATTAAGGATTTGGGACTGAGGATTGAAGATTGAGGATCGAGGGTTGAGGATTGAGGATTGAGGATTGAGGACCGAGGATTGAAGATTGAGAATTGGGTATTGAGGATTGAAGAATGAGGATTGGGGCTTGAGGATTGAGGATTGAGGATTGAAGAATGAGGATTGAGGATCGAGGATTGAGGATTGAGGATTGAATATTGAGTATTCAGGATTGAGCATTGAAGATTGAGGATTGAGGATTGAGGATTGAAGATTGAGGATTGAGGATTGAAGATTGAGGATTGGGTATTGCGGATTGAAGATTGAGGATTGGGTATTGAGGATTGAAGAATGAGGATTGAGGATTGAGGATTGAGGATTGAGGATTGCAGATTGAGTATTGAGGACTGAAGATTGAGGATTGAGCATTGAGGATTGAGGATGAGGATTGAGGATAGAGGATTGAGGATTGAAGATTGAGTAATGAGGATTGAAGATTGAGGATTGAGGATTGAGAATAGAGGATTGAGGATTGAGGATTGAAGGTTGAGGATTGGGTATTGAGGATTGAAGAATGAGGATTGAGGATTGAGGATTGAGGACTGAGGATTGAAGATTGAGTATTGAGGAATGAAGGTTGAGGATTGAGGATTGAGAATTGGGGATTGAGGATTGAGGATTGAGGATTGAAGACTGAGTATTGAGGATTGAAGATTGAGGATTGAGTATTGAGGATTCAGGATTGAGGGTTGAAGATTGAGGATTGTGGATTGAGGATTGACATTTGAGGATTGAGTATTGAGGATTGAGAATTGAGGATTGATGATTGAAGATTGAGTATTGAGGATTGAAGTTTGAGGATTGAGGATAGAGGATTGAGGATTGACGATGAGGGCTGAGGGTTGAGGATTGAGGTTTGAGGGCTGAGGACTGAGGATTGAGGATAGAGAATTGAGGATTGAGGATTGAGGATTGAAGATTGAGGATTGGGTATTGAGGATTGAAGAATGAGGATTGAGGAATGAGGATTGAGGGTTGATGATTGAGGATTGAGGATTGAGTATTGAGGATTGAACATTGAGGATTGGGTATCGCGGATTGAACATTGAGGATTGAGGATTGAGGATTGAGTATTGAGGATTGAGGACTGAAGATTATATATTGATGATTGAAGATTGAGGATTGAGGATTGAGGATTGAAGATTGAGGATTGGGGACTGAGTGTTGAGGGTTGAGTGATGAGAATTGATGTTTGTGGAGAGAGATTTGAAGATTGCAGATTGAGTATTGCGTATTGAAAACTCTGAACTGAGGATATTCTATTGAGGATTGAGGATTGACAACTGATTGTTGAGGACTGAGGGCCGAAGCATTAGGATTCAGGATTGTGGATTCAGGATTGATGTTTGAGGACTGAGTATTGAGGTTTGAGGATTGAGGATTGAGGATTGAGGATTGAAGATTGAGGATTGGGTATTGAGGATTGAACATTGAGGATTGATGGATGAAGATTGGGGATTGAGGATTGAGGATTGAAGATTGAATATTGATGATTGAAGATTGAGGATTGAGGTTTGTGGATTGAGGACGAGGGCTGAGGGTTGAGTATTGATGTTTGAAGTATGAGCATTGAGGATTCAGGATTGAGAATTGAGGATTCAGGATTGAGGACTGACGATTGAGTATTGAGTGTTTAGGATTGAGGCTTGAATATTGAGGATTGGGGACTGAGTGTTGAGGGCTTAGCGATGAGAATTGATGTTTGTGGATAGAGATTTGAAGATTGCAGGTTGAGTATTGAGCATTGAAAGCTGTGTATTGATGATATTCTATTGAGGATTGAGGATTGACAACTGATTGTTGCGGACTGATGGCTGAAGATTGAGGATTCAGGATTGCGGATTGAAGATTGAGGGTTGAGGATTGAGGATTGAGGATTGAGGATTGAGGATTGAGGATTGAAGGTTGAATATTGATGATGGAAGATTGAGGATTGAGGATTGAGGGTTGTGGATTGAGGACGAGGACTGAGGGTTGAGTATTGATGTTTGAGGTCTGAGGATTGAGGATTGAGGATTGAGAATTGAGGATTGAGTATTGAGGATTGAAGATTGAGGATTGGGTATTGAGGATTGAAGAATGAGGATTGAGGATTGAGGATTGAGGATTGAGTATTGAGGATTGAACATTGAGGGTTGAGGATTGAGGATTCACGATTAAGGATTTGGGACTGAGGATTGAAGATTGAGGATCGAGGGTTGAGGATTGAGGATTGAGGATTGAGGACCGAGGATTGAAGATTGAGAATTGGGTATTGAGGATTGAAGAATGAGGATTGGGGCTTGAGGATTGAGGATTGAGGATTGAAGAATGAGGATTGAGGATCGAGGATTGAGGATTGAGGATTGAATATTGAGTATTCAGGATTGAGCATTGAAGATTGAGGATTGAGGATTGAGGATTGAAGATTGAGGATTGAGGATTGAAGATTGAGGATTGGGTATTGCGGATTGAAGATTGAGGATTGGGTATTGAGGATTGAAGAATGAGGATTGAGGACAGAGGACTGAGGATTGAGGATTGAGGATTGAGGATTGAGGATGAGGGCTGAGGGTTGAGGATTGAGGTTTGAGGGCTGAGGACTGAGGATTGAGGATTGAGAATTGAGGATTGAGGACTGAGGATGAGGGCTGAGGGTTGAGGATTGAGGTTTGAGGACTGAGGACTGAGGATTGAGGATTGAGAATTGAGGATTGAGTATTGATGTTTGAAGTATGAGGATTGAGGATTCAGGGTTGAGAATTGAGGATTGAGGATTGAAGATTGAGGATTCGGTATTGATGACTGAAGAATGAGGATTGAGGATTGAGGATTGAGGATTGAGGGTTGCAGATTGAGTATTGAGGACTGAAGATTGAGGATTGAGCATTGAGGATTGAGGATGAGGATTGAGGATTGAGGATTGAGGATTGAAGATTGAGTAATGAGGATTGAAGATTGAGGATTGAGGATTGAGGATTGAGGATTGAGGATTGAGGATTGATGATTGAGCATTGGGTATTGAGGATTGAAGAATGAGTGTCGAGGATTGAGGATGGAGGATTGAGGATTGAAGATTGAGTATTGAGGATTGAGGATTGACATTTGAGGGTTGAGTATTGATGTTTGATGTCTGAGGCTCGAGCATTGAGGATTGAGAATTGAGGATTGAGGATTGAGGATTGAAAGTTGAGTATTGGGTATTGAGGATTGAAGAATGAGGATTGAGGAATGAGGATTGAGGACTGAGGATTGAAGATTGAGTATTGAGGAATGAAGATTGAGGATTGAGGATTGTGGATTGGGGATTGAGTATTGAGGAGTGAGGATTGAAGACTGAGTATTGAGGATTGAAGATTGAGGACTGAGGATTGAGGATTGAAGATTGAGGATTGGCGGTTGAGGATTGCGTATTGAGGATTGAGAGTTGAGGATTGAGGATTGAAGATTGAGTATTGAGGATTGAAGGCTGAGGATTGGGTATCGCGGATTGAACATTGAGGATTGAGGATTGAGGATTAAGTATTGAGGATTGAGGACAGAAGATTGTATATTGATGATTGAAAATTGAGGATTGGGGAATGATGGTTGTGGATTGAGGACGAGGACTGAGGGTTGAGTATTGATGTTTGAGGTCTGAGGATCGCGGATTGAGGATAGAGAATTGAGGATTGAGGATCGAGGATTGAAGATTGAGGATTCGGTACTGAGGATTGAAGAATGAGGATTGAGGATTGAGGATTGAGGATTGAGGATTGCAGATTGAGTATTGAGGACTGAAGATTGAGGATTGAGCATTGAGGATTGAGGATGAGGATTGAGGATAGAGGATTGAGGATTGAAGATTGAGTAATGAGGATTGAAGATTGAGGATTGAGGATTGAGAATAGAGGATTGAGGATTGAGGATTGAAGGTTGAGGATTGGGTATTGAGGATTGAAGAATGAGGATTGAGGATTGAGGATTGAGGACTGAGGATTGAAGATTGAGTATTGAGGAATGAAGGTTGAGGATTGAGGATTGAGAATTGGGGATTGAGGATTGAGGATTGAGGATTGAAGACTGAGTATTGAGGATTGAAGATTGAGGATTGAGTATTGAGGATTGAGGATTGAGGGTTGAAGATTGAGGATTGTGGATTGAGGATTGACATTTGAGGATTGAGTATTGAGGATTGAGAATTGAGGATTGATGATTGAAGATTGAGTATTGAGGATTGAAGTTTGAGGATTGAGGATAGAGGATTGAGGATTGACGATGAGGGCTGAGGGTTGAGGATTGAGGTTTGAGGACTGAGGACTGAGGATTGAGGATAGAGAATTGAGGATTGAGGACTGAGGATGAGGGCTGAGGGTTGAGGATTGAGGTTTGAGGACTGAGGACTGAGGATTGAGGATTGAGAATTGAGGATTGAGGATTGAAGATTGAATATTGATGATGGAAGATTGAGTATTGAGGATTGAGGGTTGTGGATTGAGGACGAGGACTGAGGGTTGTGTATTGATGTTTGACGTCTGAGGACTGAGGACTGAGGATTGAGGATTGAGGATTGAATATTGAGTATTCAGGATTGAGCATTGAAGAATGAGGATTGAGGAATGAGGATTGTGGACTGAGGATTGAAGATTGAGTATTGAGGAATGAAGATTGAGGATTGAGGATTGAGGATTGGGGATTGAGGATTGAGGATTGAGGATTGAAGACTGAGTATTGAGGATTGAAGATTGAGGATTGAGGATTGAGGATTGAAGATTGAGGATTGGCGGTTGAGGATTGACGATTGAGGATTGAGTATTGAGGATTGAGAGTTGAGGATTGAGGATTGAAGATTGAGTACTGAGGATTGAAGGTTGAGGATTGAGGATTGAGCATTGAGGATTGACGATGAGGGCTGAGGGTTGAGGATTGAGGTTTGAGGACTGAGGACTGAGGATTGAGGATTGAGAATAGAGGATTGAGGATTGAGGATTGAAGATTGAGGATAGGGTATTGAGGATTGAAGAATGAGGATTGAGAATAGAGGATTGAGGATTGAGGAATGAAGATTGAGGATTAAGGATTGAGTATTGAGCATTGAGGATTGAGGATTGAAGGTTTAGTTTTGAGGATTGAAGATTGAGGATTGAGGATTGAGGATTGAGGATTGAGGATTGAAGATTGAGGATTGGGTCCTGAGTGTTGAGGGTTGAAGATTGAGTATTGAGGATTGAGGATTGAGGATTGAAGATTGAGGATTGAGGATTGAGGATGAGGGCTGAGGGTTGAGGATTGAGGTTTGAGGACTGAGGACTGAGGATTGAAGATTGAGTATTGAGGATTGAAGATTGAGTATTGAGGATTGAAGATTGAGGATTGATGATTGAGGATTGAGGATTTAGGTTTGAAGATTGAGGATTGGGGACTGAGGATTGAGGATTGAGGATCGAGGATTGAAGATTGAGGATTGAGGATTGAGGATTGAGGATTGAGGATTGAGGACTGAAGGTTGAGGATTGAGGATTGAGGATGAGGGCTGAGGGCTGAGGATTGAGGTTTGAGGACTGAGGACTGAGGATTGGGGATTGAGAATTGAGGATTGAGGATTGAGGATTGAAGATTGAGGATTGAGTATTGAGGATTGAAGAATGAGGATTGAGGATTGAGTATTGAGGATTGAGGATTGAGGATTGAAGATTGTGTATTGAGGACTGAGGACTGAGGATTGAGGTTTGAGAATTGACGATTGAGGATTGAGGATTGAGGATCGAGAATTGACGATTGAGGATTGAGGATTGAAGATTGAGGATTGGTTACTGAGGATTGAAGATTGAGTATTGAGGGTTGAGGATTGAGGATTGAGGACTGAGGATTGAAGATTGAGTATTGAGGATTGAGGATTGAGGATTGAGTATTGAGGATTGAGGATTGAAGTCTGAGTATTGAGGATTGAAGGTTGAGGATTGAGGATTCAGGATTGAGGATTGAGGATTCAGGATTGAAGATTGAAGATTCGGTACCGAGGATTGAAGAATGAGGATTGAGTATTGAGGATTGGGGATTGAGTATTGAGGATTGAGGATTGAAGACTGTGTATTGAGGATTGAAGATTGAGGATTGAGGATTGAGGATTGAGGATTGAGGATTGAAGATTGAGGATTGGGGATTGAGGATTGACGATTGAGGATTCAGTATTGAGGATTGAGAATTGAGGATTGAGGATTGAAGATTGAGTATTGAGGATTGAAGGTTGAGGATTGGGGATTGAGGATTGAGGACTGACGATGAGGGCTGAGGGTTGAGGATTGAGGTTTGTGGACTGAGGACTGAGGATTGAGGATTGAGAATTGACGATTGAGGATTGAGGATTGAAGATTGAGGATTGGATATTGAGGATTGAAGAATGAGGATTGAGGATTGAGGATTGAGGATTGAGGAATGAAGATTGAGGATTGAGGATTGAGAATTGAGGATTGAAGATTGAGTATTGAGGATTGAAGATTGAGGATTGAGGATTGAGGATTGAGTATTGAGGATTGAGGATTGAAGATTGAGTATTGAGGGTTGAAGATTGAGGATTGAGGTTTGGGGACTGAGGATTGAGGATTTAGGATTGAGGATTGAAGATTGACGATTGAGGATTGAAGATTGAGGATTGAAGGTTGAGGATTGGGTATTGCGGATTGAAGATTGAAGGTTGAGGATTGAGGATTGAGGGTAGAAGATTAAGGATTGGGTATTGAGGATTGAAGAATGAGGATTGAGGATTGAGGATTGAGGACTGATGATTCAAGATTGAGTATTGAGGATTGAAGATTGAGGATTGAGGATTGAGTATTGGGGATTGAGGATTGAGGATTGAGTGTTGAAGATTGAGGATTGGGGATTGAGGATTGACGATTGAGTATTGAGGATTGAGGACTGAGGATTGACGATGAGGTCTGAGGGTTGAGGATTGAGGTTTGAGGACTGAGGACTGAGGATTGAGAATTGAGAATTGAGGATTGAGGATTGAGGATTGAAGATTGAGTATTGGGTATTGAGGATTGAAGGATGAGGATTGAAGATTGAGGATTGAGGATTGAGAATTGAGGATTGAGGATTGAGGATTGAAGATTGAGGATTGGGTATTGAGGATTGAAGATTGAGTATTGGGTATTGAGGATTGAAGAATGAGGGTTGAAGATTGAGGATTGAGGAATGAGAATTGAGGATTGAGGATCGAGGATTGAAGATTGAGGATTCGGTATTTAGGATTGAAGAATGAGGATTGAGGATTGAGGATTGAGGATTGAGGATTGACGATTGAGTATTCAGGATTGGAGATTGACTATTGAGGATTGAGGATTGAGGATCGAGGATTGAGAGTTGAGGATTGAAAATTGAGTATTCAGGATTGATGATTGAGGCTTGGGGACTGAGTGTTGAGGATTGAGGTTTGAAGATTGAAGATTGGGGACTGAGTGTTGTGGGTTGAGTGTTGAGAATTGATGTTTGTGGATAGAGATTTGAAGATTGCAGGTTGAGTATTGAGTATTGAAAGCTGTGAATTGATGATATTCTATTGAGGATTGAGGATTGACAACTGATTGTTGAGGACTGATGGCTGAAGATGGAGGATTCAGGATTGAGGTTTGAGGATTGAGGATTGAGGATTGAGGATTGAGGATTGAAGATTGAGTATTGAGGATTGAGGATTGAGGATTGAACATTGTGTATTGAGGACTGAGGACTGAGGATTGAGGATTGAGAATTGACGATTGAGGATTGAGGATTGAGGATCGAGAATTGACGATTGAGAATTGAGGATTGAAGATTGAGGATTGGTTACTGAGGATTGAAGATTGAGTATTGCGGATTGAAGACTGACGATTGAGGATTGAGAATTGAGGATTGAGTATTGGGGATTGAGGATTGAAGTTTGAGTATTGAGGATTGAAGGTTGAGGATTGAGGATTAAGGATTGAGGATTGAGGATTCAGGATTGAAGATTGAGGATTCGGTACTGAGGATTGAAGAATGAGGATTGAGGATTGAGGATTGAGGATTGAGTATTGAGGATTGAACATTGAGGGTTGAGGATTGAGGATTGACGATTAAGGATTTGGGACTGAGGATTGAAGATTGAGGATCGAGGGCTGAGGGTTGAGGATTGAGGTTTGAGGACTGAGGACTGAGGATTGAGGATTGAGAATTGAGGATTGAGGACAAATGATTGAAGATTGAAGATTGGGTATTGAAGATTGAAGAATGAGGATTGAGGATTGAGGATTGAGGATTGAGGATTGAAGATTGACGATTGAGGATTGAGGATTGAGGATTGAGTATTCAGGATTGAGGATTGAAGTCTGAGTATTGAGGATTGAAGGTTGAGGATTGAGGATTGAGGATTGAGGATTGAGGATTCAGGATTGAAGATTGAGGATTCGGTACTGAGGATTGAAGAATGAGGATTGAGTATTGAGGATTGGGGATTGAGTATTGAGGATTGAGGATTGAAGACTGAGTATTGAGGATTGAAGATTGAGGATTGAGGATTGAGGATTGAGGATTGAGGATTAAAGATTGAGGATTGGGGATTGAGGATTGACGATTGAGGATTGAGTATTGAGGATTGAGAATTGAGGATTGAGGATTGAAGATTGAGTATTGAGGATTGAAGGTTGAGGATTGGGGATTGAGGATTGAGGACTGACGATGAGGGCTGAGGGTTGAGGATTGAGGTTTGAGGACTGAGGACTGAGGATTGAGGATTGAGAATTGAGGATTGAGGATTGAGGATTGAAGATTGAGGATTGGATATTGAGGATTGAAGAATGAGGATTGAGGATTGAGGATTGAGGATTGAGGAATGAAGATTGAGGATTGAGGATTGAGAATTGAGGATTGAAGATTGAGTATTGAGGATTGAAGATTGAGGATTGAGGATTGAGGATTGAGTATTGAGGATTGAGGATTGAAGATTGAGTATTGAGGGTTGAAGATTGAGGATTGAGGTTTGGGGACTGAGGATTGAGGATTGAGGATTGAGGATTGAAGATTGACGACTGAGGATTGAAGATTGAGGATTGAAGGTTGAGGATTGGGTATTGCGGATTGAAGTTTGAAGGTTGAGGATTGAGGATTGAGGGTAGAAGATTAAGGATTGGGTATTGAGGATTGAAGAATGAGGATAGAGGATTGAGGATTGAGGACTGATGATTCAAGATTGAGTATTGAGGATTGGAGATTGAGGATTGAGGATTGAGGATTGGGGATTGAGGATTGAGGATTGAGTGTTGAAGATTGAGGATTGGGGATTGAGGATTGACGATTGAGTATTGAGGATTGAGGACTGAGGATTGACGATGAGGTCTGAGGGTTGAGGATTGAGGTTTGAGGACTGAGGACTGAGGATTGAGGATTGAGAATTGAGGATTGAGGATTGAGGATTGAAGATTGAGTATTGGGTATTGAGGATTGAAGGATGAGGATTGAAGATTGAGGATTGAGGATTGAGAATTGAGGATTGAGGATTGAGGATTGAGGATTGTGGATTGCAGATTGAGTATTGAGGACTGAAGATTGAGGATTGAGCATTGAGGATTGAGGATGAGGATTGAGGATAGAGGATTGAGGATTGAAGATTGAGTAATGAGGATTGAAGATTGAGGATTGAGGATTGAGAATAGAGGATTGAGGATTGAGGATTGAAGGTTGAGGATTGGGTATTGAGGATTGAAGAATGAGGATTGAGGATTGAGGATTGAGGACTGAGGATTGAAGATTGAGTATTGAGGAATGAAGGTTGAGGATTGAGGATTGAGAATTGGGGATTGAGGATTGAGGATTGAGGATTGAAGACTGAGTATTGAGGATTGAAGATTGAGGATTGAGTATTGAGGATTGAGGATTGAGGGTTGAAGATTGAGGATTGTGGATTGAGGATTGACATTTGAGGATTGAGTATTGAGGATTGAGAATTGAGGATTGATGATTGAAGATTGAGTATTGAGGATTGAAGTTTGAGGATTGAGGATAGAGGATTGAGGATTGACGATGAGGGCTGAGGGTTGAGGATTGAGGATTGAGGACTGAG
The DNA here is from genome assembly GCF_051401765.1 of Calliopsis andreniformis. Classification (NCBI taxonomy): domain Eukaryota; kingdom Metazoa; phylum Arthropoda; class Insecta; order Hymenoptera; family Andrenidae; genus Calliopsis; species Calliopsis andreniformis. The sequence goes on along the minus strand of NW_027480649.1, from coordinate 411,686 downwards.
GACTGAGGATTGAGGATAGAGAATTGAGGATTGAGGACTGAGGATGAGGGCTGAGGGTTGAGGATTGAGGTTTGAGGACTGAGGACTGAGGATTGAGGATTGAGAATTGAGGATTGAGGATTGAAGATTGAATATTGATGATGGAAGATTGAGTATTGAGGATTGAGGGTTGTGGATTGAGGACGAGGACTGAGGGTTGTGTATTGATGTTTGACGTCTGAGGACTGAGGACTGAGGATTGAGGATTGAGGATTGAATATTGAGTATTCAGGATTGAGCATTGAAGAATGAGGATTGAGGAATGAGGATTGTGGACTGAGGATTGAAGATTGAGTATTGAGGAATGAAGATTGAGGATTGAGGATTGAGGATTGGGGATTGAGGATTGAGGATTGAGGATTGAAGACTGAGTATTGAGGATTGAAGATTGAGGATTGAGGATTGAGGATTGAAGATTGAGGATTGGCGGTTGAGGATTGACGATTGAGGATTGAGTATTGAGGATTGAGAGTTGCGGATTGAGGATTGAAGATTGAGTACTGAGGATTGAAGGTTGAGGATTGAGGATTGAGCATTGAGGATTGACGATGAGGGCTGAGGGTTGAGGATTGAGGTTTGAGGACTGAGGACTGAGGATTGAGGATTGAGAATAGAGGATTGAGGATTGAGGATTGAAGATTGAGGATAGGGTATTGAGGATTGAAGAATGAGGATTGAGAATAGAGGATTGAGGATTGAGGAATGAAGATTGAGGATTAAGGATTGAGTATTGAGCATTGAGGATTGAGGATTGAAGGTTTAGTTTTGAGGATTGAAGATTGAGGATTGAGGATTGAGGATTGAGGATTGAGGATTGAAGATTGAGGATTGGGTCCTGAGTGTTGAGGGTTGAAGATTGAGTATTGAGGATTGAGGATTGGGGATTGAAGATTGAGGATTGAGGATTGAGGATGAGGGCTGAGGGTTGAGGATTGAGGTTTGAGGACTGAGGACTGAGGATTGAAGATTGAGTATTGAGGATTGAAGATTGAGTGTTGAGGATTGAAGATTGAGGATTGATGATTGAGGATTGAGGATTTAGGTTTGAAGATTGAGGATTGGGGACTGAGGATTGAGGATTGAGGATCGAGGATTGAAGATTGAGGATTGAGGATTGAGGATTGAGGATTGAGGATTGAGGACTGAAGGTTGAGGATTGAGGATTGAGGATGAGGGCTGAGGGCTGAGGATTGAGGTTTGAGGACTGAGGACTGAGGATTGAGGATTGAGAATTGAGGATTGAGGATTGAGGATTGAAGATTGAGGATTGAGTATTGAGGATTGAAGAATGAGGATTGAGGATTGAGTATTGAGGATTGAGGATTGAGGATTGAAGATTGTGTATTGAGGACTGAGGACTGAGGATTGAGGTTTGAGAATTGACGATTGAGGATTGAGGATTGAGGATCGAGAATTGACGATTGAGGATTGAGGATTGAAGATTGAGGATTGGTTACTGAGGATTGAAGATTGAGTATTGAGGGTTGAGGATTGAGGATTGAGGACTGAGGATTGAAGATTGAGTATTGAGGATTGAGGATTGAGGATTGAGTATTGAGGATTGAGGATTGAAGTCTGAGTATTGAGGATTGAAGGTTGAGGATTGAGGATTCAGGATTGAGGATTGAGGATTCAGGATTGAAGATTGAAGATTCGGTACCGAGGATTGAAGAATGAGGATTGAGTATTGAGGATTGGGGATTGAGTATTGAGGATCGAGGATTGAAGACTGTGTATTGAGGATTGAAGATTGAGGATTGAGGATTGAGGATTGAGGATTGAGGATTGAAGATTGAGGATTGGGGATTGAGGATTGACGATTGAGGATTCAGTATTGAGGATTGAGAATTGAGGATTGAGGATTGAAGATTGAGTATTGAGGATTGAAGGTTGAGGATTGGGGATTGAGGATTGAGGACTGACGATGAGGGCTGAGGGTTGAGGATTGAGGTTTGTGGACTGAGGACTGAGGATTGAGGATTGAGAATTGACGATTGAGGATTGAGGATTGAAGATTGAGGATTGGATATTGAGGATTGAAGAATGAGGATTGAGGATTGAGGATTGAGGATTGAGGAATGAAGATTGAGGATTGAGGATTGAGAATTGAGGATTGAAGATTGAGTATTGAGGATTGAAGATTGAGGATTGAGGATTGAGGATTGAGTATTGAGGATTGAGGATTGAAGATTGAGTATTGAGGGTTGAAGATTGAGGATTGAGGTTTGGGGACTGAGGATTGAGGATTGAGGATTGAGGATTGAAGATTGACGATTGAGGATTGAAGATTGAGGATTGAAGGTTGAGGATTGGGTATTGCGGATTGAAGATTGAAGGTTGAGGATTGAGGATTGAGGGTAGAAGATTAAGGATTGGGTATTGAGGATTGAAGAATGAGGATTGAGGATTGAGGATTGAGGACTGATGATTCAAGATTGAGTATTGAGGATTGAAGATTGAGGATTGAGGATTGAGTATTGGGGATTGAGGATTGAGGATTGAGTGTTGAAGATTGAGGATTGGGGATTGAGGATTGACGATTGAGTATTGAGGATTGAGGACTGAGGATTGACGATGAGGTCTGAGGGTTGAGGATTGAGGTTTGAGGACTGAGGACTGAGGATTGAGAATTGAGAATTGAGGATTGAGGATTGAGGATTGAAGATTGAGTATTGGGTATTGAGGATTGAAGGATGAGGAATGAAGATTGAGGATTGAGGATTGAGAATTGAGGATTGAGGATTGAGGATTGAAGATTGAGGATTGGGTATTGAGGATTGAAGATTGAGTATTGGGTATTGAGGATTGAAGAATGAGGGTTGAAGATTGAGGATTGAGGAATGAGAATTGAGGATTGAGGATCGAGGATTGAAGATTGAGGATTCGGTATTTAGGATTGAAGAATGAGGATTGAGGATTGAGGATTGAGGATTGAGGATTGACGATTGAGTATTCAGGATTGGAGATTGACTATTGAGGATTGAGGATTGAGGATCGAGGATTGAGAGTTGAGGATTGAAAATTGAGTATTCAGGATTGATGATTGAGGCTTGGGGACTGAGTGTTGAGGATTGAGGTTTGAAGATTGAAGATTGGGGACTGAGTGTTGTGGGTTGAGTGTTGAGAATTGATGTTTGTGGATAGAGACTTGAAGATTGCAGGTTGAGTATTGAGTATTGAAAGCTGTGAATTGATGATATTCTATTGAGGATTGAGGATTGACAACTGATTGTTGAGGACTGATGGCTGAAGATGGAGGATTCAGGATTGAGGATTCAGGATTGAGGTTTGAGGATTGAGGATTGAGGATTGAGGATTGAGGATTGAAGATTGAGTATTGAGGATTGAGGATTGAGGATTGAACATTGTGTATTGAGGACTGAGGACTGAGGATTGAGGATTGAGAATTGACGATTGAGGATTGAGGATTGAGGATCGAGAATTGACGATTGAGAATTGAGGATTGAAGATTGAGGATTGGTTACTGAGGATTGAAGATTGAGTATTGAGGGTTGAGGATTGAGGATTGAGGATTGAGGATTGAAGATTGAGTATTGCGGATTGAAGACTGACGATTGAGGATTGAGAATTGAGGATTGAGTATTGGGGATTGAGGATTGAAGTTTGAGTATTGAGGATTGAAGGTTGAGGATTGAGGATTAAGGATTGAGGATTGAGGATTCAGGATTGAAGATTGAGGATTCGGTACTGAGGATTGAAGAATGAGGATTGAGGATTGAGGATTGAGGATTGAGTATTGAGGATTGAACATTGAGGGTTGAGGATTGAGGATTGACGATTAAGGATTTGGGACTGAGGATTGAAGATTGAGGATCGAGGGCTGAGGGTTGAGGATTGAGGTTTGAGGACTGAGGACTGAGGATTGAGGATTGAGAATTGAGGATTGAGGACAAATGATTGAAGATTGAAGATTGGGTATTGAGGATTGAAGAATGAGGATTGAGGATTGAGGATTGAGGATTGAGGATTGAAGATTGACGATTGAGGATTGAGGATTGAGGATTGAGTATTGAGGATTGAGGATTGAAGTCTGAGTATTGAGGATTGAAGGTTGAGGATTGAGGATTGAGGATTGAGGATTGAGGATTCAGGATTGAAGATTGAGGATTCGGTACTGAGGATTGAAGAATGAGGATTGAGTATTGAGGATTGGGGATTGAGTATTGAGGATTGAGGATTGAAGACTGAGTATTGAGGATTGAAGATTGAGGATTGAGGATTGAGGATTGAGGATTGAGGATTAAAGATTGAGGATTGGGGATTGAGGATTGACGATTGAGGATTGAGTATTGAGGATTGAGAATTGAGGATTGAGGATTGAAGATTGAGTATTGAGGATTGAAGGTTGAGGATTGGGGATTGAGGATTGAGGACTGACGATGAGGGCTGAGGGTTGAGGATTGAGGTTTGAGGACTGAGGACTGAGGATTGAGGATTGAGAATTGAGGATTGAGGATTGAGGATTGAAGATTGAGGATTGGATATTGAGGATTGAAGAATGAGGATTGAGGATTGAGGATTGAGGATTGAGGAATGAAGATTGAGGATTGAGGATTGAGAATTGAGGATTGAAGATTGAGTATTGAGGATTGAAGATTGAGGATTGAGGATTGAGGATTGAGTATTGAGGATTGAGGATTGAAGATTGAGTATTGAGGGTTGAAGATTGAGGATTGAGGTTTGGGGACTGAGGATTGAGGATTGAGGATTGAGGATTGAAGATTGACGACTGAGGATTGAAGATTGAGGATTGAAGGTTGAGGATTGGGTATTGCGGATTGAAGTTTGAAGGTTGAGGATTGAGGATTGAGGGTAGAAGATTAAGGATTGGGTATTGAGGATTGAAGAATGAGGATAGAGGATTGAGGATTGAGGACTGATGATTCAAGATTGAGTATTGAGGATTGGAGATTGAGGATTGAGGATTGAGGATTGGGGATTGAGGATTGAGGATTGAGTGTTGAAGATTGAGGATTGGGGATTGAGGATTGACGATTGAGTATTGAGGATTGAGGACTGAGGATTGACGATGAGGTCTGAGGGTTGAGGATTGAGGTTTGAGGACTGAGGACTGAGGATTGAGGATTGAGAATTGAGGATTGAGGATTGAGGATTGAAGATTGAGTATTGGGTATTGAGGATTGAAGGATGAGGATTGAAGATGGAGGATTGAGGATTGAGAATTGAGGATTGAGGATTGAGGATTGAAGATTGAGGATTGGGTATTGAGGATTGAAGATTGAGTATTGGGTATTGAGGATTGAAGAATGAGGGTTGAAGATTGAGGATTGAGGAATGAGAATTGAGGATTGAGGATCGAGGATTGAAGATTGAGGATTCGGTATTTAGGATTGAAGAATAAGGATTGAGGATTGAGGATTGAGGATTGAGGATTGAAGATTGAGTATTCAGGATTGGAGATTGACTATTGAGGATTGAGGATTGAGGATCGAGGATTGAGAGTTGAGGATTGAAAATTGAGTATTGAGGATTGATGATTGAGGCTTGGGGACTGAGTGTTGAGGATTGAGGTTTGAAGATTGAAGATTGGGGACTGAGTGTTGTGGGTTGAGTGTTGAGAATTGATGTTTGTGGATAGAGATTTGAAGATTGCAGGTTGAGTATTGAGTATTGAAAGCTGTGAATTGATGATATTCTATTGAGGATTGAGGATTGACAACTGATTGTTGAGGACTGATGGCTGAAGATGGAGGATTCAGGATTGAGGATTCAGGATTGAGGTTTGAGGATTGAGGATTGAGGATTGAGGATTGAGGATTGAAGATTGAGTATTGAGGATTGAGGATTGAGGATTGAAGATTGTGTATTGAGGACTGAGGACTGAGGATTGAGGATTGAGAATTGACGATTGAGGATTGAGGATTGAGGATCGAGAATTGACGATTGAGAATTGAGGATTGAAGATTGAGGATTGGTTACTGAGGATTGAAGATTGAGTATTGAGGGTTGAGGATTGAGGATTGAGGATTGAGGATTGAAGATTGAGTATTGAGGATTGAAGACTGACGATTGAGGATTGAGAATTGAGGATTGAGTATTGGGGATTGAGGATTGAAGTTTGAGTATTGAGGATTGAAGGTTGAGGATTGAGGATTAAGGATTGAGGATTGAGGATTCAGGATTGAAGATTGAGGATTCGGTACTGAGGATTGAAGAATGAGGATTGAGGATTGAGGATTGAGGATTGAGTATTGAGGATTGAACATTGAGGGTTGAGGATTGAGGATTGACGATTAAGGATTTGGGACTGAGGATTGAAGATTGAGGATCGAGGGCTGAGGGTTGAGGATTGAGGTTTGAGGACTGAGGACTGAGGATTGAGGATTGAGAATTGAGGATTGAGGACAAATGATTGAAGATTGAAGATTGGGTATTGAGGATTGAAGAATGAGGATTGAGGATTGAGGATTGAGGATTGAGGATTGAAGATTGACGATTGAGGATTGAGGATGGAGTATTGAGTATTGAGGATTGAGGATTGAAGTCTGAGTATTGAGGATTGAATGTTGAGGATTGAGGATTGAGGATTGAGGATTGAGGATTCAGGATTGAAGATTGAGGATTCGGTACTCAGGATTGAAGAATGAGGATTGAGTATTGAGGATTGGGGATTGAGTATTGAGGATTGAGGATTGAAGACTGAGTATTGAGGATTGAAGATTGAGGATTGAGGATTGAGGATTGAGGATTGAGGATTAAAGATTGAGGATTGGGGATTGAGGATTGACGATTGAGGATTGAGTATTGAGGATTGAGAATTGAGGATTGAGGATTGAAGATTGAGTATTGAGGATTGAAGGTTGAGGATTGGGGATTGAGGATTGAGGACTGACGATGAGGGCTGAGGGTTGAGGATTGAGGTTTGAGGACTGAGGACTGAGGATTGAGGTTTGAGGATTGAGGATTGAGGATTGAGGATTGAGGATTGAAGATTGAGTATTGAGGGTTGACGATTGACGATTGAGGATTGAGTATTGAGGATTGAGGATTGGGGATTGAATATTGAGGACTGAGTGTTGAGTGTTGAGTGATGAGAATTGATGTCTGTGGATAGAGGATTGAAGATTGCAGATTGAGTATTGAGTATTGAAAACTGTGAATTGAGGATATTCTATTGAGGATTGAGGATAGACAACTGATTGTTGAGGACTGAGGGCCGAAGATTGAGGATTCACGATTGAGGATTCAGAATTGAGGTTTGAGGACTGAGGATTAAGGATTGTAGATTGAGTAATGTGGATTGAAGATTGAGGATTGAGGATTGAGGATTGAGGATTGAGGATGAGTGCTGAGGGTTGATGATTGAGGTTTGAGGGCTGAGGACTGACGATTGAGGATTGAGAATTGAGGATTGAGGATTGAGGATTGAAGATTGAGGATTGGGTATTGAGGTTTGAAGAATGAGGATTGAGGATTGAGTATTGAGGATTAAGGATTGAAGATTGAGTATTGAGGATTGTAGACCGACGATTGAGGATTGAGGATTGAGGATTGAGGGATGAGGATTGAGGATTGAGGATTGAGGATTGAGAATTGAGGATTGCAGATTGAGTATTGAGGATTGAAGGTTGAGGGTTGAGGATTGAGGATTGAGTATTGAGGATTGAGGATTGAAGTTTGAGTATTGAGAGTTGAGGATTGAGGATTGAGGTTTGAGGGCTGAGGATTGAGTATTGAGGATTGAGGATTGAGGATTGAGGATTGAGGATTGAAGATTGAGGATTGGGTATTGCGGATTGAAGATTGAGGGTTGAGGATTGAGGATTGTGGATTGAGGATTGAGGGTAGAAGATTGAAAATTGATGATGGAAGATTGAGGATTGAGGATTGGGGGTTGTGGATTGAGGACGAGGACTGAGGGTTGAGTATTGATGTTTGAGGTCTGAGGATTGAGGACTGAGGATTGAGAATTGAGGACTGAAGGTTGAGGATTGTGAATTGAGGATTGAGGATTGAGGATTGAAAATTGAGTATTGGGTATTGAGGATTGAAGGATGAGGATTGAAGATTGGGGATTCAGGATTGAGAATTGAGGATTGAGGATTGAGGATTGAGGATTGAAGATTGAGGATTGGGTATTGAGGCTTGAAGATTGAGTATTGGATATTGAGGATTGAAGAATGAGGATTGAAGATTGAGGATTGAGGATTGAGAACTGAGGATTGAGCATCGAGGATTGAAGATTGAGGATTGGGTATTTAGGATTGAAGAACGAGGATTGAGGATTGAGGATTGAGGATTGAGGATTGAAGATTGAGTATTCAGGATTGGAGATTGACGATTCAAGATTGAGGATTGAGGATCGAGGATTGAGGATTGAGGATTGAAGGTTGAGTATTGAGGATTGAAGATTGAGGATTGGGGACTGAGTGTTGAGGATTGAGTGTTGAGAATTGATGTTTGTGGATAGAGATTTGAAGATTGCAGGTTGAGTATTGAGTATTGAAGGCTGTGAATTGATGATATTCTATTGAGGATTGAGGATTGAAAACTGATTGTTGAGGACTGATGGCGGAAGATTGAGGATTCAGGATTGAGGATTCAGGATTGAGGTTTGAGGATTGAGGATCGAGGATTGAGGATTGGGGATTGTAGATTGAGTATTGAGGGTTGACGGTTGACGATTGAGGATTGAGGATTGAGGATAGAGGATTGAGGATTGAATATTAATGACTGGGTGTTGAGGGTTGAGTGATGAGGATTGATGTTTGTGGATAGAGGTTTGAAGATTGCAGATTGAGTATTGATTATTGAAAACTGTGAATTGAGGATATTCTATTGAGGATTGAGGATTCACAACTTATTGTTGAGTACTGAGGGCCGAAGATTGAGGATTCAGGATTGAGGATTCAGAATTGAGGTTTGAGGACTGAGGATTGAGGATTGTAGATTGAGTATTGTGGATTGAAGATTGAGGATTGAGGATTGAGGATTGAGGATTGAGGATTGAGGATGAGTGCTGAGGGTTGATGATTGAGGTTTGAGGGCTGAGGACTGACGATTGAGGATTGAGAATTGAGGATTGAGGATTGAGGATTGAAGATTGAGGATTGGGTATTGAGGTTTGAAGAATGAGGATTGAGGATTGAGTATTGAGGATTAAGGATTGAAGATTGAGTATTGAGGATTGTAGACTGACGATTGAGGATTGAGGATTGAGGATTGAGGGATGAGGATTGAGGATTGAGGATTGAGGATTGAGAATTGAGGATTGAAGATTGAGTATTGACGATTGAAGGTTGAGGATTGAGGATTGAGGATTGAGTATTGAGGATTGAGGATTGAAGATTGAGTATTGAGGGTTGAGGATTGAGGATTGAGGTTTGAGGGCTGAGGATTGAGTATTGAGGATTGAGGATTGAGGATTGAGGATTGAGGATTGAAGATTGAGGATTGGGTATTGCGGATTGAAGAATTGAAGAAGATTGAGGGTTGAGGATTGAGGATTGTGGATTGAGGATTGAGGGTAGAAGATTGAAAATTGATGATGGAAGATTGAGGATTGAGGATTGGGGGTTGTGGATTGAGGACGAGGACTGAGGGTTGAGTATTGATGTTTGAGGTCTGAGGATTGGGGACTGAGGATTGAGAATTGAGGACTGAAGATTGAGGATTGTGAATTGCGGATTGATGATTGAGGATTGAGAATTGAGTATTGGGTATTGAGGATTGAAGGATGAGGATTGAAGATTGGGGATTGAGGATTGAGAATTGAGGATTGAGGATTGAGGATTGAGGATTGAAGATTGAGGATTGGGTATTGAGGCTTGAATATTGAGTATTGGATATTGAGGATTGAAGAATGAGGATTGAAGATTGAGGATTGAGGATTGAGAACTGAGGATTGAGCATCGAGGATTGAAGATTGAGGATTGGGTATTTAGGATTGAAGAACGAGGATTGAGGATTGAGGATTGAGGATTGAGGATTGAAGATTGAGTATTCAGGATTGGAGATTGACGATTCAAGATTGAGGATTGAGGATCGAGGATTGAGGATTGAGGATTGAAGGTTGAGTATTGAGGATTGAAGATTGAGGATTGGGGACTGAGTGTTGAGGATTGAGGCTTCAAGATTGAGGATTGGGGACTGAGTGTTGATGGTTGAGTGTTGAGAATTGATGTTTGTGGATAGAGATTTGAAGATCGCAGGTTGAGTATTGAGTATTGGAGGCTGTGGATTGATGATATTCTATTGAGGATTGAGGATTGAAAACTGATTGTTGAGGACTGATGGCGGAAGATTGAGGATTCAGGATTGAAGATTCAGGATTGAGGTTTGAGGATTGAGGATTGAGGATTGAGGATTGAGGATTGTAGATTGAGTATTGAGGGTTGACGGTTGACGATTGAGGATTGAGGATTGAGGATAGAGGATTGAGGATTGAATATTGAGGACTGAGTGTTGAGGGTTGAGTGATGAGAATTGATGTTTGTGGATAGAGGTTTGAAGATTGCAGATTGAGTATTGATTATTGAAAACTGTGAATTGAGGATATTCTATTGAGGATTGAGGATTCACAACTTATTGTTTAGGACTGAGGGCCGAAGATTGAGGATTCAGTATTGAGGATTCAGAATTGAGGTTTGAGGACTGAGGATTGAGAATTCTAGATTGAGTATTGTGGATTGAAGATTGAGGATTGAGGATTGAGGATTGAGGATTGAGGATTGAGGATGAGTGCTGAGGGTTGAGGATTGAGGTTTGAGGGCTGAGGACTGAAGATTGAGGATTGAGAATTGAGGATTGAGGATTGAGGATTGAAGATTGAGGATTTGGGACTGAGGATTGAGGATTGAAGATTGAGGATTGGGAATTGAGGATTGAAGATTGAGGATTCAGGATTGAGGATTCAGAATTGACGTTTGAGGACTGAGGATTGAGGACTGAAGGGTGAGTTTTGAGGATTGAAGATTGAGGATTGAGGATTGAGGATTGAGGATTGAGAATTGAAGATTGAGGATTGGGGACTGAGTGTTGAAGGTTGAAGATTGAGTATTGAGGATTGAGGATTGAGGATTGAGGATTGATGATTGAGGATTGAGGATTGCAGATTGGGTATTGAGGATTCAAGATTGAGGATTGAGGATTGAGGATTGAGGATTGAAGATTGAGTTTTGAGGATTGAAGACGGACGATTGAGGATTGAGGACTGAGGATTGAGTATTGAGGATTGAGGATTGAAGTTTGAGTATTGAGGATTGAGGGTTGAGTATTGAGGATTGAAGAATGAGGATTCAGGATTGAGGATTGAGGATTGAGGATTGAAGATTGTGTATTGAGGACTGAGGACTGAGGATTGAGGATTGAGAATTGACGATTGAGGATTGAGGATTGAGGATCGGGAATTGAGGATTGAGGATTGAGGATTGAAGATTGAGGATTGGTTATTGAGGATTGAAGATTGAGTATTGAGGATTGAGGATTGAGGACAGAGGATTGAAGATTGAGTATTGAGGATTGAAGACTGACGATTGAGGATTGAGAATTGAGGATTGAGTATTGAGGATTGAAGAATGAGGGTTGAAGATTGAGGATTGAGGAATGAGAATTGAGGATTGAGGATCGAGGATTGAAGATTGAGGATTGGGTATTTAGGATTGAAGAATGAGGATTGAGGATTGAGGATTGAGGATTGAGGATTGAGGATTGAGGATTGAAGATTGAGTATTCAGGATTGGAGATTGACTATTGAGGATTGAGGATTGAGGATCGAGGATTGAGAGTTGAGGATTGAAAATTGAGTATTGAGGATTGATGATTGAGGCTTGGGGACTGAGTGTTGAGGATTGAGGTTTGAAGATTGAAGATTGGGGACTGAGTGTTGAGGGTTGAGTGTTGAGAATTGATGTTTGTGGATAGAGATTTGAAGATTGCAGGTTGAGTATTGAGTATTGAAAGCTGTGAATTGATGATATTCTATTGAGGATTGAGGATTGACAACTGATTGTTGAGGACTGATGGCTGAAGATGGAGGATTCAGGATTGAGGATTCAGGATTGAGGTTTGAGGATTGAGGATTGAGGATCGAGGATTGAGGATTGAAGATTGAGTATTGAGGGTTGACGATTGACGATTGAGGATTGAGTATTGAGGATTGAGGATTGGGGATTGAATACTGAGGACTGAGTGTTGAGTGTTGAGTGATGAGAATTGATGTCTGTGGATAGAGGATTGAAGTTTGCAGATTGTGTATTGAGTATTGAAAACTATGAATTGAGGATATTCTATTGAGGATTGAGGATTGACAACTGATTGTTGATGACTGAGGGCCGAAGATTGAGGATTCAGGGTGGAGGATTCAGAATTGAGGTTTGAGGACTGAGGATTGAGGATTGTAGATTGAGTATTGTGGATTGAAGATTGAGGATTGAGGATTGAGGATTGAGGATTGAGGATGAGTGCTGAGGGTTGATGATTGAGGTTTGAAGGCTGAGGACTGACGATTGAGGATTGAGAATTGAGGATTGAGGATTGAGGATTGAAGATTGAGGATTGGGTATTGAGGTTTGAAGAATGAGGATTGAGGATTGAGTATTGAGGATTAAGGATTGAAGATTGAGTATTGAGGATTGTAGACTGACGATTGAGGATTGAGGATTGAGGATTGAGGATCGAAGATTGAGGATTGGGTATTGAGGATTGAAGATTGAGGATTGAGGATTGAGTATTGAGGATTGAGGATTGAAGTTTGAGTATTGAGGATTGAAGGTTGAGGATTGAGGATTGAGGATTGAGGATTGAGGATGAGGGCTGAGGGTTGAGGATTGAGGTTTGAGGTCTGAGGATTGTGGATTGATGATTGAGAATTGAGGATTGAGGATTGAGGATTGAAGACTGAGGATTGGGTATTGAGGATTGAAGTACGAGGATTGAGGATTGAGGATTGAGGATTGAGGATTGAGGATTGAAGGTTGAGTATTGAGGATTGAAGATTGATGGTTGAGGATTGAGGATTGAAGATTGAGGATTTGGGACTGAGGATTGAGGATTGAGTATCGAGGATTGAAGATCGAGGATTGAGGATTGAGGATTGGGGATTGAGGATTGAAGATTGAGGATTGGGGACTGAGTGTTGAGGTTTGAAGGTTGAGTATTGAGTATTGAGGATTGAGGATTGAAGATTGAGGATTGAGGTTTGCGGATGAGGGCTGAGGGTTGAGGATTGAGGTTTGAGGACTGAGGACTGAGGATTGAGGATTGAGAATTGAGGATTGAGGACTAGTGATTGAAGATTGAAGATTGGGTATTGAGGATTGAAGAATGAGGATTGAGGATTGAGGATTGAGGATTGAGGATTGAAGATTGAGTATTGAGGATTGACGATTGAGGATTGGGTATTGCGGATTGAGGATTGAGGATTGAGGATTGAGGATTGAAGATTGAATATTGATGATTGAAGATTGAGGATTGAGGATTGAGGGTTGTGGATTGAGGACGAGGACTGAGGGTTGAGTATTGATGTTTGAGGACTGAGGATTGTGGATTGAGGATTGAGAATTGAGGATTGAGGATTGAGGATTGAGAATTGAGGATTGAGGATTGAGGATTGAAGATTGAGGATTTGGGACTGAGGATTGAGGATTGAAGATTGAGGATTGGGAATTGAGGATTGAAGATTGAGGATTCAGGATTGAGGATTCAGAATTGACGTTTGAGGACTGAGGATTGAGGACTGAAGGGTGAGTTTTGAGGATTGAAGATTGAGGATTGAGGATTGAGGATTGAGGATTGAGAATTGAAGATTGAGGATTGGGGACTGAGTGTTGAAGGTTGAAGATTGAGTATTGAGGATTGAGGATTGAGGATTGAGGATTGATGATTGAGGATTGAGGATTGCCGATTGGGTATTGAGGATTCAAGATTGAGGATTGAGGATTGAGGATTGAGGATTGAAGATTGAGTTTTGAGGATTGAAGACGGACGATTGAGGATTGAGGACTGAGGATTGAGTATTGAGGATTGAGGATTGAAGTTTGAGTATTGAGGATTGAGGGTTGAGTATTGAGGATTGAAGAATGAGGATTCAGGATTGAGGATTGAGGATTGAGGATTGAAGATTGTGTATTGAGGACTGAGGACTGAGGATTGAGTATTGAGAATTGACGATTGAGGATTGAGGATTGAGGATCGGGAATTGAGGATTGAGGATTGAGGATTGAAGATTGAGGATTGGTTATTGAGGATTGAAGATTGAGTATTGAGGATTGAGGATTGAGGACAGAGGATTGAAGATTGAGTATTGAGGATTGAAGACTGACGATTGAGGATTGAGAATTGAGGATTGAGTATTGAGGATTGAAGAATGAGGGTTGAAGATTGAGGATTGAGGAATGAGAATTGAGGATTGAGGATCGAGGATTGAAGATTGAGGATTGGGTATTTAGGATTGAAGAATGAGGATTGAGGATTGAGGATTGAGGATTGAGGATTGAGGATTGAAGATTGAGTATTCAGGATTGGAGATTGACTATTGAGGATTGAGGATTGAGGATCGAGGATTGAGAGTTGAGGATTGATGATTGAGGCTTGGGGACTGAGTGTTGAGGATTGAGGTTTGAAGATTGAAGATTGGGGACTGAGTGTTGAGGGTTGAGTGTTGAGAATTGATGTTTGTGGATAGAGATTTGAAGATTGCAGGTTGAGTATTGAGTATTGAAAGCTGTGAATTGATGATATTCTATTGAGGATTGAGGATTGACAACTGATTGTTGAGGACTGATGGCTGAAGATGGAGGATTCAGGATTGAGGATTCAGGATTGAGGTTTGAGGATTGAGGATTGAGGATCGAGGATTGAGGATTGAAGATTGAGTATTGAGGGTTGACGATTGACGATTGAGGATTGAGTATTGAGGATTGAGGATTGGGGATTGAATACTGAGGACTGAGTGTTGAGTGTTGAGTGATGAGAATTGATGTCTGTGGATAGAGGATTGAAGATTGCAGATTGTGTATTGAGTATTGAAAACTATGAATTGAGGATATTCTATTGAGGATTGAGGATTGACAACTGATTGTTGATGACTGAGGGCCGAAGATTGAGGATTCAGGATTGAGGATTCAGAATTGAGGTTTGAGGACTGAGGATTGAGGATTGTAGATTGAGTATTGTGGATTGAAGATTGAGGATTGAGGATTGAGGATTGAGGATTGAGGATGAGTGCTGAGGGTTGATGATTGAGGTTTGAAGGCTGAGGACTGACGATTGAGGATTGAGAATTGAGGATTGAGGATTGAGGATTGAAGATTGAGGATTGGGTATTGAGGTTTGAAGAATGAGGGTTGAGGATTGAGTATTGAGGATTAAGGATTGAAGATTGAGTATTGAGGATTGTAGACTGACGATTGAGGATTGAGGATTGAGGATTGAGGATTGAAGATTGAGGATTGGGTATTGAGGATTGAAGATTGAGGATTGAGGATTGAGTATTGAGGATTGAGGATTGAAGTTTGAGTATTGAGGATTGAAGGTTGAGGATTGAGGATTGAGGATTGAGGATTGAGGATTGAGGATGAGGGCTGAGGGTTGAGGATTGAGGTTTGAGGTCTGAGGATTGTGGATTGATGATTGAGAATTGAGGATTGAGGATTGAGGATTGAAGACTGAGGATTGGGTATTGAGGATTGAAGTACGAGGATTGAGAATTGAGGATTGAGGACTAGTGATTGAAGATTGAAGATTGGGTATTGAGGATTGAAGAATGAGGATTGAGGATTGAGTATTGAGAATTGACGATTGAGGATTGAGGATTGAGGATCGAGAATTGAGGATTGAGGATTGAGGATTGAAGATTGAGGATTGGTTATTGAGGATTGAAGATTGAGTATTGAGGATTGAGGATTGAGTATTGAGGATTGAAGATTGAGTATTGAGGATTGACGACTGACGATTGAGGATTGAGAATTGAGGATTGAGTATTGAGGATTGAGGATTGAAGTTTGAGTATTGAGGAATGAAGGTTGAGGACTGAGGATTGAGGATGGAGGATTGAGGATGAGGGCTGAGGGTTGAGGATTGAGGTTTGAGGACTGAGGACTGAGGATTGAGGACAGAGAATTCAGGATTGAGGATTGAGGATTCAGGATTGAGGATTGGGTACTGAGGATTGAAGAATGAGGATTGAGGATTGAGTATTGAGGATTGAGGATTGAAGATTGACGGTTGAGGATTGAGGATTGAAGATTGAGGATTTGGGACTGAGGATTGAGGATTGAAGATTGAGGATTGGGGATTGATGGTTGAAGATTGAGGATTCAGGACTGAGGATTCAGAATTGACGTTTGAGGACTGAGGATTGAGGATTGAAGGTTGCGTTTTGAGGATTCAAGATTGAGGATTGAGGATTGAGGATTGAGGATTGAGAATTGAAGATTGAGGATTGTGGACTGAGTGTTGAGGGTTGAAGATTGAGTATTGAGCATTGAGGATTGAGGATTGAGGATTGATGATTGAGGATTGAGGATTGCAGATTGAGTATTGAGGATTCAAGATTGAGGATTGAGGATTGAGGATTGAGGATTGAGAATTGAGGATTGAAGGTTGAGTATTGAGGATTGAAGATTGATGGTTGAGGATTGAGGATTGAAGATTGAGGATTTGGGACTGTGGATTGAGGATTGAGTATCGAGGATTGAAGATCGAGGATTGAGGATTGAGGATTGGGGATTGAGGATTGAAGATTGAGGATTGGGGACTGAGTGTTGAGGTTTGAAGGTTGAGTATTGAGGATTGAGGATTGAGGATTGAAGATTGAGGATTGAGGATTGAGGATGAGGGCTGAGGGTTGAGGATTGAGGTTTGAGGACTGAGGACTGAGGATTGAAGATTGAGAATTGAGGATTGAGGACTAGTGATTGAAGATTGAAGATTGGGTATTGAGGATTGAAGAATGAGGATTGAGGATTGAGGATTGAGGATTGAGGATTGAGGATTGAAGATGGAGTATTGAGGATTGAAGATTGAGGATTGGGTATTGCGGATTGAGGATTGAGGATTGAGGATTGAGGATTGAAGATTGAATATTGATGATTGAAGATTGAGGATTGAGGATTGAGGGTTGTGGATTGAGGACGAGGACTGAGGGTTGAGTATTGATGTTTGAGGACTGAGGATTGTGGATTGAGGATTGAGAATTGAGGATTGAGGATTGAGGATTGAAGATTGAGGATTGGGTATTGAGGATTGAAGTATGAGGATTGAGGATTGAGGATTGAGGATTGAGGATTGAGGATTGAAGATTGAGTATTGAGGATTGAAGATTGATGGTTGAAGATTGAGGATTGAAGATTGAGGATTTGGGACTGAGGATTGAGGATTGAGGATCGAGGATTGAAGATTGAGGATTGAGGATTGAGGATTGGTGATTGAGGATTGAAGATTGAGGATTGGGGATTTAGGATTGAAGATTGAGGATTCAGGATTGAGGATTCAGGATTGAGGTTTGAGGATTGAGGATTGAGGATCGAGGATTCAGGATTGAAGATTGAGTATTGAGGGTTGACGATTGACGATTGAGGATTGAGTATTGAGGATTGAGGATTGGGGATTGAATATTGAGGACTGAGTGTTGAGTGTTGAGTGATGAGAATTGATGTCTGTGGATAGAGGATTGAAGATTGCAGATTGTGTATTGAGTATTGAAAACTGTGAATTGAGGATATTCTATTGAGGATTGAGGATTGACAACTGATTGTTGAGGACTGAGGGCCGAAGATTGAGGATTCAGGATTGAGGATTCAGAATTGAGGTTTGAGGACTGAGGATTGAGGATTGTATATTGAGTATTGTGGATTGAAGGTTGAGGATTGAGGATTGAGGATTGAGGATTGAGGATGAGTGCTGAGGGTTGATGATTGAGGTTTGAAGGCTGAGGACTGACGATTGAGGATTGAGAATTGAGGATTGAGGATTGAGGATTGAAGATTGAGGATTGGGTATTGAGGTTTGAAGAATGAGGATTGAGGATTGAGTATTGAGGATTAAGGATTGAAGATTGAGTATTGAGGATTGTAGACTGACGATTGAGGATTGAGGATTGAGGATTGAGGATTGAGGATTGAGTATTGAGGATTGAGGATTGAAGTTTGAGTATTGAGGATTGAAGGTTGAGGATTGAGGATTGAGGATTGAGGATTGAGGATTGAGGATGAGGGCTGAGGGTTGAGGATTGAGGTTTGAGGTCTGAGGATTGTGGATTGATGATTGAGAATTGAGGATTGAGGATTGAGGATTGAAGACTGAGGATTGGGTATTGAGGATTGAAGTACGAGGATTGAGAATTGAGGATTGAGGACTAGTGATTGAAGATTGAAGATTGGGTATTGAGGATTGAAGAATGAGGATTGAGGATTGAGTATTGAGAATTGACGATTGAGGATTGAGGATTGAGGATCGAGAATTGAGGATTGAGGATTGAGGATTGAAGATTGAGGATTGGTTATTGAGGATTGAAGATTGAGTATTGAGGATTGAGGATTGAGTATTGAGGATTGAAGATTGAGTATTGAGGATTGACGACTGACGATTGAGGATTGAGAATTGAGGATTGAGTATTGAGGATTGAGGATTGAAGTTTGAGTATTGAGGAATGAAGGTTGAGGACTGAGGATTGAGGATGGAGGATTGAGGATGAGGGCTGAGGGTTGAGGATTGAGGTTTGAGGACTGAGGACTGAGGATTGAGGACAGAGAATTCAGGATTGAGGATTGAGGATTGGGGATTGAGGATTGGGTACTGAGGATTGAAGAATGAGGATTGAGGATTGAGTATTGAGGATTGAGGATTGAAGATTGACGGTTGAGGATTGAGGATTGAAGATTGAGGATTTGGGACTGAGGATTGAGGATTGAAGATTGAGGATTGGGGATTGATGGTTGAAGATTGAGGATTCAGGACTGAGGATTCAGAATTGACGTTTGAGGACTGAGGATTGAGGATTGAAGGTTGCGTTTTGAGGATTCAAGATTGAGGATTGAGGATTGAGGATTGAGGATTGAGAATTGAAGATTGAGGATTGTGGACTGAGTGTTGAGGGTTGAAGATTGAGTATTGAGCATTGAGGATTGAGGATTGAGGATTGATGATTGAGGATTGAGGATTGCAGAGTGAGTATTGAGGATTCAAGATTGAGGATTGAGGATTGAGGATTGAGGATTGAGAATTGAGGATTGAAGGTTGAGTATTGAGGATTGAAGATTGATGGTTGAGGATTGAGGATTGAAGATTGAGGATTTGGGACTGTGGATTGAGGATTGAGTATCGAGGATTGAAGATCGAGGATTGAGGATTGAGGATTGGGGATTGAGGATTGAAGACTGAGGATTGGGGACTGAGTGTTGAGGTTTGAA
Source organism: Calliopsis andreniformis (assembly GCF_051401765.1). Lineage (NCBI taxonomy): Eukaryota > Metazoa > Arthropoda > Insecta > Hymenoptera > Andrenidae > Calliopsis > Calliopsis andreniformis. The sequence continues at coordinate 392,256 of NW_027480649.1, read as the reverse complement.
GGTTGAGTATTGAGGATTGAGGATTGAGGATTGAAGATTGAGGATTGAGGATTGAGGATGAGGGCTGAGGGTTGAGGATTGAGGTTTGAGGACTGAGGACTGAGGATTGAAGATTGAGAATTGAGGATTGAGGACTAGTGATTGAAGATTGAAGATTGGGTATTGAGGATTGAAGAATGAGGATTGAGGATTGAGGATTGAGGATTGAGGATTGAGGATTGAAGATGGAGTATTGAGGATTGAAGATTGAGGATTGGGTATTGCGGATTGAGGATTGAGGATTGAGGATTGAGGATTGAAGATTGAATATTGATGATTGAAGATTGAGGATTGAGGATTGAGGTTTGTGGATTGAGGACGAGGACTGAGGGTTGAGTATTGATGTTTGAGGACTGAGGATTGTGGATTGAGGATTGAGAATTGAGGATTGAGGATTGAGGATTGAAGATTGAGGATTGGGTATTGAGGATTGAAGTATGAGGATTGAGGATTGAGGATTGAGGATTGAGGATTGAGGATTGAAGATTGAGTATTGAGGATTGAAGATTGATGGTTGAAGATTGAGGATTGAAGATTGAGGATTTGGGACTGAGGATTGAGGATTGAGGATCGAGGATTGAAGATTGAGGATTGAGGATTGAGGATTGGTGATTGAGGATTGAAGATTGAGGATTGGGGATTTAGGATTGAAGATTGAGGATTCAGTATTGAGGATTCAGAATTGAGGTTTGAGGACTGAGGATTGAGGATTGAAGATTGAGTATTGAGGATTGAGGATTGAGGATTGAGGATTGAGGATTGAAGATTGAGGATTGAGGATTGAGGATGAGGGCTGAGGTTTGAGGATTGAGGTTTGAGGACTGAGGACTGAGGATTGAGGATTGAGAATTGAGGATTGAGGATTGAGGATTGAAGATTGAGGATTGGGTATTGAGGATTGAAGAATGAGGATTGAGGATTGAGGATTGAGAATTGAAGATTGAGTATTGATGATTGAAGTCTGACGATTGAGGATTGAGGATTGTGGATTGAGTATTGAGGACTGAGGATTGAAGATTGAGTATTGAGGATTGAAGATTGAGGATTAAGGATTGAGAATTGAGGATTGAGGATTGAAGGTTGAGTTTTGAGGATTGAAGATTGAGGATTTAGGATTGAGGATTGAGGATTGAGGATTGAAGATTAAGGATTGGGGACTGAGTGTTGAGGGCTGAATATTGAGTATTGAGGATTGAGGATTGAGGATTGAAGATTGAGGATTGAGGATTGAGGATGAGGACTGAGGGTTGAGGATTGAGGTTTGAGGACTGAGGACTGAGGATTGAGGATTGAGAATTGAGGATTGAGGACTAATGATTGAAGATTGAAGATTGGGTATTGAGGATTGAAGAATGAGGGTTGAGGATTGAGGATTGAGGATTGAGGATTGAAGATTGAGTATTGAGGATTGAAGACTGACGATTGAGGATTGGGTATTGAGGATTGAACATTGAGGATTGAGGGGTGAGGATTGAGTATTGAGGATTGAGGATTGAAGAATGAATATTGATGAATGAAGATTGGCGATTGAGGATTGAGGGTTGTGGATTGAGGACGTGGACTGAGGATTGAGTATTGATGTTTGAAGTATGAGGATCGAGGATTCACGATTGAGAATTGAGGATTGAGGATTGAAGATTGAGGATTCGGTATTGAGGATTGAAGAATGAGGATTGAGGATTGAGGATTGAGGATTGAGGATTGCAGATTGAGTATTGAGGATTGAAGATTGAGGATTGAGCATTGAGGATTGAGGATTGAGGATTGAGGATTGAGGATTGAGGATTGAGGATTGAGGATTGAATATTGAGTAATGAGGATTGAAGATTGAGGATTGAGGATTGAGGATTGAGGATTGAGGATTGAGGATTGAGGGTTAAAGATTGAAGATTGATGATTGAAGATTGAGGATTGAGGGTTGTGGATTGAGGACGAGAACTGAGGGTTGAGTATTGATGCTTGAAGTATGAGGGTTGAGGATTCAGGATTGAGAATTGGGGATTCAGGATTGAGGATTGAAGACTGAGTATTGAGGATTGAGGATTGAGGATTGAAGATTGAGTATTGTGTATTGAGGATTGAAGGTTGAGTATTGAGGATAGAGGACTGAGGATTGACGATGAGGGCTGACGGTTGAGGATTGAGGTTTGAGGACTGAGGACTGAGGATTGAGGATTGAGAATTGAGGATTGAGGATTGAGGATTGAAGATTGAGTATTGTGTATTGAGGATTGAGGATTGAGGATTGGGTATTGAGGATTGAAGTATGAGGATTGAGGATTGAGGATTGAGGATTGAGGATTGAGGATTGAAGATTGAGTATTGAGGATTGAAGATTGATGGTTGAAGATTGAGGATTGAAGATTGAGGATTTGGGACTGAGGATTGAGGATTGAGGATCGAGGATTGAAGATTGAGGATTGAGGATTGAGGATTGGTGATTGAGGATTGAAGATTGAGGATTGGGGATTTAGGATTGAAGATTGAGGATTCAGTATTGAGGATTCAGAATTGAGGTTTGAGGACTGAGGATTGAGGATTGAAGATTGAGTATTGAGGATTGAGGATTGAGGATTGAGGATTGAGGATTGAAGATTGAGGATTGAGGATTGAGGATGAGGGCTGAGGTTTGAGGATTGAGGTTTGAGGACTGAGGACTGAGGATTGAGGATTGAGAATTGAGGATTGAGGATTGAGGATTGAAGATTGAGGATTGGGTATTGAGGATTGAAGAATGAGGATTGAGGATTGAGGATTGAGAATTGAAGATTGAGTATTGATGATTGAAGTCTGACGATTGAGGATTGAGGATTGAGGATTGAGTATTGAGGACTGAGGATTGAAGATTGAGTATTGAGGATTGAAGATTGAGGATTGAGGTTTGGGGACTGAGGATTGAGGATTGAGGATTGAGGATTGAGGATTGAGGATTGAGTATTGAGGATTGAACATTGAGGACTGGGTATCGCGGATTGAACATTGAGGATTGAGGATTGAGGATTGAGTATTGAGTATTGAGGACTGAAGATTGTATATTGATGATTGAAGATTGAGGATTGGGGAATGAGGGTTGTGGATTGAGGACGAGGACTGAGGGTTGAGTATTGATGTTTGAGGTCTGAGGATCGCGGATTGAGGATTGAGAATTGACGATTGAGGATTGAGGATTGAAGATTGAGGATTGGGTATTGAGGATTGAAGGATGAGGATTCAGGATTGAGAATTGAGGATTGAGGAATGAAGATTGAGGATTAAGGATTGAGAATTGAGGATTGAGGATTGAAGGTTGAGTTTTGAGGATTGAAGTTTGAGGATTTAGGATTGAGGATTGAGGATTGAGGATTGAAGATTAAGGATTGGGGACTGAGTGTTGAGGGCTGAATATTGAGTATTGAGGATTGAGGATTGAGGATTGAAGATTGAGGATTGAGGATTGAGGATGAGGACTGAGGGTTGAGGATTGAGGTTTGAGGACTGAGGACTGAGGATTGAGGATTGAGAATTGAGGATTGAGGACTAATGATTGAAGATTGAAGATTGGGTATTGAGGATTGAAGAATGAGGATTGAGGATTGAGGATTGAGGATTGAGGATTGAAGATTGAGTATTGAGGATTGAAGACTGACGATTGAGGATTGGGGATCGAGGATTGAGGATTGAAGATTGAGGATTGGGTATTGAGGATTGAACATTGAGGATTGAGGGGTGAGGATTGAGTATTGAGGATTGAGGATTGAAGAATGAATATTGATGAATGAAGATTGACGATTGAGGATTGAGGGTTGTGGATTGAGGACGTGGACTGAGGATTGAGTATTGATGTTTGAAGTATGAGGATCGAGGATTCACGATTGAGAATTGAGGATTGAGGATTGAAGATTGAGGATTCGGTATTGAGGATTGAAGAATGAGGATTGAGGATTGAGGATTGAGGATTGAGGATTGCAGATTGAGTATTGAGGATTGAAGATTGAGGATTGAGCATTGAGGATTGAGGATTGAGGATTGAGGATTGAGGATTGAGGATTGAGGATTGATGATTGAATATTGAGTAATGAGGATTGAAGATTGAGGATTGAGAATTGAGGATTGAGGATTGAGGATTGAGGGTTAAAGATTGAAGATTGATGATTGAAGATTGAGGATTGAGGGTTGTGGATTGAGGACGAGAACTGAGGGTTGAGTATTGATGCTTGAAGTATGAGGGTTGAGGATTCAGGATTGAGAATTGGGGATTCAGGATTGAGGATTGAAGACTGAGTATTGAGGATTGAGGATTGAGGATTGAAGATTGAGTATTGTGTATTGAGGATTGAAGGTTGAGTATTGAGGATAGAGGACTGAGGATTGACGATGAGGGCTGACGGTTGAGGATTGAGGTTTGAGGACTGAGGACTGAGGATTGAGGATTGAGAATTGAGGATTGAGGATTGAGGATTGAAGATTGAGTATTGTGTATTGAGGATTGAGGATTGAGAATTGAGAATTGAGGATTGAAGATTGAGTATTGAGGATTGAAGATTAAGGATTGAGGATTGAGGATTGAGTATTGAGGATTGAGGATTGAAGATTGAGTATTGAGGGTTGAAGATTGAGGATTGAGGTTTGGGGTCTGAGGATTGAGGATTGAGGATTGAGGATTGAAGATTGACGATTGACGATTGAGGATTGAGGATTGAGAATTGAGGATTGATGATTGAGGATTGAGGATTGAGTATTGAGGATTGGAGATTGAGGATTGAGGTTTGGGGACTGAGGATTGAGGATTGAGGATTGAGGATTGAGGATTGAGGATTGAGTATTGAGGATTGAACATTGAGGACTGGGTATCGCGGATTGAACATTGAGGATTGAGGATTGAGGATTGAGGATTGAGGATTGCAGATTGAGTATTGAGGATTCAAGATTGAGGATTGAGGATTGAGGATTGAGGATTGAGGATTGAAGATTGAGTATTGAGGATTGAAGACTGACGATTGAGGATTGAGGATTGAGGATTGAGTATTGAGGATTGAGGATTGAAGTTTGAGTATTGAGGATTGAAGGTTGAGGATTGAGGATTGAGGATTGAGGATTGAGGATGAGGGCTGAGGGTTGAGGATTGAGGTTTGAGGTCTGAGGATTGTGGATTGATGATTGAGAATTGAGGATTGAGGATTGAGGATTGAAGACTGAGGATTGGGTATTGAGGATTGAAGTACGAGGATTGAGGATTGAGGATTGAGGATTGAGAATTGAGGATTGAAGGTTGAGTATTGAGGATTGAAGATTGATGGTTGAGGATTGAGGATTGAAGATTGAGGATTTGGGACTGTGGATTGAGGATTGAGTATCGAGGATTGAAGATCGAGGATTGAGGATTGAGGATTGGGGATTGAGGATTGAAGATTGAGGATTGGGGACTGAGTGTTGAGGTTTGAAGGTTGAGTATTGAGGATTGAGGATTGAGGATTGAAGATTGAGGATTGAGGATTGAGGATGAGGGCTGAGGGTTGAGGATTGAGGTTTGAGGACTGAGGACTGAGGATTGAAGATTGAGAATTGAGGATTGAGGACTAGTGATTGAAGATTGAAGATTGGGTATTGAGGATTGAAGAATGAGGATTGAGGATTGAGGATTGAGGATTGAGGATTGAGGATTGAAGATTGAGTATTGAGGATTGAAGATTGAGGATTGGGTATTGCGGATTGAGGATTGAGGATTGAGGATTGAGGATTGAAGATTGAATATTGATGATTGAAGATTGAGGATTGAGGATTGAGGGTTGTGGATTGAGGACGAGGACTGAGGGTTGAGTATTGATGTTTGAGGACTGAGGATTGTGGATTGAGGATTGAGAATTGAGGATTGAGGATTGAGGATTCAAGATTGAGGATTGGGTATTGAGGATTGAAGTATGAGGATTGAGGATTGAGGATTGAGGATTGAGGATTGAGGATTGAAGATTGAGTATTGAGGATTGAAGATTGATGGTTGAAGATTGAGGATTGAAGATTGAGGATTTGGGACTGAGGATTGAGGATTGAGGATCGAGGATTGAAGATTGAGGATTGAGGATTGAGGATTGGTGATTGAGGATTGAAGATTGAGGATTGGGGATTTAGGATTGAAGATTGAGGATTCAGTATTGAGGATTCAGAATTGAGGTTTGAGGACTGAGGATTGAGCATTGAAGATTGAGTATTGAGGATTGAGGATTGAGGATTGAGGATTGAGGATTGAAGATTGAGGATTGAGGATTGAGGATGAGGGCTGAGGTTTGAGGATTGAGGTTTGAGGACTGAGGACTGAGGATTGAGGATTGAGAATTGAGGATTGAGGATTGAGGATTGAAGATTGAGGATTGGGTATTGAGGATTGAAGAATGAGGATTGAGGATTGAGGATTGAGAATTGAAGATTGAGTATTGATGATTGAAGTCTGACGATTGAGGATTGAGGATTGAGGATTGAGTATTGAGGACTGAGGATTGAAGATTGAGTATTGAGGATTGAAGATTGAGGATTGAGGTTTGGGGACTGAGGATTGAGGATTGAGGATTGAGGATTGAGGATTGAGGATTGAGTATTGAGGATTGAACATTGAGGACTGGGTATCGCGGATTGAACATTGAGGATTGAGGATTGAGGATTGAGTATTGAGTATTGAGGACTGAAGATTGTATATTGATGATTGAAGATTGAGGATTGGGGAATGAGGGTTGTGGATTGAGGACGAGGACTGAGGGTTGAGTATTGACGTTTGAGGTCTGAGGATCGCGGTTTGAGGATTGAGAATTGACGATTGAGGATTGAGGATTGAAGATTGAGGATTGGGTATTGAGGATTGAAGGATGAGGATTCAGGATTGAGAATTGAGGATTGAGGAATGAAGATTGAGGATTAAGGATTGAGAATTGAGGATTGAGGATTGAAGGTTGAGGTTTGAGGATTGAAGATTGAGGATTTAGGATTGAGGATTGAGGATTGAGGATTGAAGATTAAGGATTGGGGACTGAGTGTTGAGGGCTGAATATTGAGTATTGAGGATTGAGGATTGAGGATTGAAGATTGAGGATTGAGGATTGAGGATGAGGACTGAGGGTTGAGGATTGAGGTTTGAGGACTGAGGACTGAGGATTGAGGATTGAGAATTGAGGATTGAGGACTAATGATTGAAGATTGAAGATTGGGTATTGAGGATTGAAGAATGAGGATTGAGGATTGAGGATTGAGGATTGAGGATTGAAGATTGAGTATTGAGGATTGAAGACTGACGATTGAGGATTGGGGATCGAGGATTGAGGATTGATGATTGAGGATTGGGTATTGAGGATTGAACATTGAGGATTGAGGGGTGAGGATTGAGTATTGAGGATTGAGGATTGAAGAATGAATATTGATGAATGAAGATTGACGATTGAGGATTGAGGGTTGTGGATTGAGGACGTGGACTGAGGATTGAGTATTGATGTTTGAAGTATGAGGATCGAGGATTCACGATTGAGAATTGAGGATTGAGGATTGAAGATTGAGGATTCGGTATTGAGGATTGAAGAATGAGGATTGAGGATTGAGGATTGAGGATTGAGGATTGCAGATTGAGTATTGAGGATTGAAGATTGAGGATTGGGCATTGAGGATTGAGGATTGAGGATTGAGGATTGAGGATTGAGGATTGAGGATTGAATATTGAGTAATGAGGATTGAAGATTGAGGATTGAGGATTGAGGATTGAGGATTGAGGATTGAGGGTTAAAGATTGAAGATTGATGATTGAAGATTGAGGATTGAGGGTTGTGGATTGAGGACGAGAACTGAGGGTTGAGTATTGATGCTTGAAGTATGAGGATTGAGGATTCAGGATTGAGAATTGAGGATTCAGGATTGAGGATTGAAGACTGAGTATTGAGGATTGAGGATTGAGGATTGAAGATTGAGTATTGTGTATTGAGGATTGAAGGTTGAGTATTGAGGATAGAGGACTGAGGATTGACGATGAGGGCTGACGGTTGAGGATTGAGGTTTGAGGACAGAGGACTGAGGATTGAGGATTGAGAATTGAGGATTGAAGATTGAGGATTGAAGATTGAGTATTGTGTATTGAGGATTGAGGATTGAGAATTGAGGATTGAATATTGAGTATTGAGGATTGAAGGTTGAGGATTGAGGATTGAGGATTGAGTATTGAGGATTGAGGATTGAAGATTGAGTATTGAGTGTTGAAGATTGAGGATTGAGGATTGAGGGTTGTGGATTGAGGACGAGGACTGAGGGTTGAGTATTGATGTTTGAGGTCTCAGGATTGTGGATTGAGGATTGAGAATTGAGGATTGAGGATTGAGGATTGAAGATTGAGGATTGAGGATTGAGGATTGAGGATTGAGGATTGAATATTGATTATTGAGGATTGAAGATTGATGGTTGAGGATTGAGGATTGAAGATTGAGGATTTGGGACTGAGGATTGAGGATTGAGTATCGAGGATTGAAGATTGAGGATTGAGGATTGAGGATTGGGGATTGAGGATTGAAGACTGAGGATTGGGGATTTAGGATTGAAGATTGAGGATTCAGGATTGAGGATTCAGAATTGAGGTTTGAGGATTGACGATTGAGGATTGAAGATTGAGGATTGAGGATTGAGGATGAGGGCTGACGGTTGAGGGTTGAGGGTTGAGGACTGAGGACTGAGGATTGAGGATTGAGAATTGAGGATTGAGGATTGAGGATTGAAGATTGAGGATTGAGTATTGAGGATTGAAGAATGAGGATTGAGGATTGAGGATTGAGGATTGAGGATTGAGTATTGATGATTGAAGACTGACGATTGAGGATTGAGGATTGAGGATTGAGTATTGAGGACTGAGGATTGAAGATTGAGTATTGAGGATTGAAGATTGAGGATTGAGGTTTGGGGACTGAGGATTGAGGATTGAGGATTGAGGATTGAGGATTGAGGATTGAGTATTGAGGATTGAACATTGAGGACTGGGTATCGCGGATTGAACATTGAGGATTGAGGATTGAGGATTGAGTATTGAGTATTGAGGACTGAAGATTGTATATTGATGATTGAAGATTGAGGATTGGGGAATGAGGGTTGTGGATTGAGGACGAGGACTGAGGGTTGAGTATTGATGTTTGAGGTCTGAGGATCGCGGATTGAGGATTGAGAATTGACGATTGAGGATTGAGGATTGAAGATTGAGGATTGGGTATTGAGGATTGAAGGATGAGGATTCAGGATTGAGAATTGAGGATTGAGGAATGAAGATTGAGGATTAAGGATTGAGAATTGAGGATTGAGGATTGAAGGTTGAGTTTTGAGGATTGAAGATTGAGGATTTAGGATTCAGGATTGAGGATTGAAGACTGAGTATTGAGGATTGAGGATTGAGGATTGAAGATTGAGTATTGTGTATTGAGGATTGAAGGTTGAGTATTGAGGATAGAGGACTGAGGATTGACGATGAGGGCTGACGGTTGAGGATTGAGGTTTGAGGACTGAGGACTGAGGATTGAGGATTGAGAATTGGGGATTGAGGATTGAGGATTGAAGATTGAGTATTGTGTATTGAGGATTGTGGATTGAGAATTGAGGATTGAATATTGAGTAATGAGGATTGAAGATTGAGGATTGAGGATTGAAGATTGAGTATTGAGGATTGAGGATTGAAGATTGAGTATTGAGTGTTGAAGATTGAGGATTGAGGATTGAGGGTTGTGGATTGAGGACGAGGACTGAGGGTTGAGTATTGATGTTTGAGGTCTGAGGATTGTGGATTGAGGATTGAGAATTGAGGATTGAGGATTGAGGATTGAAGATTGAGGATTGAGGATTGAGGATTGAGGATTGAGGATTGAATATTGATTATTGAGGATTGAAGATTGATGGTTGAGGATTGAGGATTGAAGATTGAGGATTTGGGACTGAGGATTGAGGATTGAGTATCGAGGATTGAAGATTGAGGATTGAGGATTGAGGATTGGGGATTGAGGATTGAAGACAGAGGATTGGGGATTTAGGATTGAAGATTGAGGATTCAGGATTGAGGATTCAGAATTGAGGTTTGAGGATTGAGGATTGAGGATTGAAGATTGAGGATTGAGGATTGAGGATGAGGGCTGACGGTTGAGGGTTGAGGGTTGAGGACTGAGGACTGAGGATTGAGGATTGAGAATTGAGGATTGAGGATTGAGGATTGAAGATTGAGGATTGAGTATTGAGGATTGAAGAATGAGGATTGAGGATTGAGGATTGAGGATTGAGGATTGAAGATTGTGTATTGAGGACTGAGGACTGAGGATTGAGGATTGAGGATCGAGAATTGAGGATTGAGGATTGAGGATTGAAGATTGAGGATTGGTTATTGAGGATTGAAGATTGAGTATTGAGGATTGAGGATTGAGTATTGAGGATTGAAGATTGAGTATTGAGGATTGAAGACTGACGATTGAGGATTGAGAATTGAGGATTGAGTATTGAGGATTGAGGATTGAAGTTTGAGTATTGAGGATTGAAGGTTGAGGATTGAGGATTGAGGAATGAAGATTGATGGTTGAGGATTGAGGATTGAAGATTGAGGATTTGGGACTGTGGATTGAGGATTGAGTATCGAGGATTGAAGATTGAGGATTGAGGATTGAGGATTGGGGATTGAGGATTGAAGACTGAGGATTGGGGATTTAGGATTGAAGATTGAGGATTCAGGATTGAGGGTTCAGAATTGAGGTTTGAGGATTGAGGATTGAGGATTGAAGATTGAGGATTGAGGATTGAGGATGAGGGCTGACGGTTGAGGGTTGAGTATTGATGTTTGAGGACTGAGGATTGTGGATTGAGGATTGAGAATTGAGGATTGAGGATTGAGGATTGAGGATTGAAGATTGAGGATTGGGTATTGAGGATTGAAGTATGAGGATTGAGGATTGAGGATTGAGGATTGAGGATTGAGGATTGAAGATTGAGTATTGAGGATTGAAGATTGATGGTTGAAGATTGAGGATTGAAGATTGAGGATTTGGGACTGAGGATTGAGGATTGAGGATCGAGGATTGAAGATTGAGGATTGAGGATTGAGGATTGGGGATTGAGGATTGAAGATTGAGGATTGGGGATTTAGGATTGAAGATTGAGGATTCAGTATTGAGGATTCAGAATTGAGGTTTGAGGACTGAGGATTGAGGATTGAAGATTGAGTATTGAGGATTGAGGATTGAGGATTGAAGATTGAGGATTGAGGATTGAGGATGAGGGCTGAGGGTTGAGGATTGAGGTTTGAGGACTGAGGACTGAGGATTGAGGATTGAGAATTGAGGATTGAGGATTGAGGATTGAAGATTGAGGATTGGGTATTGAGGATTGAAGAATGTGGATTGAGGATTGAGGATTGAGGATTGAAGATTGAGTATTGATGATTGAAGACTGACGATTGAGGATTGAGGATTGACGATTGAGTATTGAGGACTGAGGATTGAAGATTGAGTATTGAGGATTGAAGACTGAGGATTGAGGATTGAGGATGAGGGCTGAGGGTTGAGGATTGAGGTTTGAGGACTGAGGACTGAGGATTGAGGATTGAGAATTGAGGATTGAGGACTAATGATTGAAGATTGAAGATTGGGTATTGAGGATTGAAGAATGAGGATTGAGGATTGAGGATTGAGGATTGAGGATTGAAGATTGAGTATTGAGGATTGAAGACTGACGATTGAGGATTGGGGATCGAGTATTGAGGATTGAAGATTGAGGATTGGGTATTGAGGATTGAACATTGAGGATTGAGGGGTGAGGATTGAGGATTGAGGATTGAGGATTGAAGAATGAATATTGATGAATGAAGATTGACGATTGAGGATTGAGGGTTGTGGATTGAGGACGTGGACTGAGGATTGAGTATTGATGTTTGAAGTATGAGGATCGAGGATTCACGATTGAGAATTGAGGATTGAGGATTGAAGATTGAGGATTCGGTATTGAGGATTGAAGAATGAGGATTGAGGATTGAGGATTGAGGATTGAGGATTGCAGATTGAGTATTGAGGATTGAAGATTGATGATTGAGCATTGAGGATTGAGGATTGAGGATTGAGGATTGAGGATTGAGGATTGAATATTGAGTAATGATGATTGAAGATTGAGGATTGGGTATTGCGGAGTGAGGATTGAGGATTGAGGATTGAGGATTGAAGATTGAATATTGATGATTGAAGATTGAGGATTGAGGATTGAGGGTTGTGGATTGAGGACGAGGACTGAGGGTTGAGTATTGATGTTTGAGGACTGAGGATTGTGGATTGAGGATTGAGAATTGAGGATTGAGGATTGAGGATTGAAGATTGAGGATTGGGTATTGAGGATTGAAGTATGAGGATTGAGGATTGGGGATTGAGGATTGAGGATTGAGGAATGAAGATTGAGTATTGAGGATTGAAGATTGATGGTTGAAGATTGAGGATTGAAGATTGAGGATTTGGGACTGAGGATTGAGGATTGAGGATCGAGGATTGAAGATTGAGGATTGAGGATTGAGGATTGGGGATTGAGGATTGAAGATTGAGGATTGGGGATTTAGGATTGAAGATTGAGGATTCAGTATTGAGGATTCAGAATTGAGGATTGACGATTGAGGATGAGGGCTGACGGTTGAGGGTTGAGGGTTGAGGACTGAGGACTGAGGATTGAGGATTGAGAATTGAGGATTGAGGATTGAGGATTGAAGATTGAGGATTGAGTATTGATGATTGAAGAATGAGGATTGAGGATTGAGGATTGAGGATTGAGGATTGAAGATTGTGTATTCAGGACTGAGGACTGAGGATTGAGTATTGAGAATTGACGATTGAGGATTGAGGATTGAGGATCGAGAATTGAGGATTGAGGATTGAGGATTGAAGATTGAGGATTGGTTATTGAGGATTGAAGATTGAGTATTGAGGATTGAGGATTGAGTATTGAGGATTGAAGATTGAGTATTGAGGATTGACGACTGACGATTGAGGATTGAGAATTGAGGATTGAGTATTGAGGATTGAGGATTGAAGTTTTAGTATTGAGGAATGAAGGTTGAGGACTGAGGATTGAGGATTGAGGATTGAGGATGAGGGCTGAGGGTTGAGGATTGAGGTTTGATGACTGAGGACTGAGGATTGAGGACAGAGAATTCAGGATTGAGGATTGAGGATTGAGGATTGAGGATTGGGTACTGAGGATTGAAGAATGAGGATTGAGGATTGAGTATTGAGGATTGAGGATTGATGACTGACGGTTGAGGATTGAGGATTGAAGATTGAGGATTTGGGACTGAGGATTGAGGATTGAAGATTGAGGATTGGGGATTGAGGGTTGAAGATTGAGGATTCAGGACTGAGGATTCAGAATTGACGTTTGAGGACTGAGGATTGAGGATTGAAGGTTGCGTTTTGAGGATTCAAGATTGAGGATTGAGGATTGAGGATTGAGGATTGACAATTGAAGATTGAGGATTGTGGACTGAGTGTTGAGGGTTGAAGATTGAGTATTGAGCATTGAGGATTGAGGATTGAGGATTGATGATTGAGGATTGAGGATTGCAGATTGAGTATTGAGGATTCAAGATTGAGGATTGAGGATTGAGGATTGAGGATTGAGGATTGAAGATTGAGTACTGAGGATTGAAGACTGACGATTGAGGATTGAGGATTGAGGATTGAGTATTGAGGACTGAGGATTGAAGTTTGAGTATTGAGGATTGAAGGATGAGGATTGAGGATTGAGGATTGAGGATTGAGGATGAGGGCTGAGGGTTGAGGATTGAGGTTTGAGGTCTGAGGATTGTGGATTGATGATTGAGAATTGAGGATTGAGGATTGAGGATTGAAGACTGAGGATTGGGCATTGAGGATTGAAGTACGAGGATTGAGGATTGAGGATTGAGGATTGAGGATTGAGGATTGAAGGTTGAGTATTGAGGATTGAAGATTGATGGTTGAGGATTGAGGATTGAAGATTGAGGATTTGGGACTGTGGATTGAGGATTGAGTATCGAGGATTGAAGATCGAGGATTGAGGATTGAGGATTGGGGATTGAGGATTGAAGATTGAGGATTGGGGACTGAGTGTTGAGGTTTGAAGGTTGAGTATTGAGGATTGAGGATTGAGGATTGAAGATTGAGGATTGAGGATTGAGGATGAGGGCTGAGGGTTGAGGATTGAGGTTTGAGGACTGAGGACTGAGGACTGAAGATTGAGAATTGAGGATTGAGGACTAGTGATTGAAGATTGAAGATTGGGTATTCAGGATTGAAGAATGAGGATTGAGGATTGAGGATTGAGGATTGAGGATTGAAGATTGAGTATTGAGGATTGAAGATTGAGGATTGGGTATTGCGGATTGAGGATTGAGGATTGAGGATTGAGGATTGAAGATTGAATATTGATGATTGAAGATTGAGGATTGAGGATTGAGGGTTGTGGATTGAGGACGAGGACTGAGGGTTGAGTATTGATGTTTGAGGTCTGAGGATTGTGGATTGAGGATTGAGAATTGAGGATTGAGGATTGAGGATTGAAGATTGAGGATTGGGTATTGAGGATTGAAGTATGAGGATTGAGGATTGAGGATTGAGGATTGAGGATTGAGGATTGAAGATTGAGTATTGAGGATTGAAGATTGATGGTTGAAGATTGAGGATTGAAGATTGAGTATTGAGGATTGAGGATTGAGGATTGAGGATTGAGGATTGAAGATTGAGGATTGAGGATTGAGGATGAGGGCTGAGGTTTGAGGATTGAGGTTTGAGGACTGAGGACTGAGGATTGAGGATTGAGAATTGAGGATTGAGGATTGAGGATTGAAGATTGAGGATTGGGTATTGAGGATTGAAGAATGAGGATTGAGGATTGAGGATTGAGGATTGAAGATTGAGTATTGATGATTGAAGTCTGACGATTGAGGATTGAGGATTGAGGATTGAGTATTGAGGACTGAGGATTGAAGATTGAGTATTGAGGACTGAAGATTGAGGATTGAGGTTTGGGGACTGAGGATTGAGGATTGAGGATTGAGGATTGAGGATTGAGGATTGAGTATTGAGGATTGAACATTGAGGACTGGGTATCGCGGATTGAACATTGAGGATTGAGGATTGAGGATTGAGTATTGAGTATTGAGGACTGAAGATTGTATATTGATGATTGAAGATTGAGGATGGGGGAATGAGGGTTGTGGATTGAGGACGAGGACTGAGGGTTGAGTATTGATGTTTGAGGTCTGAGGATCGCGGATTGAGGATTGAGAATTGACGATTGAGGATTGAGGATTGAAGATTGAGGATTGGGTATTGAGGATTGAAGGATGAGGATTCAGGATTGAGAATTGAGGATTGAGGAATGAAGATTGAGGATTAAGGATTGAGAATTGAGGATTGAGGATTGAAGGTTGAGTTTTGAGGAATGAAGATTGAGGATTTAGGATTGAGGATTGAGGATTGAGGATTGAAGATTAAGGATTGGGGACTGAGTGTTGAGGGCTGAATATTGAGTATTGAGGATTGAGGATTGAGGATTGAAGATTGAGGATTGAGGATTGAGGATGAGGACTGAGGGTTGAGGATTGAGGTTTGAGGACTGAGGACTGAGGATTGAGGATTGAGAATTGAGGATTGAGGACTAATGATTGAAGATTGAAGATTGGGTATTGAGGATTGAAGAATGAGGATTGAGGATTGAGGATTGAGGATTGAGGATTGAAGATTGAGTATTGAGGATTGAAGACTGACGATTGAGGATTGGGGATCGAGGATTGAGGATTGAAGATTGAGGATTGGGTATTGAGGATTGAACATTGAGGATTGAGGGGTAAGGATTGAGGATTGAGGATTGAGGATTGAAGAATGAATATTGATGAATGAAGATTGACGATTGAGGATTGAGGGTTGTGGATTGAGGACGTGGACTGAGGATTGAGTATTGATGTTTGAAGTATGAGGATCGAGGATTCACGATTGAGAATTGAGGATTGAGGATTGAAGATTGAGGATTCGGTATTGAGGATTGAAGAATGAGGATTGAGGATTGAGGATTGAGGATTGAGGATTGCAGATTGAGTATTGAGGATTGAAGATTGAGGATTGAGCATTGAGGATTGAGGATTGAGGATTGAGGATTGAGGATTGAGGATTGAATATTGAGTAATGAGGATTGAGGATTGAAGATTGAGTATTGTGTATTGAGGATTGAGGATTGAGGATTAAAGATTGAAGATTGATGATTGAAGATAGAGGATTGAGGGTTGTGGATTGAGGACGAGCACTGAGGGTTGAGTATTGATGTTTGAAGTATGAGGATTGAGGATTCAGGATTGAGAATTGAGGATTCAGGATTGAGGATTGAAGACTGAGTATTGAGGATTGAGGATTGAGGATTGAAGATTGAGTATTGTGTATTGCGGATTGAAGGTTGAGTATTGAGGATTGAGGACTGAGGATTGACGATGAGGGCTGACGGTTGAGGATTGAGGTTTGAGGACTGAGGACTGAGGATAGAGGATTGAGAATTGAGGATTGAGGATTGAGGATTGAAGATTGAGTATTGTGTATTGAGGATTGAGGATTGAGAATTGAGGATTGAAGATTGAGTATTGAGGATTGAAGATTGAGGATTGAGGATTGAGGATTGAGGATCGAGGATTGAAGATTGAGGATTGAGGATTGAGGATTGGTGATTGAGGATTGAAGATTGAGGATTGGGGATTTAGGATTGAAGATTGAGGATTCAGTATTGAGGATTCAGAATTGAGGTTTGAGGACTGAGGATTGAGGATTGAAGATTGAGTATTGAGGATTGAGGATTGAGGATTGAGGATTGAGGATTGAAGATTGAGGATTGAGGATTGAGGATGAGGGCTGAGGTTTGAGGATTGAGGTTTGAGGACTGAGGACTGAGGATTGAGGATTGAGAATTGAGGATTGAGGATTGAGGATTGAAGATTGAGGATTGGGTATTGAGGATTGAAGAATGAGGATTGAGGATTGAGGATTGAGAATTGAAGATTGAGTATTGATGATTGAAGTCTGACGATTGAGGATTGAGGATTGAGGATTGAGTATTGAGGACTGAGGATTGAAGATTGAGTATTGAGGATTGAAGATTGAGGATTGAGGTTTGGGGACTGAGGATTGAGGATTGAGGATTGAGGATTGAGGATTGAGGATTGAGTATTGAGGATTGAACATTGAGGACTGGGTATCGCGGATTGAACATTGAGGATTGAGGATTGAGGATTGAGTATTGAGTATTGAGGACTGAAGATTGTATATTGATGATTGAAGATTGAGGATTGGGGAATGAGGGTTGTGGATTGAGGACGAGGACTGAGGGTTGAGTATTGATGTTTGAGGTCTGAGGATCGCGGATTGAGGATTGAGAATTGACGATTGAGGATTGAGGATTGAAGATTGAGGATTGGGTATTGAGGATTGAAGGATGAGGATTCAGGATTGAGAATTGAGGATTGAGGAATGAAGATTGAGGATTAAGGATTGAGAATTGAGGATTGAGGATTGAAGGTTGAGTTTTGAGGATTGAAGTTTGAGGATTTAGGATTGAGGATTGAGGATTGAGGATTGAAGATTAAGGATTGGGGACTGAGTGTTGAGGGCTGAATATTGAGTATTGAGGATTGAGGATTGAGGATTGAAGATTGAGGATTGAGGATTGAGGATGAGGACTGAGGGTTGAGGATTGAGGTTTGAGGACTGAGGACTGAGGATTGAGGATTGAGAATTGAGGATTGAGGACTAATGATTGAAGATTGAAGATTGGGTATTGAGGATTGAAGAATGAGGATTGAGGATTGAGGATTGAGGATTGAGGATTGAAGATTGAGTATTGAGGATTGAAGACTGACGATTGAGGATTGGGGATCGAGGATTGAGGATTGAAGATTGAGGATTGGGTATTGAGGATTGAACATTGAGGATTGAGGGGTGAGGATTGAGTATTGAGGATTGAGGATTGAAGAATGAATATTGATGAATGAAGATTGACGATTGAGGATTGAGGGTTGTGGATTGAGGACGTGGACTGAGGATTGAGTATTGATGTTTGAAGTATGAGGATCGAGGATTCACGATTGAGAATTGAGGATTGAGGATTGAAGATTGAGGATTCGGTATTGAGGATTGAAGAATGAGGATTGAGGATTGAGGATTGAGGATTGAGGATTGCAGATTGAGTATTGAGGATTGAAGATTGAGGATTGAGCATTGAGGATTGAGGATTGAGGATTGAGGATTGAGGATTGAGGATTGAGGATTGAGGATTGAATATTGAGTAATGAGGATTGAAGATTGAGGATTGAGGATTGAGGATTGAGGATTGAGGATTGAGGGTTAAAGATTGAAGATTGATGATTGAAGATTGAGGATTGAGGGTTGTGGATTGAAAACGAGAACTGAGGGTTGAGTATTGATGCTTGAAGTATGAGGGTTGAGGATTCAGGATTGAGAATTGGGGATTCAGGATTGAGGATTGAAGACTGAGTATTGAGGATTGAGGATTGAGGATTGAAGATTGAGTATTGTGTATTGAGGATTGAAGGTTGAGTATTGAGGATAGAGGACTGAGGGTTGACGATGAGGGCTGACGGTTGAGGATTGAGGTTTGAGGACTGAGGACTGAGGATTGAGGATTGAGAATTGAGGATTGAGGATTGAGGATTGAAGATTGAGTATTGTGTATTGAGGATTGAGGATTGAGGATTGGGTATTGAGGATTGAAGTATGAGGATTGAGGATTGAGGATTGAGGATTGAGGATTGAGGATTGAAGATTGAGTATTGAGGATTGAAGATTGATGGTTGAAGATTGAGGATTGAAGATTGAGGATTTGGGACTGAGGATTGAGGATTGAGGATCGAGGATTGAAGATTGAGGATTGAGGATTGAGGATTGGTGATTGAGGATTGAAGATTGAGGATTGGGGATTTAGGATTGAAGATTGAGGATTCAGTATTGAGGATTCAGAATTGAGGTTTGAGGACTGAGGATTGAGGATTGAAGATTGAGTATTGAGGATTGAGGATTGAGGATTGAGGATTGAGGATTGAAGATTGAGGATTGAGGATTGAGGATGAGGGCTGAGGTTTGAGGATTGAGGTTTGAGGACTGAGGACTGAGGATTGAGGATTGAGAATTGAGGATTGAGGATTGAGGATTGAAGATTGAGGATTGGGTATTGAGGATTGAAGAATGAGGATTGAGGATTGAGGATTGAGAATTGAAGATTGAGTATTGATGATTGAAGTCTGACGATTGAGGATTGAGGATTGAGGATTGAGTATTGAGGACTGAGGATTGAAGATTGAGTATTGAGGATTGAAGATTGAGGATTGAGGTTTGGGGACTGAGGATTGAGGATTGAGGATTGAGGATTGAGGATTGAGGATTGAGTATTGAGGATTGAACATTGAGGACTGGGTATCGCGGATTGAACATTGTGGATTGAGGATTGAGGATTGAGTATTGAGTATTGAGGACTGAAGATTGTATATTGATGATTGAAGATTGAGGATTGGGGAATGAGGGTTGTGGATTGAGGACGAGGACTGAGGGTTGAGTATTGATGTTTGAGGTCTGAGGATCGCGGATTGAGGATTGAGAATTGACGATTGAGGATTGAGGATTGAAGATTGAGGATTGGGTATTGAGGATTGAAGGATGAGGATTCAGGATTGAGAATTGAGGATTGAGGAATGAAGATTGAGGATTAAGGATTGAGAATTGAGGATTGAGGATTGAAGGTTGAGTTTTGAGGATTGAAGTTTGAGGATTTAGGATTGAGGATTGAGGATTGAGGATTGAAGATTAAGGATTGGGGACTGAGTGTTGAGGGCTGAATATTGAGTATTGAGGATTGAGGATTGAGGATTGAGGATTGAGGATTGAAGATTGAGTATTGAGGATTGAAGACTGACGATTGAGGATTGGGGATCGAGGATTGAGGATTGAAGATTGAGGATTGGGTATTGAGGATTGAACATTGAGGATTGAGGGGTGAGGATTGAGTATTGAGGATTGAGGATTGAAGAATGAATATTGATGAATGAAGATTGACGATTGAGGATTGAGGGTTGTGGATTGAGGACGTGGACTGAGGATTGAGTATTGATGTTTGAAGTATGAGGATCGAGGATTCACGATTGAGAATTGAGGATTGAGGATTGAAGATTGAGGATTCGGTATTGAGGATTGAAGAATGAGGATTGAGGATTGAGGATTGAGGATTGAGGATTGCAGATTGAGTATTGAGGATTGAAGATTGAGGATTGAGCATTGAGGATTGAGGATTGAGGATTGAGGATTGAGGATTGAGGATTGAGGATTGAGGATTGAGGATTGAATATTGAGTAATGAGGATTGAAGATTGAGGATTGAGGATTGAGGATTGAGGATTGAGGATTGAGGGTTAAAGATTGAAGATTGATGATTGAAGATTGAGGATTGAGGGTTGTGGATTGAGGACGAGAACTGAGGGTTGAGTATTGATGCTTGAAGTATGAGGGTTGAGGATTCAGGATTGAGAATTGGGGATTCAGGATTGAGGATTGAAGACTGAGTATTGAGGATTGAGGATTGAGGATTGAAGATTGAGTATTGTGTATTGAGGATTGAAGGTTGAGTATTGAGGATAGAGGACTGAGGATTGACGATGAGGGCTGACGGTTGAGGATTGAGGTTTGAGGACTGAGGACTGAGGATTGAGGATTGAGAATTGAGGATTGAGGATTGAGGATTGAAGATTGAGTATTGTGTATTGAGGATTGAGGATTGAGAATTGAGAATTGAGGATTGAAGATTGAGTATTGAGGATTGAAGATTAAGGATTGAGGATTGAGGATTGAGTATTGAGGATTGAGGATTGAAGATTGAGTATTGAGGGTTGAAGATTGAGGATTGAGGTTTGGGGTCTGAGGATTGAGGATTGAGGATTGAGGATTGAAGATTGACGATTGACGATTGAGGATTGAGGATTGAGAATTGAGGATTGATGATTGAGGATTGAGGATTGAGTATTGAGGATTGGAGATTGAGGATTGAGGTTTGGGGACTGAGGATTGAGGATTGAGGATTGAGGATTGAGGATTGAGGATTGAGTATTGAGGATTGAACATTGAGGACTGGGTATCGCGGATTGAACATTGAGGATTGAGGATTGAGGATTGAGGATTGGGGATTGCAGATTGAGAATTGAGGATTCAAGATTGAGGATTGAGGATTGAGGATTGAGGATTGAGGATTGAAGATTGAGTATTGAGGATTGAAGACTGACGATTGAGGATTGAGGATTGAGGATTGAGTATTGAGGATTGAGGATTGAAGTTTGAGTATTGAGGATTGAAGGTTGAGGATTGAGGATTGAGGATTGAGGATTGAGGATGAGGGCTGAGGGTTGAGGATTGAGGTTTGAGGTCTGAGGATTGTGGATTGATGATTGAGAATTGAGGATTGAGGATTGAGGATTGAAGACTGAGGATTGGGTATTGAGGATTGAAGTACGAGGATTGAGGATTGAGGATTGAGGATTGAGAATTGAGGATTGAAGGTTGAGTATTGAGGATTGAAGATTGATGGTTGAGGATTGAGGATTGAAGATTGAGGATTTGGGACTGTGGATTGAGGATTGAGTATCGAGGATTGAAGATCGAGGATTGAGGATTGAGGATTGGGGATTGAGGATTGAAGATTGAGGATTGGGGACTGAGTGTTGAGGTTTGAAGGTTGAGTATTGAGGATTGAGGATTGAGGATTGAAGATTGAGGATTGAGGATTGAGGATGAGGGCTGAGGGTTGAGGATTGAGGTTTGAGGACTGAGGACTGAGGATTGAAGATTGAGAATTGAGGATTGAGGACTAGTGATTGAAGATTGAAGATTGGGTATTGAGGATTGAAGAATGAGGATTGAGGATTGAGGATTGAGGATTGAGGATTGAAGATTGAGTATTGAGGATTGAAGATTGAGGATTGGGTATTGCGGATTGAGGATTGAGGATTGAGGATTGAGGATTGAAGATTGAATATTGATGATTGAAGATTGAGGATTGAGGATTGAGGGTTGTGGATTGAGGACGAGGACTGAGGGTTGAGTATTGATGTTTGAGGACTGAGGATTGTGGATTGAGGATTGAGAATTGAGGATTGAGGATTGAGGATTGAAGATTGAGGATTGGGTATTGAGGATTGAAGTATGAGGATTGAGGATTGAGGATTGAGGATTGAGGATTGAGGATTGAAGATTGAGTATTGAGGATTGAAGATTGATGGTTGAAGATTGAGGATTGAAGATTGAGGATTTGGGACTGAGGATTGAGGATTGAGGATCGAGGATTGAAGATTGAGGATTGAGGATTGAGGATTGGTGATTGAGGATTGAAGATTGAGGATTGGGGATTTAGGATTGAAGATTGAGGATTCAGTATTGAGGATTCAGAATTGAGGTTTGAGGACTGAGGATTGAGGATTGAAGATTGAATATTGAGGAATGAGGATTGAGGATTGAGGATTGAGGATTGAAGATTGAGGATTGAGGATTGAGGATGAGGGCTGAGGTTTGAGGATTGAGGTTTGAGGACTGAGGACTGAGGATTGAGGATAGAGAATTGAGGATTGAGGATTGAGGATTGAAGATTGAGGATTGGGTATTGAGGATTGAAGAATGAGGATTGAGGATTGAGGATTGAGAATTGAAGATTGAGTATTGATGATTGAAGTCTGACGATTGAGGATTGAGGATTGAGGATTGAGTATTGAGGACTGAGGATTGAAGATTGAGTATTGAGGATTGAAGATTGAGGATTGAGGTTTGGGGACTGAGGATTGAGGATTGAGGACTGAGGATTGAGGATTGAGGATTGAGTATTGAGGATTGAACATTGAGGACTGGGTATCGCGGATTGAACATTGAGGATTGAGGATTGAGGATTGAGTATTGAGTATTGAGGACTGAAGATTGTATATTGATGATTGAAGATTGAGGATTGGGGAATGAGGGTTGTGGATTGAGGACGAGGACTGAGGGTTGAGTATTGATGTTTGAGGTCTGAGGATCGCGGATTGAGGATTGAGAATTGACGATTGAGGATTGAGGATTGAAGATTGAGGATTGGGTATTGAGGATTGAAGGATGAGGATTCAGGATTGAGAATTGAGGATTGAGGAATGAAGATTGAGGATTAAGGATTGAGAATTGAGGATTGAGGATTGAAGGTTGAGTTTTGAGGATTGAAGATTGAGGATTTAGGATTGAGGATTGAGGATTGAGGATTGAAGATTAAGGATTGGGGACTGAGTGTTGAGGGCTGAATATTGAGTATTGAGGATTGAGGATTGAGGATTGAAGATTGAGGATTGAGGATTGAGGATGAGGACTGAGGGTTGAGGATTGAGGTTTGAGGACTGAGGACTGAGGATTGAGGATTGAGAATTGAGGATTGAGGACTAATGATTGAAGATTGAAGATTGGGTATTGAGGATTGAAGAATGAGGATTGAGGATTGAGGATTGAGGATTGAGGATTGAAGATTGAGTATTGAGGATTGAAGACTGACGATTGAGGATTGGGGATCGAGGATTGAGGATTGAAGATTGAGGATTGGGTATTGAGGATTGAACATTGAGGATTGAGGGGTGAGGATTGAGTATTGAGGATTGAGGATTGAAGAATGAATATTGATGAATGAAGATTGACGATTGAGGATTGAGGGTTGTGGATTGAGGACGTGGACTGAGGATTGAGTATTGATGTTTGAAGTATGAGGATCGAGAATTCACGATTGAGAATTGAGGATTGAGGATTGAAGATTGAGGATTCGGTATTGAGGATTGAAGAATGAGGATTGAGGATTGAGGATTGAGGATTGAGGATTGCAGATTGAGTATTGAGGATTGAAGATTGAGGATTGAGCATTGAGGATTGAGGATTGAGGATTGAGGATTGAGGATTGAGGATTGAGGATTGAGGATTGAATATTGAGTAATGAGGATTAAAGATTGATGATTGAAGATTGAGGATTGAGGGTTGTGGATTGAGGACGAGAACTGAGGGTTGAGTATTGATGCTTGAAGTATGAGGGTTGAGGATTCAGGATTGAGAATTGGGGATTCAGGATTGAGGATTGAAGACTGAGTATTGAGGATTGAGGATTGAGGATTGAAGATTGAGTATTGTGTATTGAGGATTGAAGGTTGAGTATTGAGGATAGAGGACTGAGGATTGACGATGAGGGCTGACGGTTGAGGATTGAGGTTTGAGGACTGAGGACTGAGGATTGAGGATTGAGAATTGAGGATTGAGGATTGAGGATTGAAGATTGAGTATTGTGTATTGAGGATTGAGGATTGAGAATTGAGAATTGAGGATTGAAGATTGAGTATTGAGGATTGAAGATTAAGGATTGAGGATTGAGGATTGAGTATTGAGGATTGAGGATTGAAGATTGAGTATTGAGGGTTGAAGATTGAGGATTGAGGTTTGGGGTCTGAGGATTGAGGATTGAGGATTGAGGATTGAAGATTGACGATTGAGGATTGAGGATTGAGAATTGAGGATTGATGATTGAGGATTGAGGATTGAGTATTGAGGATTGGAGATTGAGGATTGAGGTTTGGGGACTGAGGATTGAGGATTGAGGATTGAGGATTGAGGATTGAGGATTGAGTATTGAGGATTGAACATTGAGGACTGGGTATCGCGGATTGAACATTGAGGATTGAGGATTGAGGATTGAGGATTGAGGATTGAGGATTGAGGATTGAAGATTGAGTATTGAGGATTGAAGACTGACGATTGAGGATTGAGGATTGAGGATTGAGTATTGAGGATTGAGGATTGAAGTTTGAGTATTGAGGATTGAAGGTTGAGGATTGAGGATTGAGGATTGAGGATTGAGGATGAGGGCTGAGGGTTGAGGATTGAGGTTTGAGGTCTGAGGATTGTGGATTGATGATTGAGAATTGAGGATTGAGGATTGAGGATTGAAGACTGAGGATTGGGTATTGAGGATTGAAGTACGAGGATTGAGGATTGAGGATTGAGGATTGAGAATTGAGGATTGAAGGTTGAGTATTGAGGATTGAAGATTGATGGTTGAGGATTGAGGATTGAAGATTGAGGATTTGGGACTGTGGATTGAGGATTGAGTATCGAGGATTGAAGATCGAGGATTGAGGATTGAGGATTGGGGATTGAGGATTGAAGATTGAGGATTGGGGACTGAGTGTTGAGGTTTGAAGGTTGAGTATTGAGGATTGAGGATTGAGGATTGAAGATTGAGGATTGAGGATTGAGGATGAGGGCTGAGGGTTGAGGATTGAGGTTTGAGGACTGAGGACTGAGGATTGAAGATTGAGAATTGAGGATTGAGGACTAGTGATTGAAGATTGAAGATTGGGTATTGAGGATTGAAGAATGAGGATTGAGGATTGAGGATTGAGGATTGAGGATTGAGGATTGAAGATTGAGTATTGAGGATTGAAGATTGAGGATTGGGTATTGCGGATTGAGGATTGAGGATTGAGGATTGAGGATTGAAGATTGAATATTGATGATTGAAGATTGAGGATTGAGGATTGAGGGTTGTGGATTGAGGACGAGGACTGAGGGTTGAGTATTGATGTTTGAGGACTGAGGATTGTGGATTGAGGATTGAGAATTGAGGATTGAGGATTGAGGATTGAAGATTGAGGATTGGGTATTGAGGATAGAAGTATGAGGATTGAGGATTGAGGATTGAGGATTGAGGATTGAGGATTGAAGATTGAGTATTGAGGATTGAAGATTGATGGTTGAAGATTGAGGATTGAAGATTGAGGATTTGGGACTGAGGATTGAGGATTGAGGATCGAGGATTGAAGATTGAGGATTGAGGATTGAGGATTGGTGATTGAGGATTGAAGATTGAGGATTCAGTATTGAGGATTCAGAATTGAGGTTTGAGGACTGAGGATTGAGGATTGAAGATTGAGTATTGAGGATTGAGGATTGAGGATTGAGGATTGAGGATTGAAGATTGAGGATTGAGGACTGAGGATGAGGGCTGAGGTTTGAGGATTGAGGTTTGAGGACTGAGGACTGAGGATTGAGGATTGAGAATTGAGGATTGAGGATTGAGGATTGAAGATTGAGGATTGGGTATTGAGAATTGAAGAATGAGGATTGAGGATTGAGGATTGAGAATTGAAGATTGAGTATTGATGATTGAAGTCTGACGATTGAGGATTGAGGATTGAGGATTGAGTATTGAGGACTGAGGATTGAAGATTGAGTATTGAGGGTTGAAGATTGAGGATTGAGGTTTGGGGACTGAGGATTGAGGATTGAGGATTGAGGATTGAGGATTGAGGATTGAGTATTGAGGATTGAACATTGAGGACTGGGTATCGCGGATTGAACATTGAGGATTGAGGATTGAGGATTGAGTATTGAGTATTGAGGACTGAAGATTGTATATTGATGATTGAAGATTGAGGATTGGGGAATGAGGGTTGTGGATTGAGGACGAGGACTGAGGGTTGAGTATTGATGTTTGAGGTCTGAGGATTGGTGATTGAGGATTGAAGATTGAGGATTGGGGATTTAGGATTGAAGATTGAGGATTCAGTATTGAGGATTCAGAATTGAGGTTTGAGGACTGAGGATTGAGGATCGAGGATTGAGGATTGAAGATTGAGGATTGGGTATTGAGGATTGAACATTGAGGATTGAGGGGTGAGGATTGAGTATTGAGGATTGAGGATTGAAGAATGAATATTGATGAATGAAGATTGACGATTGAGGATTGAGGGTTGTGGATTGAGGACGTGGACTGAGGATTGAGTATTGATGTTTGAAGTATGAGGATCGAGGATTCACGATTGAGAATTGAGGATTGAGGATTGAAGATTGAGGATTCGGTATTGAGGATTGAAGAATGAGGATTGAGGATTGAGGATTGAGGATTGAGGATTGCAGATTGAGTATTGAGGATTGAAGATTGAGGATTGGGCATTGAGGATTGAGGATTGAGGATTGAGGATTGAGGATTGAGGATTGAGGATTGAATATTGAGTAATGAGGATTGAAGATTGAGGATTGAGGATTGAGGATTGAGGATTGAGGATTGAGGGTTAAAGATTGAAGGTTGATGATTGAAGATTGAGGATTGAGGGTTGTGGATTGAGGACGAGAACTGAGGGTTGAGTATTGATGCTTGAAGTATGAGGATTGAGGATTCAGGATTGAGAATTGAGGATTCAGGATTGAGGATTGAAGACTGAGTATTGAGGATTGAGGATTGAGTATTGAAGATTGAGTATTGTGTATTGAGGATTGAAGGTTGAGTATTGAGGATAGAGGACTGAGGATTGACGATGAGGGCTGACGGTTGAGGATTGAGGTTTGAGGACAGAGGACTGAGGATTGAGGATTGAGAATTGAGGATTGAGGATTGAGGATTGAAGATTGAGTATTGTGTATTGAGGATTGAGGATTGAGAATTGAGGATTGAATATTGTGTATTGAGGATTGAAGGTTGAGGATTGAGGATTGAGGATTGAGTATTGAGGATTGAGGATTGAAGATTGAGTATTGAGTGTTGAAGATTGAGGATTGAGGGTTGAGGGTTGTGGATTGAGGACGAGGACTGAGGGTTGAGTATTGATGTTTGAGGTCTCAGGATTGTGGATTGAGGATTGAGAATTGAGGATTGAGGATTGAGGATTGAAGATTGAGGATTGAGGATTGAGGATTGAGGATTGAGGATTGAATATTGATTATTGAGGATTGAAGATTGATGGTTGAGGATTGAGGATTGAAGATTGAGGATTTGGGACTGAGGATTGAGGATTGAGTATCGAGGATTGAAGATTGAGGATTGAGGATTGAGGATTGGGGATTGAGGATTGAAGACTGAGGATTGGGGATTTAGGATTGAAGATTGAGGATTCAGGATTGAGGATTCAGAATTGAGGTTTGAGGATTGACGATTGAGGATTGAAGATTGAGGATTGAGGATTGAGGATGAGGGCTGACGGTTGAGGGTTGAGGGTTGAGGACTGAGGACTGAGGATTGAGGATTGAGAATTGAGGATTGAGGATTGAGGATTGAAGATTGAGGATTGAGTATTGAGGATTGAAGAATGAGGATTGAGGATTGAGGATTGAGGATTGAGGATTGAGTATTGATGATTGAAGACTGACGATTGAGGATTGAGGATTGAGGATTGAGTATTGAGGACTGAGGATTGAAGATTGAGTATTGAGGATTGAAGATTGAGGATTGAGGTTTGGGGACTGAGGATTGAGGATTGAGGATTGAGGATTGAGGATTGAGGATTGAGTATTGAGGATTGAACATTGAGGACTGGGTATCGCGGATTGAACATTGAGGATTGAGGATTGAGGATTGAGTATTGAGTATTGAGGACTGAAGATTGTATATTGATGATTGAAGATTGAGGATTGGGGAATGAGGGTTGTGGATTGAGGACGAGGACTGAGGGTTGAGTATTGATGTTTGAGGTCTGAGGATCGCGGATTGAGGATTGAGAATTGAGGATTGAGGATTGAGGATTGAAGATTGAGGATTGAGTATTGAGGATTGAAGAATGAGGATTGAGGATTGAGGATTGAGGATTGAGGATTGAAGATTGTGTATTGAGGACTGAGGACTGAGGATTGAGGATTGAGGATCGAGAATTGAGGATTGAGGATTGAGGATCGAGAATTGAGGATTGAGGATTGAGGATTGAAGATTGAGGATTGGTTATTGAGGATTGAAGATTGAGTATTGAGGATTGAGGATTGAGTATTGAGGATTGAAGATTGAGTATTGAGGATTGAAGACTGACGATTGAGGATTGAGAATTGAGGATTGAGTATTGAGGATTGAGGATTGAAGTTTGAGTATTGAGGATTGAAGGTTGAGGATTGAGGATTGAGGAATGAAGATTGATGGTTGAGGATTGAGGATTGAAGATTGAGGATTTGGGACTGTGGATTGAGGATTGAGTATCGAGGATTGAAGATTGAGGATTGAGGATTGAGGATTGGGGATTGAGGATTGAAGACTGAGGATTGGGGATTTAGGATTGAAGATTGAGGATTCAGGATTGAGGGTTCAGAATTGAGGTTTGAGGATTGAGGATTGAGGATTGAAGATTGAGGATTGAGGATTGAGGATGAGGGCTGACGGTTGAGGGTTGAGTATTGATGTTTGAGGACTGAGGATTGTGGATTGAGGATTGAGAATTGAGGATTGAGGATTGAGGATTGAGGATTGAAGATTGAGGATTGGGTATTGAGGATTGAAGTATGAGGATTGAGGATTGAGGATTGAGGATTGAGGATTGAGGATTGAAGATTGAGTATTGAGGATTGAAGATTGATGGTTGAAGATTGAGGATTGAAGATTGAGGATTTGGGACTGAGGATTGAGGATTGAGGATCGAGGATTGAAGATTGAGGATTGAGGATTGAGGATTGGGGATTGAGGATTGAAGATTGAGGATTGGGGATTTAGGATTGAAGATTGAGGATTCAGTATTGAGGATTCAGAATTGAGGTTTGAGGACTGAGGATTGAGGATTGAAGATTGAGTATTGAGGATTGAGGATTGAGGATTGAAGATTGAGGATTGAGGATTGAGGATGAGGGCTGAGGGTTGAGGATTGAGGTTTGAGGACTGAGGACTGAGGATTGAGGATTGAGAATTGAGGATTGAGGATTGAGGATTGAAGATTGAGGATTGGGTATTGAGGATTGAAGAATGTGGATTGAGGATTGAGGATTGAGGATTGAAGATTGAGTATTGATGATTGAAGACTGACGATTGAGGATTGAGGATTGAGGATTGAGTATTGAGGACTGAGGATTGAAGATTGAGTATTGAGGATTGAAGACTGAGGATTGAGGATTGAGGATGAGGGCTGAGGGTTGAGGATTGAGGTTTGAGGACTGAGGACTGAGGATTGAGGATTGAGAATTGAGGATTGAGGACTAATGATTGAAGATTGAAGATTGGGTATTGAGGATTGAAGAATGAGGATTGAGGATTGAGGATTGAGGATTGAGGATTGAAGATTGAGTATTGAGGATTGAAGACTGACGATTGAGGATTGGGGATCGAGTATTGAGGATTGAAGATTGAGGATTGGGTATTGAGGATTGAACATTGAGGATTGAGGGGTGAGGATTGAGGATTGAGGATTGAGGATTGAAGAATGAATATTGATGAATGAAGATTGACGATTGAGGATTGAGGGTTGTGGATTGAGGACGTGGACTGAGGATTGAGTATTGATGTTTGAAGTATGAGGATCGAGGATTCACGATTGAGAATTGAGGATTGAGGATTGAAGATTGAGGATTCGGTATTGAGGATTGAAGAATGAGGATTGAGGATTGAGGATTGAGGATTGAGGATTGCAGATTGAGTATTGAGGATTGAAGATTAAGGATTGAGGATTGAGGATTGAGTATTGAGGATTGAGGATTGAAGATTGAGTATTGAGGGTTGAAGATTGAGGATTGAGGTTTGGGGTCTGAGGATTGAGGATTGAGGATTGAGGATTGAAGATTGACGATTGAGGATTGAGGATTGAGAATTGAGGATTGATGATTGAGGATTGAGGATTGAGGATTGAAGATTGAGTATTGAGGGTTGAAGATTGAGGATTGAGGTTTGGGGTCTGAGGATTGAGGATTGAGGATTGAGGATTGAAGATTGACGATTGAGGATTGAGGATTGAGAATTGAGGATTGATGATTGAGGATTGAGGATTGAGTATTGAGGATTGGAGATTGAGGATTGAGGTTTGGGGACTGAGGATTGAGGATTGAGGATTGAGGATTGAGGATTGAGGATTGAGTATTGAGGATTGAACATTGAGGACTGGGTATCGCGGATTGAACATTGAGGATTGAGGATTGAGGATTGAGGATTGAGGATTGAGGATTGAGGATTGAAGATTGAGTATTGAGGATTGAAGACTGACGATTGAGGATTGAGGATTGAGGATTGAGTATTGAGGATTGAGGATTGAAGTTTGAGTATTGAGGATTGAAGGTTGAGGATTGAGGATTGAGGATTGAGGATTGAGGATGAGGGCTGAGGGTTGAGGATTGAGGTTTGAGGTCTGAGGATTGTGGATTGATGATTGAGAATTGAGGATTGAGGATTGAGGATTGAAGACTGAGGATTGGGTATTGAGGATTGAAGTACGAGGATTGAGGATTGAGGATTGAGGATTGAGAATTGAGGATTGAAGGTTGAGTATTGAGGATTGAAGATTGATGGTTGAGGATTGAGGATTGAAGATTGAGGATTTGGGACTGTGGATTGAGGATTGAGTATCGAGGATTGAAGATCGAGGATTGAGGATTGAGGATTGGGGATTGAGGATTGAAGATTGAGGATTGGGGACTGAGTGTTGAGGTTTGAAGGTTGAGTATTGAGGATTGAGGATTGAGGATTGAAGATTGAGGATTGAGGATTGAGGATGAGGGCTGAGGGTTGAGGATTGAGGTTTGAGGACTGAGGACTGAGGATTGAAGATTGAGAATTGAGGATTGAGGACTAGTGATTGAAGATTGAAGATTGGGTATTGAGGATTGAAGAATGAGGATTGAGGATTGAGGATTGAGGATTGAGGATTGAGGATTGAAGATTGAGTATTGAGGATTGAAGATTGAGGATTGGGTATTGCGGATTGAGGATTGAGGATTGAGGATTGAGGATTGAAGATTGAATATTGATGATTGAAGATTGAGGATTGAGGATTGAGGGTTGTGGATTGAGGACGAGGACTGAGGGTTGAGTATTGATGTTTGAGGACTGAGGATTGTGGATTGAGGATTGAGAATTGAGGATTGAGGATTGAGGATTGAAGATTGAGGATTGGGTATTGAGGATAGAAGTATGAGGATTGAGGATTGAGGATTGAGGATTGAGGATTGAGGATTGAAGATTGAGTATTGAGGATTGAAGATTGATGGTTGAAGATTGAGGATTGAAGATTGAGGATTTGGGACTGAGGATTGAGGATTGAGGATCGAGGATTGAAGATTGAGGATTGAGGATTGAGGATTGGTGATTGAGGATTGAAGATTGAGGATTGGGGATTTAGGATTGAAGATTGAGGATTCAGTATTGAGGATTCAGAATTGAGGTTTGAGGACTGAGGATTGAGGATTGAAGATTGAGTATTGAGGATTGAGGATTGAGGATTGAGGATTGAGGATTGAAGATTGAGGATTGAGGATTGAGGATGAGGGCTGAGGTTTGAGGATTGAGGTTTGAGGACTGAGGACTGAGGATTGAGGATTGAGAATTGAGGATTGAGGATTGAGGATTGAAGATTGAGGATTGGGTATTGAGGATTGAAGAATGAGGATTGAGGATTGAGGATTGAGAATTGAAGATTGAGTATTGATGATTGAAGTCTGACGATTGAGGATTGAGGATTGAGGATTGAGTATTGAGGACTGAGGATTGAAGATTGAGTATTGAGGGTTGAAGATTGAGGATTGAGGTTTGGGGACTGAGGATTGAGGATTGAGGATTGAGGATTGAGGATTGAGGATTGAGTATTGAGGATTGAACATTGAGGACTGGGTATCGCGGATTGAACATTGAGGATTGAGGATTGAGGATTGAGTATTGAGTATTGAGGACTGAAGATTGTATATTGATGATTGAAGATTGAGGATTGGGGAATGAGGGTTGTGGATTGAGGACGAGGACTGAGGGTTGAGTATTGATGTTTGAGGTCTGAGGATCGCGGATTGAGGATTGAGAATTGACGATTGAGGATTGAGGATTGAAGATTGAGGATTGGGTATTGAGGATTGAAGGATGAGGATTCAGGATTGAGAATTGAGGATTGAGGAATGAAGATTGAGGATTAAGGATTGAGAATTGAGGATTGAGGATTGAAGGTTGAGTTTTGAGGATTGAAGATTGAGGATTTAGGATTGAGGATTGAGGATTGAGGATTGAAGATTAAGGATTGGGGACTGAGTGTTGAGGGCTGAATATTGAGTATTGAGGATTGAGGATTGAGGATTGAAGATTGAGGATTGAGGATTGAGGATGAGGACTGAGGGTTGAGGATTGAGGTTTGAGGACTGAGGACTGAGGATTGAGGATTGAGAATTGAGGATTGAGGACTAATGATTGAAGATTGAAGATTGGGTATTGAGGATTGAAGAATGAGGATTGAGGATTGAGGATTGAGGATTGAGGATTGAAGATTGAGTATTGAGGATTGAAGACAGACGATTGAGGATTGGGGATCGAGGATTGAGGATTGAAGATTGAGGATTGGGTATTGAGGATTGAACATTGAGGATTGAGGGGTGAGGATTGAGTATTGAGGATTGAGGATTGAAGAATGAATATTGATGAATGAAGATTGACGATTGAGGATTGAGGGTTGTGGATTGAGGACGTGGACTGAGGATTGAGTATTGATGTTTGAAGTATGAGGATCGAGGATTCACGATTGAGAATTGAGGATTGAGGATTGAAGATTGAGGATTCGGTATTGAGGATTGAAGAATGAGGATTGAGGATTGAGGATTGAGGATTGAGGATTGCAGATTGAGTATTGAGGATTGAAGATTGAGGATTGGGCATTGAGGATTGAGGATTGAGGATTGAGGATTGAGGATTGAGGATTGAGGATTGAATATTGAGTAATGAGGATTGAAGATTGAGGATTGAGGATTGAGGATTGAGGATTGAGGATTGAGGGTTAAAGATTGAAGGTTGATGATTGAAGATTGAGGATTGAGGGTTGTGGATTGAGGACGAGAACTGAGGGTTGAGTATTGATGCTTGAAGTATGAGGATTGAGGATTCAGGATTGAGAATTGAGGATTCAGGATTGAGGATTGAAGACTGAGTATTGAGGATTGAGGATTGAGTATTGAAGATTGAGTATTGTGTATTGAGGATTGAAGGTTGAGTATTGAGGATAGAGGACTGAGGATTGACGATGAGGGCTGACGGTTGAGGATTGAGGTTTGAGGACAGAGGACTGAGGATTGAGGATTGAGAATTGAGGATTGAGGATTGAGGATTGAAGATTGAGTATTGTGTATTGAGGATTGAGGATTGAGAATTGAGGATTGAATATTGTGTATTGAGGATTGAAGGTTGAGGATTGAGGATTGAGGATTGAGTATTGAGGATTGAGGATTGAAGATTGAGTATTGAGTGTTGAAGATTGAGGATTGAGGGTTGAGGGTTGTGGATTGAGGACGAGGACTGAGGGTTGAGTATTGATGTTTGAGGTCTCAGGATTGTGGATTGAGGATTGAGAATTGAGGATTGAGGATTGAGGATTGAAGATTGAGGATTGAGGATTGAGGATTGAGGATTGAGGATTGAATATTGATTATTGAGGATTGAAGATTGATGGTTGAGGATTGAGGATTGAAGATTGAGGATTTGGACTGAGGATTGAGGATTGAGTATCGAGGATTGAAGATTGAGGATTGAGGATTGAGGATTGGGGATTGAGGATTGAAGACTGAGGATTGGGGATTTAGGATTGAAGATTGAGGATTCAGGATTGAGGATTCAGAATTGAGGTTTGAGGATTGACGATTGAGGATTGAAGATTGAGGATTGAGGATTGAGGATGAGGGCTGACGGTTGAGGGTTGAGGGTTGAGGACTGAGGACTGAGGATTGAGGATTGAGAATTGAGGATTGAGGATTGAGGATTGAAGATTGAGGATTGAGTATTGAGGATTGAAGAATGAGGATTGAGGATTGAGGATTGAGGATTGAGGATTGAGTATTGATGATTGAAGACTGACGATTGAGGATTGAGGATTGAGGATTGAGTATTGAGGACTGAGGATTGAAGATTGAGTATTGAGGATTGAAGATTGAGGATTGAGGTTTGGGGACTGAGGATTGAGGATTGAGGATTGAGGATTGAGGATTGAGGATTGAGTATTGAGGATTGAACATTGAGGACTGGGTATCGCGGATTGAACATTGAGGATTGAGGATTGAGGATTGAGTATTGAGTATTGAGGACTGAAGATTGTATATTGATGATTGAAGATTGAGGATTGGGGAATGAGGGTTGTGGATTGAGGACGAGGACTGAGGGTTGAGTATTGATGTTTGAGGTCTGAGGATCGCGGATTGAGGATTGAGAATTGAGGATTGAGGATTGAGGATTGAAGATTGAGGATTGAGTATTGAGGATTGAAGAATGAGGATTGAGGATTGAGGATTGAGGATTGAGGATTGAAGATTGTGTATTGAGGACTGAGGACTGAGGATTGAGGATTGAGGATCGAGAATTGAGGATTGAGGATTGAGGATCGAGAATTGAGGATTGAGGATTGAGGATTGAAGATTGAGGATTGGTTATTGAGGATTGAAGATTGAGTATTGAGGATTGAGGATTGAGTATTGAGGATTGAAGATTGAGTATTGAGGATTGAAGACTGACGATTGAGGATTGAGAATTGAGGATTGAGTATTGAGGATTGAGGATTGAAGTTTGAGTATTGAGGATTGAAGGTTGAGGATTGAGGATTGAGGAATGAAGATTGATGGTTGAGGATTGAGGATTGAAGATTGAGGATTTGGGACTGTGGATTGAGGATTGAGTATCGAGGATTGAAGATTGAGGATTGAGGATTGAGGATTGGGGATTGAGGATTGAAGACTGAGGATTGGGGATTTAGGATTGAAGATTGAGGATTCAGGATTGAGGGTTCAGAATTGAGGTTTGAGGATTGAGGATTGAGGATTGAAGATTGAGGATTGAGGATTGAGGATGAGGGCTGACGGTTGAGGGTTGAGTATTGATGTTTGAGGACTGAGGATTGTGGATTGAGGATTGAGAATTGAGGATTGAGGATTGAGGATTGAGGATTGAAGATTGAGGATTGGGTATTGAGGATTGAAGTATGAGGATTGAGGATTGAGGATTGAGGATTGAGGATTGAGGATTGAAGATTGAGTATTGAGGATTGAAGATTGATGGTTGAAGATTGAGGATTGAAGATTGAGGATTTGGGACTGAGGATTGAGGATTGAGGATCGAGGATTGAAGATTGAGGATTGAGGATTGAGGATTGGGGATTGAGGATTGAAGATTGAGGATTGGGGATTTAGGATTGAAGATTGAGGATTCAGTATTGAGGATTCAGAATTGAGGTTTGAGGACTGAGGATTGAGGATTGAAGATTGAGTATTGAGGATTGAGGATTGAGGATTGAAGATTGAGGATTGAGGATTGAGGATGAGGGCTGAGGGTTGAGGATTGAGGTTTGAGGACTGAGGACTGAGGATTGAGGATTGAGAATTGAGGATTGAGGATTGAGGATTGAAGATTGAGGATTGGGTATTGAGGATTGAAGAATGTGGATTGAGGATTGAGGATTGAGGATTGAAGATTGAGTATTGATGATTGAAGACTGACGATTGAGGATTGAGGATTGAGGATTGAGTATTGAGGACTGAGGATTGAAGATTGAGTATTGAGGATTGAAGACTGAGGATTGAGGATTGAGGATGAGGGCTGAGGGTTGAGGATTGAGGTTTGAGGACTGAGGACTGAGGATTGAGGATTGAGAATTGAGGATTGAGGACTAATGATTGAAGATTGAAGATTGGGTATTGAGGATTGAAGAATGAGGATTGAGGATTGAGGATTGAGGATTGAGGATTGAAGATTGAGTATTGAGGATTGAAGACTGACGATTGAGGATTGGGGATCGAGTATTGAGGATTGAAGATTGAGGATTGGGTATTGAGGATTGAACATTGAGGATTGAGGGGTGAGGATTGAGGATTGAGGATTGAGGATTGAAGAATGAATATTGATGAATGAAGATTGACGATTGAGGATTGAGGGTTGTGGATTGAGGACGTGGACTGAGGATTGAGTATTGATGTTTGAAGTATGAGGATCGAGGATTCACGATTGAGAATTGAGGATTGAGGATTGAAGATTGAGGATTCGGTATTGAGGATTGAAGAATGAGGATTGAGGATTGAGGATTGAGGATTGAGGATTGCAGATTGAGTATTGAGGATTGAAGATTGATGATTGAGCATTGAGGATTGAGGATTGAGGATTGAGGATTGAGGATTGAGGATTGAATATTGAGTAATGATGATTGAAGATTGAGGATTGGGTATTGCGGAGTGAGGATTGAGGATTGAGGATTGAGGATTGAAGATTGAATATTGATGATTGAAGATTGAGGATTGAGGATTGAGGGTTGTGGATTGAGGACGAGGACTGAGGGTTGAGTATTGATGTTTGAGGACTGAGGATTGTGGATTGAGGATTGAGAATTGAGGATTGAGGATTGAGGATTGAAGATTGAGGATTGGGTATTGAGGATTGAAGTATGAGGATTGAGGATTGGGGATTGAGGATTGAGGATTGAGGAATGAAGATTGAGTATTGAGGATTGAAGATTGATGGTTGAAGATTGAGGATTGAAGATTGAGGATTTGGGACTGAGGATTGAGGATTGAGGATCGAGGATTGAAGATTGAGGATTGAGGATTGAGGATTGGGGATTGAGGATTGAAGATTGAGGATTGGGGATTTAGGATTGAAGATTGAGGATTCAGTATTGAGGATTCAGAATTGAGGATTGACGATTGAGGATGAGGGCTGACGGTTGAGGGTTGAGGGTTGAGGACTGAGGACTGAGGATTGAGGATTGAGAATTGAGGATTGAGGATTGAGGATTGAAGATTGAGGATTGAGTATTGATGATTGAAGAATGAGGATTGAGGATTGAGGATTGAGGATTGAGGATTGAAGATTGTGTATTCAGGACTGAGGACTGAGGATTGAGTATTGAGAATTGACGATTGAGGATTGAGGATTGAGGATCGAGAATTGAGGATTGAGGATTGAGGATTGAAGATTGAGGATTGGTTATTGAGGATTGAAGATTGAGTATTGAGGATTGAGGATTGAGTATTGAGGATTGAAGATTGAGTATTGAGGATTGACGACTGACGATTGAGGATTGAGAATTGAGGATTGAGTATTGAGGATTGAGGATTGAAGTTTTAGTATTGAGGAATGAAGGTTGAGGACTGAGGATTGAGGATTGAGGATTGAGGATGAGGGCTGAGGGTTGAGGATTGAGGTTTGATGACTGAGGACTGAGGATTGAGGACAGAGAATTCAGGATTGAGGATTGAGGATTGAGGATTGAGGATTGGGTACTGAGGATTGAAGAATGAGGATTGAGGATTGAGTATTGAGGATTGAGGATTGATGACTGACGGTTGAGGATTGAGGATTGAAGATTGAGGATTTGGGACTGAGGATTGAGGATTGAAGATTGAGGATTGGGGATTGAGGGTTGAAGATTGAGGATTCAGGACTGAGGATTCAGAATTGACGTTTGAGGACTGAGGATTGAGGATTGAAGGTTGCGTTTTGAGGATTCAAGATTGAGGATTGAGGATTGAGGATTGAGGATTGAGGATTGAAGATTGAGGATTGTGGACTGAGTGTTGAGGGTTGAAGATTGAGTATTGAGCATTGAGGATTGAGGATTGAGGATTGATGATTGAGGATTGAGGATTGCAGATTGAGTATTGAGGATTCAAGATTGAGGATTGAGGATTGAGGATTGAGGATTGAGGATTGAAGATTGAGTACTGAGGATTGAAGACTGACGATTGAGGATTGAGGATTGAGGATTGAGTATTGAGGACTGAGGATTGAAGTTTGAGTATTGAGGATTGAAGGTTGAGGATTGAGGATTGAGGATTGAGGATTGAGGATGAGGGCTGAGGGTTGAGGATTGAGGTTTGAGGTCTGAGGATTGTGGATTGATGATTGAGAATTGAGGATTGATGATTGAGGATTGAAGACTGAGGATTGGGTATTGAGGATTGAAGTACGAGGATTGAGGATTGAGGATTGAGGATTGAGGATTGAGGATTGAAGGTTGAGTATTGAGGATTGAAGATTGATGGTTGAGGATTGAGGATTGAAGATTGAGGATTTGGGACTGTGGATTGAGGATTGAGTATCGAGGATTGAAGATCGAGGATTGAGGATTGAGGATTGGGGATTGAGGATTGAAGATTGAGGATTGGGGACTGAGTGTTGAGGTTTGAAGGTTGAGTATTGAGGATTGAGGATTGAGGATTGAAGATTGAGGATTGAGGATTGAGGATGAGGGCTGAGGGTTGAGGATTGAGGTTTGAGGACTGAGGACTGAGGACTGAAGATTGAGAATTGAGGATTGAGGACTAGTGATTGAAGATTGAAGATTGGGTATTCAGGATTGAAGAATGAGGATTGAGGATTGAGGATTGAGGATTGAGGATTGAAGATTGAGTATTGAGGATTGAAGATTGAGGATTGGGTATTGCGGATTGAGGATTGAGGATTGAGGATTGAGGATTGAAGATTGAATATTGATGATTGAAGATTGAGGATTGAGGATTGAGGGTTGTGGATTGAGGACGAGGACTGAGGGTTGAGTATTGATGTTTGAGGTCTGAGGATTGTGGATTGAGGATTGAGAATTGAGGATTGAGGATTGAGGATTGAAGATTGAGGATTGGGTATTGAGGTTTGAAGTATGAGGATTGAGGATTGAGGATTGAGGATTG
Organism: Calliopsis andreniformis; assembly: GCF_051401765.1. Classification (NCBI taxonomy): domain Eukaryota; kingdom Metazoa; phylum Arthropoda; class Insecta; order Hymenoptera; family Andrenidae; genus Calliopsis; species Calliopsis andreniformis. The sequence continues at coordinate 352,586 of NW_027480649.1, read as the reverse complement.
AGGATTGAGGATTGAAGATTGAGTATTGAGGATTGAAGATTGATGGTTGAAGATTGAGGACTGAAGATTGAGTATTGAGGATTGAGGATTGAGGATTGAGGATTGAGGATTGAAGATTGAGGATTGAGGATTGAGGATGAGGGCTGAGGTTTGAGGATTGAGGTTTGAGGACTGAGGACTGAGGATTGAGGATTGAGAATTGAGGATTGAGGATTGAGGATTGAAGATTGAGGATTGGGTATTGAGGATTGAAGAATGAGGATTGAGGATTGAGGATTGAGGATTGAAGATTGAGTATTGATGATTGAAGTCTGACGATTGAGGATTGAGGATTGAGGATTGAGTATTGAGGACTGAGGATTGAAGATTGAGTATTGAGGACTGAAGATTGAGGATTGAGGTTTGGGGACTGAGGATTGAGGATTGAGGATTGAGGATTGAGGATTGAGGATGAGGGCTGACGGTTGAGGGTTGAGGGTTGAGGACTGAGGACTGAGGATTGAGGATTGAGAATTGAGGATTGAGGATTGAGGATTGAAGATTCAGGATTGAGTATTGAGGATTGAAGAATGAGGATTGAGGATTGAGGATTGAGGATTGAGGATTGAGTATTGATGATTGAAGACTGACGATTGAGGATTGAGGATTGAGGATTGAGTATTGAGGACTGAGGATTGAAGATTGAGTATTGAGGATTGAAGATTGAGGATTGAGGTTTGGGGACTGAGGATTGAGGATTGAGGATTGAGGATTGAGGATTGAGGATTGAGTATTGAGGATTGAACATTGAGGACTGGGTATCGCGGATTGAACATTGAGGATTGAGGATTGAGGATTGAGTATTGAGTATTGAGGACTGAAGATTGTATATTGATGATTGAAGATTGAGGATTGGGGAATGAGGGTTGTGGATTGAGGACGAGGACTGAGGGTTGAGTATTGATGTTTGAGGTCTGAGGATCGCGGATTGAGGATTGAGAATTGACGATTGAGGATTGAGGATTGAAGATTGAGGATTGGGTATTGAGGATTGAAGGATGAGGATTCAGGATTGAGAATTGAGGATTGAGGAATGAAGATTGAGGATTAAGGATTGAGAATTGAGGATTGAGGATTGAAGGTTGAGTTTTGAGGATTGAAGATTGAGGATTTAGGATTCAGGATTGAGGATTGAAGACTGAGTATTGAGGATTGAGGATTGAGGATTGAAGATTGAGTATTGTGTATTGAGGATTGAAGGTTGAGTATTGAGGATAGAGGACTGAGGATTGACGATGAGGGCTGACGGTTGAGGATTGAGGTTTGAGGACTGAGGACTGAGGATTGAGGATTGAGAATTGAGGATTGAGGATTGAGGATTGAAGATTGAGTATTGTGTATTGAGGATTGAGGATTGAGAATTGAGGATTGAATATTGAGTATTGAGGATTGAAGATTGAGGATTGAGGATTGAGGATTGAGTATTGAGGATTGAGTATTGAGGATTGAGGATTGAAGATTGAGTATTGAGGGTTGAAGATTGAGGATTGAGGTTTGGGGTCTGAGGATTGAGGATTGAGTATTGAGGATTGAAGATTGACGATTGAGGATTGAGGATTGAGAATTGAGGATTGATGATTGAGGATTGAGGATTGAGGATTGAGTATTGAGGATTGAAGATTGAGGATTGAGGTTTGGGGACTGAGGATTGAGGATTGAGAATTGAGGATTGAGGATTGAGGATTGAGTATTGAGGATTGAACATTGAGGACTGGGTATCGCGGATTGAACATTGAGGATTGAGGATTGAGGATTGAGTATTGAGGATTGAGGACTGAAGATTGTATATTGATGATTGAAGATTGATTATTGGGGAATGAGGGTTGTGGATTGCGGACGAGGACTGAGGATTGAGTATTGATGTTTGAGGTCTGAGGATCGCGGATTGAGGATTGAGAATTGACGATTGAGGATCGAGGATTGAAGATTGAGGATTGGGCATTGAGGATTGAAGGATGAGGATTCAGGATTGAGGATTGAGGATTGAGGAATGAAGATTGAGGATTAAGGATTGAGAATTGAGGATTGAGGATTGAAAGTTGAGTTTTGAGGATTGAAGGTTGAGGATTGAGGATTGAGGATTGAGGATTGAGGATTGAATATTAAGGATTGGGGACTGTGTGTTGAGGGCTGAATATTGAGTATTGAGGATTGAGGATTGAGGATTGAAGATTGAGGATTGAGGATTGAGGATGAGGGCTGAGGGTTGAGGATTGGGGTTTGAGGACTGAGGACTGAGGATTGAGGATTGAGAATTGAGGATTGAGGACTAATGATTGAAGATTGAAGATTGGGTATTGAGGATTGAAGATTGAGGATTGAGGATTGAGGATTGAGGATTGAGGATTGAAGATTGAGTATTGAGGATTGAAGACTGACGATTGAGGATTGGGGATCGAGGATTGAGGATTGAAGATTGAGGATTGGGTATTGAGGATTGAACATTGAGGATTGAGGGGTGAGGATTGAGGATTGAGGATTGAGGATTGAAGATTGAATATTGATGAATGAAGATTGAGGATTGAGGATTGAGGGTTGTGGATTGAGGACGTGGACTGAGGATTGAGTATTGATGTTTGAAGTATGAGGATTGAGGATTCACGATTGAGAATTGAGGATTGAGGATTGAAGATTGAGGATTCGGTATTGAGGATTGAAGAATGAGGATTGAGGATTGAGGATTGAGGATTGAGGATTGCAGATTGAGTATTGAGGATTGAAGATTGAGGATTGGGCATTGAGGATTGAGGATTGAGGATTGAGGATTGAGGATTGAGGATTGAGGATTGAATATTGAGTAATGAGGATTGAAGATTGAGGATTGAGGATTGAGGATTGAGGATTGAGGATTGAGGGTTAAAGATTGAAGATTGATGATTGAAGATTGAGGATTGAGGGTTGTGGATTGAGGACGAGAACTGAGGGTTGAGTATTGATGCTTGAAGTATGAGGATTGAGGATTCAGGATTGAGAATTGAGGATTCAGGATTGAGGATTGAAGACTGAGTATTGAGGATTGAGGATTGAGGATTGAAGATTGAGTATTGTGTATTGAGGATTGAAGGTTGAGTATTGAGGATAGAGGACTGAGGATTGACGATGAGGGCTGACGGTTGAGGATTGAGGTTTGAGGACTGAGGACTGAGGATTGAGGATTGAGAATTGAGGATTGAGGATTGAGGATTGAAGATTGAGTATTGTGTATTGAGGATTGAGGATTGAGAATTGAGAATTGAGGATTGAAGATTGAGTATTGAGGATTGAAGATTGAGGATTGAGGATTGAGGATTGAGTATTGAGGATTGAGGATTGAAGATTGAGTATTGAGGGTTGAAGATTGAGGATTGAGGTTTGGGGTCTGAGGATTGAGGATTGAGGATTGAGGATTGAAGATTGACGATTGAGGATTGAGGATTGAGAATTGAGGATTGATGATTGAGGATTGAGGATTGAGTATTGAGGATTGAAGATTGAGGATTGAGGTTTGGGGACTGAGGATTGAGGATTGAAGATTGAGGATTGAGGATTGAGGATTGAGTATTGAGGATTGAACATTGAGGACTGGGTATCGCGGATTGAACATTGAGGATTGAGGATTGAGGATTGAGGATTGAGGATTGAGGACTGAAGATTGTATATTGATGATTGAAGATTGAGGATTGGGGAATGAGGGTTGTGGATTGAGGACGAGGACTGAGGATTGAGTATTGATGTTTGAGGTCTGAGGATCGCGGATTGAGGATTGAGAATTGACGATTGAGGATCGAGGATTGAAGATTGAGGATTGGGCATTGAGGATTGAAGGATGAGGATTCAGGATTGAGGATTGAGGATTGAGGAATGAAGATTGAGGATTAAGGATTGAGAATTGAGGATTGAGGATTGAAAGTTGAGTTTTGAGGATTGAAGGTTGAGGATTGAGGATTGAGGATTGAGGATTGAGGATTGAAGATTAAGGATTGGGGACTGAGTGTTGAGGGCTGAATATTGAGTATTGAGGATTGAATATTGATGATTGAAGATTGAGGATTGAGGATTGAGGGTTGTGGATTGAGGACGAGGACTGAGGGTTGAGTATTGATGTTTGAGGTCTGAGGATTGTGGATTGAGGATTGAGAATTGAGGATTGAGGATTGAGGATTGAAGATTGAGGATTGGGTATTGAGGTTTGAAGTATGAGGATTGAGGATTGAGGATTGAGGATTGAGGATTGAGGATTGAAGATTGAGTATTGAGGATTGAAGATTGATGGTTGAAGATTGAGGACTGAAGATTGAGTATTGAGGATTGAGGATTGAGGATTGAGGATTGAGGATTGAAGATTGAGGATTGAGGATTGAGGATGAGGGCTGAGGTTTGAGGATTGAGGTTTGAGGACTGAGGACTGAGGATTGAGGATTGAGAATTGAGGATTGAGGATTGAGGATTGAAGATTGAGGATTGGGTATTGAGGATTGAAGAATGAGGATTGAGGATTGAGGATTGAGGATTGAAGATTGAGTATTGATGATTGAAGTCTGACGATTGAGGATTGAGGATTGAGGATTGAGTATTGAGGACTGAGGATTGAAGATTGAGTATTGAGGACTGAAGATTGAGGATTGAGGTTTGGGGACTGAGGATTGAGGATTGAGGATTGAGGATTGAGGATTGAGGATGAGGGCTGACGGTTGAGGGTTGAGGGTTGAGGACTGAGGACTGAGGATTGAGGATTGAGAATTGAGGATTGAGGATTGAGGATTGAAGATTCAGGATTGAGTATTGAGGATTGAAGAATGAGGATTGAGGATTGAGGATTGAGGATTGAGGATTGAGTATTGATGATTGAAGACTGACGATTGAGGATTGAGGATTGAGGATTGAGTATTGAGGACTGAGGATTGAAGATTGAGTATTGAGGATTGAAGATTGAGGATTGAGGTTTGGGGACTGAGGATTGAGGATTGAGGATTGAGGATTGAGGATTGAGGATTGAGTATTGAGGATTGAACATTGAGGACTGGGTATCGCGGATTGAACATTGAGGATTGAGGATTGAGGATTGAGTATTGAGTATTGAGGACTGAAGATTGTATATTGATGATTGAAGATTGAGGATTGGGGAATGAGGGTTGTGGATTGAGGACGAGGACTGAGGGTTGAGTATTGATGTTTGAGGTCTGAGGATCGCGGATTGAGGATTGAGAATTGACGATTGAGGATTGAGGATTGAAGATTGAGGATTGGGTATTGAGGATTGAAGGATGAGGATTCAGGATTGAGAATTGAGGATTGAGGAATGAAGATTGAGGATTAAGGATTGAGAATTGAGGATTGAGGATTGAAGGTTGAGTTTTGAGGATTGAAGATTGAGGATTTAGGATTCAGGATTGAGGATTGAAGACTGAGTATTGAGGATTGAGGATTGAGGATTGAAGATTGAGTATTGTGTATTGAGGATTGAAGGTTGAGTATTGAGGATAGAGGACTGAGGATTGACGATGAGGGCTGACGGTTGAGGATTGAGGTTTGAGGACTGAGGACTGAGGATTGAGGATTGAGAATTGAGGATTGAGGATTGAGGATTGAAGATTGAGTATTGTGTATTGAGGATTGAGGATTGAGAATTGAGGATTGAATATTGAGTATTGAGGATTGAAGATTGAGGATTGAGGATTGAGGATTGAGTATTGAGGATTGAGTATTGAGGATTGAGGATTGAAGATTGAGTATTGAGGGTTGAAGATTGAGGATTGAGGTTTGGGGTCTGAGGATTGAGGATTGAGTATTGAGGATTGAAGATTGACGATTGAGGATTGAGGATTGAGAATTGAGGATTGATGATTGAGGATTGAGGATTGAGGATTGAGTATTGAGGATTGAAGATTGAGGATTGAGGTTTGGGGACTGAGGATTGAGGATTGAGAATTGAGGATTGAGGATTGAGGATTGAGTATTGAGGATTGAACATTGAGGACTGGGTATCGCGGATTGAACATTGAGGATTGAGGATTGAGGATTGAGTATTGAGGATTGAGGACTGAAGATTGTATATTGATGATTGAAGATTGATTATTGGGGAATGAGGGTTGTGGATTGCGGACGAGGACTGAGGATTGAGTATTGATGTTTGAGGTCTGAGGATCGCGGATTGAGGATTGAGAATTGACGATTGAGGATCGAGGATTGAAGATTGAGGATTGGGCATTGAGGATTGAAGGATGAGGATTCAGGATTGAGGATTGAGGATTGAGGAATGAAGATTGAGGATTAAGGATTGAGAATTGAGGATTGAGGATTGAAAGTTGAGTTTTGAGGATTGAAGGTTGAGGATTGAGGATTGAGGATTGAGGATTGAGGATTGAATATTAAGGATTGGGGACTGTGTGTTGAGGGCTGAATATTGAGTATTGAGGATTGAGGATTGAGGATTGAAGATTGAGGATTGAGGATTGAGGATGAGGGCTGAGGGTTGAGGATTGGGGTTTGAGGACTGAGGACTGAGGATTGAGGATTGAGAATTGAGGATTGAGGACTAATGATTGAAGATTGAAGATTGGGTATTGAGGATTGAAGATTGAGGATTGAGGATTGAGGATTGAGGATTGAGGATTGAAGATTGAGTATTGAGGATTGAAGACTGACGATTGAGGATTGGGGATCGAGGATTGAGGATTGAAGATTGAGGATTGGGTATTGAGGATTGAACATTGAGGATTGAGGGGTGAGGATTGAGGATTGAGGATTGAGGATTGAAGATTGAATATTGATGAATGAAGATTGAGGATTGAGGATTGAGGGTTGTGGATTGAGGACGTGGACTGAGGATTGAGTATTGATGTTTGAAGTATGAGGATTGAGGATTCACGATTGAGAATTGAGGATTGAGGATTGAAGATTGAGGATTCGGTATTGAGGATTGAAGAATGAGGATTGAGGATTGAGGATTGAGGATTGAGGATTGCAGATTGAGTATTGAGGATTGAAGATTGAGGATTGGGCATTGAGGATTGAGGATTGAGGATTGAGGATTGAGGATTGAGGATTGAGGATTGAATATTGAGTAATGAGGATTGAAGATTGAGGATTGAGGATTGAGGATTGAGGATTGAGGATTGAGGGTTAAAGATTGAAGATTGATGATTGAAGATTGAGGATTGAGGGTTGTGGATTGAGGACGAGAACTGAGGGTTGAGTATTGATGCTTGAAGTATGAGGATTGAGGATTCAGGATTGAGAATTGAGGATTCAGGATTGAGGATTGAAGACTGAGTATTGAGGATTGAGGATTGAGGATTGAAGATTGAGTATTGTGTATTGAGGATTGAAGGTTGAGTATTGAGGATAGAGGACTGAGGATTGACGATGAGGGCTGACGGTTGAGGATTGAGGTTTGAGGACTGAGGACTGAGGATTGAGGATTGAGAATTGAGGATTGAGGATTGAGGATTGAAGATTGAGTATTGTGTATTGAGGATTGAGGATTGAGAATTGAGAATTGAGGATTGAAGATTGAGTATTGAGGATTGAAGATTGAGGATTGAGGATTGAGGATTGAGTATTGAGGATTGAGGATTGAAGATTGAGTATTGAGGGTTGAAGATTGAGGATTGAGGTTTGGGGTCTGAGGATTGAGGATTGAGGATTGAGGATTGAAGATTGACGATTGAGGATTGAGGATTGAGAATTGAGGATTGATGATTGAGGATTGAGGATTGAGTATTGAGGATTGAAGATTGAGGATTGAGGTTTGGGGACTGAGGATTGAGGATTGAAGATTGAGGATTGAGGATTGAGGATTGAGTATTGAGGATTGAACATTGAGGACTGGGTATCGCGGATTGAACATTGAGGATTGAGGATTGAGGATTGAGGATTGAGGATTGAGGACTGAAGATTGTATATTGATGATTGAAGATTGAGGATTGGGGAATGAGGGTTGTGGATTGAGGACGAGGACTGAGGATTGAGTATTGATGTTTGAGGTCTGAGGATCGCGGATTGAGGATTGAGAATTGACGATTGAGGATCGAGGATTGAAGATTGAGGATTGGGCATTGAGGATTGAAGGATGAGGATTCAGGATTGAGGATTGAGGATTGAGGAATGAAGATTGAGGATTAAGGATTGAGAATTGAGGATTGAGGATTGAAAGTTGAGTTTTGAGGATTGAAGGTTGAGGATTGAGGATTGAGGATTGAGGATTGAGGATTGAAGATTAAGGATTGGGGACTGAGTGTTGAGGGCTGAATATTGAGTATTGAGGATTGAGGATTGAGGATTGAAGATTGAGGATTGAGGATTGAGGATGAGGGCTGAGGGTTGAGGATTGGGGTTTGAGGACTGAGGACTGAGGATTGAGGATTGAGAATTGAGGATTGAGGACTAATGATTGAAGATTGAAGATTGGGTATTGAGGATTGAAGGTTGAGGATTGAGGATTGAGGATTGAGGATTGAGGATTGAAGATTGAGTATTGAGGATTGAAGACTGACGATTGAGGATTGGGGATCGAGGATTGAGGATTGAAGATTGAGGATTGGGTATTGAGGATTGAACATTGAGTATTGAGGGGTGAGGATTGAGGATTGAGGATTGAGGATTGAAGATTGAGTATTGAGTGTTGAAGATTGAGGATTGAGGATTGAGGGTTGTGGATTGAGGACGAGGACTGAGGGTTGAGTATTGATGTTTGAGGTCTCAGGATTGTGGATTGAGGATTGAGAATTGAGGATTGAGGATTGAGGATTGAAGATTGAGGATTGAGGATTGAGGATTGAGGATTGAGGATTGAATATTGATTATTGAGGATTGAAGATTGATGGTTGAGGATTGAGGATTGAAGATTGAGGATTTGGGACTGAGGATTGAGGATTGAGTATCGAGGATTGAAGATTGAGGATTGAGGATTGAGGATTGGGGATTGAGGATTGAAGACTGAGGATTGGGGATTTAGGATTGAAGATTGAGGATTCAGGATTGAGGATTCAGAATTGAGGTTTGAGGATTGAGGATTGAGGATTGAAGATTGAGGATTGAGAATTGAGGATTGAGGATTGAAGGTTGAGTTTTGAGGAATGAAGATTGAGGATTTAGGATTGAGGATTGAGGATTGAGGATTGAAGATTAAGGATTGGGGACTGAGTGTTGAGGGCTGAATATTGAGTATTGAGGATTGAGGATTGAGGATTGAAGATTGAGGATTGAGGATTGAGGATGAGGACTGAGGGTTGAGGATTGAGGTTTGAGGACTGAGGACTGAGGATTGAGGATTGAGAATTGAGGATTGAGGACTAATGATTGAAGATTGAAGATTGGGTATTGAGGATTGAAGAATGAGGATTGAGGATTGAGGATTGAGGATTGAGGATTGAAGATTGAGTATTGAGGATTGAAGACTGACGATTGAGGATTGGGGATCGAGGATTGAGGATTGAAGATTGAGGATTGGGTATTGAGGATTGAACATTGAGGATTGAGGGGTGAGGATTGAGGATTGAGGATTGAGGATTGAAGAATGAATATTGATGAATGAAGATTGACGATTGAGGATTGAGGGTTGTGGATTGAGGACGTGGACTGAGGATTGAGTATTGATGTTTGAAGTATTAGGATCGAGGATTCACGATTGAGAATTGAGGATTGAGGATTGAGGATTGAGGATTCGGTATTGAGGATTGAAGAATGAGGATTGAGGATTGAGGATTGAGGATTGAGGATTGCAGATTGAGTATTGAGGATTGAAGATTGAGGATTGAGCATTGAGGATTGAGGATTGAGGATTGAGGATTGAGGATTGAGGATTGAATATTGAGTAATGAGGATTGAGGATTGAAGATTGAGTATTGTGTATTGAGGATTGAGGATTGAGGATTAAAGATTGAAGATTGATGATTGAAGATAGAGGATTGAGGGTTGTGGATTGAGGACGAGCACTGAGGGTTGAGTATTGATGTTTGAAGTATGAGGATTGAGGATTCAGGATTGAGAATTGAGTATTCAGGATTGAGGATTGAAGACTGAGTATTGAGGATTGAGGATTGAGGATTGAAGATTGAGTATTGTGTATTGCGGATTGAAGGTTGAGTATTGAGGATTGAGGACTGAGGATTGACGATGAGGGCTGACGGTTGAGGATTGAGGTTTGAGGACTGAGGACTGAGGATAGAGGATTGAGAATTGAGGATTGAGGATTGAGGATTGAAGATTGAGTATTGTGTATTGAGGATTGAGGATTGAGAATTGAGGATTGAAGATTGAGTATTGAGGATTGAAGATTGAGGATTGAGGATTGAGGATTGAGGATTGAGGATTGAGTATTGAGGATTGAGGAATGAAGATTGAGGATTAAGGATTGAGAATTGAGGATTGAGGATTGAAAGTTGAGTTTTGAGGATTGAAGGTTGAGGATTGAGGATTGAGGATTGAGGATTGACGATTGAATATTAAGGATTGGGGACTGTGTGTTGAGGGCTGAATATTGAGTATTGAGGATTGAGGATTGAGGATTGAAGATTGAGGATTGAGGATTGAGGATGAGGGCTGAGGGTTGAGGATTGGGGTTTGAGGACTGAGGACTGAGGATTGAGGATTGAGAATTGAGGATTGAGGACTAATGATTGAAGATTGAAGATTGGGTATTGAGGATTGAAGATTGAGGATTGAGGATTGAGGATTGAGGATTGAGGATTGAAGATTGAGTATTGAGGATTGAAGACTGACGATTGAGGATTGGGGATCGAGGATTGAGGATTGAAGAATGAGGATTGAGGATTGAGTATTGAGGATTGAGGATTGATGACTGACGGTTGAGGATTGAGGATTGAAGATTGAGGATTTGGGACTGAGGATTGAGGATTGAAGATTGAGGATTGGGGATTGAGGGTTGAAGATTGAGGATTCAGGACTGAGGATTCAGAATTGACGTTTGAGGACTGAGGATTGAGGATTGAAGGTTGCGTTTTGAGGATTCAAGATTGAGGATTGAGGATTGAGGATTGAGGATTGAGGATTGAAGATTGAGGATTGTGGACTGAGTGTTGAGGGTTGAAGATTGAGTATTGAGCATTGAGGATTGAGGATTGAGGATTGATGATTGAGGATTGAGGATTGCAGATTGAGTATTGAGGATTCAAGATTGAGGATTGAGGATTGAGGATTGAGGATTGAGGATTGAAGATTGAGTACTGAGGATTGAAGACTGACGATTGAGGATTGAGGATTGAGGATTGAGTATTGAGGACTGAGGATTGAAGTTTGAGTATTGAGGATTGAAGGTTGAGGATTGAGGATTGAGGATTGAGGATTGAGGATGAGGGCTGAGGGTTGAGGATTGAGGTTTGAGGTCTGAGGATTGTGGATTGATGATTGAGAATTGAGGATTGAGGATTGAGGATTGAAGACTGAGGATTGGGTATTGAGGATTGAAGTACGAGGATTGAGGATTGAGGATTGAGGATTGAGGATTGAGGATTGAAGGTTGAGTATTGAGGATTGAAGATTGATGGTTGAGGATTGAGGATTGAAGATTGAGGATTTGGGACTGTGGATTGAGGATTGAGTATCGAGGATTGAAGATCGAGGATTGAGGATTGAGGATTGGGGATTGAGGATTGAAGATTGAGGATTGGGGACTGAGTGTTGAGGTTTGAAGGTTGAGTATTGAGGATTGAGGATTGAGGATTGAAGATTGAGGATTGAGGATTGAGGATGAGGGCTGAGGGTTGAGGATTGAGGTTTGAGGACTGAGGACTGAGGACTGAAGATTGAGAATTGAGGATTGAGGACTAGTGATTGAAGATTGAAGATTGGGTATTCAGGATTGAAGAATGAGGATTGAGGATTGAGGATTGAGGATTGAGGATTGAAGATTGAGTATTGAGGATTGAAGATTGAGGATTGGGTATTGCGGATTGAGGATTGAGGATTGAGGATTGAGGATTGAAGATTGAATATTGATGATTGAAGATTGAGGATTGAGGATTGAGGGTTGTGGATTGAGGACGAGGACTGAGGGTTGAGTATTGATGTTTGAGGTCTGAGGATTGTGGATTGAGGATTGAGAATTGAGGATTGAGGATTGAGGATTGAAGATTGAGGATTGGGTATTGAGGTTTGAAGTATGAGGATTGAGGATTGAGGATTGAGGATTGAGGATTGAGGATTGAAGATTGAGTATTGAGGATTGAAGATTGATGGTTGAAGATTGAGGACTGAAGATTGAGTATTGAGGATTGAGGATTGAGGATTGAGGATTGAGGATTGAAGATTGAGGATTGAGGATTGAGGATGAGGGCTGAGGTTTGAGGATTGAGGTTTGAGGACTGAGGACTGAGGATTGAGGATTGAGAATTGAGGATTGAGGATTGAGGATTGAAGATTGAGGATTGGGTATTGAGGATTGAAGAATGAGGATTGAGGATTGAGGATTGAGGATTGAAGATTGAGTATTGATGATTGAAGTCTGACGATTGAGGATTGAGGATTGAGGATTGAGTATTGAGGACTGAGGATTGAAGATTGAGTATTGAGGACTGAAGATTGAGGATTGAGGTTTGGGGACTGAGGATTGAGGATTGAGGATTGAGGATTGAGGATTGAGGATGAGGGCTGACGGTTGAGGGTTGAGGGTTGAGGACTGAGGACTGAGGATTGAGGATTGAGAATTGAGGATTGAGGATTGAGGATTGAAGATTCAGGATTGAGTATTGAGGATTGAAGAATGAGGATTGAGGATTGAGGATTGAGGATTGAGGATTGAGTATTGATGATTGAAGACTGACGATTGAGGATTGAGGATTGAGGATTGAGTATTGAGGACTGAGGATTGAAGATTGAGTATTGAGGATTGAAGATTGAGGATTGAGGTTTGGGGTCTGAGGATTGAGGATTGAGGATTGAGGATTGAGGATTGAGGATTGAGTATTGAGGATTGAACATTGAGGACTGGGTATCGCGGATTGAACATTGAGGATTGAGGATTGAGGATTGAGTATTGAGTATTGAGGACTGAAGATTGTATATTGATGATTGAAGATTGAGGATTGGGGAATGAGGGTTGTGGATTGAGGACGAGGACTGAGGGTTGAGTATTGATGTTTGAGGTCTGAGGATCGCGGATTGAGGATTGAGAATTGACGATTGAGGATTGAGGATTGAAGATTGAGGATTGGGTATTGAGGATTGAAGGATGAGGATTCAGGATTGAGAATTGAGGATTGAGGAATGAAGATTGAGGATTAAGGATTGAGAATTGAGGATTGAGGATTGAAGGTTGAGTTTTGAGGATTGAAGATTGAGGATTTAGGATTCAGGATTGAGGATTGAAGACTGAGTATTGAGGATTGAGGATTGAGGATTGAAGATTGAGTATTGTGTATTGAGGATTGAAGGTTGAGTATTGAGGATAGAGGACTGAGGATTGACGATGAGGGCTGACGGTTGAGGATTGAGGTTTGAGGACTGAGGACTGAGGATTGAGGATTGAGAATTGAGGATTGAGGATTGAGGATTGAAGATTGAGTATTGTGTATTGAGGATTGAGGATTGAGAATTGAGGATTGAATATTGAGTATTGAGGATTGAAGATTGAGGATTGAGGATTGAGGATTGAGTATTGAGGATTGAGTATTGAGGATTGAGGATTGAAGATTGAGTATTGAGGGTTGAAGATTGAGGATTGAGGTTTGGGGTCTGAGGATTGAGGATTGAGTATTGAGGATTGAAGATTGACGATTGAGGATTGAGGATTGAGAATTGAGGATTGATGATTGAGGATTGAGGATTGAGGATTGAGTATTGAGGATTGAAGATTGAGGATTGAGGTTTGGGGACTGAGGATTGAGGATTGAGAATTGAGGATTGAGGATTGAGGATTGAGTATTGAGGATTGAACATTGAGGACTGGGTATCGCGGATTGAACATTGAGGATTGAGGATTGAGGATTGAGTATTGAGGATTGAGGACTGAAGATTGTATATTGATGATTGAAGATTGATTATTGGGGAATGAGGGTTGTGGATTGCGGACGAGGACTGAGGATTGAGTATTGATGTTTGAGGTCTGAGGATCGCGGATTGAGGATTGAGAATTGACGATTGAGGATCGAGGATTGAAGATTGAGGATTGGGCATTGAGGATTGAAGGATGAGGATTCAGGATTGAGGATTGAGGATTGAGGAATGAAGATTGAGGATTAAGGATTGAGAATTGAGGATTGAGGATTGAAAGTTGAGTTTTGAGGATTGAAGGTTGAGGATTGAGGATTGAGGATTGAGGATTGAGGATTGAATATTAAGGATTGGGGACTGTGTGTTGAGGGCTGAATATTGAGTATTGAGGATTGAGGATTGAGGATTGAAGATTGAGGATTGAGGATTGAGGATGAGGGCTGAGGGTTGAGGATTGGGGTTTGAGGACTGAGGACTGAGGATTGAGGATTGAGAATTGAGGATTGAGGACTAATGATTGAAGATTGAAGATTGGGTATTGAGGATTGAAGATTGAGGATTGAGGATTGAGGATTGAGGATTGAGGATTGAAGATTGAGTATTGAGGATTGAAGACTGACGATTGAGGATTGGGGATCGAGGATTGAGGATTGAAGATTGAGGATTGGGTATTGAGGATTGAACATTGAGGATTGAGGGGTGAGGATTGAGGATTGAGGATTGAGGATTGAAGATTGAATATTGATGAATGAAGATTGAGGATTGAGGATTGAGGGTTGTGGATTGAGGACGTGGACTGAGGATTGAGTATTGATGTTTGAAGTATGAGGATTGAGGATTCACGATTGAGAATTGAGGATTGAGGATTGAAGATTGAGGATTCGGTATTGAGGATTGAAGAATGAGGATTGAGGATTGAGGATTGAGGATTGAGGATTGCAGATTGAGTATTGAGGATTGAAGATTGAGGATTGGGCATTGAGGATTGAGGATTGAGGATTGAGGATTGAGGATTGAGGATTGAGGATTGAATATTGAGTAATGAGGATTGAAGATTGAGGATTGAGGATTGAGGATTGAGGATTGAGGATTGAGGGTTAAAGATTGAAGATTGATGATTGAAGATTGAGGATTGAGGGTTGTGGATTGAGGACGAGAACTGAGGGTTGAGTATTGATGCTTGAAGTATGAGGATTGAGGATTCAGGATTGAGAATTGAGGATTCAGGATTGAGGATTGAAGACTGAGTATTGAGGATTGAGGATTGAGGATTGAAGATTGAGTATTGTGTATTGAGGATTGAAGGTTGAGTATTGAGGATAGAGGACTGAGGATTGACGATGAGGGCTGACGGTTGAGGATTGAGGTTTGAGGACTGAGGACTGAGGATTGAGGATTGAGAATTGAGGATTGAGGATTGAGGATTGAAGATTGAGTATTGTGTATTGAGGATTGAGGATTGAGAATTGAGAATTGAGGATTGAAGATTGAGTATTGAGGATTGAAGATTGAGGATTGAGGATTGAGGATTGAGTATTGAGGATTGAGGATTGAAGATTGAGTATTGAGGGTTGAAGATTGAGGATTGAGGTTTGGGGTCTGAGGATTGAGGATTGAGGATTGAGGATTGAAGATTGACGATTGAGGATTGAGGATTGAGAATTGAGGATTGATGATTGAGGATTGAGGATTGAGTATTGAGGATTGAAGATTGAGGATTGAGGTTTGGGGACTGAGGATTGAGGATTGAAGATTGAGGATTGAGGATTGAGGATTGAGTATTGAGGATTGAACATTGAGGACTGGGTATCGCGGATTGAACATTGAGGATTGAGGATTGAGGATTGAGGATTGAGGATTGAGGACTGAAGATTGTATATTGATGATTGAAGATTGAGGATTGGGGAATGAGGGTTGTGGATTGAGGACGAGGACTGAGGATTGAGTATTGATGTTTGAGGTCTGAGGATCGCGGATTGAGGATTGAGAATTGACGATTGAGGATCGAGGATTGAAGATTGAGGATTGGGCATTGAGGATTGAAGGATGAGGATTCAGGATTGAGGATTGAGGATTGAGGAATGAAGATTGAGGATTAAGGATTGAGAATTGAGGATTGAGGATTGAAAGCTGAGTTTTGAGGATTGAAGGTTGAGGATTGAGGATTGAGGATTGAGGATTGAGGATTGAAGATTAAGGATTGGGGACTGAGTGTTGAGGGCTGAATATTGAGTATTGAGGATTGAGGATTGAGGATTGAAGATTGAGGATTGAGGATTGAGGATGAGGGCTGAGGGTTGAGGATTGGGGTTTGAGGACTGAGGACTGAGGATTGAGGATTGAGAATTGAGGATTGAGGACTAATGATTGAAGATTGAAGATTGGGTATTGAGGATTGAAGGTTGAGGATTGAGGATTGAGGATTGAGGATTGAGGATTGAAGATTGAGTATTGAGGATTGAAGACTGACGATTGAGGATTGGGGATCGAGGATTGAGGATTGAAGATTGAGGATTGGGTATTGAGGATTGAACATTGAGTATTGAGGGGTGAGGATTGAGGATTGAGGATTGAGGATTGAAGATTGAGTATTGAGTGTTGAAGATTGAGGATTGAGAATTGAGGGTTGTGGATTGAGGACGAGGACTGAGGGTTGAGTATTGATGTTTGAGGTCTCAGGATTGTGGATTGAGGATTGAGAATTGAGGATTGAGGATTGAGGATTGAAGATTGAGGATTGAGGATTGAGGATTGAGGATTGAGGATTGAATATTGATTATTGAGGATTGAAGATTGATGGTTGAGGATTGAGGATTGAAGATTGAGGATTTGGGACTGAGGATTGAGGATTGAGTATCGAGGATTGAAGATTGAGGATTGAGGATTGAGGATTGGGGATTGAGGATTGAAGACTGAGGATTGGGGATTTAGGATTGAAGATTGAGGATTCAGGATTGAGGATTCAGAATTGAGGTTTGAGGATTGAGGATTGAGGATTGAAGATTGAGGATTGAGAATTGAGGATTGAGGATTGAAGGTTGAGTTTTGAGGAATGAAGATTGAGGATTTAGGATTGAGGATTGAGGATTGAGGATTGAAGATTAAGGATTGGGGACTGAGTGTTGAGGGCTGAATATTGAGTATTGAGGATTGAGGATTGAGGATTGAAGATTGAGGATTGAGGATTGAGGATGAGGACTGAGGGTTGAGGATTGAGGTTTGAGGACTGAGGACTGAGGATTGAGGATTGAGAATTGAGGATTGAGGACTAATGATTGAAGATTGAAGATTGGGTATTGAGGATTGAAGAATGAGGATTGAGGATTGAGGATTGAGGATTGAGGATTGAAGATTGAGTATTGAGGATTGAAGACTGACGATTGAGGATTGGGGATCGAGGATTGAGGATTGAAGATTGAGGATTGGGTATTGAGGATTGAACATTGAGGATTGAGGGGTGAGGATTGAGGATTGAGGATTGAGGATTGAAGAATGAATATTGATGAATGAAGATTGACGATTGAGGATTGAGGGTTGTGGATTGAGGACGTGGACTGAGGATTGAGTATTGATGTTTGAAGTATTAGGATCGAGGATTCACGATTGAGAATTGAGGATTGAGGATTGAGGATTGAGGATTCGGTATTGAGGATTGAAGAATGAGGATTGAGGATTGAGGATTGAGGATTGAGGATTGCAGATTGAGTATTGAGGATTGAAGATTGAGGATTGAGCATTGAGGATTGAGGATTGAGGATTGAGGATTGAGGATTGAGGATTGAATATTGAGTAATGAGGATTGAGGATTGAAGATTGAGTATTGTGTATTGAGGATTGAGGATTGAGGATTAAAGATTGAAGATTGATGATTGAAGATAGAGGATTGAGGGTTGTGGATTGAGGACGAGCACTGAGGGTTGAGTATTGATGTTTGAAGTATGAGGATTGAGGATTCAGGATTGAGAATTGAGGATTCAGGATTGAGGATTGAAGACTGAGTATTGAGGATTGAGGATTGAGGATTGAAGATTGAGTATTGTGTATTGCGGATTGAAGGTTGAGTATTGAGGATTGAGGACTGAGGATTGACGATGAGGGCTGACGGTTGAGGATTGAGGTTTGAGGACTGAGGACTGAGGATAGAGGATTGAGAATTGAGGATTGAGGATTGAGGATTGAAGATTGAGTATTGTGTATTGAGGATTGAGGATTGAAAATTGAGGATTGAAGATTGAGTATTGAGGATTGAAGATTGAGGATTGAGGATTGAGGATTGAGGATTGAGGATTGAGTATTGAGGATTGAGGAATGAAGATTGAGGATTAAGGATTGAGAATTGAGGATTGAGGATTGAAAGTTGAGTTTTGAGGATTGAAGGTTGAGGATTGAGGATTGAGGATTGAGGATTGACGATTGAATATTAAGGATTGGGGACTGTGTGTTGAGGGCTGAATATTGAGTATTGAGGATTGAGGATTGAGGATTGAAGATTGAGGATTGAGGATTGAGGATGAGGGCTGAGGGTTGAGGATTGGGGTTTGAGGACTGAGGACTGAGGATTGAGGATTGAGAATTGAGGATTGAGGACTAATGATTGAAGATTGAAGATTGGGTATTGAGGATTGAAGATTGAGGATTGAGGATTGAGGATTGAGGATTGAGGATTGAAGATTGAGTATTGAGGATTGAAGACTGACGATTGAGGATTGGGGATCGAGGATTGAGGATTGAAGATTGAGGATTGGGTATTGAGGATTGAACATTGAGGATTGAGGGGTGAGGATTGAGGATTGAGGATTGAGGATTGAAGATTGAATATTGATGAATGAAGATTGAGGATTGAGGATTGAGGGTTGTGGATTGAGGACGTGGACTGAGGATTGAGTATTGATGTTTGAAGTATGAGGATTGAGGATTCACGATTGAGAATTGAGGATTGAGGATTGAAGATTGAGGATTCGGTATTGAGGATTGAAGAATGAGGATTGAGGATTGAGGATTGAGGATTGAGGATTGCAGATTGAGTATTGAGGATTGAAGATTGAGGATTGGGCATTGAGGATTGAGGATTGAGGATTGAGGATTGAGGATTGAGGATTGAGGACTGAATATTGAGTAATGAGGATTGAAGATTGAGGATTGAGGATTGAGGATTGAGGATTGAGGATTGAGGGTTAAAGATTGAAGATTGATGATTGAAGATTGAGGATTGAGGGTTGTGGATTGAGGACGAGAACTGAGGGTTGAGTATTGATGCTTGAAGTATGAGGATTGAGGATTCAGGATTGAGAATTGAGGATTCAGGATTGAGGATTGAAGACTGAGTATTGAGGATTGAGGATTGAGGATTGAAGATTGAGTATTGTGTATTGAGGATTGAAGGTTGAGTATTCAGGATAGAGGACTGAGGATTGACGATGAGGGCTGACGGTTGAGGATTGAGGTTTGAGGATTGAGGTCTGAGGATTGAGGATTGAGAATTGAGGATTGAGGATTGAGGATTGAAGATTGAGTATTGTGTATTGAAGATTGAGGATTGAGAATTGAGGATTGAATATTGAGTATTGAGGATTGAAGATTGAGGATTGAGGATTGAGGATTGAGTATTGAGGATTGAGGATTGAAGATTGAGTATTGAGTGTTGAAGATTGAGGATTGAGGATTGAGGGTTGTGGATTGAGGACGAGGACTGAGGGTTGAGTATTGATGTTTGAGGTCTCAGGATTGTGGATTGAGGATTGAGAATTGAGGATTGAGGATTGAGGATTGAAGATTGAGGATTGAGGATTGAGGATTGAGGATTGAGGATTGAATATTGATTATTGAGGATTGAAGATTGATGGTTGAGGATTGAGGATTGAAGATTGAGGATTTGGGACTGAGGATTGAGGATTGAGTATCGAGGATTGAAGATTGAGGATTGAGGATTGAGGATTGGGGATTGAGGATTGAAGACTGAGGATTGGGGATTTAGGATTGAAGATTGAGGATTCAGGATTGAGGATTCAGAATTGAGGTTTGAGGATTGAGGATTGAGGATTGAAGATTGAGGATTGAGAATTGAGGATTGAGGATTGAAGGTTGAGTTTTGAGGAATGAAGATTGAGGATTTAGGATTGAGGATTGAGGATTGAGGATTGAAGATTAAGGATTGGGGACTGAGTGTTGAGGGCTGAATATTGAGTATTGAGGATTGAGGATTGAGGATTGAAGATTGAGGATTGAGGATTGAGGATGAGGACTGAGGGTTGAGGATTGAGGTTTGAGGACTGAGGACTGAGGATTGAGGATTGAGAATTGAGGATTGAGGACTAATGATTGAAGATTGAAGATTGGGTATTGAGGATTGAAGAATGAGGATTGAGGATTGAGGATTGAGGATTGAGGATTGAAGATTGAGTATTGAGGATTGAAGACTGACGATTGAGGATTGGGGATCGAGGATTGAGGATTGAAGATTGAGGATTGGGTATTGAGGATTGAACATTGAGGATTGAGGGGTGAGGATTGAGGATTGAGGATTGAGGATTGAAGAATGAATATTGATGAATGAAGATTGACGATTGAGGACTGAGGGTTGTGGATTGAGGACGTGGACTGAGGATTGAGTATTGATGTTTGAAGTATGAGGATCGAGGATTCACGATTGAGAATTGAGGATTGAGGATTGAAGATTGAGGATTCGGTATTGAGGATTGAAGAATGAGGATTGAGGATTGAGGATTGAGGATTGAGGATTGCAGATTGAGTATTGAGGATCGAAGATTGAGGATTGAGCATTGAGGATTGAGGATTGAGGATTGAGGATTGAGGATTGAGGATTGAATATTGAGTAATGAGGATTGAGGATTGAAGATTGAGTATTGTGTATTGAGGATTGAGGATTGAGGATTAAAGATTGAAGATTGATGATTGAAGATAGAGGATTGAGGGTTGTGGATTGAGGACGAGCACTGAGGGTTGAGTATTGATGTTTGAAGTATGAGGATTGAGGATTCAGGATTGAGAATTGAGGATTCAGGATTGAGGATTGAAGACTGAGTATTGAGGATTGAGGATTGAGGATTGAAGATTGAGTATTGTGTATTGCGGATTGAAGGTTGAGTATTGAGGATTGAGGACTGAGGATTGACGATGAGGGCTGACGGTTGAGGATTGAGGTTTGAGGACTGAGGACTGAGGATAGAGGATTGAGAATTGAGGATTGAGGATTGAGGATTGAAGATTGAGTATTGTGTATTGAGGATTGAGGATTGAGAATTGAGGATTGAAGATTGAGTATTGAGGATTGAAGATTGAGGATTGAGGATTGAGGATTGAGGATTGAGGATTGAGTATTGAGGATTGAGGATTGAAGATTGAGTATTGAGGGTTGAAGATTGAGGATTGAGGTTTGGGGTCTGAGGTTTGAGGATTGAGGATTGAGGATTGAAGATTGACGATTGAGGATTGAGGATTGAGAATTGAGGATTGATGATTGAGGATTGAGGATTGAGGATTGAGTATTGAGGATTGAAGATTGAGGATTGAGGTTTGGGGACTGAGGATTGAGGATTGAGGATTGAGGATTGAGGATTGAGGATTGAGTATTGAGGATTGAACATTGAGGACTGGGTATCGCGGATTGAACATTGAGGATTGAGGATTGAGGATTGAGTATTGAGGATTGAGGACTGAAGATTGTATATTGATGATTGAAGATTGAGGATTGGGGAATGAGGGTTGTGGATTGAGGACGAGGACTGAGGATTGAGTATTGATGTTTGAGGTCTGAGGATCGCGGATTGAGGATTGAGAATTGACGATTGAGGATCGAGGATTGAAGATTGAGGATTGGGCATTGAGGATTGAAGGATGAGGATTCAGGATTGAGGATTGAGGATTGAGGAATGAAGATTGAGGATTAAGGATTGAGAATTGAGGATTGAGGATTGAAAGTTGAGTTTTGAGGATTGAAGGTTGAGGATTGAGGATTGAGGATTGAGGATTGAGGATTGAAGATTAAGGATTGGGGACTGTGTGTTGAGGGCTGAATATTGAGTATTGAGGATTGCGGATTGAGGATTGAAGATTGAGGATTGAGGATTGAGGATGAGGGCTGAGGGTTGATGATTGGGGTTTGAGGACTGAGGACTGAGGATTGAGGATTGAGAATTGAGGATTGAGGACTAATGATTGAAGATTGAAGATTGGGTATTGAGGATTGAAGATTGAGGATTGAGGATTGAGGATTGAGGATTGAGGATTGAAGATTGAGTATTGAGGATTGAAGACTGACGATTGAGGATTGGGGATCGAGGATTGAGGATTGAAGATTGAGGATTGGGTATTGAGGATTGAACATTGAGGATTGAGGGGTGAGGATTGAGGATTGAGGATTGAGGATTGAAGATTGAATATTGATGAATGAAGATTGAGGATTGAGGATTGAGGGTTGTGGATTGAGGACGTGGACTGAGGATTGAGTATTGATGTTTGAAGTATGAGGATTGAGGATTCACGATTGAGAATTGAGGATTGAGGATTGAAGATTGGGGATTCGGTATTGAGGATTGAAGAATGAGGATTGAGGATTGAGGATTGAGGATTGAGGATTGCAGATTGAGTATTGAGGATTGAAGATTGAGGATTGGGCATTGAGGATTGAGGATTGAGGATTGAGGATTGAGGATTGAGGATTGAGGATTGAATATTGAGTAATGAGGATTGAAGATTGAGGATTGAGGATTGACGATTGAGGATTGAGGATTAAAGATTGAAGATTGATGATTGAAGATAGAGGATTGAGGGTTGTGGATTGAGGACGAGCACTGAGGGTTGAGTATTGATGTTTGAAGTATGAGGATTGAGGATTCAGGATTGAGAATTGAGGATTCAGGATTGAGGATTGAAGACTGAGTATTGAGGATTGAGTATTGAGGATTGAAGATTGAGTATTGTGTATTGCGGATTGAAGGTTGAGTATTGAGGATTGAGGACTGAGGATCGACGATGAGGGCTGACGGTTGAGGATTGAGGTTTGAGGACTGAGGACTGAGGATAGAGGATTGAGAATTGAGGATTGAGGATTGAGGATTGAAGATTGAGTATTGTGTATTGAGGATTGAGGATTGAGAACTGAGGATTGAAGATTGAGTATTGAGGATTGAAGATTGAGGATTGAGGATTGAGGATTGAGGATTGAGGATTGAGTATTGAGGATTGAGGATTGAAGATTGAGTATTGAGGGTTGAAGATTGAGGATTGAGGTTTGGGGACTGAGGATTGAGGATTGAGGATCGAGGATTGAAGATTGACGATTGAGGATTGAGGATTGAGAATTGAGGATTGATGATTGAGGATTGAGGATTGAGTATTGAGGATTGAAGATTGAGGATTGAGGTTTGGGGACTGAGGATTTAGGATTGAGGATTGAGGATTGAGGATTGAGGATTGAGTATTGAGGATTGAACATTGAGGGCTGGGTATCGCGGAATGAACATTGAGGATTGAGGATTGAGGATTGAGTATTGAGGATTGAGGACTGAAGATTGTATATTGATGATTGAAGATTGAGGATTGGGGAATGAGGGTTGTGGATTGAGGACGAGGACTGAGGGTTGAGTATTGATGTTTGAAGTATGAGGATCGAGGATTCACGATTGAGAATTGAGGATTGAGGATTGAAGATTGAGGATTCGGTATTGAGGATTGAAGAATGAGGATTGAGGATTGAGGATTGAGGATTGAGGATTGCAGATTGAGTATTGAGGATTGAAGATTGAGGATTGAGCATTGAGGATTGAGGATTGAGGATTGAGGATTGAGGATTGAGGATTGAATATTGAGTAATGAGGATTGAGGATTGAAGATTGAGTATTGTGTATTGAGGATTGAGGATTGAGGATTAAAGATTGAAGATTGATGATTGAAGATAGAGGATTGAGGGTTGTGGATTGAGGACGAGCACTGAGGGTTGAGTATTGATGTTTGAAGTATGAGGATTGAGGATTCAGGATTGAGAATTGAGGATTCAGGATTGAGGATTGAAGACTGAGTATTGAGGATTGAGGATTGAGGATTGAAGATTGAGTATTGTGTATTGCGGATTGAAGGTTGAGTATTGAGGATTGAGGACTGAGGATTGACGATGAGGGCTGACGGTTGAGGATTGAGGTTTGAGGACTGAGGACTGAGGATAGAGGATTGAGAATTGAGGATTGAGGATTGAGGATTGAAGATTGAGTATTGTGTATTGAGGATTGAGGATTGAGAATTGAGGATTGAAGATTGAGTATTGAGGATTGAAGATTGAGGATTGAGGATTGAGGATTGAGGATTGAGGATTGAGTATTGAGGATTGAGGATTGAAGATTGAGTATTGAGGGTTGAAGATTGAGGATTGAGGTTTGGGGTCTGAGGTTTGAGGATTGAGGATTGAGGATTGAAGATTGACGATTGAGGATTGAGGATTGAGAATTGAGGATTGATGATTGAGGATTGAGGATTGAGGATTGAGTATTGAGGATTGAAGATTGAGGATTGAGGTTTGGGGACTGAGGATTGAGGATTGAGGATTGAGGATTGAGGATTGAGGATTGAGTATTGAGGATTGAACATTGAGGACTGGGTATCGCGGATTGAACATTGAGGATTGAGGATTGAGGATTGAGTATTGAGGATTGAGGACTGAAGATTGTATATTGATGATTGAAGATTGAGGATTGGGGAATGAGGGTTGTGGATTGAGGACGAGGACTGAGGATTGAGTATTGATGTTTGAGGTCTGAGGATCGCGGATTGAGGATTGAGAATTGACGATTGAGGATCAAGGATTGAAGATTGAGGATTGGGCATTGAGGATTGAAGGATGAGGATTCAGGATTGAGGATTGAGGATTGAGGAATGAAGATTGAGGATTAAGGATTGAGGATTGAGGATTGAGGATTGAAAGTTGAGTTTTGAGGATTGAAGGTTGAGGATTGAGGATTGAGGATTGAGGATTGAGGATTGAAGATTAAGGATTGGGGACTGTGTGTTGAGGGCTGAATATTGAGTATTGAGGATTGCGGATTGAGGATTGAAGATTGAGGATTGAGGATTGAGGATGAGGGCTGAGGGTTGATGATTGGGGTTTGAGGACTGAGGACTGAGGATTGAGGATTGAGAATTGAGGATTGAGGACTAATGATTGAAGATTGAAGATTGGGTATTGAGGATTGAAGATTGAGGATTGAGGATTGAGGATTGAGGATTGAGGATTGAAGATTGAGTATTGAGGATTGAAGACTGACGATTGAGGATTGGGGATCGAGGATTGAGGATTGAAGATTGAGGATTGGGTATTGAGGATTGAACATTGGGGATTGAGGGGTGAGGATTGAGGATTGAGGATTGAGGATTGAAGATTGAATATTGATGAATGAAGATTGAGGATTGAGGATTGAGGGTTGTGGATTGAGGACGTGGACTGAGGATTGAGTATTGATGTTTGAAGTATGAGGATTGAGGATTCACGATTGAGAATTGAGGATTGAGGATTGAAGATTGGGGATTCGGTATTGAGGATTGAAGAATGAGGATTGAGGATTGGGCATTGAGGATTGAGGATTGAGGATTGAGGATTGAGGATTGAGGATTGAGGATTGAATATTGAGTAATGAGGATTGAAGATTGAGGATTGAGGATTGAGGATTGAGGGTTAAAGATTGAAGATTGATGATTGAAGATTGAGGATTGAGGGTTGTGGATTGAGGACGAGAACTGAGGGTTGAGTATTGATGCTTGAAGTATGAGGATTGAGGATTCAGGATTGAGAATTGAGGATTCAGGATTGAGGATTGAAGACTGAGTATTGAGGATTGAGGATTGAGGATTGAAGATTGAGTATTGTGTATTGAGGATTGAAGGTTGAGTATTGAGGATAGAGGACTGAGGATTGACGATGAGGGCTGACGGTTGAGGATTGAGGTTTGAGGACTGAGGACTGAGGATTGAGGATTGAGAATTGAGGATTGAGGATTGAGGATTGAAGATTGAGTATTGTGTATTGAGGATTGAGGATTGAGAATTGAGAATTGAGGATTGAAGATTGAGTATTGAGGATTGAAGATTGAGGATTGAGGATTGAGGATTGAGTATTGAGGATTGAGGATTGAAGATTGAGTATTGAGGGTTGAAGATTGAGGATTGAGGTTTGGGGTCTGAGGATTGAGGATTGAGGATTGAGGATTGAAGATTGACGATTGAGGATTGAGGATTGGGAATTGAGGATTGATGATTGAGGATTGAGGATTGAGTATTGAGGATTGAAGATTGAGGATTGAGGTTTGGGTACTGAGGATTGAGGATTGAAGATTGAGGATTGAGGATTGAGGATTGAGTATTGAGGATTGAACATTGAGGACTGGGTATCGCGGATTGAACATTGAGGATTGAGGATTGAGGATTGAGGATTGAGGATTGAGGACTGAAGATTGTATATTGATGATTGAAGATTGAGGATTGGGGAATGAGGGTTGTGGATTGAGGACGAGGACTGAGGATTGAGTATTGATGTTTGAGGTCTGAGGATCGCGGATTGAGGATTGAGAATTGACGATTGAGGATCGAGGATTGAAGATTGAGGATTGGGCATTGAGGATTGAAGGATGAGGATTCAGGATTGAGGATTGAGGATTGAGGAATGAAGATTGATGATTAAGGATTGAGAATTGAGGATTGAGGATTGAAAGTTGAGTTTTGAGGATTGAAGGTTGAGGATTGAGGATTGAGGATTGAGGATTGAGGATTGAAGATTAAGGATTGGGGACTGAGTGTTGAGGGCTGAATATTGAGTATTGAGGATTGAGGATTGAGGATTGAAGATTGAGGATTGAGGATTGAGGATGAGGGCTGAGGGTTGAGGATTGGGGTTTGAGGACTGAGGACTGAGGATTGAGGATTGAGAATTGAGGATTGAGGACTAATGATTGAAGATTGAATATTGAGTAATGAGGATTGAAGATTGAGGATTGACGATTGAGGATTGAGGATTGAGGGTTAAAGATTGAAGATTGATGATTGAAGATTGAGGATTGAGGGTTGTGGATTGAGGACGAGCACTGAGGGTTGAGTATTGATGCTTGAAGTATGAGGATTGAGGATTCAGGATTGAGAATTGAGGATTCAGGATTGAGGATTGAAGACTGAGTATTGAGGATTGAGGATCGAGGATTGAAGATTGAGTATTGTGTATTGAGGATTGAAGGTTGAGTATTGAGGATTGAGGACTGAGGATTGACGATGAGGGCTGACGGTTGAGGATTGAGGTTTGAGGACTGAGGATTGAGAATTGAAGATTGAGGATTGTGGACTGAGTGTTGAGGGTTGAAGATTGAGTATTGAGGATTGAGGATTGAGGATTGAGGATTGATGATTGAGGATTGAGGATTGAAGATTGAGTATTGAGGATTGAAGACTGACGATTGAAGATTGAGGATTGAGGATTGAGTATTGAGGATTGAGGATTGAAGTTTGAGTATTGAGGATTGAAGGTTGAGGATTGAGGATTGAGGATTGAGGATTGAGGATGAGGGCTGAGGGTTGAGGATTGAGGTTTGAGGTCTGAGGATTGTGGATTGATGATTGAGAATTGAGGGTTGTGGATTGAGGACGAGGACTGAGGGTTGAGTATTGATGTTTGAGGACTGAGGATTGTGGATTGAGGATTGAGAATTGAGGATTGAGGATTGAGGATTGAAGATTGAGGATTGGGTATTGAGGATTGAAGTATGAGGATTGAGGATTGAGGATTGAGGATTGAGGATTGAGGATTGAAGATTGAGTATTGAGGATTGAAGATTGATGGTTGAAGATTGAGGATTGAAGATTGAGGATTTGGGACTGAGGATTGACGATTGAGGATCGAGGATTGAAGATTGAGGATTGAGGATTGAGGATTGGGGATTGAGGATTGAAGATTGAGGATTGGGGATTTAGGACTGAAGATTGAGGATTCAGTATTGAGTATTCAGAATTGAGGTTTGAGGACTGAGGATTGAGGATTGAAGATTGAGTATTGAGGATTGAGGATTGAGGATTGAAGATTGAGGATTGAGGATTGAGGATGAGGGCTGAGGGTTGAGGATTGAGGTTTGAGGACTGAGGACTGAGGATTGAGGATTGAGAATTGAGGATTGAGGATTGAGGATTGAAGATTGAGGATTGGGTATTGAGGATTGAAGAATGAGGATTGAGGATTGAGGATTGAGGATTGAAGATTGAGTATTGATGATTGAAGACTGACGATTGAGGATTGAGGATTGAGGATTGAGTATTGAGGACTGAGGATTGAAGATTGAGTATTGAGGATTGAAGATTGAGGATTGAGGTTTGGGGACTGAGGATTGAGGATTGAGGATTGAGGATTGAGGATTGAGGATTGAGTATTGAGGATAGAACATTGAGGACTGGGTATCGCGGATTGAACATTGAGGATTGAGGATTGAGGATTGAGTATTGAGTATTGAGGACTGAAGATTGTATATTGATGATTGAAGATTGAGGATTGGGGAATGAGGGTTGTGGATTGAGGACGAGGACTGAGGGTTGAGTATTGATGTTTGAGGTCTGAGGATCGCGGATTGAGGATTGAGAATTGACGATTGAGGATTGAGGATTGAAGATTGAGGATTGGGTATTGAGGATTGAAGGATGAGGATTCAGGATTGAGGACTGAGGATTGAGGAATGAAGATTGAGGATTAAGGATTGAGAATTGAGGATTGAGGATTGAAGGTTGAGTTTTGAGGATTGAAGATTGAGGATTGAGGATTGAGGATTGAGGATTGAGGATTGAAGATTAAGGATTGGGGACTGAGTGTTGAGGGCTGAATATTGAGTATTGAGGATTGAGGATTGAGGATTGAAGATTGAGGATTGAGGATTGAGGATGAGGACTGAGGGTTGAGGATTGAGGTTTGAGGACTGAGGACTGAGGATTGAGGATTGAGAATTGAGGATTGAGGACTAATGATTGAAGATTGAAGATTGGGTATTGAGGATTGAAGAATGAGGATTGAGGATTGAGGATTGAGGATTGAGGATTGAAGATTGAGTATTGAGGATTGAAGACTGACGATTGAGGATTGGGGATCGAGGATTGAGGATTGAAGATTGAGGATTGGGTATTGAGGATTGAACATTGAGGATTGAGGGGTGAGGATTGAGGATTGAGGATTGAGGATTGAAGAATGAATATTGATGAATGAAGATTGACGATTGAGGATTGAGGGTTGTGGATTGAGGACGTGGACTGAGGATTGAGTATTGATGTTTGAAGTATGAGGATCGAGGATTCACGATTGAGAATTGAGGATTGAGGATTGAAGATTGAGGATTCGGTATTGAGGATCGAAGAATGAGGATTGAGGATTGAGGATTGAGGATTGAGGATTGCAGATTGAGTATTGAGGATTGAAGATTGAGGATTGAGCATTGAGGATTGAGGATTGAGGATTGAGGATTGAGGATTGAGGATTGAATATTGAGTAATGAGGATTGAAGATTGAGGATTGAGGATTGACGATTGAGGATTGAGGATTAAAGATTGAAGATTGATGATTGAAGATAGAGGATTGAGGGTTGTGGATTGAGGACGAGCACTGAGGGTTGAGTATTGATGTTTGAAGTATGAGGATTGAGGATTCAGGATTGAGAATTGAGGATTCAGGATTGAGGATTGAAGACTGAGTATTGAGGATTGAGTATTGAGGATTGAAGATTGAGTATTGTGTATTGCGGATTGAAGGTTGAGTATTGAGGATTGAGGACTGAGGATCGACGATGAGGGCTGACGGTTGAGGATTGAGGTTTGAGGACTGAGGACTGAGGATAGAGGATTGAGAATTGAGGATTGAGGATTGAGGATTGAAGATTGAGTATTGTGTATTGAGGATTGAGGATTGAGAACTGAGGATTGAAGATTGAGTATTGAGGATTGAAGATTGAGGATTGAGGATTGAGGATTGAGGATTGAGGATTGAGTATTGAGGATTGAGGATTGAAGATTGAGTATTGAGGGTTGAAGATTGAGGATTGAGGTTTGGGGACTGAGGATTGAGGATTGAGGATCGAGGATTGAAGATTGACGATTGAGGATTGAGGATTGAGAATTGAGGATTGATGATTGAGGATTGAGGATTGAGTATTGAGGATTGAAGATTGAGGATTGAGGTTTGGGGACTGAGGATTTAGGATTGAGGATTGAGGATTGAGGATTGAGGATTGAGTATTGAGGATTGAACATTGAGGGCTGGGTATCGCGGATTGAACATTGAGGATTGAGGATTGAGGATTGAGTATTGAGGATTGAGGACTGAAGATTGTATATTGATGATTGAAGATTGAGGATTGGGGAATGAGGGTTGTGGATTGAGGACGAGGACTGAGGGTTGAGTATTGATGTTTGAGGTCTGAGGATCGCGGATTGAGGATTGAGAATTGACGATTGAGGATCGAGGATTGAAGATTGCGGATTGGGCATTGAGGATTGAAGGATGAGGATTCAGGATTGAGGATTGAGGATTGAGGAATGAAGATTGAGGATTAAGGATTGAGAATTGAGGATTGAGGATTGAAGGTTGAATTTTGAGGATTGAAGGTTGAGGATTGAGGATTGAGGATTGAGGATTGAGGATTGAAGATTAAGGATTGGGGACTGAGTGTTGAGGGCTGAATATTGAGTATTGAGGATTGAGGATTGAGGATTGAAGATTGAGGATTGAGGATTGAGGATGAGGGCTGAGGGTTGATGATTGGGGTTTGAGGACTGAGGACTGAGGATTGAGGATTGAGAATTGAGGATTGAGGTCTAATGATTGAAGATTGAAGATTGGGTATTGAGGATTGAAGATTGAGGATTGAGGATTGAGGATTGAGGATTGAGGATTGAAGATTGAGTATTGAGGATTGAAGACTGACGATTGAGGATTGGGGATCGAGGATTGAGGATTGAAGATTGAGGATTGGGTATTGAGTATTGAACATTGAGGATTGAGGGGTGAGGATTGAGGATTGAGGATTGAGGATTGAAGATTGAATATTGATGAATGAAGGTTGAGGATTGAGGATTGAGGGTTGTGGATTGAGGACGTGGACTGAGGATTGAGTATTGATGTTTGAAGTATGAGGATTGAGGATTCACGATTGAGAATTGAGGATTGAGGATTGAAGATTGAGGATTCGGTATTGAGGATTGAAGAATGAGGATTGAGGATTGAGGATTGAGGATTGAGGATTGCAGATTGAGTATTGAGGATTGAAGATTGAGGATTGGGCATTGAGGATTGAGGATTGAGGATTGAGGATTGAGGATTGAGGATTGAGGATTGAATATTGAGTAATGAGTATTGAAGATTGAGGATTGAGGATTGAGGATTGAGGATTGAGGGTTAAAGATTGAAGATTGATGATTGAAGATTGAGGATTTAGGGTTGTGGATTGAGGACGAGCACTGAGGGTTGAGTATTGATGCTTGAAGTATGAGGATTGAGGATTCAGGATTGAGAATTGAGGATTCAGGATTGAGGATTGAAGACTGAGTATTGAGGATTGAGGATTGAGGATTGAAGATTGAGTATTGTGTATTGAGGATTGAAGGTTGAGTATTGAGGATAGAGGACTGAGGATTGACGATGAGGGCTGACGGTTGAGGATTGAGGTTTGAGGACTGAGGACTGAGGATTGAGGATTGAGAATTGAGGATTGAGGATTGAGGATTGAAGATTGAGTATTGTGTATTGAGGATTGAGGATTGAGAATTGAGGATTGAATATTGAGTATTGAGGATTGAAGATTGAGGATTGAGGATTGAGGATTGAGTATTGAGGATTGAGGATTGAAGATTGAGTACTGAGTGTTGAAGATTGAGGATTGAGGATTGAGGGTTGTGGATTGAGGACGAGGACTGAGGGTTGAGTATTGATGTTTGAGGTCTGAGAATTGTGGATTGAGGATTGAGAATTGAGGATTGAGGATTGAGGATTGAAGATTGAGGATTGAGGATTGAGGATTGAGGATTGAGGATTCAATATTGATTATTGAGGATTGAAGATTGATGGTTGAGGATTGAGGATTGAAGATTGAGGATTTGGGACTGAGGATTGAGTATTGAGTATCGAGGATTGAAGATTGAGGATTGAGGATTGAGAATTGGGGATTGAGGATTGAAGACTGAGGATTGGGGATTTAGGATTGAAGATTGAGGATTCAGGATTGAGGATTCAGAATTGGGGTTTGAGGATTGAGGATTGAGGATTGAAGATTGAGGATTGAGGATTGAGGATGAGGGCTGACGGTTGAGGGTTGAGGGTTGAGGACTGAGGACTGAGGATTGAGGATTGAGAATTGAGGATTGAGGATTGAGGATTGAAGATTGAGGATTGAGTATTGAGGATTGAAGAATGAGGATTGAGGATTGAGGATTGAGGATTGAGGATTGAAGATTGTGTATTGAGGACTGAGGACTGAGGATTGAGGATTGAAAATTGACGATTTAGGATTGAGGATTGAGGATCGAGAATTGAGGATTGAGGATTGAGGATTGAAGGTTGAGGATTGGTTATTGAGGATTGAAGATTGAGTATTGAGGATTGAGGATTGAGTATTGAGGATTGAAGATTGAGTATTGAGGATTGAAGACAGACGATTGAGGATTGAGAATTGTGGATTGAGTATTGAGGATTGAGGATTGAAGTTTGAGTATTGAGGATTGAAGGTTGAGGATTGAGGATTGAGGATTGAAGATTGATGGTTGAGGATTGAGGATTGAAGATTGAGGATTTGGGACTGAGGATTGAGGATTGAGTATCGAGGACTGAAGATTGAGGATTGAGGATTGAGGATTGGGGATTGAGGATTGAAGACTGAGGATTGGGGATTTAGGATTGAAGATTGAGGATTCAGGATTGAGGGTTCAGAATTGAGGTTTGAGGATTGAGGATTGAGGTTTGAAGATTGAGGATTCAGGATTGAGGGTTCCGAATTGAGGTTTGAGGATTGAGGATTGAGGATTGAAGATTGAGGATTGAGGATTGAGGATGAGGGCTGACGGTTGAGGGTTGAGTATTGATGTTTGGGGACTGAGGATTGTGGATTGAGGATTGAGAATTGAGGATTGAGGATTGAGGATTGAAGATTGAGGATTGGGTATTGAGGATTGAAGTATGAGGATTGAGGATTGAGGATTGAGGATTGAGGATTGAGGATTGAAGATTGAGTATTGAGGATTGAAGATTGATGGTTGAAGATTGAGGATTGAAGATTGAGGATTTGGGACTGAGGATTGAGGATTGAGGATCGATGAGTGAAGATTGAGGATTGAGGATTGAGGATTGGGGATTGAGGATTGAAGATTGAGGATTGGGGATTTAGGATTGAGGATTGAGGATTCAGTATTGAGGATTCAGAATTGAGGTTTGAGGACTGAGGATTGAGGATTGAAGGTTGAGTATTGAGGATTGAGGATTGAGGATTGAAGATTGAGGATTGAGGATTGAGGATGAGGGCTGAGGGTTGAGGATTGAGGTTTGAGGACTGAGGACTGAGGATTGAGGATTGAGAATTGAGGATTGAGGATTGAGGATTGAAGATTGAGGATTGGGTATTGAGGATTGAAGAATGAGGATTGAGGATTGAGGATTGAGGACTGAAGATTGTATATTGATGATTGAAGATTGAGGATTGGGGAATGAGGGTTGTGGATTGAGGACGAGGACTGAGGGTTGAGTATTGATGTTTGAGGTCTGAGGATCGCGGATTGAGGATTGAGAATTGACGATTCAGGATTGAGGATTGAAGATTGAGGATTGGGTATTGAGGATTGAAGGATGAGGATTCAGGATTGAGGATTGAGGATTGAGGAATGAAGATTGAGGATTAAGGATTGAGAATTGAGTATTGAGGATTGAAGGTTGAGTTTTGAGGATTGAAGATTGAGGATTGAGGATTGAGGATTGAGTATTGAGGATTGAAGATTAAGCATTGGGGACTGAGTGTTGAGGGCTGAATATTGAGTATTGAAGATTGAGGATTGAGGATTGAGGATTGAAGACTGAGGATTGAGGATTGAGGATGAGGGCTGAGGGTTGAGGATTGAGGTTTGAGGACTGAGGACTGAGGATTGAGGATTGAGAATTGAGGATTGAGGACTAATGATTGAAGATTGAAGATTGGGTATTGAGGATTGAAGAATGAGGATTGAGGATTGAGGATTGAGGATTGAGGATTGAAGATTGAGTATTGAGGATTGAAGACTGACGATTGAGGATTGGGGATCGAGGATTGAGGATTGAAGATTGAGGATTGGGTATTGAGGATTGAACATTGAGGATTGAGGATTGAAGACTGAGGATTGAGGATTGAGGATGAGGGCTGAGGGTTGAGGATTGAGGTTTGAGGACTGAGGACTGAGGATTGAGGATTGAGAATTGAGGATTGAGGACTAATGATTGAAGATTGAAGATTGGGTATTGAGGATTGAAGAATGAGGATTGAGGATTGAGGATTGAGGATTGAGGATTGAAGATTGAGTATTGAGGATTGAAGACTGACGATTGAGGATTGGGGATCGAGGATTGAGGATTGAAGATTGAGGATTGGGTATTGAGGATTGAACATTGAGGATTGAGGGGTGAGGATTGAGGATTGAGGATTGAGGATTGAAGAATGAATATTGATGAATGAAGATTGACGATTGAGGATTGAGGGTTGTGGATTGAGGACGTGGACTGAGGATTGAGTATTGATGTTTGAAGTATGAGGATCGAGGATTCACGATTGAGAATTGAGGATTGAGGATTGAAGATTGAGGATTCGGTATTGAGGATTGAAGAATGAGGATTGAGGATTGAGGATTGAGGATTGAGGATTGCTGATTGAGTATTGAGGATTGAAGATTGATGATTGAGCATTGAGGATTGAGGATTGAGGATTGAGGATTGAGGATTGAGGATTGAATATTGAGTAATGAGGATTGAAGATTGAGGATTGAGGATTGAGGGTTGAGGATTGAAGATTGAGTATTGTGTATTGCGGATTGAAGGTTGAGTATTGAGGATTGAGGACTGAGGATCGACGATGAGGGCTGACGGTTGAGGATTGAGGTTTGAGGACTGAGGACTGAGGATAGAGGATTGAGAATTGAGGATTGAGGATTGAGGATTGAAGATTGAGTATTGTGTATTGAGGATTGAGGATTGAGAACTGAGGATTGAATATTGAGTATTGAGGATTGAAGATTGAGGATTGAGGATTGAGGATTGAGGATTGAGGATTGAGTATTGAGGATTGAGGATTGAAGATTGAGTATTGAGGGTTGAAGATTGATGATTGAGGTTTGGGGACTGAGGATTGAGGATTGAGGATTGAGGATTGAAGATTGACGATTGAGGATTGAGGATTGAGAATTGAGGATTGATGATTGAGGATTGAGGATTGAGTATTGAGGATTGAAGATTGAGGATTGAGGTTTGGTGACTGAGGATTGAGGATTGAGGATTGAGGATTGAGGATTGAGGATTGAGTATTGAGGATTGAACATTGAGGACTGGGTATCGCGGATTGAACATTGAGGATTGAGGATTGAGGATTGAGTATTGAGGATTGAGGACTGAAGATTGTATATTGATGATTGAAGATTGAGGATTGGGGAATGAGGGTTGTGGATTGAGGACGAGGACTGAGGGTTGAGTATTGATGTTTGAGGTCTGAGGATCGCGGATTGAGGATTGAGAATTGACGATTGAGGATAGAGGATTGAAGATTGCGGATTGGGCATTGAGGATTGAAGGATGAGGATTCAGGATTGAGGATTGAGGATTGAGGAATGAAGATTGAGGATTAAGGATTGAGAATTGAGGATTGAGGATTGAAGGTTGAGTTTTGAGGATTGAAGGTTGAGGATTGAGGATTGAGGATTGAGGATTGAGGATTGAAGATTAAGGATTGGGGACTGAGTGTTGAGGGCTGAATATTGAGTATTGAGGATTGAGGATTGAGGATTGAAGATTGAGGATTGAGGATTGAGGATGAGGGCTGAGGGTTGAGGATTGGGGTTTGAGGACTGAGGACTGAGGATTGAGGATTGAGAATTGAGGATTGAGGACTAATGATTGAAGATTGAAGATTGGGTATTGAGGATTGAAGATTGAGGATTGAGGATTGAGGATTGAGGATTGAGGATTGAAGATTGAGTATTGAGTATTGAAGACTGACGATTGAGGATTGGGGATCGAGGATTGAGGATTGAAGATTGAGGATTGGGTATTGAGTATTGAACATTGAGGATTGAGGGGTGAGGATTGAGGATTGAGGATTGAGGATTGAAGATTGAATATTGATGAATGAAGGTTGAGGATTGAGGATTGAGGGTTGTGGATTGAGGACGTGGACTGAGGATTGAGTATTGATGTTTGAAGTATGAGGATTGAGGATTCACGATTGAGAATTGAGGATTGAGGATTGAAGATTGAGGATTCGGTATTGAGGATTGAAGAATGAGGATTGAGGATTGAGGATTGAGGATTGAGGATTGCAGATTGAGTATTGAGGATTGAAGATTGAGGATTGGGCATTGAGGATTGAGGATTGAGGATTGAGGATTGAGGATTGAGGATTGAGGATTGAATATTGAGTAATGAGTATTGAAGATTGAGGATTGAGGATTGAGGATTGAGGATTGAGGGTTAAAGATTGAAGATTGATGATTGAAGATTGATGATTGAGGGTTGTGGATTGAGGACGAGCACTGAGGGTTGAGTATTGATGCTTGAAGTATGAGGATTGAGGATTCAGGATTGAGAATTGAGGATTCAGGATTGAGGATTGAAGACTGAGTATTGAGGATTGAGGATTGAGGATTGAAGATTGAGTATTGTGTATTGAGGATTGAAGGTTGAGTATTGAGGATTGAGGACTGAGGATTGACGATGAGGGCTGACGGTTGAGGATTGAGGTTTGAGGACTGAGGACTGAGGATTGAGGATTGAGAATTGAGGATTGAGGATTGAGGATTGAAGATTGAGTATTGTGTATTGAGGATTGAGGATTGAGAATTGAGGATTGAATATTGAGTATTGAGGATTGAAGATTGAGGATTGAGGATTGAGGATTGAGTACTGAGGATTGAGGATTGAAGATTGAGTATTGAGTGTTGAAGGTTGAGGATTGAGGATTGAGGGTTGTGGATTGAGGGTTGTGGATTGAGGACGAGGACTGAGGGTTGAGTATTGATGTTTGAGGTCTGAGGATTGTGGATTGAGGATTGAGAATTGAGGATTGAGGATTGAGGATTGAAGATTGAGGATTGGGTATTGAGGAATGAAGTATGAGGATTGAGGATTGAGGATTGAGGATTGAGGATTGAGGATTGAGGATTGAGGATTGAATATTGATTATTGAGGATTGAAGAATGATGGTTGAGGATTGAGGATTGAAGATTGAGGATTTGGGACTGAGGATTGAGGATTGAGTATCGAGGATTGAAGATTGAGGATTGAGGATTGAGGATTGGGGATTGAGGATTGAAGACTGAGGATTGGGGATTTAGGATTGAAGATTGAGTATTCAGGATTGAGGATTCAGAATTGAGGTTTGAGGATTGAGGATTGAGGATTGAAGATTGGGGATTGAGGATTGAGGATGAGGGCTGACGGTTGAGGGTTGAGGGTTGAGGACTGAGGACTGAGGATTGAGGATTGAGAATTGAGGATTGAGGATCGAGGATTGAAGATTGAGGATTGAGTATTGAGGATTGAAGAATGAGGATTGAGGATTGAGGGTTGAGGATTGAGGATTGAAGATTGTGTATTGAGGACTGAGGACTGAGGATTGAGGATTGAAAATTGACGATTGAGGATTGAGGATTGAGGATCGAGAATTGAGGATTGAGGATTGAGGATTGAAGATTGAGGATTGGTTATTGAGGATTGAAGATTGAGTATTGAGGATTGAGGATTGAGTATTGAGGATTGAAGATTGAGTATTGAGGATTGAAGACTGACGATTGAGGATTGAGAATTGAGGATTGAGTATTGAGGATTGAGGATTGAAGTTTGAGTATTGAGGATTGAAGGTTGAGGATTGAGGATTGAGGATTGAGGATTGAGGATGAGGGCTGAGGGTTGAGGATTGAGGTTTGAGGACTGAGGACTGAGGATTGAGGACAGAGAATTCAGGATCGAGGATTGAGGATTGAGGATTGAGGATTGCGTATTGAGGATTGAAGAATGAGGATTGGGGATTGAGTATTGAGGATTGAGGATTGAAGATTGACGGTTGAGGATTGAGGATTGACGATTGAAGATTGAGGATTTGGGACTGAGGATTGAGGATTGAAGATTGAGGATTGGGGATTGAGGATTGAAGATTGAGGATTCAGGATTGAGGACTCAGAATTGACGTTTGAGGACTGAGGATTGAGGATTGAAGGTTGAGTTTTGAGGATTGAAGATTGAGGATTGAGGATTCAGGATTGAGGATTGAGGATTGAAGGTTGAGGATTGAGGATTGAGGATTGAGGATTGAGGATGAGGGCTGAGGGTTGAGGATTGAGGTTTGAGGACTGAGGACTGAGGATTGAGGATTGAGAATTCAGGATTGAGGATTGAGGATTGAAGATTGATGATTGGGTATTGAGGATTGAAGAATGAGGATTGAGGATTGAGTATTGAGGATTGAGGATTGAAGATTGAGTATTCAGGATTGGAGATTGACGATTGAAGATTGAGGATTGAGGATAGAAGATTGAGTATTGAGGATTGAAGACTGAGTATTGAGGATTGAGGATTGAGGATTGAAGATTGAGTATTGTGTATTGAGGATTGAAGGTTGAGTATTGAGGATTGAGGACTGAGGATTGACGATGAGGGCTGACGGTTGAGGATTGAGGTTTGAGGACTGAGGACTGAGGATTGAGGATTGAGAATTGAGGATTGAGGATTGAGGATTGAAGATTGAGTATTGTGTATTGAGGATTGAGGATTGAGAATTGAGGATTGAATATTGAGTATTGAGGATTGAAGATTGCGGATTGAGGATTGAGGATTGAGTACTGAGGATTGAGGATTGAAGATTGAGTATTGAGTGTTGAAGGTTGAGGATTGAGGATTGAGGGTTGTGGATTGAGGACGAGGACTGAGGGTTGAGTATTGATGTTTGAGGTCTGAGGATTGTGGATTGAGGATTGAGAATTGAGGATTGAGGATTGAGGATTGAAGATTGAGGATTGGGTATTGAGGAATGAAGTATGAGGATTGAGGATTGAGGATTGAGGATTGAGGATTGAGGATTGAGGATTGAATATTGATTATTGAGGATTGAAGAATGATGGTTGAGGATTGAGGATTGAAGATTGAGGATTTGGGACTGAGGATTGAGGATTGAGTATCGAGGATTGAAGATTGAGGATTGAGGATTGAGGATTGGGGATTGAGGATTGAAGACTGAGGATTGGGGATTTAGGATTGAAGATTGAGGATTCAGGATTGAGGATTCAGAATTGAGGTTTGAGGATTGAGGATTGAGGATTGAAGATTGGGGATTGAGGATTGAGGATGAGGGCTGACGGTTGAGGGTTGAGGGTTGAGGACTGAGGACTGAGGATTGAGGATTGAGAATTGAGGATTGAGGATCGAGGATTGAAGATTGAGGATTGAGTATTGAGGATTGAAGAATGAGGATTGAGGATTGAGGGTTGAGGATTGAGGATTGAAGATTGTGTATTGAGGACTGAGGACTGAGGATTGAGGATTGAAAATTGACGATTGAGGATTGAGGATTGAGGATCGAGAATTGAGGATTGAGGATTGAGGATTGAAGATTGAGGATTGGTTATTGAGGATTGAAGATTGAGTATTGAGGATTGAGGATTGAGTATTGAGGATTGAAGATTGAGTATTGAGGATTGAAGACTGACGATTGAGGATTGAGAATTGAGGATTGAGTATTGAGGATTGAGGATTGAAGTTTGAGTATTGAGGATTGAAGGTTGAGGATTGAGGATTGAGGATTGAGGATTGAGGATGAGGGCTGAGGGTTGAGGATTGAGGTTTGAGGACTGAGGACTGAGGATTGAGGACAGAGAATTCAGGATCGAGGATTGAGGATTGAGGATTGAGGATTGGGTATTGAGGATTGAAGAATGAGGATTGAGGATTGAGTATTGAGGATTGAGGATTGAAGATTGACGGTTGAGGATTGAGGATTGAGGATTGAAGATTGAGGATTTGGGACTGAGGATTGAGGATTGAAGATTGAGGATTGGGGATTGAGGATTGAAGATTGAGGATTCAGGATTGAGGATTCAGAATTGACGTTTGAGGACTGAATATTGAGGATTGAAGGTTGAGTTTTGAGGATTGAAGATTGAGGATTGAGGATTCAGGATTGAGGATTGAGGATTGAAGGTTGAGGATTGAGGATTGAGGATTGAGGATTGAGGATGAGGGCTGAGGGTTGAGGATTGAGGTTTGAGGACTGAGGACTGAGGATTGAGGATTGAGAATTCAGGATTGAGGATTGAGGATTGAAGATTGATGATTGGGTATTGAGGATTGAAGAATGAGGATTGAGGATTGAGTATTGAGGATTGAGGATTGAAGATTGGGTATTCAGGATTGGAGATTGACGATTGAAGATTGAGGATTGAGGATAGAAGATTGAGTATTGAGGATTGAAGATTGAGTATTGAGGATTGAAGACTGACGATTGAGGATTGAGAATTGAGGATTGATTATTGAGGATTGAGGATTGAAGTTTGAGTATTGAGGATTGAAGGTTGAGGATTGAGGATTGAGGATTGTGGATTGAGGACGAGGACTGAGGGTTGAGTATTGATGTTTGAGGTCTGAGGATTGTGGATTGAGGATTGAGAATTGAGGATTGAGGATTGAGGATTGAAGACTGAGGATTGGGTATTGAGGATTGAAGAATGAGGATTGAGGATTGAGGATTGAGGATTGAGGATTGAGGATTGAAGATTGAGTATTGAGGATTGAAGATTGATGGTTGAAGATTGAGGATTGAAGATTGAGGATTTGGGACTGAGGATTGAGGATTGAGGATCGATGATTGAAGATTGAGGATTGAGGATTGAGGATTGGGGATTGAGGATTGAAGATTGAGGATTGGGGATTTAGGATTGAGGATTGAGGATTCAGTATTGAGGATTCAGAATTGAGGTTTGAGGACTGAGGATTGAGGATTGAAGGTTGAGTATTGAGGATTGAGGATTGAGGATTGAAGATTGAGGATTGAGGATTGAGGATGAGGGCTGAGGGTTGAGGATTGAGGTTTGAGGACTGAGGACTGAGGATTGAGGATTGAGAATTGAGGATTGAGGATTGAGGATTGAAGATTGAGGATTGGGTATTGAGGATTGAAGAATGAGGATTGAGGATTGAGGATTGAGGATTGAAGATTGAGTATTGATGATTGAAGACTGACGATTGAGGATTGAGGATTGAGGATTGAGTATTGAGGACTGAGGATTGAAGATTGAGTATTGAGGATTGAAGATTGAGGATTGAGGTTTGGGGACTGAGGATTGAGGATTGAGGATTGAGGATTGAGGATTGAGGATTGAGTATTGAGGATTGAACATTGAGGACTGGGTATCGCGGATTGAACATTGAGGATTGAGGATTGAGGATTGAGTATTGAGTATTGAGGACTGAAGATTGTATATTGATGATTGAAGATTGAGGATTGGGGAATGAGGGTTGTGGATTGAGGACGAGGACTGAGGGTTGAGTATTGATGTTTGAGGTCTGAGGATCGCGGATTGAGGATTGAGAATTGACGATTCAGGATTGAGGATTGAAGATTGAGGATTGGGTATTGAGGATTGAAGGATGAGGATTCAGGATTGAGGATTGAGGATTGAGGAATGAAGATTGAGGATTAAGGATTGAGAATTGAGTATTGAGGATTGAAGGTTGAGTTTTGAGGATTGAAGATTGAGGATTGAGGATTGAGGATTGAGTATTGAGGATTGAAGATTAAGCATTGGGGTCTGAGTGTTGAGGGCTGAATATTGAGTATTGAGGATTGAGGATTGAGGATTGAGGATTGAAGACTGAGGATTGAGGATTGAGGATGAGGGCTGAGGGTTGAGGATTGAGGTTTGAGGACTGAGGACTGAGGATTGAGGATTGAGAATTGAGGATTGAGGACTAATGATTGAAGATTGAAGATTGGGTATTGAGGATTGAAGAATGAGGATTG
This sequence comes from Calliopsis andreniformis, assembly GCF_051401765.1. Lineage (NCBI taxonomy): Eukaryota > Metazoa > Arthropoda > Insecta > Hymenoptera > Andrenidae > Calliopsis > Calliopsis andreniformis. Next base: position 310,377 of record NW_027480649.1, on the reverse strand, counting down.
AGGATTGAGGATTGAGGATTGAGGATTGAAGATTGAGTATTGAGGATTGAAGACTGACGATTGAGGATTGGGGATCGAGGATTGAGGATTGAAGATTGAGGATTGGGTATTGAGGATTGAACATTGAGGATTGAGGGGTGAGGATTGAGGATTGAGGATTGAGGATTGAAGAATGAATATTGATGAATGAAGATTGACGATTGAGGATTGAGGGTTGTGGATTGAGGACGTGGACTGAGGATTGAGTATTGATGTTTGAAGTATGAGGATCGAGGATTCACGATTGAGAATTGAGGATTGAGGATTGAAGATTGAGGATTCGGTATTGAGGATTGAAGAATGAGGATTGAGGATTGAGGATTGAGGATTGAGGATTGCTGATTGAGTATTGAGGATTGAAGATTGATGATTGAGCATTGAGGATTGAGGATTGAGGATTGAGGATTGAGGATTGAGGATTGAATATTGAGTAATGAGGATTGAAGATTGAGGATTGAGGATTGAGGATTGAGGATTGAAGATTGAGTATTGTGTATTGCGGATTGAAGGTTGAGTATTGAGGATTGAGGACTGAGGATCGACGATGAGGGCTGACGGTTGAGGATTGAGGTTTGAGGACTGAGGACTGAGGATAGAGGATTGAGAATTGAGGATTGAGGATTGAGGATTGAAGATTGAGTATTGTGTATTGAGGATTGAGGATTGAGAACTGAGGATTGAATATTGAGTATTGAGGATTGAAGATTGAGGATTGAGGATTGAGGATTGAGGATTGAGGATTGAGTATTGAGGATTGAGGATTGAAGATTGAGTATTGAGGGTTGAAGATTGAGGATTGAGGTTTGGGGACTGAGGATTGAGGATTGAGGATTGAGGATTGAAGATTGACGATTGAGGATTGAGGATTGAGAATTGAGGATTGATGATTGAGGATTGAGGATTGAGTATTGAGGATTGAAGATTGAGGATTGAGGTTTGGGGACTGAGGATTGAGGATTGAGGATTGAGGATTGAGGATTGAGGATTGAGTATTGAGGATTGAACATTGAGGACTGGGTATCGCGGATTGAACATTGAGGATTGAGGATTGAGGATTGAGTATTGAGGATTGAGGACTGAAGATTGTATATTGATGATTGAAGATTGAGGATTGGGGAATGAGGGTTGTGGATTGAGGACGAGGACTGAGGGTTGAGTATTGATGTTTGAGGTCTGAGGATCGCGGATTGAGGATTGAGAATTGACGATTGAGGATCGAGGATTGAAGATTGCGGATTGGGCATTGAGGATTGAAGGATGAGGATTCAGGATTGAGGATTGAGGATTGAGGAATGAAGATTGAGGATTAAGGATTGAGAATTGAGGATTGAGGATTGAAGGTTGAGTTTTGAGGATTGAAGGTTGAGGATTGAGGATTGAGGATTGAGGATTGAGGATTGAAGATTAAGGATTGGGGACTGAGTGTTGAGGGCTGAATATTGAGTATTGAGGATTGAGGATTGAGGATTGAAGATTGAGGATTGAGGATTGAGGATGAGGGCTGAGGGTTGAGGATTGGGGTTTGAGGACTGAGGACTGAGGATTGAGGATTGAGAATTGAGGATTGAGGACTAATGATTGAAGATTGAAGATTGGGTATTGAGGATTGAAGATTGAGGATTGAGGATTGAGGATTGAGGATTGAGGATTGAAGATTGAGTATTGAGTATTGAAGACTGACGATTGAGGATTGGGGATCGAGGATTGAGGATTGAAGATTGAGGATTGGGTATTGAGTATTGAACATTGAGGATTGAGGGGTGAGGATTGAGGATTGAGGATTGAAGATTGAATATTGATGAATGAAGGTTGAGGATTGAGGATTGAGGGTTGTGGATTGAGGACGTGGACTGAGGATTGAGTATTGATGTTTGAAGTATGAGGATTGAGGATTCACGATTGAGAATTGAGGATTGAGGATTGAAGATTGAGGATTCGGTATTGAGGATTGAAGAATGAGGATTGAGGATTGAGGATTGAGGATTGCAGATTGAGTATTGAGGATTGAAGATTGAGGATTGGGCATTGAGGATTGAGGATTGAGGATTGAGGATTGAGGATTGAGGATTGAGGATTGAATATTGAGTAATGAGTATTGAAGATTGAGGATTGAGGATTGAGGATTGAGGATTGAGGGTTAAAGATTGAAGATTGATGATTGAAGATTGATGATTGAGGGTTGTGGATTGAGGACGAGCACTGAGGGTTGAGTATTGATGCTTGAAGTATGAGGATTGAGGATTCAGGATTGAGAATTGAGGATTCAGGATTGAGGATTGAAGACTGAGTATTGAGGATTGAGGATTGAGGATTGAAGATTGAGTATTGTGTATTGAGGATTGAAGGTTGAGTATTGAGGATTGAGGACTGAGGATTGACGATGAGGGCTGACGGTTGAGGATTGAGGTTTGAGGACTGAGGACTGAGGATTGAGGATTGAGAATTGAGGATTGAGGATTGAGGATTGAAGATTGAGTATTGTGTATTGAGGATTGAGGATTGAGAATTGAGGATTGAATATTGAGTATTGAGGATTGAAGATTGAGGATTGAGGATTGAGGATTGAGTACTGAGGATTGAGGATTGAAGATTGAGTATTGAGTGTTGAAGGTTGAGGATTGAGGATTGAGGGTTGTGGATTGAGGACGAGGACTGAGGGTTGAGTATTGATGTTTGAGGTCTGAGGATTGTGGATTGAGGATTGAGAATTGAGGATTGAGGATTGAGGATTGAAGATTGAGGATTGGGTATTGAGGAATGAAGTATGAGGATTGAGGATTGAGGATTGAGGATTGAGGATTGAGGATTGAGGATTGAATATTGATTATTGAGGATTGAAGAATGATGGTTGAGGATTGAGGATTGAAGATTGAGGATTTGGGACTGAGGATTGAGGATTGAGTATCGAGGATTGAAGATTGAGGATTGAGGATTGAGGATTGGGGATTGAGGATTGAAGACTGAGGATTGGGGATTTAGGATTGAAGATTGAGTATTCAGGATTGAGGATTCAGAATTGAGGTTTGAGGATTGAGGATTGAGGATTGAAGATTGGGGATTGAGGATTGAGGATGAGGGCTGACGGTTGAGGGTTGAGGGTTGAGGACTGAGGACTGAGGATTGAGGATTGAGAATTGAGGATTGAGGATCGAGGATTGAAGATTGAGGATTGAGTATTGAGGATTGAAGAATGAGGATTGAGGATTGAGGGTTGAGGATTGAGGATTGAAGATTGTGTATTGAGGACTGAGGACTGAGGATTGAGGATTGAAAATTGACGATTGAGGATTGAGGATTGAGGATCGAGAATTGAGGATTGAGGATTGAGGATTGAAGATTGAGGATTGGTTATTGAGGATTGAAGATTGAGTATTGAGGATTGAGGATTGAGTATTGAGGATTGAAGATTGAGTATTGAGGATTGAAGACTGACGATTGAGGATTGAGAATTGAGGATTGAGTATTGAGGATTGAGGATTGAAGTTTGAGTATTGAGGATTGAAGGTTGAGGATTGAGGATTGAGGATTGAGGATTGAGGATGAGGGCTGAGGGTTGAGGATTGAGGTTTGAGGACTGAGGACTGAGGATTGAGGACAGAGAATTCAGGATCGAGGATTGAGGATTGAGGATTGAGGATTGCGTATTGAGGATTGAAGAATGAGGATTGGGGATTGAGTATTGAGGATTGAGGATTGAAGATTGACGGTTGAGGATTGAGGATTGACGATTGAAGATTGAGGATTTGGGACTGAGGATTGAGGATTGAAGATTGAGGATTGGGGATTGAGGATTGAAGATTGAGGATTCAGGATTGAGGATTCAGAATTGACGTTTGAGGACTGAGGATTGAGGATTGAAGGTTGAGTTTTGAGGATTGAAGATTGAGGATTGAGGATTCAGGATTGAGGATTGAGGATTGAAGGTTGAGGATTGAGGATTGAGGATTGAGTATTGAGGATGAGGGCTGAGGGTTGAGGATTGAGGTTTGAGGACTGAGGACTGAGGATTGAGGATTGAGAATTCAGGATTGAGGATTGAGGATTGAAGATTGATGATTGGGTATTGAGGATTGAAGAATGAGGATTGAGGATTGAGTATTGAGGATTGAGGATTGAAGATTGAGTATTCAGGATTTGAGATTGACGATTGAAGATTGAGGATTGAGGATAGAAGATTGAGTATTGAGGATTGAAGACTGAGTATTGAGGATTGAGGATTGAGGATTGAAGATTGAGTATTGTGTATTGAGGATTGAAGGTTGAGTATTGAGGATTGAGGACTGAGGATTGACGATGAGGGCTGACGGTTGAGGATTGAGGTTTGAGGACTGAGGACTGAGGATTGAGGATTGAGAATTGAGGATTGAGGATTGAGGATTGAAGATTGAGTATTGTGTATTGAGGATTGAGGATTGAGAATTGAGGATTGAATATTGAGTATTGAGGATTGAAGATTGAGGATTGAGGATTGAGGATTGAGTACTGAGGATTGAGGATTGAAGATTGAGTATTGAGTGTTGAAGGTTGAGGATTGAGGATTGAGGGTTGTGGATTGAGGACGAGGACTGAGGGTTGAGTATTGATGTTTGAGGTCTGAGGATTGTGGATTGAGGATTGAGAATTGAGGATTGAGGATTGAGGATTGAAGATTGAGGATTGGGTATTGAGGAATGAAGTATGAGGATTGAGGATTGAGGATTGAGGATTGAGGATTGAGGATTGAGGATTGAATATTGATTATTGAGGATTGAAGAATGATGGTTGAGGATTGAGGATTGAAGATTGAGGATTTGGGACTGAGGATTGAGGATTGAGTATCGAGGATTGAAGATTGAGGATTGAGGATTGAGGATTGGGGATTGAGGATTGAAGACTGAGGATTGGGGATTTAGGATTGAAGATTGAGGATTCAGGATTGAGGATTCAGAATTGAGGTTTGAGGATTGAGGATTGAGGATTGAAGATTGGGGATTGAGGATTGAGGATGAGGGCTGACGGTTGAGGGTTGAGGGTTGAGGACTGAGGACTGAGGATTGAGGATTGAGAATTGAGGATTGAGGATCGAGGATTGAAGATTGAGGATTGAGTATTGAGGATTGAAGAATGAGGATTGAGGATTGAGCGTTGAGGATTGAGGATTGAAGATTGTGTATTGAGGACTGAGGACTGAGGATTGAGGATTGAAAATTGACGATTGAGGATTGAGGATTGAGGATCGAGAATTGAGGATTGAGGATTGAGGATTGAAGATTGAGGATTGGTTATTGAGGATTGAAGATTGAGTATTGAGGATTGAGGATTGAGTATTGAGGATTGAAGATTGAGTATTGAGGATTGAAGACTGACGATTGAGGATTGAGAATTGAGGATTGAGTATTGAGGATTGAGGATTGAAGTTTGAGTATTGAGGATTGAAGGTTGAGGATTGAGGATTGAGGATTGAGGATTGAGGATGAGGGCTGAGGGTTGAGGATTGAGGTTTGAGGACTGAGGACTGAGGATTGAGGACAGAGAATTCAGGATCGAGGATTGAGGATTGAGGATTGAGGATTGGGTATTGAGGATTGAAGAATGAGGATTGAGGATTGAGTATTGAGGATTGAGGATTGAAGATTGACGGTTGAGGATTGAGGATTGAGGATTGAAGATTGAGGATTTGGGACTGAGGATTGAGGATTGAAGATTGAGGATTGGGGATTGAGGATTGAAGATTGAGGATTCAGGATTGAGGATTCAGAATTGACGTTTGAGGACTGAATATTGAGGATTGAAGGTTGAGTTTTGAGGATTGAAGATTGAGGATTGAGGATTCAGGATTGAGGATTGAGGATTGAAGGTTGAGGATTGAGGATTGAGGATTGAGGATTGAGGATGAGGGCTGAGGGTTGAGGATTGAGGTTTGAGGACTGAGGACTGAGGATTGAGGATTGAGAATTCAGGATTGAGGATTGAGGATTGAAGATTGATGATTGGGTATTGAGGATTGAAGAATGAGGATTGAGGATTGAGTATTGAGGATTGAGGATTGAAGATTGAGTATTCAGGATTGGAGATTGACGATTGAAGATTGAGGATTGAGGATAGAAGATTGAGTATTGAGGATTGAAGATTGAGTATTGAGGATTGAAGACTGACGATTGAGGATTGAGAATTGAGGATTGATTATTGAGGATTGAGGATTGAAGTTTGAGTATTGAGGATTGAAGGTTGAGGATTGAGGATTGAGGATTGTGGATTGAGGACGAGGACTGAGGGTTGAGTATTGATGTTTGAGGTCTGAGGATTGTGGATTGAGGATTGAGAATTGAGGATTGAGGATTGAGGATTGAAGACTGAGGATTGGGTATTGAGGATTGAAGAATGAGGATTGAGGATTGAGGATTGAGGATTGAGGATTGAGGATTGAAGATTGAGTATTGAGGATTGAAGATTGATGGTTGAAGATTGAGGATTGAAGATTGAGGATTTGGGACTGAGGATTGAGGATTGAGGATCGATGATTGAAGATTGAGGATTGAGGATTGAGGATTGGGGATTGAGGATTGAAGATTGAGGATTGGGGATTTAGGATTGAGGATTGAGGATTCAGTATTGAGGATTCAGAATTGAGGTTTGAGGACTGAGGATTGAGGATTGAAGGTTGAGTATTGAGGATTGAGGATTGAGGATTGAAGATTGAGGATTGAGGATTGAGGATGAGGGCTGAGGGTTGAGGATTGAGGTTTGAGGACTGAGGACTGAGGATTGAGGATTGAGAATTGAGGATTGAGGATTGAGGATTGAAGATTGAGGATTGGGTATTGAGGATTGAAGAATGAGGATTGAGGATTGAGGATTGAGGATTGAAGATTGAGTATTGATGATTGAAGACTGACGATTGAGGATTGAGGATTGAGGATTGAGTATTGAGGACTGAGGATTGAAGATTGAGTATTGAGGATTGAAGATTGAGGATTGAGGTTTGGGGACTGAGGATTGAGGATTGAGGATTGAGGATTGAGGATTGAGGATTGAGTATTGAGGATTGAACATTGAGGACTGGGTATCGCGGATTGAACATTGAGGATTGAGGATTGAGGATTGAGTATTGAGTATTGAGGACTGAAGATTGTATATTGATGATTGAAGATTGAGGATTGGGGAATGAGGGTTGTGGATTGAGGACGAGGACTGAGGGTTGAGTATTGATGTTTGAGGTCTGAGGATCGCGGATTGAGGATAGAGAATTGACGATTCAGGATTGAGGATTGAAGATTGAGGATTGGGTATTGAGGATTGAAGGATGAGGATTCAGGATTGAGGATTGAGGATTGAGGAATGAAGATTGAGGATTAAGGATTGAGAATTGAGTATTGAGGATTGAAGGTTGAGTTTTGAGGATTGAAGATTGAGGATTGAGGATTGAGGATTGAGTATTGAGGATTGAAGATTAAGCATTGGGGACTGAGTGTTGAGGGCTGAATATTGAGTATTGAGGATTGAGTATTGAGGATTGAAGAATGAGGATTGAGGATTGAGGGTTGAGGATTGAGGATTGAAGATTGTGTATTGAGGACTGAGGACTGAGGATTGAGGATTGAAAATTGACGATTGAGGATTGAGGATTGAGGATCGAGAATTGAGGATTGAGGATTGAGGATTGAAGATTGAGGATTGGTTATTGAGGATTGAAGATTGAGTATTGAGGATTGAGGATTGAGTATTGAGGATTGAAGATTGAGTATTGAGGATTGAAGACTGACGATTGAGGATTGAGAATTGAGGATTGAGTATTGAGGATTGAGGATTGAAGTTTGAGTATTGAGGATTGAAGGTTGAGGATTGAGGATTGAGGATTGAGGATTGAGGATGAGGGCTGAGGGTTGAGGATTGAGGTTTGAGGACTGAGGACTGAGGATTGAGGACAGAGAATTCAGGATCGAGGATTGAGGATTGAGGATTGAGGATTGCGTATTGAGGATTGAAGAATGAGGATTGGGGATTGAGTATTGAGGATTGAGGATTGAAGATTGACGGTTGAGGATTGAGGATTGACGATTGAAGATTGAGGATTTGGGACTGAGGATTGAGGATTGAAGATTGAGGATTGGGGATTGAGGATTGAAGATTGAGGATTCAGGATTGAGGATTCAGAATTGACGTTTGAGGACTGAGGATTGAGGATTGAAGGTTGAGTTTTGAGGATTGAAGATTGAGGATTGAGGATTCAGGATTGAGGATTGAGGATTGAAGGTTGAGGATTGAGGATTGAGGATTGAGTATTGAGGATGAGGGCTGAGGGTTGAGGATTGAGGTTTGAGGACTGAGGACTGAGGATTGAGGATTGAGAATTCAGGATTGAGGATTGAGGATTGAAGATTGATGATTGGGTATTGAGGATTGAAGAATGAGGATTGAGGATTGAGTATTGAGGATTGAGGATTGAAGATTGAGTATTCAGGATTGGAGATTGACGATTGAAGATTGAGGATTGAGGATAGAAGATTGAGTATTGAGGATTGAAGACTGAGTATTGAGGATTGAGGATTGAGGATTGAAGATTGAGTATTGTGTATTGAGGATTGAAGGTTGAGTATTGAGGATTGAGGACTGAGGATTGACGATGAGGGCTGACGGTTGAGGATTGAGGTTTGAGGACTGAGGACTGAGGATTGAGGATTGAGAATTGAGGATTGAGGATTGAGGATTGAAGATTGAGTATTGTGTATTGAGGATTGAGGATTGAGAAATGAGGATTGAATATTGAGTATTGAGGATTGAAGATTGAGGATTGAGGATTGAGGATTGAGTACTGAGGATTGAGGATTGAAGATTGAGTATTGAGTGTTGAAGGTTGAGGATTGAGGATTGAGGGTTGTGGATTGAGGACGAGGACTGAGGGTTGAGTATTGATGTTTGAGGTCTGAGGATTGTGGATTGAGGATTGAGAATTGAGGATTGAGGATTGAGGATTGAAGATTGAGGATTGGGTATTGAGGAATGAAGTATGAGGATTGAGGATTGAGGATTGAGGATTGAGGATTGAGGATTGAGGATTGAATATTGATTATTGAGGATTGAAGAATGATGGTTGAGGATTGAGGATTGAAGATTGAGGATTTGGGACTGAGGATTGAGGATTGAGTATCGAGGATTGAAGATTGAGGATTGAGGATTGAGGATTGGGGATTGAGGATTGAAGACTGAGGATTGGGGATTTAGGATTGAAGATTGAGGATTCAGGATTGAGGATTCAGAATTGAGGTTTGAGGATTGAGGATTGAGGATTGAAGATTGGGGATTGAGGATTGAGGATGAGGGCTGACGGTTGAGGGTTGAGGGTTGAGGACTGAGGACTGAGGATTGAGGATTGAGAATTGAGGATTGAGGATCGAGGATTGAAGATTGAGGATTGAGTATTGAGGATTGAAGAATGAGGATTGAGGATTGAGGGTTGAGGATTGAGGATTGAAGATTGTGTATTGAGGACTGAGGACTGAGGATTGAGGATTGAAAATTGACGATTGAGGATTGAGGATTGAGGATCGAGAATTGAGGATTGAGGATTGAGGATTGAAGATTGAGGATTGGTTATTGAGGATTGAAGATTGAGTATTGAGGATTGAGGATTGAGTATTGAGGATTGAAGATTGAGTATTGAGGATTGAAGACTGACGATTGAGGATTGAGAATTGAGGATTGAGTATTGAGGATTGAGGATTGAAGTTTGAGTATTGAGGATTGAAGGTTGAGGATTGAGGATTGAGGATTGAGGATTGAGGATGAGGGCTGAGGGTTGAGGATTGAGGTTTGAGGACTGAGGACTGAGGATTGAGGACAGAGAATTCAGGATCGAGGATTGAGGATTGAGGATTGAGGATTGGGTATTGAGGATTGAAGAATGAGGATTGAGGATTGAGTACTGAGGATTGAGGATTGAAGATTGACGGTTGAGGATTGAGGATTGAGGATTGAAGATTGAGGATTTGGGACTGAGGATTGAGGATTGAAGATTGAGGATTGGGGATTGAGGATTGAAGATTGAGGATTCAGGATTGAGGATTCAGAATTGACGTTTGAGGACTGAATATTGAGGATTGAAGGTTGAGTTTTGAGGATTGAAGATTGAGGATTGAGGATTCAGGATTGAGGATTGAGGATTGAAGGTTGAGGATTGAGGATTGAGGATTGAGGATTGAGGATGAGGGCTGAGGGTTGAGGATTGAGGTTTGAGGACTGAGGACTGAGGATTGAGGATTGAGAATTCAGGATTGAGGATTGAGGATTGAAGATTGATGATTGGGTATTGAGGATTGAAGAATGAGGATTGAGGATTGAGTATTGAGGATTGAGGATTGAAGATTGAGTATTCAGGATTGGAGATTGACGATTGAAGATTGAGGATTGAGGATAGAAGATTGAGTATTGAGGATTGAAGATTGAGTATTGAGGATTGAAGACTGACGATTGAGGATTGAGAATTGAGGATTGATTATTGAGGATTGAGGATTGAAGTTTGAGTATTGAGGATTGAAGGTTGAGGATTGAGGATTGAGGATTGTGGATTGAGGACGAGGACTGAGGGTTGAGTATTGATGTTTGAGGTCTGAGGATTGTGGATTGAGGATTGAGAATTGAGGATTGAGGATTGAGGATTGAAGACTGAGGATTGGGTATTGAGGATTGAAGAATGAGGATTGAGGATTGAGGATTGAGGATTGAGGATTGAGGATTGAAGATTGAGTATTGAGGATTGAAGATTGATGGTTGAAGATTGAGGATTGAAGATTGAGGATTTGGGACTGAGGATTGAGGATTGAGGATCGATGATTGAAGATTGAGGATTGAGGATTGAGGATTGGGGATTGAGGATTGAAGATTGAGGATTGGCGATTTAGGATTGAGGATTGAGGATTCAGTATTGAGGATTCAGAATTGAGGTTTGAGGACTGAGGATTGAGGATTGAAGGTTGAGTATTGAGGATTGAGGATTGAGGATTGAAGATTGAGGATTGAGGATTGAGGATGAGGGCTGAGGGTTGAGGATTGAGGTTTGAGGACTGAGGACTGAGGATTGAGGATTGAGAATTGAGGATTGAGGATTGAGGATTGAAGATTGAGGATTGGGTATTGAGGATTGAAGAATGAGGATTGAGGATTGAGGATTGAGGATTGAAGATTGAGTATTGATGATTGAAGACTGACGATTGAGGATTGAGGATTGAGGATTGAGTATTGAGGACTGAGGATTGAAGATTGAGTATTGAGGATTGAAGATTGAGGATTGAGGTTTGGGGACTGAGGATTGAGGATTGAGGATTGAGGATTGAGGATTGAGGATTGAGTATTGAGGATTGAACATTGAGGACTGGGTATCGCGGATTGAACATTGAGGATTGAGGATTGAGGATTGAGTATTGAGTATTGAGGACTGAAGATTGTATATTGATGATTGAAGATTGAGGATTGGGGAATGAGGGTTGTGGATTGAGGACGAGGACTGAGGGTTGAGTATTGATGTTTGAGGTCTGAGGATCGCGGATTGAGGATTGAGAATTGACGATTCAGGATTGAGGATTGAAGATTGAGGATTGGGTATTGAGGATTGAAGGATGAGGATTCAGGATTGAGGATTGAGGATTGAGGAATGAAGATTGAGGATTAAGGATTGAGAATTGAGTATTGAGGATTGAAGGTTGAGTTTTGAGGATTGAAGATTGAGGATTGAGGATTGAGGATTGAGTATTGAGGATTGAAGATTAAGCATTGGGGACTGAGTGTTGAGGGCTGAATATTGAGTATTGAGGATTGAGGATTGAGGATTGAGGATTGAAGACTGAGGATTGAGGATTGAGGATGAGGGCTGAGGGTTGAGGATTGAGGTTTGAGGACTGAGGACTGAGGATTGAGGATTGAGAATTGAGGATTGAGGACTAATGATTGAAGATTGAAGATTGGGTATTGAGGATTGAAGAATGAGGATTGAGGATTGAGGATTGAGGATTGAGGATTGAAGATTGAGTATTGAGGATTGAAGACTGACGATTGAGGATTGGGGATCGAGGATTGAGGATTGAAGATTGAGGATTGGGTATTGAGGATTGAACATTGAGGATTGAGGGGTGAGGATTGAGGATTGAGGATTGAGGATTGAAGAATGAATATTGATGAATGAAGATTGACGATTGAGGATTGAGGGTTGTGGATTGAGGACGTGGACTGAGGATTGAGTATTGATGTTTGAAGTATGAGGATCGAGGATTCACGATTGAGAATTGAGGATTGAGGATTGAAGATTGAGGATTCGGTATTGAGGATTGAAGAATGAGGATTGAGGATTGAGGATTGAGGATTGAGGATTGCTGATTGAGTATTGAGGATTGAAGATTGATGATTGAGCATTGAGGATTGAGGATTGAGGATTGAGGATTGAGGATTGAGGATTGAATATTGAGTAATGAGGATTGAAGATTGAGGATTGAGGATTGAGGATTGAGGATTGAAGATTGAGTATTGTGTATTGCGGATTGAAGGTTGAGTATTGAGGATTGAGGACTGAGGATCGACGATGAGGGCTGACGGTTGAGGATTGAGGTTTGAGGACTGAGGACTGAGGATAGAGGATTGAGAATTGAGGATTGAGGATTGAGGATTGAAGATTGAGTATTGTGTATTGAGGATTGAGGATTGAGAACTGAGGATTGAATATTGAGTATTGAGGATTGAAGATTGAGGATTGAGGATTGAGGATTGAGGATTGAGGATTGAGTATTGAGGATTGAGGATTGAAGATTGAGTATTGAGGGTTGAAGATTGAGGATTGAGGTTTGGGGACTGAGGATTGAGGATTGAGGATTGAGGATTGAAGATTGACGATTGAGGATTGAGGATTGAGAATTGAGGATTGATGATTGAGGATTGAGGATTGAGTATTGAGGATTGAAGATTGAGGATTGAGGTTTGGGGACTGAGGATTGAGGATTGAGGATTGAGGATTGAGGATTGAGGATTGAGTATTGAGGATTGAACATTGAGGACTGGGTATCGCGGATTGAACATTGAGGATTGAGGATTGAGGATTGAGTATTGAGGATTGAGGACTGAAGATTGTATATTGATGATTGAAGATTGAGGATTGGGGAATGAGGGTTGTGGATTGAGGACGAGGACTGAGGGTTGAGTATTGATGTTTGAGGTCTGAGGATCGCGGATTGAGGATTGAGAATTGACGATTGAGGATCGAGGATTGAAGATTGCGGATTGGGCATTGAGGATTGAAGGATGAGGATTCAGGATTGAGGATTGAGGATTGAGGAATGAAGATTGAGGATTAAGGATTGAGAATTGAGGATTGAGGATTGAAGGTTGAGTTTTGAGGATTGAAGGTTGAGGATTGAGGATTGAGGATTGAGGATTGAGGATTGAAGATTAAGGATTGGGGACTGAGTGTTGAGGGCTGAATATTGAGTATTGAGGATTGAGGATTGAGGATTGAAGATTGAGGATTGAGGATTGAGGATGAGGGCTGAGGGTTGAGGATTGGGGTTTGAGGACTGAGGACTGAGGATTGAGGATTGAGAATTGAGGATTGAGGACTAATGATTGAAGATTGAAGATTGGGTATTGAGGATTGAAGATTGAGGATTGAGGATTGAGGATTGAGGATTGAGGATTGAAGATTGAGTATTGAGTATTGAAGACTGACGATTGAGGATTGGGGATCGAGGATTGAGGATTGAAGATTGAGGATTGGGTATTGAGTATTGAACATTGAGGATTGAGGGGTGAGGATTGAGGATTGAGGATTGAGGATTGAAGATTGAATATTGATGAATGAAGGTTGAGGATTGAGGATTGAGGGTTGTGGATTGAGGACGTGGACTGAGGATTGAGTATTGATGTTTGAAGTATGAGGATTGAGGATTCACGATTGAGAATTGAGGATTGAGGATTGAAGATTGAGGATTCGGTATTGAGGATTGAAGAATGAGGATTGAGGATTGAGGATTGAGGATTGAGGATTGCAGATTGAGTATTGAGGATTGAAGATTGAGGATTGGGCATTGAGGATTGAGGATTGAGGATTGAGGATTGAGGATTGAGGATTGAGGATTGAATATTGAGTAATGAGTATTGAAGATTGAGGATTGAGGATTGAGGATTGAGGATTGAGGGTTAAAGATTGAAGATTGATGATTGAAGATTGATGATTGAGGGTTGTGGATTGAGGACGAGCACTGAGGGTTGAGTATTGATGCTTGAAGTATGAGGATTGAGGATTCAGGATTGAGAATTGAGGATTCAGGATTGAGGATTGAAGACTGAGTATTGAGGATTGAGGATTGAGGATTGAAGATTGAGTATTGTGTATTGAGGATTGAAGGTTGAGTATTGAGGATTGAGGACTGAGGATTGACGATGAGGGCTGACGGTTGAGGATTGAGGTTTGAGGACTGAGGACTGAGGATTGAGGATTGAGAATTGAGGATTGAGGATTGAGGATTGAAGATTGAGTATTGTGTATTGAGGATTGAGGATTGAGAATTGAGGATTGAATATTGAGTATTGAGGATTGAAGATTGAGGATTGAGGATTGAGGATTGAGTACTGAGGATTGAGGATTGAAGATTGAGTATTGAGTGTTGAAGGTTGAGGATTGAGGATTGAGGGTTGTGGATTGAGGACGAGGACTGAGGGTTGAGTATTGATGTTTGAGGTCTGAGGATTGTGGATTGAGGATTGAGAATTGAGGATTGAGGATTGAGGATTGAAGATTGAGGATTGGGTATTGAGGAATGAAGTATGAGGATTGAGGATTGAGGATTGAGGATTGAGGATTGAGGATTGAGGATTGAATATTGATTATTGAGGATTGAAGAATGATGGTTGAGGATTGAGGATTGAAGATTGAGGATTTGGGACTGAGGATTGAGGATTGAGTATCGAGGATTGAAGATTGAGGATTGAGGATTGAGGATTGGGGATTGAGGATTGAAGACTGAGGATTGGGGATTTAGGATTGAAGATTGAGTATTCAGGATTGAGGATTCAGAATTGAGGTTTGAGGATTGAGGATTGAGGATTGAAGATTGGGGATTGAGGATTGAGGATGAGGGCTGACGGTTGAGGGTTGAGGGTTGAGGACTGAGGACTGAGGATTGAGGATTGAGAATTGAGGATTGAGGATCGAGGATTGAAGATTGAGGATTGAGTATTGAGGATTGAAGAATGAGGATTGAGGATTGAGGGTTGAGGATTGAGGATTGAAGATTGTGTATTGAGGACTGAGGACTGAGGATTGAGGATTGAAAATTGACGATTGAGGATTGAGGATTGAGGATCGAGAATTGAGGATTGAGGATTGAGGATTGAAGATTGAGGATTGGTTATTGAGGATTGAAGATTGAGTATTGAGGATTGAGGATTGAGTATTGAGGATTGAAGATTGAGTATTGAGGATTGAAGACTGACGATTGAGGATTGAGAATTGAGGATTGAGTATTGAGGATTGAGGATTGAAGTTTGAGTATTGAGGATTGAAGGTTGAGGATTGAGGATTGAGGATTGAGGATTGAGGATGAGGGCTGAGGGTTGAGGATTAAGGTTTGAGGACTGAGGACTGAGGATTGAGGACAGAGAATTCAGGATCGAGGATTGAGGATTGAGGATTGAGGATTGCGTATTGAGGATTGAAGAATGAGGATTGGGGATTGAGTATTGAGGATTGAGGATTGAAGATTGACGGTTGAGGATTGAGGATTGACGATTGAAGATTGAGGATTTGGGACTGAGGATTGAGGATTGAAGATTGAGGATTGGGGATTGAGGATTGAAGATTGAGGATTCAGGATTGAGGATTCAGAATTGACGTTTGAGGACTGAGGATTGAGGATTGAAGGTTGAGTTTTGAGGATTGAAGATTGAGGATTGAGGATTCAGGATTGAGGATTGAGGATTGAAGGTTGAGGATTGAGGATTGAGGATTGAGGCTTGAGGATGAGGGCTGAGGGTTGAGGATTGAGGTTTGAGGACTGAGGACTGAGGATTGAGGATTGAGAATTCAGGATTGAGGATTGAGGATTGAAGATTGATGATTGGGTATTGAGGATTGAAGAATGAGGATTGAGGATTGAGTATTGAGGATTGAGGATTGAAGATTGAGTATTCAGGATTGGAGATTGACGATTGAAGATTGAGGATTGAGGATAGAAGATTGAGTATTGAGGATTGAAGACTGAGTATTGAGGATTGAGGATTGAGGATTGAAGATTGAGTATTGTGTATTGAGGATTGAAGGTTGAGTATTGAGGATTGAGGACTGAGGATTGACGATGAGGGCTGACGGTTGAGGATTGAGGTTTGAGGACTGAGGACTGAGGATTGAGGATTGAGAATTGAGGATTGAGGATTGAGGATTGAAGATTGAGTATTGTGTATTGAAGATTGAGGATTGAGAATTGAGGATTGAATATTGAGTATTGAGGATTGAAGATTGAGGATTGAGGATTGAGGATTGAGTATTGAGGATTGAGGATTGAAGATTGAGTATTGAGTGTTGAAGATTGAGGATTGAGGATTGAGGGTTGTGGATTGAGGACGAGGACTGCGGGTTGAGTATTGATGTTTGAGGTCTCAGGATTGTGGATTGAGGATTGAGAATTGAGGATTGAGGATTGAGGATTGAAGACTGAGGATTGAGGATTGAGGATTGAGGATTGAGGATTGAATATTGATTATTGAGGATTGAAGATTGATGGTTGAGGATTGAGGATTGAAGATTGAGGATTTGGGACTGAGGATTGAGGATTGAGTATCGAGGATTGAAGATTGAGGATTGAGGATTGAGGATTGGGGATTGAGGATTGAAGACTGAGGATTGGGGATTTAGGATTGAAGATTGAGGATTCAGGATTGAGGATTCAGAATTGAGGTTTGAGGATTGAGGATTGAGGATTGAAGATTGAGGATTGAGGATTGAGGATGAGGGCTGACGGTTGAGGGTTGAGGGTTGAGGACTGAGGACTGAGGATTGAGGATTGAGAATTGAGGATTGAGGATTGAGGATTGAAGATTGAGGATTGAGTATTGAGGATTGAAGAATGAGGATTGAGGATTGAGGATTGAGGATTGAGGATTGAGTATTGATGATTGAAGACTGACGATTGAGGATTGAGGATTGAGGATTGAGTATTGAGGACTGAGGATTGAAGATTGAGTATTGAGGATTGAAGATTGAGGATTGAGGTTTGGGGACTGAGGATTGAGGATTGAGGATTGAGGATTGAGGATTGAGGATTGAGTATTGAGGATTGAACATTGAGGACTGGGTATCGCGGATTGAACATTGAGGATTGAGGATTGAGGATTGAGTATTGAGTATTGAGGACTGAAGATTGTATATTGATGATTGAAGATTGAGGATTGGGGAATGAGGGTTGTGGATTGAGGACAAGGACTGAGGGTTGAGTATTGATGTTTGAGGTCTGAGGATCGCGGATTGAGGATTGAGAATTGACGATTGAGGATTGAGGATTGAACATTGAGGATTGGGTATTGAGGATTGAAGGATGAGGATTCAGGATTGAGAATTGAGGATTGAGGAATGAAGATTGAGGATTAAGGATTGAGAATTGAGGATTGAGGATTGAAGGTTGAGTTTTGAGGATTGAAGATTGAGGATTTAGGATTCAGGATTGAGGACTGAAGACTGAGTATTGAGGATTGAGGATTGAGGATTGAAGATTGAGTATTGTGTATTGAGGATTGAAGGTTGAGTATTGAGGATAGAGGACTGAGGATTGACGATGAGGGCTGACGGTTGAGGATTGAGGTTTGAGGACTGAGGACTGAGGATTGAGGATTGAGAATTGAGGATTGAGGATTGAGGATTGAAGATTGAGTATTGTGTATTGAGGATTGAGGATTGAGAATTGAGGATTGAATATTGAGTATTGAGGATTGAAGATTGAGGATTGAGGATTGAGGATTGAGTATTGAGGATTGAGGATTGAAGATTGAGTATTGAGTGTTGAAGATTGAGGATTGAGGATTGAGTATTGAGGATTGAAGATTGAGTATTGAGGATTGAAGACTGACGATTGAGGATTGAGAATTGAGGATTGAGTATTGAGGATTGAGGATTGAAGTTTGAGTATTGAGGATTGAAGGTTGAGGATTGAGGATTGAGGATTGAGGATTGAAGATTGAGTATTGAGGATTGAAGATTGATGGTTGAAGATTGAGGATTGAAGATTGAGGATTTGGGACTGAGGATTGAGTATTGAGGATCGAGGATTGAAGATTGAGGATTGAGGATTGAGGATTGGGGATTGAGGATTGAAGATTGAGGATTGGGGATTTAGGATTGAAGATTGAGGATTCAGTATTGAGGATTCAGAATTGAGGTTTGAGGACTGAGGATTGAGGATTGAAGATTGAGTATTGAGGATTGAGGATTGAGGATTGAAGATTGAGGATTGAGGATTGAGGATGAGGGCTGAGGGTTGAGGATTGAGGTTTGAGGACTGAGGACTGAGGATTGAGGATTGAGAATTGAGGATTGAGGATTGAGGATTGAAGATTGAGGATTGGGTATTGAGGATTGAAGAATGAGGATTGAGGATTGAGGATGTAGGATTGAAGATTGAGTATTGATGATTGAAGACTGACGATTGAGGATTGAGGATTGAGGATTGAGTATTGAGGACTGAGGATTGAAGATTGAGTATTGAGGATTGAAGACTGAGGATTGAGGATTGAGGATGAGGGTTGAGGGTTGAGGATTGAGGCTTGAGGACTGAGGACTGAGGATTGAGGATTGAGAATTGAGGATTGAGGACTAATGATTGAAGATTGAAGATTGGGTATTGAGGATTGAAGAATGAGGATTGAGGATTGAGGATTGAGGATTGAGGATTGAAGATTGAGTATTGAGGATTGAAGACTGACGATTGAGGATTGGGGATCGAGGATTGAGGATTGAAGATTGAGGATTGGGTAATGAGGATTGAACATTGAGGATTGAGGGGTGAGGATTGAGGATTGAGGATTGAAGATTGAGGATTGGGTAATGAGGATTGAACATTGAGGATTGAGGGGTGAGGATTGAAGATTGAGTATTGAGGATTGAAGACTGAGGATTGAGGATTGACGATTGAGGATTGAGGGTTGTGGATTGAGGACGTGGACTGAGGATTGAGTATTGATGTTTGAAGTATGAGGATCGAGGATTCACGATTGAGAATTGAGGATTGAGGATTGAATATTGAGGATTCGGTATTGAGGATTGAAGAATGAGGATTGAGGATTGAGGATTGAGGATTGAGGATTGCAGATTGAGTATTGAGGATTGAAGATTGATGATTGAGCATTGAGGATTGAGGATTGAGGATTGAGGATTGAGGATTGAGGATTGAATATTGAGTAATGATGATTGAAGATTGAGGATTGAGGATTGACGATTGAGGATTGAGGATTAGAGATTGAAGATTGATGATTGAAGATAGAGGATTGAGGGTTGTGGATTGAGGACGAGCACTGAGGGTTGAGTATTGATGTTTGAAGTTTGAGGATTGAGGATTCAGGATTGAGAATTGAGGATTCAGGATTGAGGATTGAAGACTGAGTATTGAGGATTGAGGATTGAAGATTGAGTATTGTGTATTGAGGATTGAAGGTTGATTATTGAGGATTGAGGACTGAGGATTGACGATGAGGGCTGACGGTTGAGGATTGAGGTTTGAGGACTGAGGACTGAGGATAGAGGATTGAGAATTGAGGATTGAGGATTGACGATTGAAGATTGAGTATTGTGTATTGAGGATTGAGGATTGAGAATTGAGGATTGAAGATTGAGTATTGAGGATTGAAGATTGAGGATTGAGGATTGAGGATTGAGGATTGAGGATTGAGTATTGAGGATTGAGGATTGAAGATTGAGTATTGAGGGTTGAAGATTGAGGATTGAGGTTTGGGGACTGAGGATTGAGGATTGAGGATTGAGGATTGAAGATTGACGATTGAGGATTGAGGATTGAGAATTGAGGATTGATGATTGAGGATTGAGGATTGAGTATTGAGGATTGAAGATTGAGGATTGAGGTTTGGGGACTGAGGATTTAGGATTGAGGATTGAGGATTGAGGATTGAGGATTGAGTATTGAGGATTGAACATTGAGGACTGGGTATCGCGGATTGAACATTGAGGATTGAGGATTGAGGATTGAGTATTGAGGATTGAGGACTGAAGATTGTATATTGATGATTGAAGATTGAGGATTGGGGAATGAGGGTTGTGGATTGAGGACGAGGACTGAGGGTTGAGTATTGATGTTTGAGGTCTGAGGATCGCGGATTGAGGATTGAGAATTGACGATTGAGGATCGAGGATTGAAGATTGCGGATTGGGCATTGAGGATTGAAGGATGAGGATTCAGGATTGAGGATTGAGGATTGAGGAATGAAGATTGAGGATTAAGGATTGAGAATTGAGGATTGAGGATTGAAGGTTGAATTTTGAGGATTGAAGGTTGAGGATTGAGGATTGAGGATTGAGGATTGAGGATTGAAGATTAAGGATTGGGGACTGAGTGTTGAGGGCTGAATATTGAGTATTGAGGATTGAGGATTGAGGATTGAAGATTGAGGATTGAGGATTGAGGATGAGGGCTGAGGGTTGATGATTGGGGTTTGAGGACTGAGGACTGAGGATTGAGGATTGAGAATTGAGGATTGAGGACTAATGATTGAAGATTGAAGATTGGGTATTGAGGATTGAAGATTGAGGATTGAGGATTGAGGATTGAGGATTGAGGATTGAAGATTGAGTATTGAGGATTGAAGACTGACGATTGAGGATTGGGGATCGAGGATTGAGGATTGAAGATTGAGGATTGGGTATTGAGTATTGAACATTGAGGATTGAGGGGTGAGGATTGAGGATTGAGGATTGAGGATTGAAGATTGAATATTGATGAATGAAGGTTGAGGATTGAGGATTGAGGGTTGTGGATTGAGGACGTGGACTGAGGATTGAGTATTGATGTTTGAAGTATGAGGATTGAGGATTCACGATTGAGAATTGAGGATTGAGGATTGAAGATTGAGGATTCGGTATTGAGGATTGAAGAATGAGGATTGAGGATTGAGGATTGAGGATTGAGGATTCCAGATTGAGTATTGAGGATTGAAGATTGAGGATTGGGCATTGAGGATTGAGGATTGAGGATTGAGGATTGAGGATTGAGGATTGAGGATTGAATATTGAGTAATGAGTATTGAAGATTGAGGATTGAGGATTGAGGATTGAGGATTGAGGGTTAAAGATTGAAGATTGATGATTGAAGATTGAGGACTTAGGGTTGTGGATTGAGGACGAGCACTGAGGGTTGAGTATTGATGCTTGAAGTATGAGGATTGAGGATTCAGGATTGAGAATTGAGGATTCAGGATTGAGGATTGAAGACTGAGTATTGAGGATTGAGGATTGAGGATTGAAGATTGAGTATTGTGTATTGAGGATTGAAGGTTGAGTATTGAGGATAGAGGACTGAGGATTGACGATGAGGGCTGACGGTTGAGGATTGAGGTTTGAGGACTGAGGACTGAGGATTGAGGATTGAGAATTGAGGATTGAGGATTGAGGATTGAAGATTGAGTATTGTGTATTGAGGATTGAGGATTGAGAATTGAGGATTGAATATTGAGTATTGAGGATTGAAGATTGAGGATTGAGGATTGAGGATTGAGTATTGAGGATTGAGGATTCAAGATTGAGTACTGAGTGTTGAAGATTGAGGATTGAGGATTGAGGGTTGTGGATTGGGGACGAGGACTGAGGGTGGAGTATTGATGTTTGAGGTCTGAGAATTGTGGATTGAGGATTGAGAATTGAGGATTGAGGATTGAGGATTGAAGATTGAGGATTGAGGATTGAGGATTGAGGATTGAGGATTCAATATTGATTATTGAGGATTGAAGATTGATGGTTGAGGATTGAGGATTGAAGATTGAGGATTTGGGACTGAGGATTGAGTATTGAGTATCGAGGATTGAAGATTGAGGATTGAGGATTGCGAATTGGGGATTGAGGATTGAAGACTGAGGATTGGGGATTTAGGATTGAAGATTGAGGATTCAGGATTGAGGATTCAGAATTGGGGTTTGAGGATTGAGGATTGAGGATTGAAGATTGAGGATTGAGGATTGAGGATGAGGGCTGACGGTTGAGGGTTGAGGGTTGAGGACTGAGGACTGAGGATTGAGGATTGAGAATTGAGGATTGAGGATTGAGGATTGAAGATTGAGGATTGAGTATTGAGGATTGAAGAATGAGGATTGAGGATTGAGGATTGAGGATTGAGGATTGAAGATTGTGTATTGAGGACTGAGGACTGAGGATTGAGGATTGAAAATTGACGATTTAGGATTGAGGATTGAGGATCGAGAATTGAGGATTGAGGATTGAGGATTGAAGGTTGAGGATTGGTTATTGAGGATTGAAGATTGAGTATTGAGGATTGAGGATTGAGTATTGAGGATTGAAGATTGAGTATTGAGGATTGAAGACAGACGATTGAGGATTGAGAATTGTGGATTGAGTATTGAGGATTGAGGATTGAAGTTTGAGTATTGAGGATTGAAGGTTGAGGATTGAGGATTGAGGATTGAAGATTGATGGTTGAGGATTGAGGATTGAAGATTGAGGATTTGGGACTGAGGATTGAGGATTGAGTATCGAGGACTGAAGATTGAGGATTGAGGATTGAGGATTGGGGATTGAGGATTGAAGACTGAGGATTGGGGATTTAGGATTGAAGATTGAGGATTCAGGATTGAGGGTTCAGAATTGAGGTTTGAGGATTGAGGATTGAGGATTGAAGATTGAGGATTCAGGATTGAGGATTGAGTATTGAGGATTGAGGATTGAAGATGGAGTATTGAGGGTTGAAGATTGAGGATTGAGGTTTGGGGACTGAGGATTGAGGATTGAGGATTGAGGATTGAAGATTGACGATTGAGGATTGAGGATTGAGAATTGAGGATTGATGATTGAGGATTGAGGATTGAGTATTGAGGATTGAAGATTGAGGATTGAGGTTTGGGGACTGAGGATTGAGGATTGAGGATTGAGGATTGAGGATTGAGGATTGAGTATTGAGGATTGAACATTGAGGACTGGGTATCGCGGATTGAACATTGAGGATTGAGGATTGAGGATTGAGTATTGAGGATTGAGGACTGAAGATTGTATATTGATGATTGAAGATTGAGGATTGGGGAATGAGGGTTGTGGATTGAGGACGAGGACTGAGGGTTGAGTATTGATGTTTGAGGTCTGAGGATCGCGGATTGAGGATTGAGAATTGACGATTGAGGATCGAGGATTGAAGATTGCGGATTGGGCATTGAGGATTGAAGGATGAGGATTCAGGATTGAGGATTGAGGATTGAGGAATGAAGATTGAGGATTAAGGATTGAGAATTGAGGATTGAGGATTGAAGGTTGAGTTTTGTGGATTGAAGGTTGAGGATTGAGGATTGAGGATTGAGGATTGAGGATTGAAGATTAAGGATTGGGGACTGAGTGTTGAGGGCTGAATATTGAGTATTGAGGATTGAGGATTGAGGATTGAAGATGGAGGATTGAGGATTGAGGATGAGGGCTGAGGGTTTAGGATTGGGGTTTGAGGACTGAGGACTGAGGATTGAGGATTGAGAATTGAGGATTGAGGACTAATGATTGAAGATTGAAGATTGGGTATTGAGGATTGAAGATTGAGGATTGAGGATTGAGGATTGAGGATTGAGGATTGAAGATTGAGTATTGAGTATTGAAGACTGACGATTGAGGATTGGGGATCGAGGATTGAGGATTGAAGATTGAGGATTGGGTATTGAGTATTGAACATTGAGGATTGAGGGGTGAGGATTGAGGATTGAGGATTGAGGATTGAAGATTGAATATTGATGAATGAAGGTTGAGGATTGAGGATTGAGGGTTGTGGATTGAGGACGTGGACTGAGGATTGAGTATTGATGTTTGAAGTATGAGGATTGAGGATTCACGATTGAGAATTGAGGATTGAGGATTGAAGATTGAGGATTCGGTATTGAGGATTGAAGAATGAGGATTGAGGATTGAGGATTGAGGATTGAGGATTGCAGATTGAGTATTGAGGATTGAAGATTGAGGATTGGGCATTGAGGAT
Organism: Calliopsis andreniformis; assembly: GCF_051401765.1. Taxonomy (NCBI): domain Eukaryota; kingdom Metazoa; phylum Arthropoda; class Insecta; order Hymenoptera; family Andrenidae; genus Calliopsis; species Calliopsis andreniformis. Next base: position 286,150 of record NW_027480649.1, on the reverse strand, counting down.
TGAGGATTGAGGATTGAGGATTGAGGATTGAGGATTGAGGATTGAATATTGAGTAATGAGTATTGAAGATTGAGGATTGAGGATTGAGGATTGAGGATTGAGGGTTAAAGATTGAAGATTGATGATTGAAGATTGATGATTGAGGGTTGTGGATTGAGGACGAGCACTGAGGGTTGAGTATTGATGCTTGAAGTATGAGGATTGAGGATTCAGGATTGAGAATTGAGGATTCAGGATTGAGGATAGAAGACTGAGTATTGAGGATTGAGGATTGAGGATTGAAGATTGAGTATTGTGTATTGAGGATTGAAGGTTGAGTATTGAGGATTGAGGACTGAGGATTGACGATGAGGGCTGACGGTTGAGGATTGAGGTTTGAGGACTGAGGACTGCGGATTGAGGATTGAGAATTGAGGATTGAGGATTGAGGATTGAAGATTGAGTATTGTGTATTGAGGATTGAGGATTGAGAATTGAGGATTGAATATTGAGTATTGAGGATTGAAGATTGAGGATTGAGGATTGAGGATTGAGTACTGAGGATTGAGGATTGAAGATTGAGTATTGAGTGTTGAAGGTTGAGGATTGAGGATTGAGGGTTGTGGATTGAGGACGAGGACTGAGGGTTGAGTATTGATGTTTGAGGTCTGAGGATTGTGGATTGAGGATTGAGAATTGAGGATTGAGGATTGAGGATTGAAGATTGAGGATTGGGTATTGAGGAATGAAGTATGAGGATTGAGGATTGAGGATTGAGGATTGAGGATTGAGGATTGAGGATTGAATATTGATTATTGAGGATTGAAGAATGATGGTTGAGGATTGAGGATTGAAGATTGAGGATTTGGTACTGAGGATTGAGGATTGAGTATCGAGGATTGAAGATTGAGGATTGAGGATTCAGCATTGGGGATTGAGGATTGAAGACTGAGGATTGGGGATTTAGGATTGAAGATTGAGTATTCAGGATTGAGGATTCAGAATTGAGGTTTGAGGATTGAGGATTGAGGATTGAAGATTGGGGATTGAGGATTGAGGATGAGGGCTGACGGTTGAGGGTTGAGGGTTGAGGACTGAGGACTGAGGAATGAGGATTGAGAATTGAGGATTGAGGATCGAGGATTGAAGATTGAGGATTGAGTATTGAGGATTGAAGAATGAGGATTGAGGATTGAGGGTTGAGGATTGAGGATTGAAGATTGTGTATTGAGGACTGAGGACTGAGGATTGAGGATTGAAAATTGACGATTGAGGATTGAGGATTGAGGATCGAGAATTGAGGATTGAGGATTGAGGATTGAAGATTGAGGATTGGTTATTGAGGATTGAAGATTGAGTATTGAGGATTGAGGATTGAGTATTGAGGATTGAAGATTGAGTATTGAGGATTGAAGACTGACGATTGAGGATTGAGAATTGAGGATTGAGTATTGAGGATTGAGGATTGAAGTTTGAGTATTGAGGATTGAAGGTTGAGGATTGAGGATTGAGGATTGAGGATTGAGGATGAGGGCTGAGGGTTGAGGATTGAGGTTTGAGGACTGAGGACTGAGGATTGAGGACAGAGAATTCAGGATCGAGGATTGAGGATTGAGGATTGAGGATTGGGTATTGAGGATTGAAGAATGAGGATTGAGGATTGAGTATTGAGGATTGAGGATTGAAGATTGACGGTTGAGGATTGAGGATTGAGGATTGAAGATTGAGGATTTGGGACTGAGGATTGAGGATTGAAGATTGAGGATTGGGGATTGAGGATTGAAGATTGAGGATTCAGGATTGAGGATTCAGAATTGACGTTTGAGGACTGAGGATTGAGGATTGAAGGTTGAGTTTTGAGGATTGAAGATTGAGGATTGAGGATTCAGGATTGAGGATTGAGGATTGAAGGTTGAGGATTGAGGATTGAGGATTGAGGATTGAGGATGAGGGCTGAGGGTTGAGGATTGAGGTTTGAGGACTGAGGACTGAGGATTGAGGATTGAGAATTCAGGATTGAGGATTGAGGATTGAAGATTGATGATTGGGTATTGAGGATTGAAGAATGAGGATTGAGGATTGAGTATTGAGGATTGAGGATTGAAGATTGAGTATTCAGGATTGGAGATTGACGATTGAAGATTGAGGATTGAGGATAGAAGATTGAGTATTGAGGATTGAAGACTGAGTATTGAGGATTGAGGATTGAGGATTGAAGATTGAGTATTGTGTATTGAGGATTGAAGGTTGAGTATTGAGGATTGAGGACTGAGGATTGACGATGAGGGCTGACGGTTGAGGATTGAGGTTTGAGGACTGAGGACTGAGGATTGAGGATTGAGAATTGAGGATTGAGGATTGAGGATTGAAGATTGAGTATTGTGTATTGAGGATTGAGGATTGAGAATTGAGGATTGAATATTGAGTATTGAGGATTGAAGATTGAGGATTGAGGATTGAGGATTGAGTACTGAGGATTGAGGATTGAAGATTGAGTATTGAGTGTTGAAGGTTGAGGATTGAGGATTGAGGGTTGTGGATTGAGGACGAGGACTGAGGGTTGAGTATTGATGTTTGAGGTCTGAGGATTGTGGATTGAGGATTGAGAATTGAGGATTGAGGATTGAGGATTGAAGATTGAGGATTGGGTATTGAGGAATGAAGTATGAGGATTGAGGATTGAGGATTGAGGATTGAGGATTGAGGATTGAGGATTGAATATTGATTATTGAGGATTGAAGAATGATGGTTGAGGATTGAGGATTGAAGATTGAGGATTTGGGACTGAGGATTGAGGATTGAGTATCGAGGATTGAAGATTGAGGATTGAGGATTGAGGATTGGGGATTGAGGATTGAAGACTGAGGATTGGGGATTTAGGATTGAAGATTGAGGATTCAGGATTGAGGATTCAGAATTGAGGTTTGAGGATTGAGGATTGAGGATTGAAGATTGGGGATTGAGGATTGAGGATGAGGGCTGACGGTTGAGGGTTGAGGGTTGAGGACTGAGGACTGAGGATTGAGGATTGAGAATTGAGGATTGAGGATCGAGGATTGAAGATTGAGGATTGAGTATTGAGGATTGAAGAATGAGGATTGAGGATTGAGGGTTGAGGATTGAGGATTGAAGATTGTGTATTGAGGACTGAGGACTGAGGATTGAGGATTGAAAATTGACGATTGAGGATTGAGGATTGAGGATCGAGAATTGAGGACTGAGGATTGAGGATTGAAGATTGAGGATTGGTTATTGAGGATTGAAGATTGAGTATTGAGGATTGAGGATTGAGTATTGAGGATTGAAGATTGAGTATTGAGGATTGAAGACTGACGATTGAGGATTGAGAATTGAGGATTGAGTATTGAGGATTGAGGATTGAAGTTTGAGTATTGAGGATTGAAGGTTGAGGATTGAGGATTGAGGATTGAGGATTGAGGATGAGGGCTGAGGGTTGAGGATTGAGGTTTGAGGACTGAGGACTGAGGATTGAGGACAGAGAATTCAGGATCGAGGATTTGGGACTGAGGATTGAGGATTGAGTATCGAGGATTGAAGATTGAGGATTGAGGATTGAGGATTGGGGATTGAGGATTGAAGACTGAGGATTGGGGATTTAGGATTGAAGATTGAGGATTCAGGATTGAGGATTCAGAATTGAGGTTTGAGGATTGAGGATTGAGGATTGAAGATTGAGGATTGAGGATTGAGGATGAGGGCTGACGGTTGAGGGTTGAGGGTTGAGGACTGAGGACTGAGGATTGAGGATTGAGAATTGAGGATTGAGGATTGAGGATTGAAGATTGAGGATTGAGTATTGAGGATTGACGAATGAGGATTGAGGATTGAGGATTGAGGATTGAGGATTGAAGATTGGGTATTGAGGACTGAGGACTGAGGATTGAGGATTGAAAATTGACGATTGAGGATTGAGGATTGAGGATCGAGAATTGAGGATTGAGGATTGAGGATTGAAGATTGAGGATTGGTTATTGAGGATTGAAGATTGAGTATTGAGGATTGAGGATTGAGTATTGAGGATTGAAGATTGAGTATTGAGGATTGAAGACTGACGATTGAGGATTGAGAATTGAGGATTGAGTATTGAGGATTGAGGATTGAAGTTTGAGTATTGAGGATTGAAGGTTGAGGATTGAGGATTGAGGATTGAGGATTGAGGATGAGGGCTGAGGGTTGAGGATTGAGGTTTGAGGACTGAGGACTGAGGATTGAGGACAGAGAATTCAGGATCGAGGATTGAGGATTGAGGATTGAGGATTGGGTATTGAGGATTGAAGAATGAGGATTGAGGATTGAGTACTGAGGATTGAGGATTGAAGATTGACGGTTGAGGATTGAGGATTGAAGATTGAGGATTTGGGACTGAGGATTGAGGATTGAAGATTGAGGATTGGGGATTGAGGGTTGAAGATTGAGGATTCAGGATTGAGGATTCAGAATTGACGTTTGAGGACTGAGGATTGAGGATTGAAGGTTGAGTTTTGAGGATTGAAGATTGAGGATTGAGGATTCAGGATTGAGGATTGAGAATTGAAGATTGAGGATTGTGGACTGAGTGTTGAGGGTTGAAGATTGAGTATTGAGGATTGAGGATTGAGGATTGAGGATTGATGATTGATAATTGAGGATTGCAGATTGAGTATTGAGGATTGAAGATTGAGGATTGAGGATTGAGGATTGAGGATTGAGGATTGAAGATTGAGTATTGAGGATTGAAGACTGACGATTGAGGATTGAGGATTGAGGATTGAGTATTGAGGATTGAGGATTGAAGTTTGAGTATTGAGGATTGAAGGTTGAGGATTGAGGATTGAGGATTGAGGATGAGGGCTGAGGGTTGAGGATTGAGGTTTGAGGACTGAGGACTGAGGATTGAGGATTGAGAATTCAGGATAGAGGATTGAGGATTGAAGATTGAGGATTGGGTATTGAGGATTGAAGAATGAGGATTGAGGATTGAGTATTGAGGATTGAGGATTGAAGATTGAGTATTCAGGATTGGAGATTGACGATTGAAGATTGAGGATTGAGGATAGAAGATTGAGTATTGAGGATTGAAGATTGAGTATTGAGGATTGAAGACTGACGATTGAGGATTGAGAATTGAGGATTGAGTATTGAGGATTGAGGATTGAAGTTTGAGTATTGAGGATTGAAGGTTGAGGATTGAGGATTGAGGATTGTGGATTGAGGACGAGGACTGAGGGTTGAGTATTGATGTTTGAGGTCTGAGGATTGTGGATTGAGGATTGAGAATTGAGGATTGAGGATTGAGGATTGAAGACTGAGGATTGGGTATTGAGGATTGAAGAATGAGGATTGAGGATTGAGGATTGAGGATTGAGGATTGAGGATTGAAGGTTGAGTATTGAGGATTGACGATGGATGGTTGAGGATTGAGGATTGAAGATTGAGGATTTGGGACTGAGGATTGAGGATTCAGTATCGAGGATTGAAGATCGAGGATTGAGGATTGAGGATTGGGGATTGAGGATTGAAGGTTGAGGATTGGGGACTGAGTGTTGAGGTTTGAAGGTTGAGTATTGAGGATTGAGGATTGAGGATTGAAGATTGAGGATTGAGGATTGTGGATGAGGGCTGAGGGTTGAGGATTGAGGTTTGAGGACTGAGGACTGAGGATTGAGTATTGAGGATTGAAGATTGAGGATTGGGTATTGCGGATTGAGGATTGAGGATTGAGGATTGAGGATTGAAGATTGAATATTGATGTTTGAAGATTGAGGATTGTGGATCGAGGGTTGTGGATTGAGGACGATGACTGAGGGTTGAGTATTGATGTTTGAGGACTGAGGATTGTGGATTGAGGATTGAGAATTGAGGATTGAGGATTGAGGATTGAAGATTGAGGATTGGGTATTGAGGATTGAAGTATGAGGATTGAGGATTGAGGATTGAGGATTGAGGATTGAAGATTGAGTATTGAGGATTGAAGATTGATGGTTGAAGATTGAGGATTGAAGATTGAGGATTTGGGACTGAGGATTGAGGATTGAGGATCCAGGATTGAAGATTGAAGATTGAGGATCGAGGATTGGGGATTGAGGATTGAAGATTGAGGATTGGGGATTTAGGATTGAAGATTGAGGATTCAGGATTGAGGATTCAGAATTGAGGTTTGAGGATTGAGGATTGAGGATGGAAGATTGAGGATTGAGGATTGAGGATGAGGGCTGACGGTTGAGGGTTGAGGGTTGAGGACTGAGGACTGAGGATTGAGGATTGAGAATTGAGGATTGAGGATTGAGGATTGAAGATTGAGGAGTGAGAATTGAGGATTGAGTATTGAGGATTGAGGATTGAAGTTTGAGTATTGAGGATTGAAGGTTGAGGATTGAGGATTGAGGATTGAGGATTGAGGATGAGGGCTGAGGGTTGAGGATTGAGGTTTGAGGACTGAGGACTGAGGATTGAGGACAGAGAATTCAGGATTGAGGATTGAGGATTGAGGATTGAGGATTGGGTATTGAGGATTGAAGAATGAGGATTGAGGATTGAGCATTGAGGATTGAGGATTGAAGATTGACGGTTGAGGATTGAGGATTGAAGATTGAGGATTTGGGACTGAGGGTTGAGGATTGAAGATTGAGTATTGAGGATTGAAGACTGATGATTGAGTATTGAGGATTGAGGATTGAGTATTGAGGATTGAGGATTGAAGTTTGAGTATTGAGGATTGAAGGTTGAGGATTGAGGATTGAGGATTGAGGATTGAGGATGAGGGCTGAGGGTTGAGGATTGAGGTTTGAGGACTGAGGACTGAGGATTGAGGATTGAGAATTCAGGATTGAGGATTGAGGATTGAAGATTGAGGATTGGGTATTGAGGATTGAAGAATGAGGATTGAGGATTGAGTATTGAGGATTGACGATTGAAGATTGAGTATTCAGGATTGGAGATTGACGATTGAAGATTGAGGATTGAGGATAGAACATTGAGGATTGAGGATTGAAGGTTGAGTATTGAGGATTGAAGATTGAGGATTGGGGACTGAGTGTTGAGGATTGAGGATTGAGGATTGAAGATTGAGGATTGGGTATTGCGGATAGAACATTGCCGGTTGAGGATTGAGGATTGAGGATTGAGGATTGAGGATTGAAGATTGAATATTGATGATTGAAGATTGAGGATTGAGGATTGAGGATTGAGGGTTGTGGATTGAGGACGAGGACTTAGGGTTGGGTATTGATGTTTGAGGTCGGAGGACTGTGGATTGAGGATTGAGAATTGAGGATTGAGGATTGAGGATTGAAGACTGAGGATTGGGTACTGAGGATTGAAGTACGAGGATTGAGGATTGAGGATTGAGGATTGAGGATTGAGGATTGAAGGTTGAGTATTGAGGATTGAAGACTGACGATTGAGGATTGAGGAATGAGGATTGAGTATTGAGGATTGAGGATTGAAGATTGAGTATTGAGGATTGATGGTTGAGTATTCAGGATTGGAGATTGACGATTGAGGATTGTGGATTGAGGATCGAGGATTGAGGATTGAGGATTGGGGATTGAGGATTGAGGATTGAGGATCGAAGACTGAGTATTGAGGATTGAAGATTGAGGATTGAGGATTGAGGATTGAGGATTGAGGGTTGAAGATTGAGGATTGGGGATTGAGGATTGACGATTGAGGATTGAGTATTGAGGATTGAGAATTGAGGATTGAGGATTGAAGATTGAGTATTGAGGATTGAAGATTGAGGATTGAGGATAGAGGATTGATGATTGACGATGAGGGCTGAGGGTTGAGGATTGAGGTTTGAGGACTGAGGACTGAGGATTGAGGATTCAGAATTGGGGATTGAGGATTGAAGATTGAAGATTGAGGATTGCGTATTGAGGATTGAAGAATGAGGATTGAGGATTGAGGATTGAGGAATGAAGATTGAGGATTGAGGATTGAGAATTGAGGATTGAAGATTGAGTATTGAGGATTGAAGATTGAGGATTGAGGATTGAGTATTCAGTATTGAGGATTGAGGATTGAAGATTGAGTATTGAGGATTGAAGATTGAGGATTGAGGATGAGGGCTGACGGTTGAGGGTTGAGGGTTGAGGACTGAGGACTGAGGATTGAGGATTGAGAATTGAGGATTGAGGATCGAGGATTGAAGATTGAGGATTGAGTATTGAGGATTGAAGAATGAGGATTGAGGATTGAGGATTGAGGATTGAGGATGAGGGCTGAGGGTTGAGGATTGAGGTTTGAGGACTGAGGACTGAGGATTGAGGACAGAGAATTCAGGATCGAGGATTGAGGATTGAGGATTGAGGATTGGGTATTGAGGATTGAAGAATGAGGATTGAGGATTGAGTATTGAGGATTGAGGATTGAAGATTGACGGTTGAGGATTGAGGATTGAGGATTGAAGATTGAGGATTTGGGACTGAGGATTGAGGATTGAAGATTGAGGATTGGGGATTGAGGATTGAAGATTGAGGATTCAGGATTGAGGATTCAGAATTGACGTTTGAGGACTGAGGATTGAGGATTGAAGGTTGAGTTTTGAGGATTGAAGATTGAGGATTGAGGATTCAGGATTGAGGATTGAGGATTGAAGGTTGAGGATTGAGGATTGAGGATTGAGGATTGAGGATGAGGGCTGAGGGTTGAGGATTGAGGTTTGAGGACTGAGGACTGAGGATTGAGGATTGAGAATTCAGGATTGAGGATTGAGGATTGAAGATTGATGATTGGGTATTGAGGATTGAAGAATGAGGATTGAGGATTGAGTATTGAGGATTGAGGATTGAAGATTGAGTATTCAGGATTGGAGATTGACGATTGAAGATTGAGGATTGAGGATAGAAGATTGAGTATTGAGGATTGAAGATTGAGTATTGAGGATTGAAGACTGACGATTGAGGATTGAGAATTGAGGATTGATTATTGAGGATTGAGGATTGAAGTTTGAGTATTGAGGATTGAAGGTTGAGGATTGAGGATTGAGGATTGTGGATTGAGGACGAGGACTGAGGGTTGAGTATTGATGTTTGAGGTCTGAGGATTGTGGATTGAGGATTGAGAATTGAGGATTGACGATTGAGGATTGAAGACTGAGGATTGGGTATTGAGGATTGAAGAATGAGGATTGAGGATTGAGGATTGAGGATTGAGGATTGAGGATTGAAGGTTGAGTATTGAGGATTGAAGATGGATGGTTGAGGATTGAGGATTGAAGATTGAGGATTTGGGACTGAGGATTGAAGATTGAGGATTTGGGACTGAGGATTGAGGATTGAGTATCGAGGATTGAAGATTGAGGATTGAGGATTGAGGATTGGGGATTGAGGATTGAAGACTGAGGATTGGGGATTTAGGATTGAAGATTGAGGATTCAGGATTGAGGATTCAGAATTGAGGTTTGAGGATTGAGGATTGAGGATTGAAGATTGAGGATTGAGGATTGAGGATGAGGGCTGACGGTTGAGGGTTGAGGGTTGAGGACTGAGGACTGAGGATTGAGGATTGAGAATTGAGGATTGAGGATTGAGGATTGAAGATTGAGGATTGAGTATTGAGGATTGAAGAATGAGGATTGAGGATTGAGGATTGAGGATTGAGGATTGAAGATTGGGTATTGAGGACTGAGGACTGAGGATTGAGGATTGAAAATTGACGATTGAGGATTGAGGATTGAGGATCGAGAATTGAGGATTGAGGATTGAGGATTGAAGATTGAGGATTGGTTATTGAGGATTGAAGATTGAGTATTGAGGATTGAGGATTGAGTATTGAGGATTGAAGATTGAGTATTGAGGATTGAAGACTGACGATTGAGGATTGAGAATTGAGGATTGAGTATTGAGGATTGAGGATTGAAGTTTGAGTATTGAGGATTGAAGGTTGAGGATTGAGGATTGAGGATTGAGGATTGAGGATGAGGGCTGAGGGTTGAGGATTGAGGTTTGAGGTCTGAGGACTGAGGATTGAGGACAGAGAATTCAGGATCGAGGATTGAGGATTGAGGATTGAGGATTGGGTATTGAGGATTGAAGAATGAGGATTGAGGATTGAGTACTGAGGATTGAGGATTGAAGATTGACGGTTGAGGATTGAGGATTGAAGATTGAGGATTTGGGACTGAGGATTGAGGATTGAAGATTGAGGATTGGGGATTGAGGGTTGAAGATTGAGGATTCAGGATTGAGGATTCAGAATTGACGTTTGAGGACTGAGGATTGAGGATTGAAGGTTGAGTTTTGAGGATTGAAGATTGAGGATTGAGGATTCAGGATTGAGGATTGAGAATTGAAGATTGAGGATTGTGGACTGAGTGTTGAGGGTTGAAGATTGAGTATTGAGGATTGAGGATTGAGGATTGAGGATTGATGATTGAGGATTGAGGATTGCAGATTGAGTATTGAGGATTGAAGATTGAGGATTGAGGATTGAGGATTGAGGATTGAGGATTGAAGATTGAGTATTGAGGATTGAAGACTGACGATTGAGGATTGAGGATTGAGGATTGAGTATTGAGGATTGAGGATTGAAGTTTGAGTATTGAGGATTGAAGGTTGAGGATTGAGGATTGAGGATTGAGGATGAGGGCTGAGGGTTGAGGATTGAGGTTTGAGGACTGAGGACTGAGGATTGAGGATTGAGAATTCAGGATAGAGGATTGAGGATTGAAGATTGAGGATTGGGTATTGAGGATTGAAGAATGAGGATTGAGGATTGAGTATTGAGGATTGAGGATTGAAGATTGAGTATTCAGGATTGGAGATTAACGATTGAAGATTGAGGATTGAGGATAGAAGATTGAGTATTGAGGATTGAAGATTGAGTATTGAGGATTGAAGACTGACGATTGAGGATTGAGAATTGAGGATTGAGTATTGAGGATTGAGGATTGAAGTTTGAGTATTGAGGATTGAAGGTTGAGGATTGAGGATTGAGGATTGTGGATTGAGGACGAGGACTGAGGGTTGAGTATTGATGTTTGAGGTCTGAGGATTGTGGATTGAGGATTGAGAATTGAGGATTGAGGATTGAGGATTGAAGACTGAGGATTGGGTATTGAGGATTGAAGAATGAGGATTGAGGATTGAGGATTGAGGATTGAGGATTGAGGATTGAAGGTTGAGTATTGAGGATTGACGATGGATGGTTGAGGATTGAGGATTGAAGATTGAGGATTTGGGACTGAGGATTGAGGATTGAGTATCGAGGATTGAAGATCGAGGATTGAGGATTGAGGATTGGGGATTGAGGATTGAAGGTTGAGGATTGGGGACTGAGTGTTGAGGTTTGAAGGTTGAGTATTGAGGATTGAGGATTGAGGATTGAAGATTGAGGATTGAGGATTGTGGATGAGGGCTGAGGGTTGAGGATTGAGGTTTGAGGACTGAGGACTGAGGATTGAGTATTGAGGATTGAAGATTGAGGATTGGGTATTGCGGATTGAGGATTGAGGATTGAGGATTGAGGATTGAAGATTGAATATTGATGTTGAAGATTGAGGATTGTGGATCGAGGGTTGTGGATTGAGGACGATGACTGAGGGTTGAGTATTGATGTTTGAGGACTGAGGATTGTGGATTGAGGATTGAGAATTGAGGATTGAGGATTGAGGATTGAAGATTGAGGATTGGGTATTGAGGATTGAAGTATGAGGATTGAGGATTGAGGATTGAGGATTGAGGATTGAAGATTGAGTATTGAGGATTGAAGATTGATGGTTGAAGATTGAGGATTGAAGATTGAGGATTTGGGACTGAGGATTGAGGATTGAGGATCGAGGATTGAAGATTGAAGATTGAGGATTGAGGATTGGGGATTGAGGATTGAAGATTGAGGATTGGGGATTTAGGATTGAAGATTGAGGATTCAGGATTGAGGATTCAGAATTGAGGTTTGAGGATTGAGGATTGAGGATGGAAGATTGAGGATTGAGGATTGAGGATGAGGGCTGACGGTTGAGGGTTGAGGGTTGAGGACTGAGGACTGAGGATTGAGGATTGAGAATTGAGGATTGAGGATTGAGGATTGAAGATTGAGGAGTGAGAATTGAGGATTGAGTATTGAGGATTGAGGATTGAAGTTTGAGTATTGAGGATTGAAGGTTGAGGATTGAGGATTGAGGATTGAGGATTGAGGATGAGGGCTGAGGGTTGAGGATTGAGGTTTGAGGACTGAGGACTGAGGATTGAGGACAGAGAATTCAGGATTGAGGATTGAGGATTGAGGATTGAGGATTGGGTATTGAGGATTGAAGAATGAGGATTGAGGATTGAGCATTGAGGATTGAGGATTGAAGATTGACGGTTGAGGATTGAGGATTGAAGATTGAGGATTTGGGACTGAGGGTTGAGGATTGAAGATTGAGTATTGAGGATTGAAGACTGATGATTGAGTATTGAGGATTGAGGATTGAGTATTGAGGATTGAGGATTGAAGTTTGAGTATTGAGGATTGAAGGTTGAGGATTGAGGATTGAGGATTGAGGATTGAGGATGAGGGCTGAGGGTTGAGGATTGAGGTTTGAGGACTGAGGACTGAGGATTGAGGATTGAGAATTCAGGATTGAGGATTGAGGATTGAAGATTGAGGATTGGGTATTGAGGATTGAAGAATGAGGATTGAGGATTGAGTATTGAGGATTGACGATTGAAGATTGAGTATTCAGGATTGGAGATTGACGATTGAAGATTGAGGATTGAGGATAGAACATTGAGGATTGAGGATTGAAGGTTGAGTATTGAGGATTGAAGATTGAGGATTGGGGACTGAGTGTTGAGGATTGAGGATTGAGGATTGAAGATTGAGGATTGGGTATTGCGGATAGAACATTGCCGGTTGAGGATTGAGGATTGAGGATTGAGGATTGAGGATTGAAGATTGAATATTGATGATTGAAGATTGAGGATTGAGGATTGAGGGTTGTGGATTGAGGACGAGGACTTAGGGTTGGGTATTGATGTTTGAGGTCTGAGGACTGTGGATTGAGGATTGAGAATTGAGGATTGAGGATTGAGGATTGAAGACTGAGGATTGGGTACTGAGGATTGAAGTACGAGGATTGAGGATTGAGGATTGAGGATTGAGGATTGAGGATTGAAGGTTGAGTATTGAGGATTGAAGACTGACGATTGAGGATTGAGGAATGAGGATTGAGTATTGAGGATTGAGGATTGAAGATTGAGTATTGAGGATTGATGGTTGAGTATTCAGGATTGGAGATTGACGATTGAGGATTGTGGATTGAGGATCGAGGATTGAGGATTGAGGATTGGGGATTGAGGATTGAGGATTGAGGATCGAAGACTGAGTATTGAGGATTGAAGATTGAGGATTGAGGATTGAGGATTGAGGATTGAGGGTTGAAGATTGAGGATTGGGGATTGAGGATTGACGATTGAGGATTGAGTATTGAGGATTGAGAATTGAGGATTGAGGATTGAAGATTGAGTATTGAGGATTGAAGATTGAGGATTGAGGATAGAGGATTGATGATTGACGATGAGGGCTGAGGGTTGAGGATTGAGGTTTGAGGACTGAGGACTGAGGATTGAGGATTCAGAATTGGGGATTGAGGATTGAAGATTGAAGATTGAGGATTGCGTATTGAGGATTGAAGAATGAGGATTGAGGATTGAGGATTGAGGAATGAAGATTGAGGATTGAGGATTGAGAATTGAGGATTGAAGATTGAGTATTGAGGATTGAAGATTGAGGATTGAGGATTGAGTATTCAGTATTGAGGATTGAGGATTGAAGATTGAGTATTGAGGATTGAAGATTGAGGATTGAGGTTTGGGGACTGAGGATTGAGTATTGAGGATTGAGGATTGAAGATTGACGATTGAGGATTGAGGATTGAGAATTGTGGATTGATGATTGAGGATTGAGGATTGAGGGTTGAGTATTGAAGATTGAGTATTGAGGATTGAAGATTGAGGGTTGATGATAGAGGATTCGGTACTGAGGACTGAAGAATGAGGATTGAGTGTTGAGGATTGAGGATTGAGGAATGAAGATTGAGGATTGAGTATTGAGGATAGAGGATTGAGGATTGAAGATTGAGTATTGAGGATTGAAGACTGACGATTGAGGATTGAGAATTGAGGATTGAGTATTGAGGATTGAGGATCGAAGTTTGAGTATTGAGGATTGAAGGTTGAGGATTGAGGATTGAGGATTAAGGATTGAGGATGAGGGCTGAGGGTTGAGGATTGAGGTTTGAGGACTGAGGACTGAGGATTGAAGATTGCGGATTTGGGACTGAGTGTTTGGCTTGAGTGATGAGGACTGATGTTTGTGGATAGACATTTGAAGATGGCAGATTGAGTATTGCGTATTGAAAACTCTGAACTGAGGATTTTCTATTCAGGATTGAGTATTGAAGATTGTGTATTAAGGACTGAGGACTGAGGATTGAGGATTGAGAATTGACGATTGAGGATTGAGGCTTGAGGATCGAGAATTGAGGATTGAGGATTGATGATTGAGCATTGGTATTGAGGATTGAAGAATGAGTGTTGAGGATTGAGGATTGAGGATTGAGGATTGAAGATTGAGTGCTGAGTATTGAAGACTGACTTTTGAGGTTGAGTATTGATGTTTGAGGTCTGAGGATCGAGCATTGAGGATTGTGAATTGAGGATTGAGGATTGAGGATTGAAGGTTGAGGATTGGGTATTGTGGATTGAAGAATGAGGATTGAGAATTGAGGATTGAGGACTGAGGATTGAAGATTGAGTATTGAGGAATGAAGATTGAGGATGGAGGATTGAGGACTGGGGATTGAGGGTTGAGGATTGAGGATTGAGTATTGAGGATTGAGAATTGAGGATTGAGGATTGAAGATTGACTATAGAGGATTGAAGATTGAGGATTGAGTATAGAGGATTGAGGATTGACGATGAGGGCTGAGGGTTGAGGATTGAGGTTTGAGGACTGAGGACTGAGGATTGAGGATTGAGAATTGAGGATTGAGGATGAGGATTGAAGATTGAGGATTGGGTATTGTGGATTGAAGAATGAGGATTGAGGACTGAGGACTGAGGATTGAGGATTGAGAATTGACGATTGAGGATTGAGGCTTGAGGATCGAGAATTGAGGATTGAGGATTGATGATTGAGCATTGGGTATTGAGGATTGAAGAATGAGTGTTGAGGATTGAGGATTGAGGATTGAGGATTGAAGATTGAGTGTTGAGGATTGAAGACTGACTTTTGAGGGTTGAGTATTGATGTTTGAGGTCTGAGGATCGAGCATTGAGGATTGTGAATTGAGGATTGAGGATTGAGGTTTGAAGGTTGAGGATTGGGTATTGTGGATTGAAGAATGAGGATTGAGAATTGAGGATTGAGGACTGAGGATTGAAGATTGAGTATTGAGGAATGAAGATTGAGGATGGAGGATTGAGGACTGGGGATTGAGGGTTGAGGATTGAGGATTGAGTATTGAGGATTGAGAATTGAGGATTGAGGATTGAAGATTGACTATAGAGGATTGAAGATTGAGGATTGAGGATAGAGGATTGAGGATTGACGATGAGGGCTGAGTGTTGAGGATTGAGGTTTGAGGACTGAGGTCTGAGGATTGAGGATTGAGAATTGAGGATTGAGGATTGAGGATTGAAGATTGAGGATGGGGTATTGAGGATTGAAGAATGAGGATTGAGGATTGAGGATTGAGGATTGAGGATTGAGGAATGAGGATTGAGGATTGAGGATTGAGAATTGAGGATTGAAGATTGAGTATTGAGGATTGAATATTGAGGATTGAGGATTGAGGATCGAGTATTGAGGACTGAGGATTGAAGATTGAGTATTGAGGATTGAAGATTGAGGATTGAGGTTTGGGGACTGAGGATTGAGGATTGAGGATTGAGGATTGAAGATTGACGATTGAGGATTGAGGACTGAGAATTGAGTATTGATGATTGAGGATTGAGGATTGAGGATTGAGGATTGAGAATTGAGGATTGAGGATTGAGGATTGAAGATTGAGGATGAGGTCTGAGGGTTGAGGATTGAGGTTTGAGGACTGAGGATTGAGGATTGAGGATTGAGGATTGAAGATTGAGTATTCAGGATTGGAGATTGACGATTGAGGATTGAGGATTGAGGATCGAGGATTGAGGATTGAGGATTGAAGATTGAGGATTGGGGACTGAGTGTTGCGGGTTGAGTGTTGAGAATTGATGTTTGTGGATAGAGATTTGAAGATTGCAGGTTGAGTATTGAGTATTGAAAGCTGTGAATTGATGATATTCTATTGAGGATTGAGGATTGACAACTGATTGTTGAGGACTGAGGGCTGAAAATTGAGGATTCAGGATTGAGGATTCAGAATTGAGGTTTGAGGACTGAGGATTGAGGATTGTAGATTGAGTATTGTGGATTGAAGATTGAGGATTGAGGATTGAGAATTGAGGATTGAGGATGAGTGCTGAGGGTTGAGGATTGAGGTTTGAGGGCTGAGGACTGAGGATTGAGGATTGAGAATTGAGGATTGAGGATTGAGGATTGAAGATTGAGGATTAGGTATTGAGGTTTGAAGAATGAGGATTGAGGATTGAGAATTGATGATTGAGGATTGAAGATTGAGTATTGAGGATTGAAGACTGACGATTGAGGATTGAGGAATGAGGATTGAGTATTGAGGATTGAGGATTGAAGATTGAGTATTGAGGATTGATGGTTGAGTATTCAGGATTGGAGATTGACGATTGAGGATTGTGGATTGAGGATCGAGGATTGAGGATTGAGGATTGGGGATTGAGGATTGAGGATTGAGGATCGAAGACTGAGTATTGAGGATTGAAGATTGAGGATTGAGGATTGAGGATTGAGGATTGAGGGTTGAAGATTGAGGATTGGGGATTGAGGATTGACGATTGAGGATTGAGTATTGAGGATTGAGAATTGAGGATTGAGGATTGAAGACTGAGTATTGAGGATTGAAGATTGAGGATTGAGGATAGAGGATTGAGGATTGACGATGAGGGCTGAGGGTTGAAGATTGAGGTTTGAGGACTGAGGACTGAGGATTGAGGATTGAGAATTGGGGATTGAGGATTGAGGATTGAAGATTGAGGATTGCGTATTGAGGATTGAAGAATGAGGATTGAGGATTGAGGATTGAGGAATGAAGATTGAGGATTCAGGATTGAGAATTGAGTATTGAAGATTGAGTATTGAGGATTGAAGATTGAGGATTGAGGATTGAGTATTCAGTATTGAGGATTGAGGATTGAAGATTGAGTATTGAGGATTGAAGATTGAGGATTGAGGTTTGGGGTCTGAGGATTGAGGATTGAGGATTGAGGATTGAGGATTGACGATTGAGGATTGAGGATTGAGGATCGAGAATTGAGGATTGAGGATTGAGGATTGAAGATTGAGGATTGGTTATTGAGGATTGAAGATTGAGTATTGAGTATTGAGGATAGAGGATTGAGGATTGAAGATTGAGTATTGAGGATTGAAGACTGACGATTGAGGATTGAGAATTGAGGATTGAGTATTGAGGATTGAGGATTGAAGTTTGAGTATTGTGGATTGAAGGTTGAGGATTGAGGATTGAGGATTGAGGATTGAGGATGAGGGCTGAGGGTTGAGGATTGAGGTTTGAGGACTGAGGACTGAGGATTGAAGATTGCGGATTTGGGACTGAGTGTTGAGGCTTGAGTGATGACGACTGATGTTTGTGGATAGACATTTGAAGATGGCAGATTGAGTATTGCGTATTGAAAACTCTGAACTGAGGATTTTCTATTGAGGATTGAGTATTGAAGATTGTGTATTAAGGACTGAGGACTCAGGATTGTGGATTGAGAATTGACGATTGAGGATTGAGGATCGAGAATTGAGGATTGAGGATTGATGATTGAGCATCGGGTATTGAGGATTGAAGAATGAGTGTTGAGGATTGAGGATTGAGGATTGAGGATTGAAGATTGAGTGCTGAGTATTGAAGACTGACTTTTGAGGGTTGAGTATTGATGTTTGAGGTCTGAGGATCGAGCATTGAGGATTGTGAATTGAGGATTGAGGATTGAGGATTGAAGGTTGAGGATTGGGTATTGTGGATTGAAGAATGAGGATTGAGAATTGAGGATTGAGGACAGAGGATTGAAGATTGAGTATTGAGGAATGAAGATTGAGGATGGAGGATTGAGGACTGGGGATTGAGGGTTGAGGATTGAGGATTGAGTATTGAGGATTGAGAATTGAGGATTGAGGATTGAAGATTGACTATAGAGGATTGAAGATTGAGGATTGAGGATAGAGGATTGAGGATTGACGATGAGGGCTGAGGGTTGAGGATTGAGGTTTCAGGACTGAGGACTGAGGATTGAGGATTGAGAATTGAGGATTGAGGATTGAGGATTGAAGATTGAGGATTGGGTATTGTGGATTGAAGAATGAGGATTGAGGATTGAGGATTGAGGATTGAGGAATGAAGATTGAGGATTGAGGATTGAGAATTGAGGATTGAAGATTGAGTATTGAGGATTGAATATTGAGGATTGAGGATTGAGGATCGAGTATTGAGGACTGAGGATTGAAGATTGAGTATTGAGGATTGAAGATTGAGGATTGAGGTTTGGGGACTGAGGATTGAGGATTGAGGATTGAGGATTGAAGATTGACGATTGAGGATTGAGGATTGAGAATTGAAGATTGATGATTGAGGATTGAGGATTGAGGATTGAGGATTGAGAATTGAGGATTGAGGATTGAGGATTGAAGATTGAGGATGAGGTCTGAGGGTTGAGGATTGAGGATTCAGGATTGAGAATTGAGGATTCAGGATTGAGAACTGAAGAATGAGTATTGAGGATTGAGGATTGAGGATTGAATATGGAGTATTGGGTATTGAGGATTGAAGGTTGAGTATTGAGGATTGAGGACTGAGGATTGATGATGAGGGCTGAGGGTTGAGGATTGAGGTTTGAGGACTGAGGATTGAGGATTGAGGATTGAGAATTGAGGATTGAGGATTGAGGATTGAAGATTGAGTATTGAGGATTGAAGATTGAGGATTGATGATAGAGGATTGAGGATCTAGGTTTGAAGATTGAGGATTGGGGACTGAGTATTGAGGGTTGAGTGATGAGAATTGATGTTTGTGGATAGAGATGTGAAGATTGCAGATTGAGTAATGAGTATTGAAAACTGTGAATTGAGGATATTCTATTGAGGATTGGGGACTGACAACTGATTGTTGAGGACTGAGGGCTGAAGATTGAGGATTCAGGATTGAGGATTCAGGATTGAGAATTGAGGATTGAGGATTCAGGATTGAAGATTGAGGATTCGGTACTGAGGATTGAAGAATGAGGATTGGCTATTGAGGATTGAGGATTGAGGAATGAAGATTGAGGATTGAGGATTGAGGATTGAGGATTGAACATTGCGTATTGAGGATTGAGGATTGAGGATTGAAGATTGAAGATTGAGTATTGAGGGTTGAAGACTGACTATTGAGGGTTGAGTATTGATGTTTGAGGTCTGAGTATCGAGCATTGAGGATTGAGAATTGAGGATTGAGGTCTGAGGATCGCGGATTGAGGATTGAGGATTGAGAATTGAGGATTGAGGATTGAACATTGAGGATTGGGTATTGAGGACTGAAGGATGAGGATTGAGGATTGAGGATTGAGGATTGAGGAATGAAGATTGAGGATTAAGGATTAAGGATTGAGGATTGAGGATTGAGGATTGAGGATTGAAGGTAGAGTTTTGAGGATTGAAGATTGAGGATTGAGGATTGAGGATTGAGGATTGAGGATTGAAGATTGAGCATTGGGGACTTATTGTTGAGGGTTGAAGATTTAGTATTGAGGATTGAGGATTGAGGAATGAATATTGAGGATTGAGGATTGAGGATGAGGGCTGAGGGTTGAGGATTGAGGATTGAGGATTGAGGATTGAGGATTGAGGATTGAAGATTGAGGATTGGGGACTGATTGTTGAGGGTTGAAGATTTAGTATCGAGGATTGAGGATTGAGGAATGAATATTGAGGATTGGGGATTGAGGATGAGGGCTGAGGGTTGAGGATTGAGGTTTGACGACCGAGGACTGAGGATTGAGGATACAGAATTGAGGATTGAGGATTGAGGATTGATGATTGAGCATTGGGTATTGAGGATTGAAGAATGAGGATTGAGGATTGAGGATTGAGGATTGAGGATTGAAGATTGAAGATTGAGTATTGAGGATTGAAGACTGACTATTGAGGGTTGAGTATTGATGTTTGAGGTCTGAGTATCGAGCATTGAGGATTGAGAATTGAGGATTGAGGTCTGAGGATCGCGGATTGAGGATTGAGGATTGAGAATTGAGGATTGAGGATTGAACATTGAGGATTGGGTATTGAGGACTGAAGGATGAGGATTGAGGATTGAGGATTGAGGATTGAGGAATGAAGATTGAGGATTAAGGATTAAGGATTGAGGATTGAGGATTGAGGATTGTGGATTGAAGGTAGAGTTTTGAGGATTGAAGATTGAGGATTGAGGATTGAGGATTGAGGATTGAGGATTGAAGATTGAGGATTGGGGACTGATTGTTGAGGGTTGAAGATTTAGTATTGAGGATTGAGGATTGAGGAATGAATATTGAGGATTGAGGATTGAGGATGAGGGCTGAGGGTTGAGGATTGAGAATTGAGGATTCAGGATTGAGGACTGAAGATTGGGTATTGAGGATTGAGGATTGAGAATTGAATATTGAGTATTGGGTATTGAGGATTGAAGGTTGAGTATTGAGGATTGAGGACTGAGGGTTGAAGATTGAGGATTGGGGTTTGAGGATTGACGATTGAGGATTGAGTATTGAGGATTGAGAATTGAGGATTGAGGATTGAAGATTGAGTATTGAGGATTGAAGATTGAGGATTGAGGATAGAGGATTGAGGGTTGACAATGAGGGCTGAGGGTTGAGGATTGAGGTTTGAGGACTGAGGACTGAGGATTGAGGATTGAGAATTGGGGATTGAGGATTGAGGATTGAAGATTGAGGATTGCGTGTTGAGGATTGAAGAATGAGGATTGAGGATTGAGGATTGAGGAATGAAGATTGAGGACTGAGGATTGAGAATTGAGGATTGAAGATTGAGTATTGAGGATTGAAGATTGAGGATTGAGGATTGAGGATTGAGTATTGAGGATTGAGGATTGAAGATTGAGTATTGAGGATTGAAGATTGAGGATTGAGGTTTGGGGACTGAGGATTGAGGATTGAGTATTGAGGATTGAAGATTGACGATTGAGGATTGAGGATTGAGAATTGAGGATTGATGATTGAGGATTGAGGATTGAGTATTGAGGGTTGAGTATTGAAGATTGAGTATTGAGGATTGAAGATTGAGGGTTGATGATAGAGGATTGAGGATTTAGGTTTGATGATTGATGATTGGGGACTGAGTATTGAGGGTTGAGTGATGAGAATTGATGTTTGTGGATAGAGATCTGAAGATTCCAGATTGAGTAATGAGTATTGAAAACAGTGAATTGAGGATATTCTATTGAGGATTGGGGATTGACAACTGATTGTTGAGGACTGAGGGCTGAAGATTGAGGATTCAGGATTGAGGATTCAGGAGTGAGAATTGAGGATTGAGGATTCATGATTGAAGATTGAGGATTCGGTACTGAGGACTGAAGAATGAGGATTGAGTGTTGAGGATTGAGGATTGAGGAATGAAGATTGATGATCGAGGATTGAGGATTGAGGATTGAGGATTGAGTATAGAAGATTGTGTATTGAGGACTGAGGACTGAGGATTGAGGATTGAGAATTGACGATTGAGGATTGAGGATTGAGGATCGAGAATTGAGGATTGAGGATTGAGGATTGAAGATTGAGGATTGGTTATTGAGGATTGAAGATTGAGTATTGAGTATTGAGGATAGAGGATTGAGGATAGAAGATTGAGTATTGAGGATTGAAGACTGACGATTGAGGATTGAGAATTGAGGATTGAGTATTGAGGATTGATGATTGATGTTTGAGTATTGAGGATTGAAGGTTGAGGATTGAGGATTGAGGATTGAGGATGAGGGCTGAGGGTTGAGGATTGGGGTTTGAGGACTGAGGACTGAGGATTGAAGATTGCGGATTTGGGACTGAGTGTTGAGGCTTGAGTGATGAGGGCTGATGTTTGTGGATAGACATTTGAAGATGGCAGATTGAGTATTGCGTATTGAAAACTCTGAACTGAGGATTTTCTATTGAGGATTGCGTATTGAAGATTGTGTATTGAGGACTGAGGACTGAGGATTGAGGATTGAGAATTGACGATTGAGGATTGAGGATTGAGGATCGAGAAATGAGGATTCAGGATTGAGGATTCAGGATTGAGAATTGAGGATTGAGGATTCAGGATTGAAGATTGAGGATTCGGTACTGAGGACTGAAGAATGAGGATTGAGTGTTGAGGATTGAGGATTGAGGATTGAGAACTGAGGATTGAAGATTGAGTATTGAGGAATGAAGATTGAGGATTGGGGATTGAGGATTGGGGATTGAGGGTTGAAGATTGAGGATTGAGTATTGAGGTTTGAGAATTGAGGATTGAGGATTGAAGATTGAGTATAGAGGATTGAAGATTGAGGATTGAGGATAGAGGATTGAGGATTGACGATGAGGGCTGAGGGTTGAGGATTGAGGTTTGAGGACTGAGGTCTGAGGATTGAGGATTGAGAATTGAGGATTGAGGATTGAGGATTGAAGATTGAGGATTGGGTATTGAGGATTGAAGAATGAGGATTGAGGATTGAGGATTGAGGATTGAGGAATGAAGATTGAGGATTGAGGATTGAGAATTGAGGATTGAAGATTGAGTATTGAGGATTGAATATTGAGGATTGAGGATTGGGGATCGAGTATTGAGTACTGAGGATTGAAGATTGAGTATTGAGGATTGAAGAATGAGGATTGAAGTTTGGGGACTGAGGATTGAGGATTGAGGATTGAGGATTGAAGATTGACGATTGAGGATTGAGGATTGAGAATTGAGGATTGATGATTGAGGATTGAGGACTGAGGATTGAGGATTGAGAATTGAGGATTGAATATTGAGGACTGAGTGTTGAGGGTTGAGGATTGAGGATTAAGGATTGAGGATGAGTGCTGAGGATTGAGGATTGAGGATTGAGGATTGAAGATTGAATATTGGTGGTTGAAGATTGAGGATTGAGGGTTGTGGATTGAGGACGAGGACTGAGGGTTGAGTATTGATGTTTGAAGTATGAGGATTGAGGATTCAGGATTGAGAATTGAGGATTCAGGATTGAGGACTGAAGATTGAGTATTGAGGATTGAGGATTGAGGATTGAATATGGAGTATTGGGTATTGAGGATTGAAGGTTGAGTATTGAGGATTGAGTACCGAGGATTGACGATGAGGGCTGAGGGTTGAGGATTGAGGTTTGAGGACTGAGGACTGAGGATTGAGGATTGAGAATTGAGGATTGAGGATTGAGGATTGAAGATTGAGTATTGGGTATTGAGGATTGTAGGATGAGGATTGAAGATTGAGGATTGAGGATTGAGAATTGAGGGTTGAGGATTGAGGATTGAAGATTGAGGATGAGGTCTGAGGGTTGAGGATTGTGGTTTGAGGACTGAGGACTGAGGATTGGGGATTGAGAATTTAGGATTGGGTATTGAGGATTGAAGAATGAGGATTGAGGATTGAGGATTGAGGATTGAGCATTGAGAATTGAGGATTGATGATTGAGGATTGAGGATTGAGGGTTCAGGATTGAAGATTGAGTATTGAGGATTGAAGATTGACGATTGATGATAGAGGATTGAGGATCTAGGTTTGAAGATTGAGGATTGGGGACTGAGTATTGAGGGTTGAGTGATGAGAATTGATGTTTGTGGATAGAGATGGGAAGATTGCAGGTTGAGTAATGAGTATTGAAAACTGTGAATTGAGGATATTCTATTGAGGATTGGGGACTGACAACTGATTGTTGAGGACTGAGGGCTGAAGATTGAGGATTCAGGATTGAGGATTCAGGATTTAGAATTGAGGATTGAGGATTCAGGATTGAAGATTGAGGATTCGGTACTGAGGATTGAAGAATGAGGATTGGCTATTGAGGATTGAGGATTGAGGAATGAAGATTGAGGATTGAGAATTGAGGACTGAGGATTGAGGATTGTGAATTGAGGATTGGGGATTGAGGATTCAAGATTGAGTATTGGATATTGAGGATTGAAGAATGAGGATTGAAGATTGAGGATTGAGGATTGAGAATTGAGGATTGAGCATCGAGGATTGAAGATTGAGGATTGGGTATTTAGGATTGAAGAACGAAGATTGAGGATTGAGGATTGAGGATTGAGGATTGAAGATTGAGTATTCAGGATTGGAGATTGACGATTGAGGATTGAGGATTGAGGATCGAGGATTGAGTATTGAGGATTGAAGATTGAGTATTGAGGATTGAAGATTGAGGATTGGGGACTGAGTGTTGAGGATTGAGGCTTCAATATTGAGGATTGGGGACTGAGTGTTGAGGGTTGAGTGTTGAGAATTGATGTTTGTGGATAGAGATTTGAAGATTGCATGCTGAGTATTGAGTATTGAAGGCTGTGAATTGATGATATTCTATTGAGGATTGAGGATTGACAACTGATTGTTGAGGACTGATGGCTGAAGATTGAGGATTCAGGATTGAGGATTCAGGATTGAGGTTTGAGGATTGAGGATTGAGGATTGAGGATTTAGGATTGAAGATTGAGTATTGAGCGTTGACGATTGACGATTGAGGATTGAGGATTGAGGATTGAGGATTGAGGATTGAGGATTGAATATTGAGGACTGAGTGTTGAGGTTTGAGTGATGAGAATTGATGTTTGTGGATAGAGGTTTGAAGATTGCAGATTGAGTATTGTGTATTGAAAACTGTGAATTGAGGATATTCTATTGAGGATTGAGGATTGACAACTGATTGTTGACGACTGAGGGCTGAAGATTGAGGATTCAGGATTGAGGATTCAGAATTGAGGTTTGAGGACTGAGGATTGAGGATTGTAGATTGAGTATTGTGGATTGAAGATTGAGGATTGAGGATTGAGAATTGAGGATTGAGGATGAGTACTGAGGGTTGAGGATTGAGGTTTGAGGGCTGAGGACTGAGGATTGAGGATTGAGAATTGAGGATTGAGGATTGAGGTTTGAAGATTGAGGATTGGGTATTGAGGTTTGAAGAATGAGGATTGAGGATTGAGGATTGAGGATTGAGGATTGAAGATTGAGTATTGAGGATTGAAGACTGACGATTGAGGATTGAGAATTGAGGATTGAGTATTGAGGATTGAGGATTGAAGTTTGAGTATTGAGGATTGAAGGTTGAGGATTGAGGTTTGAGGGTAGAGGATTGAAGATTGAGTATTGAGGATTGAAGATTGAGTATTGAGGATTGAGTATTGAGAATTGATGATTGAGGATTGAGGATTTGGGACTGAGCATTGAGGGTTGAGTGATGAGAATAGATGTTTGTGGATAGAGATCTGAAGATTGCAGATTGAGTAATGAGTATTGAAAACTGTGAATTGAGGATATTCTATTGAGGATTGGTGATTGACAACTGATTGTTGAGGACTGAGGGCTGAAGATTGAGGATTCAGGGTTGAGGATTCAGGATTGAGAATTGAGGATCGAGGGTTGAGGATTGAATATTGAGGATTCGGTACTGAGGATTGAAGAATGAGGATTGAGGATTGAGGATTGAGGATTGAGGATTGCAGATTGAGTATTGAGGATTGAAAATTGAGGATCGAGGATTGAGGATTGAGGATTGAGGATTGAGGACTGAAGATTGAGTATTGAGGATTGAAGATTGAGGATTGAGGATTAAGGATTGAGGATTGAGGATTGAAGATTGAGGATTGGGGATTGAGGATTGAAGATTGAGGCTTCAGGATTGAGGTTTCAGAATTGAGGTTTGAGGACTGAGGATTGAGGGTTGAAGATTGGGTATTGAGGATTGAGGATTGAGGATTGAAGATTGAGGATTGAGGATTGAGGATGAGGGCTGAGGCTTGAGGATTGAGGTTTGAGGACTGAGGACTGAGGATTGAGGATTGAGAATTGAGGATTGAGGATTGAGGATCGAAGATTGAGGATTGAGTATTGAGGATTGAATAATGAGGATTGAGGATTGAGGATTGAGGGTTGAGGATTGAAGATTGTGTATTGAGGACTGAGGACTGAGGATTGAGGTTTGAGGATTGAAGATTTTGTATTGAGGACTGAGGACTGAGGATTGAGGAGTGAGAATTGACGATTGAGGATTGAAGATTGAGGATTCAGGATTGAGGATTCAGTATTGAGGTTTGAGGACTGGGGATTGAGGGTTGAAGATTGAGTATTGAGGATTGAGGATTGAGGATTGAAGATTGAGGATTGAGCATTGAGGATGAGGGCTGAGGGTTGAGGATTGTGGTTTGACGACTGAGGACTGAGGATTGAGGATTGAGAATTAAGGATTGAGGATTGAGGATTGATGATTGAGCATTGGGTATTGAGGATTGAAGAATGAGGATTGAGGATTGAGCATTGAGGATTGAAGATTGAAGATTGAGTATTGAGGATTGAAGACTGACCATTGATGGTTGAGTATTGATGTTTGAGGTCTGAGGATCGAGCGTTGAGGATTGAGAATTGAGGACTGAGGATTGAGGATTGAAGATTGAGTATTGGGTATTGAGGATTGAAGGATGAGGATTGAGGATTGAGGATTGAGGATTGAGGAATGAAGATTGAGGATTAAGGATTGAGGATTGAGGACTGAGGATTGAGGATTGAGAATTGAGGATTGAGGATTGAGGATTGAGGATTGAAGATTGAGGATTGGGTATTGAGGATTGAAGAATGAGGATTGAGGATTGAGTATTGAGGATTGAGGATTGAGGATTGAGTATTGAGGATTGAACATTGAGGATTGGGTATCGCGGATTGAACATTGAGGATTGAGGGTTGAGGTTTGAGTATTGAGGTTTGAGGACTGAAGATTGTATATTCATGATTGAAAATTGAGGATTGGGGTATGAGGGTTGTGGATTGAGGACGAGGACTGAGGGTTGAGTATTGATGTTTGAGGTCTGAGGATCGCGGATTGAGGATTGAGGATTGAGAATTGAGGATTGAGGATTGAAGATTGAGGATTGGGGATTGAGGATGAGGGCTGAGGGTTGAGGATTGAGGTTTGACGACCGAGGACTGAGGATTGAGGATACAGAATTGAGGATTGAGGATTGAGGATTGATGATTGAGCATTGGGTATTGAGGATTGAAGAATGAGGATTGAGGATTGAGGACTGAGGATTGAGGATTGAAGATTGAAGATTGAGTATTGAGGATTGAAGACTGACTATTGAGGGTTGAGTATTGACGTTTGAGGTCTGAGTATCGAGCATTGAGGATTGAGAGTTGAGGATTGAGGTCTGAGGATCGCGGATTGAGGATTGAGGATTGAGAATTGAGGATTGAGGATTGAAGATTGAGGATTGGGTATTGAGGACTGAAGGATGAGGATTGAGGATTGAGGATTGAGGATTGAGGAATGAAGATTGAGGATTAAGCATGAAGGATTGAGGATTGAGGATTGAGGATTGAGGATTGAAGGTAGAGTTTTGAGGATTGAAGATTGAGGATTGAGGATTGAGGATTGAGGATTGAGGATTGAAGATTGAGGATTGGGGACTGATTGTTGAGGGTTGAAGATTTAGTATTGAGGATTGAGGATTGAGGATTGAGGATGAGGGCTGAGGGTTGAGGATTGAGGATTGAGGATTGAGGATTGAGGATTGAGGATTGAAGATTGAGGATTGGGGACTGATTGTTGAGGGTTGAAGATTTAGTATTGAGGATTGAGGATTGAGGAATGAATATTGAGGATTGGGGATTGAGGATGAGGGCTGAGGGTTGAGGATTGAGGTTTGACGACTGAGGACTGAGGATTGAGGATTGAGAATTGACGATTGAGGATTGAGGATTCATGATTGAGCATTGGGTATTGAGGATTGAAAAATGAGGATTGAGGATTGAGGATTGAGGATTGAAGATTGAAGATTGAGTATTGAGGATTGAAGACTGACTATTGAGGTTGAGTATTGATGTTTGAGGTCTGAGGATCAAGCATTGAGGATTGAGAATTGAGGATTGAGGATTGAGGATTGAAGATTGAGGATTAAGGATTGAGGATTGAGGACTGAGGATTGAGGATTGAGAACTGAGGATTGAGGATTGAGGATTGAGGATTGAAGATTGAGGATTGCGTATTGAGGATTGAAGAATGAGGATTGGGGATTGAGGATTGAGGATTGAGGATTGAAGATTGAGTATTGAGGATTGAAGGCTGACGATTGAGGATTGAGGATTGAGGATTGAGTATTGAGGATTGAGGATTGAAGATTGAGTATTGAGGATTGAAGATTGAGGATTGAGGTTTGGGGACTGAGGATTGAGGATTGAGTATTGAGGATTGAGGATTGAGGATTGAGGATTGAGGATTGAACATTGAGGATTGGGTATCGCGGATTGAACATTGAGGATTGAGGATTGAGGTTTGAGTATTGAGGATTGAGGACTGAAGATTGTATATTGATGATTAAAAATTGAGGATTGGGGAATGAGGGTTGTGGATTGAGGACGAGGACTGAGGGTTGAGTATTGATGTTTGAGGTCTGAGGATCGCGGATTGTGGATTGAGAATTGAGGATTGAGGATTGAGGATTGAAGATTGAGGATTCGGTATTGAGAATTGAAGAGCGAGGATTGAGGATTGAGGATTGAGGATTGAGTATTGAAGATTGAGTATTGAGTATTGATGTTTGAAGTATGAGGATTGAGGAATCAGGATTGAGAATTGAGGATTGAGGATTGAAGATCGTGGATTCGGTATTGAGGATTGAAGAACGAGGATTGAGGATTGAGGATTGAGGATTGAGGATTGCAGATTGAGTATTGATGACTGAAGATTGAGGATTGAGCATTGAGGATTGAGGATTGAGGATTGAGGATTGAGGATTGAGGATTGAGGATTGAAGATTGAGTATTGAGGAATGAAGATTGAGGATTGAGGATTGAGGATTAAGGATTGAGAATTGAAGATTGAGGATTGGGGACTGACAGTTGAGGGTTGAGTGATGAGAATTGATGTTTGTGGATAGAGATTTGAAGATTGCAGATTGAGTATTGCGTATTGAAAACTCTGAAATGAGGAAATTCTATTGAGGATTGAGGATTGACAACTGATTGTTGAAGACTGAGGGCCGAAGATTGAGGATTCAGGGTTGAGGATTCAGGATTGAGGTTTGAGGACTGAGGATTGAGGATTGAGGATTGAGGATTGAGGATTGAGTATTGAAGATTGAGGATTGGGTATTGAGGATTGAACATTGAGGATTGAGTGATGAGGATTGAGAATTGAGGATTGAGGATTGAAGATTGAATATTGATGAATGAAGATTGAGGATTGAGGATTGAGGGTTGTGGATTGAGGACGAGGACTGAGGTTTGGGTATTTATGTTTGAAGTATGAGGATTGAGGATTCAGGATTGAGAATTGAGGATTGAGGATTGAAGAGTGAGGATTCGGTATTGAGGATTGAAGAATGAGGATTGAGGATTGAGGATTGAGGATTGAGGATTGCAGATTGAGTATTGAGGATTGAAGATTGAGGATTGAGCATTGAGGATTGAGGATTGAGGATTGAGGATTGAGGATTGAAGATAGAGGAATGAGGATTGAGTGTTGTGGATTGAGGACGAGGTCTGAGGGTTGAGTATTGATGTTTTGAGGTCTGAGGATTGTGGATTGAGGATTGAGAATTGAGGATTGAGGATTGAGGATTGAAGATTGAGGATTGGTTATTGAGGATTGAAGTATGAGGGTTGAAGATTGAGGATTGAGGATTGTGGATTGAAGATTGAGTATTGAGGATTGAAGGTTGATTGTTGAGGATTGAGGATTGAAGATAGAGGAATGAGGATTGAGTGTTGTGGATTGAGGACGAGGTCTGAGGGTTGAGTATTGATGTTTTGAGGTCTGAGGATTGTGGATTGAGGATTGAGAATTGAGGATTGAGGATTGAGGATTGAAGATTGAGGATTGGTTATTGAGGATTGAAGTATGAGGGTTGAAGATTGAGGATTGAGGATTGTGGATTGAAGATTGAGTATTGAGGATTGAAGGTTGATTGTTGAGGATTGAGGATTGAAGATTGAGGATTTGGGACTGAGGATTGATGATTGAGGATCGAGGATTGAAGATTGAGGATTGAGGATTGAGGATTGAGGATTGGGTTGTGAGTATTGAGGGTTGAGAGATGAGAATTGATGTTTGTGGATAGAGGTCTGCAGATAGCAGATTGAGTATTGAGTATTGAAAACTGTGAAATGAGGATATTCTTTTGAGGATAGAGGATTGACAACTGATTGTTGAGGACTAAGGGCTGAAGGTTGAGGAATCAGGATTGAGGATTGAGGATTGAGGATTGAGGATTGAGGATTGAGGATTGAATATTGAGGATTGGGTATCGCGGATTGAACATTGAGGACTGACGATTGAGGATTGAGTATTGAGGATTGAGGACTGAAGATTGTATATTGATGATTGATGAATGAGGATTGAGCATTGAGGGTTGTGGATTGAGGACGAGGTCTGAGGGTTGAGTATTGATGTTTGAGGTCTGAGGATCGAGGATTGAGGATTGAGGATAGAAGATTGATGATTGGGTATTGAGGATGGAAGAATGAGGATTGAGGATTGAGGATTGAGGACTGAGGATTGAAGATTGAGTATTGAGGATTGAAGATTGAGGATTGAGGATTGAGGATTGGGGATTGAGTATTGAGGATTGAGGATTGTGGATTGAAGATTGAGTATTGAGTATTGAAGATTGGGGATTGAGGATTGAGGATTGAGTGTTGAAGATTGAGGATTGGGGATTGAGGATTGACGATTGAGGATTGAGTATTGAGGATTGAGAATTGAGGATTCAGGATTGAAGATTGAGTATTGAGGATTGAAGATTGAAGAATGAGGATTGAGGATTGAGGATTGAGGATTGAGGATTGAGGATTGAAGATTGAGTATTGAGGATTGAAGACTGTCGATTGAGGATTGAGGATTGAGGATTGAGGATTGAGGATTGAGGATTGAGGATTGAGGATTGATGATTGGGGATTGAGGATTGAGGATTGAGGATTGCAGATTGAGTATTGAGAATTGAAGATTGAGGATTGAGGATTGAGGAATGAGGATTGAGGATTGAAGATTGAGGATTGGGGATTGAGTACTGACGATTGAGAATTGAGTATTGAGGATTGAGAATTGAGGATTGAGGAATGAAGATTGAGTATTGAGGATTGAGGATTGAAGATTGAGGATTGGGGATTGAGGATTGAAGATTGAGTATTCAGGATTGAGGGTTCAGAGTTGAGGTTTGAGGACTGAGGATTGAGGATTGAAGGTTGAGTATTGAGGATTGAGTATTGAGGATTGAAGATTGAGGATTGAGGATTGAGGATGAGGTCTGAGGTTTGAGGATTGAGGTTTGTAGACTGAGGACTGAGGATTGAGGATTCAGAATTGAGGATTGAGGATTGAGGGTTGATGATGGAGCATTGGGTATTGAGGATTGAAGAATGCGGGTTGAGGATTGAGTATTGAGGATTGAGGATTGAGGATTGAGGATTGAGGATTGACGATGAGGGCTGAGGGCTGAGGTTTGAGGTTTGAGGACTGAGGTCTGAGGGTTGAGGATTGAGAATTGAGGATTGAGGATTGAGGACTGAGGATTGAGGATTGGGTATTGAGGATTGAAAAATGAGGATTGAGGATTGAGGATTGAGGATTGAGGAATGAAGATTGAGGACTGAGGATTGAGGATTGAGGATTGAACATTGAGTATTGAGGAATGGAGATTGAGGATTGAGGATTGAGGATTAAGGATTGAGGATTGAAGATTGAGGATTGGGGACTGACTCTTGAGGGTTGAGTGATGAGAATTGATGTTTGTGGATAGAGATTTGAAGATTGCAGATTGAGTATTGCGTATTGAAAACCCTGAAATGAGGAAATTCTATTGAGGATTGAGGATTTCCAACTGACTGTTGAGGACTGAGGGCCGAAGATTGAGGATTCAGGATTGAGGATTCAGGTTTGAGGTTTGAGGACTGAGGATTGAGGATTGAGGATTGAGGATTGAGGATTGAGGATTGAAGATTGAGGATTGGGTATTGAGGATTGAACATTGAGGATTGAGTGATGAGGATTGAGAATTGAGGATTGAGGATTGAAGATTGAATATTGATGAATGAATATTGAGGATTGAGGATTGAGGGATGTCGATTGAGGACGAGGACTGAGGTTTGGGTATTTATGTTTGAAGTATGAGGATTGAGGATTCAGGACTGAGAATTGAGGATTGAGGGTTGAAGATTGAGGATTCGGTATAGAGGATTGAAGAATGAGGATTGAGGATTGAGGATTGAGGATTGAGGATTGCAGATTGAGTATTGAGGATTGAAGATTGAGGATTGAGCATTGAGGATTGAGGATTGAGGATTGAGGTTTGAGGACTGAAGATTGAGTAATGAGGATTGAAGATTGAGGATTGAGGATTGAGGATTGAGGATTGAGGATTGAAGATTGAGGATTTGGGATTGAGGATTGAACATTGAGTATTCAGGATTGAGGATTCAGAATTGAGGTTTGAGGACTGACGATTGAGGATTGAAGATTGAGTATTGAGAATTGAGTATTGAGGATTGAAGATTGAGGATTGAGGATTGAGGATGAGGTCTGAGGGTTGAGGATTGAGGTTTGAAGACTGAGTACTGAGGATTGAGGATTGAGAGTTGAGAATTGAGGATTGAGGATTGAGGATTGATGATTGAGCATTGGGTATTGAGGATTGAAGAATGAGGATTGAGAATTGAGTATTGAGGGCTGAGGATTGAAGATTGAGTATTGAGGAATGAAGATTGAGGATTGAGGATTGATGATTGGGGATTGAGGATTGAGGATTGAGGATTGCAGATTGAGGATTGGGGATTGAGTACTGACGATTGAGAATTGAGTATTGAGGATTGAGAATTGAGGATTGAGGAATGAAGATTGAGTATTGAGGATTGAGGATTGAAGATTGAGGATTGGGGATTGAGGATTGAAGATTGAGTATTCAGGATTGAGGGTTCAGAGTTGAGGTTTGAGGACTGAGGATTGAGGATTGAAGGTTGAGTATTGAGGATTGAGTATTGAGGATTGAAGATTGAGGATTGAGGATTGAGGATGAGGTCTGAGGTTTGAGGATTGAGGTTTGAAGACTGAGGACTGAGGATTGAGGATTCAGAATTGAGGATTGAGGATTGAGGGTTGTTGATGTAGCATTGGGTATTGAGGATTGAAGAATGCGGGTTGAGGATTGAGTATTGAGGATTGAGGATTGAGGATTGAGGATTGAGGATTGGGGAGTGAGTATTGAGGGTTGAGAGATGAGAATTGATGTTTGTGGATAGAGATTTGAAGATTGCAGGTTGAGTATTGAGTATTGAAATCTGTGAATTGATGATATTCTATTGAGGATTGAGGATTGACAACTGATTGTTGAGGACTGAGGGCTGAAGATTGAGGATTCAGTATTGAGGATTCAGGATTGAGAATTGAGGATTGAGGATTCAGGATTGAAGGTTGAGTATACGGTTCAGAGGATTGAAGAATGAGGATTGAGGATTGAGGATTGAGGACTGAGGAATGAAGATTGAGGATTGAGAATTGAGGATTGAGGATTGAAGATTGAGTATTGAGGATTGGAGATTGAGGATTGAGGATTGAGGATTGAGGATTGAGGGTTGAAGGTTGCGGATTTGGGACTGAGCGTTGAGGCTTGAGTGATGAGGATTGATGTTTGTGGATAGAGATTTGATGATTGCAGATTGAGTATTGCGTATTGAAAACTCTGAACTGGGGATATTCTATTGAGGATTGAGGATTGACAACTGATTGTTGAGGACTGAGGGCCGAAGATTGAGGATTCAGCATTGAGGATTCGGAATTGAGGTTTGAGGGCTGAGGATTGAGGATTGAAGATTGAGTATTGAGGATTGAAGAGTGAGGATTGAGGATTGAGGATTGGGTATTGAGAATTGAAGAATGAGGATTGAGGATTCAGGATTGAGGATTGAGGATTGAAGATTGAGTATTGAGGATTGAAGATTGAGGGTTGATGATTGAGGGTTGAAGATTGAGGATTTGGGACTGAGGATTGAGGATTGAGGATCGAGGATTGAAGATTCAGGATTCAGGATTGAGGATGAGGGCTGAGGGTTGAGGATTGAGGTTTGAGGACTGAGGACTGAGGATTGAGGATTGAGAATTGAGGATTGAGGATTGAGGATTAAAGATTGAGGATTGGGTATTGATGATTGAAGAATGAGGATTGAGGATTGAGGATTGAGGATTGAGGATTGAGGATTGAAGATTGAGTATTGAGGATTGAAGACTGTCGATTGAGGATTGAGGATTGAGGATTGAGGATTGAGGATTGAGGATTGAGGATTGAGGATTGAGAATTGAGGATTGAGGATTGAAGATTGAGTATTGACGATTGAATATCGAGGATTGAAGATTGAGGATTGAGGATTGACGATGAGGGCTGAGGGTTGAGGATTGAGGTTTGAGGACTGAGGACTGAGGATTGAGGATTGAGAATCGAGGATTGAGGATTGAGGATTGCAGATTGAGTATTGGGTATTGAGGATTGAAGAATGAGGATTGAAAATTGAGGATTGAGGATTGAGGAATGAAGATTGAGGACTGAGGATTGAGGATTGAGGATTGAACGTTGAGTATTGAGGAATGGAGATTGAGGATTGAGGATTGAGGATTAAGGATTGAGGATTGAAGATTGAGGATTGGGGACTGACTGTTGAGGGTTGAGTGATGAGAATTGATGTTTGTGGATAGAGATTTGAAGATTGCAGATTGAGTATTGCGTATTGAAAACTCTGAAATGAGGAAATTCTATTGAGGATTGAGGATTGACAACTGACTGTTCAGGACTGAGGGCCGAAGATTGAGGATTCAGGATTGAGGATTCAGGATTGAGGAATGAGGATTGCAGATTGAGTATTGAGGATTGAAGATTGAGGATTGAGCATTGAGGATTGAGAATTGAGTATTGAGGATTGAGAATTGAGGATTGAGGAATGAAGATTGAGTATTGAGGATTGAGGATTGAAGATTGAGGATTGGGGATTGAGGATTGAAGATTGAGTATTCAGGATTGAGGGTTCAGAGTTGAGGTTTGAGGACTGAGGATTGAGGATTGAAGGTTGAGTATTGAGGATTGAGTATTGAGGATTGAAGATTGAGGATTGAGGATTGAGGATGAGGTCTGAGGTTTGAGGATTGAGGTTTGTAGACTGAGGACTGAGGATTGAGGATTCAGAATTGAGGATTGAGGATTGAGGGTTGATGATGGAGCATTGGGTATTGAGGATTGAAGAATGCGGGTTGAGGATTGTGTATTGAGGATTGAGGATTGAGGATTGAGGATTGAGGATTGACGATGAGGGCTGAGGGCTGAGGTTTGAGGTTTGAGGACTGAGGTCTGAGGGTTGAGGATTGAGAATTGAGGATTGAGGATTGAGGACTGAGGATTGAGGATTGGGTACTGAGGATTGAAAAATGAGGATTGAGGATTGAGGATTGAGGATTGAGGAATGAAGATTGAGGACTGAGGATTGAGGATTGAGGATTGAACATTGAGTATTGAGGAATGGAGATTGAGGATTGAGGATTGAGGATTAAGGATTGAGGATTGAAGATTGAGGATTGGGGACTGACTGTTGAGGGTTGAGTGATGAGAATTGATGTTTGTGGATAGAGATTTGAAGATTGCAGATTGAGTATTGCGTATTGAAAACCCTGAAATGAGGAAATTCTATTGAGGATTGAGGATTTCCAACTGACTGTTGAGGACTGAGGGCCGAAGATTGAGGATTCAACATTGAGGATTCGGAATTGAGGTTTGAGGGCTGAGGATTGAGGATTGAAGATTGAGTATTGAGGATTGAAGAGTGAGGATTGAGGATTGAGGATTGGGTATTGAGAATTGAAGAATGAGGATTGAGGATTCAGGATTGAGGATTGAGGATTGAAGATTGAGGATTGAGTGATGAGGATTGAGAATTGAGGATTGAGGATTGAAGATTGAATATTGATGAATGAATATTGAGGATTGAGGATTGAGGGATGTCGATTGAGGACGAGGACTGAGGTTTGGGTATTTATGTTTGAAGTATGAGGATTGAGGATTCAGGACTGAGAATTGAGGATTGAGGGTTGAAGATTGAGGATTCGGTATAGAGGATTGAAGAATGAGGATTGAGGATTGAGGATTGAGGATTGAGGATTGCAGATTGAGTATTGAGGATTGAAGATTGAGGATTGAGCATTGAGGATTGAGGATTGAGGATTGAGGTTTGAGGACTGAAGATTGAGTAATGAGGATTGAAGATTGAGGATTGAGGATTGAGGATTGAGGATTGAGGATTGAAGATTGAGGATTTGGGATTGAGGATTGAACATTGAGTATTCAGGATTGAGGATTCAGAATTGAGGTTTGAGGACTGACGATTGAGGATTGAAGATTGAGTATTGAGGATTGAGTATTGAGGATTGAAGATTGAGGATTGAGGATTGAGGATGAGGTCTGAGGGTTGAGGATTGAGGTTTGAAGACTGAGTACTGAGGATTGAGGATTGAGAGTTGAGAATTGAGGATTGAGGATTGAGGATTGATGATTGAGCATTGGGTATTGAGGATTGAAGAATGAGGATTGAGGATTGAGGATTGAGGGCTGAGGATTGAAGATTGAGTATTGAGGAATGAAGATTGAGGATTGAGGATTGATGATTGGGGATTGAGGATTGAGGATTGAGGATTGCAGATTGAGGATTGGGGATTGAGTACTGACGATTGAGAATTGAGTATTGAGGATTGAGAATTGAGGATTGAGGAATGAAGATTGAGTATTGAGGATTGAGGATTGAAGATTGAGGATTGGGGATTGAGGATTGAAGATTGAGTATTCAGGATTGAGGGTTCAGAGTTGAGGTTTGAGGACTGAGGATTGAGGATTGAAGGTTGAGTATTGAGGATTGAGTATTGAGGATTGAAGATTGAGGATTGAGGATTGAGGATGAGGTCTGAGGTTTGAGGATTGAGGTTTGAAGGCTGAGGACTGAGGATTGAGGATTCAGAATTGAGGATTGAGGATTGAGGGTTGTTGATGTAGCATTGGGTATTGAGGATTGAAGAATGCGGGTTGAGGATTGAGTATTGAGGATTGAGGATCGAGGATTGAGGATTGAGGATTGGGGAGTGAGTATTGAGGGTTGAGAGATGAGAATTGATGATTGTGGATAGAGATTTGAAGATTGCAGGTTGAGTATTGAGTATTGAAATCTGTGAATTGATGATATTCTATTGAGGATTGAGGATTGACAACTGATTGTTGAGGACTGAGGGCTGAAGATTGAGGATTCAGTATTGAGGATTCAGGATTGAGAATTGAGGATTGAGGATTCAGGATTGAAGGTTGAGTATACGGTTCAGAGGATTGAAGAATGAGGATTGAGGATTGAGGATTGAGGACTGAGGAATGAAGATTGAGGATTGAGAATTGAGGATTGAGGATTGAAGATTGAGTATTGAGGATTGGAGATTGAGGATTGAGGATTGAGGATTGAGGATTGAGGGTTGAAGGTTGCGGATTTGGGACTGAGCGTTGAGGCTTGAGTGATGAGGATTGATGTTTGTGGATAGAGATTTGATGATTGCAGATTGAGTATTGCGTATTGAAAACTCTGAACTGGGGATATTCTATTGAGGATTGAGGATTGACAACTGATTGTTGAGGACTGAGGGCCGAAGATTGAGGATTCAACATTGAGGATTCGGAATTGAGGTTTGAGGGCTGAGGATTGAGGATTGAAGATTGAGTATTGAGGATTGAAGAGTGAGGATTGAGGATTGAGGATTGGGTATTGAGAATTGAAGAATGAGGATTGAGGATTCAGGATTGAGGATTGAGGATTGAAGATTGAGTATTGAGGATTGAAGATTGAGGGTTGATGATTGAGGGTTGAAGATTGAGGATTTGGGACTGAGGATTGAGGATTGAGGATCGAGGATTGAAGATTCAGGATTCAGGATTGAGGATGAGGGCTGAGGGTTGAGGATTGAGGTTTGAGGACTGAGGACTGAGGATTGAGGATTGAGAATTGAGGATTGAGGATTGAGGATTAAAGATTGAGGATTGGGTATTGATGATTGAAGAATGAGGATTGAGGATTGAGGATTGAGGATTGAGGATTGAGGATTGAAGATTGAGTATTGAGGATTGAAGACTGTCGATTGAGGATTGAGGATTGAGGATTGAGGATTGAGGATTGAGGATTGAGGATTGAGGATTGAGGATTGAGGATTGAGAATTGAGGATTGAGGATTGAAGATTGAGTATTGACGATTGAATATCGAGGATTGAAGATTGAGGATTGAGGATTGACGATGAGGGCTGAGGGTTGAGGATTGAGGTTTGAGGACTGAGGACTGAGGATTGAGGATTGAGAATCGAGGATTGAGGATTGAGGATTGAAGATTGAGTATTGGGTATTGAGGATTGAAGAATGAGGATTGAAAATTGAGGATTGAGGATTCAGAATTGAGGACTGAGGATTGAGGATTGAAGATTGAGGATTGGGTATTGAGGATGGAGGAATGAGGATTGAGCATTGAGGATTGAGGATTGAGGATTGAGGATTGAAGATTGAGTATTGAGGATTGAAGATTGACGATTGAGAATTGAGGATTGAGGATTGAGGATTGAATATTGGGGACTGCGTGTTGAGGGTTGAGTGATGAGTATTGATGTTTGTGGATGGAGGTTTGAAGATTGCAGATTGAGTATTGAATATTGAAATCTGTGAATTGAGGATATTCTATAGAGAATTGAGGATTGACAACTGATTGTTGAGGACTGAGGGCCGAAGATTGAGGATTCAGGATTGAGGATACAGAATTGAGGTTTGTGGACTGAGGATTGAGGATTGAAGATTGAGTATTGAGGATTGAAGAGTGAGGATTGAGGATTGAGGATTGAGGATTGAGGATGAGGGCTGATGGTTGAGGATTGAGGTTTGAGGACTGAGGACTGAGGACCGAGGATTGAGAATTGAGGATGGAGGATTGAGGATTGAAGATTGAGGATTGGGTATTGAGGATTGAAGAACGAGGATTGAGGATTGAGGGTTGAGGATTGAACATTGAGTATTGAGGATTGAAGACTGACGACTGAGGATTGAGGATTGAGGATTGAGTATTGAGGAATGAGGATTGAAGATTGAGTATTGAGGATTGAAGATTGAGGATTGAGGTTTTGGGACTGAGGATTGTGGATTGAGGATTGAGGATTGAGGACTGAGGATTGAGGATTGAGTATTGAGGATTGAACATTGAGGACTGGGTATCGCGGATTGAACATTGAGGATTGAGGATTGAGGACTGAGTATTGAGGATTGAGGACTGAAGATTGTATATTGATGATTGAAGATTGAGGATTGGGGAATGAGGGTTGTGGATTGAGGACGAGGACTGAGGTTTGAGTATTGATGTTTGAGGTCTGAGGATCGAGGATTGAGGATTGAGAATTGAGGATTGAGGATTGAGGATTGAAGATTGAGGATTGGGTATAGAGGATTGAAGTACGAGGATTGAGGATTGAGGATTGAGGATTGAGGAATGAAGATTGAGGATTGGGGACTGAGTGTTGAGGATTGAGGATTGAAGATTGATGTTTGGGGACTGAGTGTTGAGGGTTGAGTGACGAGAATTGATGTTTGTGGATAGAGATTTGAAGATTGGAGGTTGAGTATTGAGTATTGAAAGCTGTGAATTGATGATATTCTATTGAGGATTGAGGATTGACAACTGGTTGTTGAGGACTGAGGTCTGAAAATTGAGGATTCAGGATTGAGGATTCAGGATTGAGGTTTGAGGGCTGAGGATTGAGGATTGAGGACTGAGGATTGAGGATTGAGGATTGAGGATTGAAGATTGAGGATTGGGTATTGCGGATTGAACATTGACTGTTGAGGACTGAGGATTGAGGATTGAGGATTGAGGATTGAAGATTGAATAATGATGATTGAAGATTGAGGATTAAGGACTGATGGTTGTGGATTGAGGACGAGGACTGAGGGTTGAGTATTGATGTTTGAGGTCTGAGGGTTGAGGATTGAGGATTCAGAATTGAGGACTGAGGAGTGAGGATTGAAGATTGAGGATTGGGTATTGAGGATGGAAGAATGGGGATTGAGGATTGAGGATTGAGGATTGAGGATTGAAGATTGAGTATTGAGGATTGAAGATGGACGATTGAGGATTGAGGATTGAGGATTGAGGATTGAATATTGGGGACTGAGTGTTGAGGGTTGAGTGATGAGAATTGATGTTTGTGTATGGAGGTTTGAAGAATGCAGATTGAGTATTGAGTATTGATATCTGTGAATTGAGGATATTCTATAGAGAATTGAGGATTGACAACCGATTATAGAGGACTGAGGGCCGAAGATTGAGGATTCAGGATTGAGGATTCAGAATTGAGCTTGGAGGACTGTGGATTGAGGATTGAAGATTGAGTATTGAGGATTGAAGAGTGAGGATTGAGGATTGAGGATTGAGGATTGAGGATGAGGGCTGAAGGTTGAGGATTGAGGTTTGAGGACTGAGGACTGAGGATTGAGGATTAAGAATTGAGGATGGAGGATTGAGGATTGAAGATTGAGGATTGGGTATTGAGGATTGAAGAATGAGTATTGAGGATTGAGGGTTGAGGATTGAACATTGAGTATTGAGGATTGAAGACTGACGACTGAGGATTGAGGATTGAGGATTGAGTATTGAGGAATGAGGATTGAAGATTGTGTATTGCGGATTGAAGATTGAGGATTGAGGTTTTGGGACTGAGGATTGTGGATTGAGGATTGAGGATTGAGGACTGAGGATTGAGGATTGAGTATTGAGGATTGAACATTGAGGACTGGGTATCGCGGATTGAACTTTGAGGATTGAGGATTGAGGATTGAGTATTGAGGATTGAGGACTGAAGATTGTATATTGATGATTGAAGATTGAGGATTG
This sequence comes from Calliopsis andreniformis, assembly GCF_051401765.1. NCBI lineage: Eukaryota > Metazoa > Arthropoda > Insecta > Hymenoptera > Andrenidae > Calliopsis > Calliopsis andreniformis. Next base: position 244,938 of record NW_027480649.1, on the reverse strand, counting down.
GGGAATGAGGGTTGTGGATTGAGGACGAGGACTGAGGTTTGAGTAGTGATGTTTGAGGTCTGAGGATCGAGGATTGAGGATTGAGAATTGAGGATTGAGGATTGAGGATTGAAGATTGAGGATTGGGTATTGAGGATTGAAGTACGAGGAATGAGGATTGAGGATTGAGGATTGAGGAATGAAGATTGAGGATTGGGGACTGAGTGTTGAGCATGGAGGGTTGAAGGTTGAGGATTGGGGACTGAGTGTTGAGGGTTGAGTGATGAGAATTGATGTTTGTGGATAGAGATTTGAAGATTGCAAGTTGAGTATTGAGTATTGAAATCTGTGAATTGAGGATATTCTATAGAGAATTGAGGATTGACAACTGATTGTAGAGGACTGAGGGCCGAAGATTGAGGATTCAGGATTGAGGATTCAGAATTGAGGTTTGAGGACTGAGGATTGAGGATTGAAGATTGAGTATTGAGGATTGAAGAGTGAGGATTGAGGATTGAGGATTGAGGATTGAGGATGAGGGCTGCAGGTTGAGGATTGAGGTTTGAGGACTGAGGACTGAGGATTGAGGATTAAGAGTTGAGGATGGAGGATTGAGTATTGAAGATTGAGGATTGGGTATTGAGGATTGAAGAATGAGGATTGAGGATTGAGGGTTGAGGATTGAACATTGAGTATTGAGGATTGAAGACTGACGACTGAGGATTGAGGATTGAGGATTGACTATTGAGGAATGAGGATTGAAGATTGTGTATTGAGGATTGAAGATTGAGGATTGAGGTTTTGGGACTGAGGATTGTGGATTGAGGATTGAGGATTGAGGACTGAGGATTGAGGGTTGAGTATTGAGGATTGAACATTGAGGACTGGGTATCGCGGATTGAACATTGAGGATTGAGGATTGAGGATTGAGTATTGAGGATTGAAGACTGAAGATTGTATATTGATGATTGAAGATTGAGGATTGGGGAATGAGGGTTGTGGATTGAGGACGAGGACTGAGGTTTGAGTAGTGATGTTTGAGGTCTGAGGATCGAGGATTGAGGATTGAGAATTGAGGATTGGGGATTGAGGATTGAAGATTGAGGATTGGGTATTGAGGATTGAAGTACGAGTATTGAGGATTGAGGATTGAGGATTGAGGAATGAAGATTGAGGATTGGGGACTGAGTGTTGGGCATTGAGGGTTGAAGGTTGAGGATTGGGGACTGAGTGTTGAGGGTTGAGTGATGAGAATTGATGTTTGTGGATAGAGATTTGAAGATTGCAGATTGAGTATTGCGTATTGAAAACTCTGAAATGAGGAAATTCTATTGAGGATTGAGGATTGACAACTGACTGTTCAGGACTGAGGGCCGAAGATTGAGGATTCAGGATTGAGGATTCAGGATTGAGGCTTGAGGACTGAGGATTGAGGATTGAGGATTGAGGATTGAGGATTGAGGATTGAAGATTGAGGATTGGGGAATGAAGATTGAGGATTGAGGATTGATGATTGGGGATTGAGGATTGAGGATTGAGGATTGCAGATTGAGTATTGAGAATTGAAGATTGAGGATTGAGGATTGAGGAATGAGGGTTGTGGATTGAGGACGAGGACTGAGGTTTGAGTAGTGATGTTTGAGGTCTGAGGATCGAGGATTGAGGATTGAGGATTGAGGATTGAGGATTGAGGATTGAAGATTGAGGATTTGGGATTGAGGATTGAACATTGTGTATTCAGGATTGAGGATTCAGAATTGAGGTTTGAGGACTGACGATTGAGGATTGAAGATTGAGTATTGAGGATTGAGTATTGAGGATTGAAGATTGAGGATTGAGGATTGAGGATGAGGTCTGAGGGTTGAGGATTGAGGTTTGAAGACTGAGTACTGAGGATTGAGGATTGAGAGTTGAGAATTGAGGATTGAGGATTGAGGATTGATGATTGAGCATTGGGTATTGAGGATTGAAGAATGAGGATTGAGGATTGAGGATTGAGGGCTGAGGATTGAAGATTGAGTATTGAGGAATGAAGATTGAGGATTGAGGATTGATGATTGGGGATTGAGGATTGAGGATTGAGGATTGCAGATTGAGTATTGAGAATTGAAGATTGAGGATTGAGGATTGAGGAATGAGGATTGAGGATTGAAGATTGAGGATTGGGGATTGAGTACTGACGATTGAGAATTGAGTATTGAGGATTGAGAATTGAGGATTGAGGAATGAAGATTGAGTATTGAGGATTGAGGATTGAAGATTGAGGATTGGGGATTGAGGATTGAAGATTGAGTATTCAGGATTGAGGGTTCAGAGTTGAGGTTTGAGGACTGAGGATTGAGGATTGAAGGTTGAGTATTGAGGATTGAGTATTGAGGATTGAAGATTGAGGATTGAGGATTGAGGATGAGGTCTGAGGTTTGAGGATTGAGGTTTGAAGACTGAGGACTGAGGATTGAGGATTCAGAATTGAGGATTGAGGATTGAGGGTTGATGATGGAGCATTGGGTATTGAGGATTGAAGAATGCGGGTTGAGGATTGAGTATTGAGGATTGAGGATTGAGGATTGAGGATTGAGGATTGGGGAGTGAGTATTGAGGGTTGAGAGATGAGAATTGATGTTTGTGGATAGAGATTTGAAGATTGCAGATTGAGTATTGAATATTGAAATCTGTGAATTGAGGATATTCTATAGAGAATTGAGGATCGACAACTGATTGTTGAGGACTGAGGGCCGAAGATTGAGGATTCAGGATTGAGGATACAGAATTGAGGTTTGTGGACTGAGGATTGAAGATTGAAGATTGAGTATTGAGGATTGAAGAGTGAGGATTGAGGATTGAGGATTGAGGATTGAGGATTGAGGATGAGGGCTGATGGTTGAGGATTGAGGTTTGAGGACTGAGGACTGAGGACTGAGGATTGAGAATTGAGGATGGAGGATTGAGGATTGAAGATTGAGGATTGGGTATTGAGGATTGAAGAACGAGGATTGAGGATTGAGGGTTGAGGATTGAACATTGAGTATTGAGGATTGAAGACTGACGACTGAGGATTGAGGATTGAGGATTGAGTATTGAGGAATGAGGATTGAAGATTGAGTATTGAGGATTGAAGATTGAGGATTGAGGTTTTGGGACTGAGGATTGAGGATTGAAGATTGATGTTTGGGGACTGAGTGTTGAGGGTTGAGTGACGAGAATTGATGTTTGTGGATAGAGATTTGAAGATTGGAGGTTGAGTATTGAGTATTGAAAGCTGTGAATTGATGATATTCTATTGAGGATTGAGGATTGACAACTGGTTGTTGAGGACTGAGGTCTGAAAATTGAGGATTCAGGATTGAGGATTCAGGATTGAGGTTTGAGGGCTGAGGATTGAGGATTGAGGACTGAGGATTGAGGATTGAGGATTGAGGATTGAAGATTGAGGATTGGGTATTGCGGATTGAACATTGACTGTTGAGGACTGAGGATTGAGGATTGAGGATTGAGGATTGAAGATTGAATAATGATGATTGAAGATTGAGGATTAAGGACTGATGGTTGTGGATTGAGGACGAGGACTGAGGGTTGAGTATTGATGTTTGAGGTCTGAGGGTTGAGGATTGAGGATTCAGAATTGAGGACTGAGGAGTGAGGATTGAAGATTGAGGATTGGGTATTGAGGATGGAAGAATGGGGATTGAGGATTGAGGATTGAGGATTGAGGATTGAAGATTGAGCATTGAGGATTGAAGATGGACGATTGAGGATTGAGGATTGAGAATTGAGGATTGAATATTGGGGACTGAGTGTTGAGGGTTGAGTGATGAGAATTGATGTTTGTGTATGGAGGTTTGAAGAATGCAGATTGAGTATTGAGTATTGATATCTGTGAATTGAGGATATTCTATAGAGAATTGAGGATTGACAACCGATTGTAGAGGACTGAGGGCCGAAGATTGAGGATTCAGGATTGAGGATTCAGAACTGAGGTTTGAGGACTGTGGATTGAGGATTGAAGATTGAGTATTGAGGATTGAAGAGTGAGGATTGAGGATTGAGGATTGAGGATTGAGGATGAGGGCTGAAGGTTGAGGATTGAGGTTTGAGGACTGAGGACTGAGGATTGAGGATTAAGAATTGAGGATGGAGGATTGAGGATTGAAGATTGAGGATTGGGTATTGAGGATTGAAGAATGAGTATTGAGGGTTGAGGGTTGAGGATTGAACATTGAGTATTGAGGATTGAAGACTGACGACTGAGGATTGAGGATTGAGGATTGAGTATTGAGGAATGAGGATTGAAGATTGTGTATTGCGGATTGAAGATTGAGGATTGAGGTTTTGGGACTGAGGATTGTGGATTGAGGATTGAGGATTGAGGACTGAGGATTGAGGATTGAGTATTGAGGATTGAACATTGAGGACTGGGTATCGCGGATTGAACATTGAGGATTGAGGATTGAGGATTGAGTATTGAGGATTGAGGACTGAAGATTGTATATTGATGATTGAAGATGGAGGATTGGGGAATGAGGGTTGTGGATTGAGGACGAGGACTGAGGTTTGAGTAGTGATGTTTGAGGTCTGAGGATCGAGGATTGAGGATTGAGAATTGAGGATTGAGGATTGAGGATTGAAGATTGAGGATTGGGTATTGAGTATTGAAGTACGAGGATTGAGGATTGAGGATTGAGGATTGAGGAATGAAGATTGAGGATTGGGGACTGAGTGTTGAGCATGGAGGGTTGAAGGTTGAGGACTGGGGACTGAGTGTTGAGGGTTGAGTGATGAGAATTGATGTTTGTGGATAGAGATTTGAAGATTGCAGGTTGAGTATTGAGTATTGAAATCTGTGAATTGAGGATATTCTATAGAGAATTGAGGATTGACAACTGATTGTAGAGGACTGAGGGCCGAAGATTGAGGATTCAGGATTGAGGATTCAGAATTGAGGTTTGAGGACTGAGGATTGAGGATTGAAGATTGAGTATTGAGGATTGAAGAGTGAGGATTGAGGATTGAGGATTGAGGATTGAGGATGAGGGCTGCAGGTTGAGGATTGAGGTTTGAGGACTGAGGACTGAGGATTGAGGATTAAGAGTTGAGGATGGAGGATTGAGTATTGAAGATTGAGGATTGGGTATTGAGGATTGAAGAATGAGGATTGAGGATTGAGGGTTGAGGATTGAACATTGAGTATTGAGGATTGAAGATGGACGATTGAGGATTGAGGATTGAGGATTGAGGATTGAATATTGGGGACTGAGTGTTGAGGGTTGAGTGATGAGAATTGATGTTTGTGTATGGAGGTTTGAAGAATGCAGATTGAGTATTGAGTATTGATATCTGTGAATTGAGGATATTCTATAGAGAATTGAGGATTGACAACCGATTGTAGAGGACTGAGGGCCGAAGATTGAGGATTCAGGATTGAGGATTCAGAATTGAGGTTTGAGGACTGTGGATTGAGGATTGAAGATTGAGTATTGAGGATTGAAGAGTGAGGATTGAGGATTGAGGATTGAGGATTGAGGATGAGGGCTGAAGGTTGAGGATTGAGGTTTGAGGACTGAGGACTGAGGATTGAGGATTAAGAATTGAGGATGGAGGATTGAGGATTGAAGATTGTGTATTGAGGATTGAAGATTGAGGATTGAGGTTTTGGGACTGAGGATTGTGGATTGAGGATTGAGGATTGAGGACTGAGGATTGAGGATTGAGTATTGAGGATTGAACATTGAGGACTGGGTATCGCGGATTGAACATTGAGGATTGAGGATTGAGGATTGAGTATTGAGGATTGAGGACTGAAGATTGTATATTGATGATCGAAGATTGAGGATTGAGGATTGAGGGTTGGGGATTGAGGATTGAAGATTGAGGATTGGGTATTGAGGATTGAAGTACGAGTATTGAGGATTGAGGATTGAGGATTGAGGAATGAAGATTGAGGATTGGGGACTGAGTGTTGAGCATCGAGGGTTGAAGGTTGAGGATTGGGGACTGAGTGTTGAGGGTTGAGTGATGAGAATTGATGTTTGTGGATAGAGATTTGAAGATTGCAGGTTGAGTGTTGAATATTGAAAGCTGTGAATTGATGATATTCTATTGAGGATTGAGGATTGACAACTGGTTGTTGAGGACTGAGGTCTGAAAGTTGAGGATTCAGGATTGAGGATTCAGGATTGAGGTTTGAGGGCTGAGGATTGAGGATTGAGGATTGAGGATTGAGGATTGAGGATTGAGGATTGAGGATTGAGGATTCAGGATTGAGGATTGAGGATTGAAGATTGAGGATTGGGTATTGCGGATTGAACATTGACGGTTGAGGATTGAGGATTGAGGATTGAGGATTGAGGATTGAAGATTGAATATTGATGATTGAAGGTTGAGGATTGAGGACTGATGGTTGTGGATTGAGGACGAGGACTGAGGGTTGAGTATTGATGTTTGAGGTCTGAGGATTGAGGATTGAGGATTGAGAATGCAGGATTGAGGATTGAGGATTGAAGATTGAGGATTGGGTATGAAGGATTGAAGAATGAGTGTTGAGGATTGAGGATTGAGGATTGAGGATTGAAGATTGAGTATTGAGGACTGAAGATTGATGGTTGAGGATTGAGACCTGAAGATTGAGGATTTTGGACTGAGGATTGAGGATTGAGGATCGAGGATTGAAGATTGAGGATTGAGGTTTGAGGATTGAGGATTGAGGATTGAAGATTGAGGATTGGGGATTGAGGATTGAAGATTGAGGATTCAGGATTGAGGATTCAGAATTGAGGTTTGAGGGCTGAGGATTGAGGATTGAAGATTGAGTATTGAGGATTGAGGATAGAGGATTGAAGATTGACGATTGAGGATTGAGGATGAGGGCTGAGGGTTGAGGATTGAGGTTTGAGGACTGAGGACTGAGGATTGAGGATTGAGAATTGAGGGTTGAGGATTGAGGATTGAAGATTGAGGTTTGGGTATTGATGATTGAAGAATAAGGATTGAGGATTGAGGATTGAGGTTTGAGGATTGAAGATTGAGTATTGAGGATTGATGACTGACGATTGAGGATTTAGGGTTGCGGATTGAGGATTGAGGATTGAGGATTGAGGATTGAGAATTAAGGATTGAGGATTGAAGATTGAGTATTGAGGATTGAAGATTGACGATTGAGGATTGAGGATTGAGGATTGAGGATTGAATATTGGGGACTGGGTGTTGAGGGTTGAGTGATGAGTATTGAGGGTTGTGGATTGAGGACGAGGACTGAGGGTTGAGTACTGATGTTTGAGGTCTGAGGATTGATGATTGAGGATTGAGAATTGAGGATTGAGAATTGAGGATTGAGGATTGAAGATTGTGTATTGAGGATTGAAGATTGAGGATTGATGTTTGGGGACTCAGGATTGAGGATTGAGGATTGAGGATTGAGGATTGAGGATTGAGGATTGAGGATTGAGGATTGAGGATTGAGGATTGAGGATTGAAGATTGAGGATTGAGGTTTGGGGACTTAGGATTGAGGATTGAGGATTGAGGATTGAGGATTGAGGATTGAGGATTGAGGATGGAGGATTGAGGATTGAGGATTGAGGATTGAGGATTGAGGATTGAGGATTGAAAATTGAGGATTGAGGATTGAGAATGAGGGCTGAGGTTTGAGGATTGAGGTTTGAGGTCTGAGGACTGAGGATTGAGGATTGAGAATTGAGGATTGAGGATTGATGATTGCAGATTGAAGATTGGGTATTGAGGATTGAGGATTGAAAAATGAGGATTGAGGGTTGAGGAATGAGGATTGAGGAATGAATATTGAGGATTGAGGATTGAGGATTGAGGATTGAAGATTGAGTATTGAGGAATGAAGAATGAGGATTGAGGATTGAGGATTAAGGATTGAGGATTGAAGATTGAGGATTGGGGACTGAGTGTTGAGGGTTGAGTGATGAGAATTGATGTTTGTGGATAGAGATTTGAAGATTGCAGATTTAGTATTGCGTATTGAGAACTCTGAACTGAGGATATTCTATTGAGGATTGAGGATTGACAACTGATTGTTGAGGACTGAGGGCCGAAGACTGAGGATTCAGGATTGAGCATTCGGAATTGAAGTTGGAGGGCTGAGGATTGAGGATTGAAGATTGAGTATTGAGGATTGAAGAGTGAGGATTGAGGATTCAGGATTGAGGATTGAGGATGATGGCTGAGGGTTGAGGATTGAGGTTTGAGGACAGAGGACTGAGGATTGAGGATTGAGAATTGAGGATGTAGGATTGAGGATTGAAGATTGAGGATTGGGTATTGAGGATTGAAGAATGAGGATTGAGGATTGAGGGTTGAGGATTGAACATTGAGTATTGACGATTGAAGACTGACGACTGAGGATTGAGGATTGAGGATTGAGTATTGAGGAATGAGGATTGAAGATTGTGTATTGAGGATTGAAGATTGAGGATTGAGGTTTGGGGACTGTGGATTGTGGATTGAGGATTGAGGATTGAGGACTGAGGATTGAGGATTGAGTATTGAGGATTGAACATTGAGGACTGGACATCGCGGATTGAACATTGAGGATTGAGGATTGAGGATTGAGTATTGAGGATTGAGGACTGAAGATTGTATATTGATGATTGAAGATTGAGTATTGGGGAATGAGGGTTGTGGATTGAGGACGAGGACTGAGGTTTTGAGTATTGATGTTTGAGGTCTGAGGATCGGGGATTGAGGATTGAGAATTGAGGATTCAGGATTGAGCATTGAAGATTGAGGATTGGGTATTGAGGATTGAAGTATGAGGATTGAGGATTGAGGATTGAGGATTGAGGAATGAAGATTGAGGATTGGGCACTGAGTGTTGAGCATTGAGGGTTGAAGGTTGAGGATTGGGGACTGAGTGTTGAGGGTTGAGTGATGAGAATTGATGTTTGTGGATAGAGATTTGAAGATTGCAGGTTGAGTATTGAGTATTGAAAGCTGTGAATTGATGATATTCTATTGAGGATTGAGGATTGACAACTGATTGTTAAGGACTGAGGGCTGAAGATTGAGTATTCAGGATTGAGGATTCAGGATTGTGGTTTGAGGGCTGAGGATTGAGGATTGAGGATTGAGGATTCAGGATTGAGAATTGAGGATTGAAGATTGAGGATTGGGTATTGCGGATTGAACATTGACGGTTGAGGATTGAGGATTAAATATTGAATATTGATGATTGAAGGTTGAGGATTGAGGACTGATGGTTGTGGATTGAGGACGAGGACTGAGGGTTGAGTATTGATGTTTGAGGTCTGAGGATTGAGGATTGAGGATTGAGAATTCAGGATTGAGGATTGAGGATTGAAGATTGAGGATTGGGTATGAAGGATTGAAGAATGAGTGTTGAGGATTGAGGATTGAGGATTGAGGATTGAAGATTGAGTATTGAGTATTGAAGATTGATGGTTGAGGATTGAGACCTGAAGATTGAGGATTTTGGACTGAGGATTGAGGATTGAGGATCGAGGATTGAAGATTGAGGATTGAGGATTGAGGATTGAGGATTGAGGATTGAAGATTGAGGATTGGGGATTGAGGATTGAAGATTGAGGATTCAGGATTGAGGATTCAGAATTGAGGTTTGAGGGCTGAGGATTGAGGATTGAAGATTGAGTATTGAGGATTGAGGATTGAGGATTGAAGATTGACGATTGAGGATTGAGGATGAGGGCTGAGGGTTGAGGATTGAGGTTTGAGGACTGAGGACTGAGGATTGAGGATTGAGCATTGAGGGTTGAGGATTGAGGATTGAAGATTGAGGTTTGGGTATTGATGATTGAAGAATAAGGATTGAGGATTGAGGATTGAGGTTTGAGGATTGAAGATTGAGTATTGAGGATTGATGACTGACGATTGAAGATTTAGGGTTGAGGATTGAGGATTGAGGATTGAGGATTGAGGATTCAGGATTGAGGATTGAGGATTGAAGATTGAGGATTGGGTATTGCGGATTGAACATTGACGGTTGAGGATTGAGGATTGAGGATTGAGGATTGAGGATTGAAGGTTGAATATTGATGATTGAAGGTTGAGGATTGAGGACTGATGGTTGTGGATTGAGGACGAGGACTGAGGGTTGAGTATTGATGTTTGAGGTCTGAGGATTGAGGATTGAGGATTGAGAATGCAGGATTGAGGATTGAGGATTGAAGATTGAGGATTGGGTATGAAGGATTGAAGAATGAGTGTTGAGGATTGAGGATTGAGGATTGAGGATTGAAGATTGAGTATTGAGGATTGATGACTGACGATTGAGGATTTAGGGTTGCGGATTGAGGATTGAGGATTGAGGATTGAGGATTGAGAATTAAGGATTGAGGATTGAAGATTGAGTATTGACGATTGAAGATTGACGATTGAGGATTGAGGATTGAGGATTGAGGATTGAATATTGGGGACTGGGTGTTGAGGGTTGAGTGATGAGTATTGAGGGTTGTGGATTGAGGACGAGGACTGAGGGTTGAGTACTGATGTTTGAGGTCTGAGGATTGATGATTGAGGATTGAGAATTGAGGATTGAGTATTGAGGATTGAGGATTGAGGATTGAGGATTGAGGATTGAGGATTGAGGATTGAGGATTGAGGATTGAGGATTGAGGATTGAGGATTGAGGATTGAAAATTGAGGATTGAGGATTGAGAATGAGGGCTGAGGGTTGAGGTTTGAGGTTTGAGGTCTGAGGACTGAGGATTGAGGATTGAGAATTGAGGATTGAGGATTGATGATTGCAGATTGAAGATTGGGTATTGAGGATTGAGGATTGAAAAATGAGGATTGAGGGTTGAGGATTGAGGATTGAGGAATGAATATTGAGGATTGAGGATTGAGGATTGAGGATTGAAGATTGAGTATTGAGGAATGAAGAATGAGGATTGAGGATTGAGGGTTAAGGATTGAGGATTGAAGATTGAGGATTGGGGACTGAGTGTTGAGGGTTGAGTGATGAGAATTGATGTTTGTGGATAGAGATTTGAAGATTGCAGATTTAGTATTGCGTATTGAGAACTCTGAACTGAGGATATTCTATTGAGGATTGAGGATTGACAACTGATTGTTGAGGACTGAGGGCCGAAGACTGAGGATTCAGGATTGAGGATTCGGAATTGAAGTTGGAGGGCTGAGGATTGAGGATTGAAGATTGAGTAGTGAGGATTGAAGATGGACGATTGAGGATTGAGGATTGAGGATTGAGGATTGAATATTGGGGACTGAGTGTTGAGGGTTGAGTGATGAGAATTGATGTTTGTGTATGGAGGTTTGAAGAATGCAGATTGAGTATTGAGTATTGATATCTGTGAATTGAGGATATTCTATAGAGAATTGAGGATTGACAACCGATTGTAGAGGACTGAGGGCCGAAGATTGAGGATTCAGGATTGAGGATTCAGAATTGAGGTTTGAGGACTGTGGATTGAGGATTGAAGATTGAGTATTGAGGATTGAAGAGTGAGGATTGAGGATTGAGGATTGAGGATTGAGGATGAGGGCTGAAGGTTGAGGATTGAGGTTTGAGGACTGAGGACTGAGGATTGAGGATTAAGAATTGAGGATGGAGGATTGAGGATTGAAGATTGAGGATTGGGTATTGAGGATTGAAGAATGAGTATTGAGGATTGAGGGTTGAGGATTGAACATTGAGTATTGAGGATTGAAGACTGACGACTGAGGATTGAGGATTGAGGATTGAGTATTGAGGAATGAGGATTGAAGATTGTGTATTGCGGATTGAAGATTGAGGATTGAGGTTTTGGGACTGAGGATTGTGGATTGAGGATTGAGGATTGAGGACTGAGGATTGAGGATTGAGTATTGAGGATTGAACATTGAGGACTGGGTATCGCGGATTGAACATTGAGGATTGAGGATTGAGGATTGAGTATTGAGGATTGAGGACTGAAGATTGTATATTGATGATTGAAGATTGAGGATTGGGGAATGAGGGTTGTGGATTGAGGACGAGGACTGAGGTTTGAGTAGTGATGTTTGAGGTCTGAGGTTCGAGGATTGAGGATTGAGAATTGAGGATTGAGGATTGAGGATTGAAGATTGAGGATTGGGTATTGAGGATTGAAGTACGAGGATTGAGGATTGAGGATTGAGGATTGAGGAATGAAGATTGAGGATTGGGGACTGAGTGTTGAGCATGGAGGGTTGAAGGTTGAGGATTGGGGACTGAGTGTTGAGGGTTGAGTGATGAGAATTGATGTTTGTGGATAGAGATTTGAAGATTGCAGGTTGAGTGTTGAATATTGAAAGCTGTGAATTGATGATATTCTATTGAGGATTGAGGATTGACAACTGGTTGTTGAGGACTGAGGTCTGAAAATTGAGGATTCAGGATTGAGGATTCAGGATTGAGGTTTGAGGGCTGAGGATTGAGGATTGAGGATTGAGGATTGAGGATTGAGGATTGAGGATTGAGGATTCAGGATTGAGGATTGAGGATTGAAGATTGAGGATTGGGTATTGCGGATTGAACATTGACGGTTGAGGATTGAGGATTGAGGATTGAGGATTGAAGATTGAATATTGATGATTGAAGGTTGAGGATTGAGGACTGATGGTTGTGGATTGAGGACGAGGACTGAGGGTTGAGTATTGATGTTTGAGGTCTGAGGATTGAGGATTGAGGATTGAGAATGCAGGATTGAGGATTGAGGATTGAAGATTGAGGATTGGGTATGAAGGATTGAAGAATGAGTGTTGAGGATTGAGGATTGAGGATTGAGGATTGAAGATTGAGTATTGAGGATTGAAGATTGATGGTTGAGGATTGAGACCTGAAGATTGAGGATTTTGGACTGAGGATTGAGGATTGAGGATCGAGGATTGAAGATTGAGGATTGAGGATTGAGGATTGAGGATTGAGGATTGAAGATTGAGGATTGGGGATTGAGGATTGAAGATTGAGGATTCAGGATTGAGGATTCAGAATTGAGGTTTGAGGGCTGAGGATTGAGGATTGAAGATTGAGTATTGAGGATTGAGGATTGAGGATTGAAGATTGACGATTGAGGTTTGAGGATGAGGGCTGAGGGTTGAGGATTCAGGTTTGAGGACTGAGGACTGAGGATTGAGGATTGAGAATTGAGGGTTGAGGTTTGAGGATTGAAGATTGAGGTTTGGGTATTGATGATTGAAGAATAAGGATTGAGGATTGAGGATTGAGGTTTGAGGATTGAAGATTGAGTATTGAGGATTGATGACTGACGATTGAGGATTTAGGGTTGCGGATTGAGGATTGAGGATTGAGGATTGAGAATTGATAATTAAGGATTGAGGATTGAAGATTGAGTATTGAGGATTGAAGATTGACGATTGAGGATTGAGGATTGAGGATTGAGGATTGAATATTGGGGACTGGCTGTTGAGGGTTGAGTGATGAGTATTGAGGGTTGTGGATTGAGGACGAGGACTGAGGGTTGAGTACTGATGTTTGAGGTCTGAGGATTGATGATTGAGGATTGAGAATTGAGGATTGAGTATTGAGGATTGAGGATTGAAGATTGTGTATTGAGGATTGAAGATTGAGGATTGATGTTTGGGGACTTAGGATTGAGGATTGAGGATTGAGGATTGAGGATTGAGGATTGAGGATTGAGGATTGAGGATTAAGGATTGAGAATTGAAGATTGAGGATTGGGGACTGAGTGTTGAGGGTTGAGTGATGAGAATTGGTGTTTGTGGATAGAGATTTGAAGATTGCAGATTGAGTATTGCGTATTGAGAACTCTGAACTGAGGATATTCTATTGAGGATTGAGGATTGACAACTGATTGTTGAGGACTGAGGGCCGAAGACTGAGGATTCAGGATTGAGGATTCGGAATCGAAGTTGGAGGGCTGAGGATTGAGGATTGAAGATTGAGTATTGAGGATTGAAGAGTGAGGATTGAGGATTGAGGATTGAGCATTGAGGATGAGGGCTGAGGGTTGAGGATTGAGGTTTGAGGACAGAGGACTGAGGATTGAGGATTGAGAATTGAGGATGGAGGATTTAGGATTGAAGATTGAGGATTGGGTATTGAGGATTGAAGAATGAGGATTGAGGATTGAGGGTTGAGGATTGAACATTGAGTATTGAGGATTGAAGACTGACGATTGAGGATTGAGGATTGAGGATTGAGTATTGAGGAATGAGGATTGAAGATTGAGTATTGAGGATTGAAGTTTGAGGATTGAGGTTTGGGGACTGAGGATTGTGGATTGAGGATTGAGGATTGAGGACTGAGGATTGAGGATAGAGTATTGAGGATTGAACATTGAGGACTGGGTATCGCGGATTGAACATTGAGGATTGAGGATTGAGGATTGAGTATTGAGGATTGAGGACTGAAGATTGTATATTGATGATCGAAGATTGAGGATTGAGGATTGAGGGTTGTGGATTGAGGACGAGGACTGAGGGTTGAGTATTGATGTTTGAGGTCCGAGGATCGAGGATTGAGGATTGAGAATTGAGGATTGAGGATTGAGGATTGAAGATTGAGGGTTGGGTATTGAGGATTGAAGTATGAGGATTGAGGACTGAGGATTGAGGATTGAGGAATGAAGATTGAGAATTGAGAATTGAGGATTGAGCATTGAGGGTTGAAGGTTGAGGATTGGGGACTGAGTGTTGAGGGTTGAGTGATGAGAATTGATGTTTGTGGATAGAGATTTGAAGATTGCAGGTTGAGTGTTGAGTATTGAAAGCTGTGAATTGATGATATTCTATTGAGGATTGAGGATTGACAACTGGTTGTTGAGGACTGAGGTCTGAAAATTGAGGATTCAGGATTGAGGATTCAGGATTGAGGTTTGAGGGCTGAGGATTGAGGATTGAGGATTGAGGATTGAGGATTGAGGATTGAGGATTCAGGATTGAGGATTGAGGATTGAAGATTGAGGATTGGGTATTGCGGATTGAACATTGACGGTTGAGGATTGAGGATTGAGGATTGAGGATTGAGGATTGAAGATTGAATATTGATGATTGAAGGTTGAGGATTGAGGACTGATGGTTGTGGATTGAGGACGAGGACTGAGGGTTGAGTATTGATGTTTGAGGTCTGAGGATTGAGGATTGAGGATTGAGAATGCAGGATTGAGGATTGAGGATTGAAGATTGAGGATTGGGTATGAAGGATTGAAGAATGAGTGTTGAGGATTGAGGATTGAGGATTGAGGATTGAAGATTGAGTATTGAGGATTGAAGATTGATGGTTGAGGATTGAGACCTGAAGATTGAGGATTTTGGACTGAGGATTGAGGATTGAGGATCGAGGATTGAAGATTGAGGATTGAGGATTGAGGATTGAGGATTGAGGATTGAAGATTGAGGATTGGGGATTGAGGATTGAAGATTGAGGATTCATGATTGAGGATTCAGAATTGAGGTTTGAGGGCTGAGGATTGAGGATTGAAGATTGAGTATTGAGGATTGAGGATGAGGGCTGAGGGTTGAGGATTGAGGTTTGAGGACTGAGGACTGAGGATTGAGGATTGAGAATTGAGGGTTGAGGATTGAGGATTGAAGATTGAGGTTTGGGTATTGATGATTGAAGAATAAGGATTGAGGATTGAGGATTGAGGTTTGAGGATTGAAGATTGAGTATTGAGGATTGATGACTGACGATTGAGGATTTAGGGTTGCGGATTGAGGATTGAGGATTGAGGATTGAGGATTGAGAATTAAGGATTGAGGATTGAAGATTGAGTATTGAGGATTGAAGATTGACGATTGAGGATTGAGGATTGAGGATTGAGGATTGAATATTGGGGACTGGGTGTTGAGGGTTGAGTGATGAGTATTGAGGGTTGTGGATTGAGGACGAGGACTGAGGGTTGAGTACTGATGTTTGAGGTCTGAGGATTGATGATTGAGGATTGAGAATTGAGGATTGAGTATTGAGGATTGAGGATTGAAGATTGAGTATTGAGGATTGAAGATTGAGGATTGATGTTTGGGGACTTAGGATTGAGGATTGAGGATTGAGGATTGAGGATTGAGGATTGAGGATTGAGGATTGAGGATTCAGGATTGAGGATTGAGGATTGAAGATTGAGGATTGAGGTTTGGGGACTTAGGATTGAGGATTGAGGATTGAGGATTGAGGATTGAGGATTGAGGATTGAGGATTGAGGATTGAGGATTGAGGATTGAGGATTGAAAATTGAGGATTGAGGATTGAGAATGAGGGCTGAGGGTTGAGGATTGAGGTTTGAGGTCTGAGGACTGAGGATTGAGGATTGAGAATTGAGGATTGACGATTGATGATTGCAGATTGAAGATTGGGTATTGAGGATTGAGGATTGAAAAATGAGGATTGAGGGTTGAGGAATGAGGATTGAGGAATGAATATTGAGGATTGAGGATTGAGGATTGAGGATTGAAGATTGAGTATTGAGGAATGAAGAATGAGGATTGAGGATTGAGGATTAAGGATTGAGGATTGAAGATTGAGGATTGGGGACTGAGTGTTGAGGGTTGAGTGATGAGAATTGATGTTTGTGGATAGTGATCTGAAGATTGCAGATTTAGTATTGCGTATTGAGAACTCTGAACTGAGGATATTCTATTGAGGATTGAGGATTGACAACTGATTGTTGAGGACTGAGGGCTGAAGATTGAGTATTCAGGATTGAGGATTCAGGATTGTGGTTTGAGGGCTGAGGATTGAGGATTGAGGATTGAGGATTCAGGATTGAGAATTGAGGATTGAAGATTGAGGATTGGGTATTGCGGATTGAACATTGACGGTTGAGGACTGAGGATTGAAGATTGAATATTGATGATTGAAGGTTGAGGATTGAGGACTGATGGTTGTGGATTGAGGACGAGGACTGAGGGTTGAGTATTGATGTTTGAGGTCTGAGGATTGAGGATTGAGGATTGAGAATTCAGGATTGAGGATTGAGGATTGAAGATTGAGGATTGGGTATGAAGGATTGAAGAATGAGTGTTGAGGATTGAGGATTGAGGATTGAGGATTGAAGATTGAGTATTGAGTATTGAAGATTGATGGTTGAGGATTGAGACCTGAAGATTGAGGATTTTGGACTGAGGATTGAGGATTGAGGATCGAGGATTGAAGATTGAGGATTGAGGATTGAGGATTGAGGACTGAGGATTGAAGATTGAGGATTGGGGATTGAGGATTGAAGATTGAGGATTCAGGATTGAGGATTCAGAATTGAGGTTTGAGGGCTGAGGATTGAGGATTGAAGATTGAGTATTGAGGATTGAGGATTGAGGATTGAAGATTGACGATTGAGGATTGAGGATGAGGGCTGAGGGTTGAGGATTGAGGTTTGAGGACTGAGGACTGAGGATTGAGGATTGAGAATTGAGGGTTGAGGATGGAGGATTGAAGATTGAGGTTTGGGTATTGATGATTGAAGAATACGGATTGAGGATTGAGGATTGAGGTTTGAGGATTGAAGATTGAGTATTGAGGATTGATGACTGACGATTGAGGATTTAGGGTTGAGGATTGAGGATTGAGGATTGAGGATTGAGGATTGAGAATTAAGGATTGAGGATTGAAGATTGAGTATTGAGGATTGAAGATTGACGATTGAGGATTGAGGGTTGAGGATTGAGGGTTGAATATTGGGGACTGGGTGTTGAGGGTTGAGTGATGAGTATTGAGGGTTGTAGATTGAGGACGAGGACTGAGGGTTGAGTACTGATGTTTGAGGTCTGAGGAATGATGATTGAGGATTGAGAATTGAGGATTGAGTATTGAGGATTGAGGATTGAAGATTGAGTATTGAGGATTGAAGATTGAGGATTGAGGTTTGGGGACTTAGGATTGAGGATTGAGGATTGAGGATTGAGGATTGAGGGTTGAGGATTGAGGATTGAGGATTGAGGATTGAGGATTGAGGATTGAAGATTGAAGATTGAGGTTTGGGGACTTAGGATTGAGGATTGAGGATTGAGGATTGAGGATTGAGGATTGAGGATTGAGGATTGAGGATTGAGGATTGAGGATTGAGGATTGAGGATTGAGGATTGAGGATTGAGGATTGAGGATTGAAAATTGAGGATTGAGGATTGAGAATGAGGGCTGAGGGTTGAGGATTGAGGTTTGAGGTCTGAGGACTGAGGATTGAGGATTGAGAATTGAGGATTGAGGATTGATGATTGCAGATTGAAGATTGGGTATTGAGGATTGAGGATTGGGTATTGAGGATTGAAAAATGAGGATTGAGGGTTGAGGATCGAGGATTGAGGAATGAATATTGAGGATTGAGGATTGAGGATTGAGGATTGAAGATTGAGTATTGAGGAATGAAGAATGAGGATTGAGGATTGAGGATTAAGGATTGAGGATTGAAGATTGAGGATTGGGGACTGAGTGTTGAGGGTTGAGTGATGAGAATTGATGTTTGTGGATAGAGATTTGAAGATTGCAGATTGAGTATTGCGTATTGAGAACTCTGAACTGAGGATATTCTATTGAGGATTGAGGATTGACAACTGATTGTTGAGGACTGAGGGCCGAAGACTGAGGATTCAGGATTGAGGATTCGGAATTGAAGTTGGAGGGCTGAGGATTGAGGATTGAAGATTGAGTATTGAGGATTGAAGAGTGAGGATTGAGGATTGAGGATTGAGGATTGAGGATGAGGGCTGAGGGTTGAGGATTGAGGTTTGAGGACAGAGGACTGAGGATTGAGGATTGAGATTTGAGGATGGAGGGTTTAGGATTGAAGATTGAGGATTGGGTATTGAGGATTGAAGAATGAGGATTGAGGATTGAGGGTTGAGGATTGAACATTGAGTATTGAGGATTGAAGACTGACGATTGAGGATTGAGGATTGAGGATTGAGTATTGAGGAATGAGGATTGAAGATTGAGTATTGAGGATTGAAGTTTGAGGATTGAGGTTTGGGGACTGAGGATTGTGGATTGAGGATTGAGGATTGAGGACTGAGGATTGAGGATAGAGTATTGAGGATTGAACATTGAGGACTGGGTATCGCGGATTGAACATTGAGGATTGAGGATTGAGGATTGAGTATTGAGGATTGAGGACTGAAGATTGTATATTGATGATCGAAGATTGAGGATTGAGGATTGAGGGTTGTGGATTGAGGACTAGGACTGAGGGTTGAGTATTGATGTTTGAGGTCCGAGGATCGAGGATTGAGGATTGAGAATTGAGGATTGAGGATTGAGGATTGAAGATTGAGGGTTGGGTATTGAGGATTGAAGTATGAGGATTGAGGACTGAGGATTGAGGATTGAGGAATGAAGATTGAGGATTGAGGATTGAGGATTGAGGATTGAAGTTTGAGTATTGAGGATTGAAGATTGAGGATTGAGGATTGGGGATTGAGGCTTGACGATTGAGGATTGAAGATTGAGGATTGGGGGCTGAGTGTTGAGTGTTGAGTGATGAGAATTGATGTTTGTGGATAGAGATTTGAAGATTGCAGATTGAGTATGGCGTATTGAAAGCTCTGAACTGAGGATATTCTATTGAGGATTGAGGATTGACGACTGATTGTTGAGGACTGAGGGCCGAAGATTGAGGATTCAGGATTGAGGATTCAGGATTGAGGTTTGAGGACTGAGGATTGAGGATTGAGGATTGAGGATTGAGGATTGAGGATTGAAAGTTGAGTATTGAGGATTGAAGATTGAGGGTTGAGGATTATGGATTGAAGATTGAGGATTTGGGGATTGAGAATTGAAGATTGAGGATTCAGGATTGAGGATACAGAATTGAGGTTTGAGGACTGAGGACTGAGGATTGAGGATTGAGAATTGAGGATTGAGGATTGAGGATTGAAGATTGAGGATTGGGTATTGAGGATTGAAGAATGAGGATTGAGGATTGAGCATTGAGGATTGAGGATTGAAGATTGAGTATTGACGATTGAAGACTGACGATTGAGGATTGAGGATTGAGGATTGAGAATTGAGGATTGATCATTGAGGATTGGGTATCGCGGATTGAACATTGAGGATTGAGGATTGAGGATTGAGTATTGAGGATTGAGGACTGAATATTGTATATTGATGATTGAAGATTGAGGATTGGGGAGTGAGTCTTGTGGATTGAGGACGAGGACTGAGGGTTGAGTATTGATGTTTGAGGTCTGAGGATCGAGGATTGAGGATTGAGAATTGAGGATTGAGGATTGAGGATTGAAGATTGAGGATTGGGTATTGAGGATTGAAGAATGAGGATTGAGGATTGAGGATTGAGGATTGAGGAATGAAGATTGAGGATTGAGGATTGAGGATTGAGGATTGAGGATTGAAGGTTGAGTATTGAGGATTGAAGATTGAGGATTGAGGATTGAGGATTGAGGATTGAGGGTGGAAGATTGAGGATTGGGGACTGAGTGATGAAGATTGAGGATTGAGAATTGAGGATGAGGGCTGAGGGTTGAGGATTGAGGTTTGAGGAGTGAGGACTGAGGATTGAGGATTGAGAATTGAGGATGGAAGATTGAGGATTGAAGATTGAAGATTGTGTATTGAGGATTGAAGATTGAGGATTGAGGTTTTGGGACTGAGGAATGTGGATTGAGGATTGAGGATTGAGGACTGAGGATTGAGGATTGAGTATTGAGGATTGAACATTGAGGACTGGGTATCGCGGATTGAACATTGAAGATTGAGGATTAAGGACTGATGGTTGTGGATTGAGGACGAGGACTGAGGGTTGAGTATTGATGTTTGGGGTATGAGGATTGAGGATTGAGGATTCAGAATTGAGGACTGAGGTGTGAGGATTGAAGATTGAGGATTGGGTATTGAGGATGGAAGAATGGGGATTGAGGATTGAGGATTGAGGATTGAGGATTGAAGAGTGAGGATTGAGGATTGAGGATTGAGGATTGAGGATTGAGGATTGAATATTGGGGACTGAGTGTTGAGGGTTGAGTGATGAGAATTGATGTTTGTGTATGGAGGTTTGAAGAATGCGGATTGAGTATTGAGTATTCAAATCTGTGAATTGAGGATATTCTATAGAGAATTGGGGATTGACAACTGATTGTAGAGGACTGAGGGCCGAAGATTGAGGATTCAGGATTGAGGATTCAGAATTGAGGTTTGAGGACTGAGGACTGAGGATTGAGGATTAAGAATTGAGGATGGAGGATTGAGGATTGAAGATTGAGGATTGGGTATTGAGGATTGAAGAATGAGGATTGAGGATTGAGGGTTGAGGATTGAACATTGAGTATTGAGGATTGAGGATTGAGGATTGAAGATTGAGGATTGGGTATTGAGGATTGAAGAATGAGGACTGAGGATTGAGGATTGAGGATTGAGGAATGAAGATTGAGGATTGAGGATTGAGGGTTGAGGGTTGAACATTGAGTATTGAGGATTGAAGACTGACAATTGAGGATTGAGGATTGAGGATTGAGTATTGAGGAATGAGGATTGAAGACTGAGTATTGGGGATTGAAGTTTGAGGATTGAGGTTTCGGGACTGAGGATTGTGGATTGAGGATTGAGGATTGAGGATTGAGGGTTGAGGATTGAGGATTGTGTATTGAGGATTGAGGACTGAAGATTGTATATTGATGATTGAAGATTGAGGATTGGGGAGTGAGGCTTGTGGATTGAGGACGAGGACTGAGGGCTGAGTATTGATGTTTGAGGTCTGAGGATCGAGGATTGAGGATTGAGAATTGAGGATTGAGGATTGAGGATTGAAGATTGAGGATATGGTATTGAGGATTGAAGAATGAGGATTGAGGATTGAGGATTGAGGATTGAGGAATGAAGATTGAGGATTGAGGATTGAGGATGGAGGATTGAGGATTGAAGGTTGATTATTGAGGTTTGAGGACTGAGGATTGAGGATTGAAGATTGAGTATTGAGGATTGAAGAGTGAGGATTGAGGATTGAGGATTCAGGATTGAGGATGAGGGCTGAAGGTTGAGGATTGAGGTTTGAGGACTGAGGACTGAGGATTGAGGATTAAGAATTGAGGATGGAGGATTGAGAATTGAGGATTGAGGATTGAGGATTGAAGATTGAGGATTGGGTATTGAGGATTGAAGAATGAGGATTGAGGATTGAGGATTGAGGATTGAGGACTGAGTACAGAGGATTGAGGATTGAGACTTGAGGATGGAGGATTGAGGATTGAAGATTGAGGATTGGGTATTGAGGATTGAAGAATGAGGATTGAGGATTGAGGGTTGAGGGTTGAACATTGAGTATTGAGGACTGAAGACTGACAATTGAGGATTGAGGATTGAGGATTGAGTATTGAGGAATGAGGATTGAAGACTGAGTATTGGGGATTGAAGTTTGAGGATTGAGGTTTGGGGACTGAGGATTGTGGATTGAGGATTGAGGATTGAGGATTGAGGGTTGAGGATTGAGGATTGTGTATTGAGGATTGAGAACTGAAGATTGTATATTGATGATTGAAGATTGAGGATTGGGGAGTGAGGCTTGTGGATTGAGGACGAGGACTCAGGGTTGAGTATTGATGTTTGAGGTCTGAGGATCGAGGATTGAGGATTGAGAATTGAGGATTGAGGATTGAGGATTGAAGATTGAGGATATGGTATTGAGGATTGAAGAATGAGGATTGAGGATTGAGGATTGAGGATTGAGGAATGAAGATTGAGGATTGAGGATTGAGGATGGAGGATTGAGGATTGAAGGTTGAGTATTGAGGATTGAAGATTGAGGATTGAGGATTGAGGATTGACGATTGAGGATTGAAGATTGAGGATTGGGGACTCAGTGTTGAGGGTTGAGTGATGAGATTTGATGTTTGTGGATAGAGATTTGAAGATTGAAGTTTGACTTTTGCGTATTGAAAGCTCTGAACTGACGATATTCTATCGAGGATTGAGGATTGACAACTGACTGTTGAGGACTGAGGGCCGAAGATTGAGGATTCAGGATTGAGGATTCAGGATTGAGGTTTGAGGACTGATGATTGAGTATTGAGGATTGAGGATTGAAGATTGAGGGTTGAGGATTATGGATTGAAGATTGAGGATTTGGCACTGAGGATTGAGGATTGAGGATCGAGGATTGAAAATTGAGGATTCAGGATTGAGGATTGAGGATTGAGGATTGAAGAATGAGGACTGAAAATTGAGGATTGATGATTGAGTACTGAAGATTGAGGATTGGGTATTGAGGATTGAAGAATGAGGATTGAGGATTGAGGATTGAGGACTGAGGATTGAAGATTGAGTATTGAGGACTGAAGATTGAGGATTGAGGATTGAGGATTGGGGATTGAGAATTGAGGATTGAGGATTGTGGATTGAAGATTGAGTATTGAGTATTGAAGATTGGGGATTGAGGATTGAGGATTGAGTGTTGAAGATTGAGGATTGGGGATTGAGGATTGACGATTGAGGATTGAGTATTGAGGATTGAGAATTGAGGATTCAGGATTGAAGATTGAGTATTGAGGATTGAAGATTGAGGATTGAGGATTGAGGTTTGAGGATTGACGATGAGGGCTGAGGGTTGAGGTTTGAGGTTTGAGGACTGAGGACTGAGGGTTGAGGATTGAGAATTGAGGATTGAGGATTGACGATTGAAGATTGAGGATTGGGTATTGAGGATTGAAAAATGAGGATTCAGGATTGAGGTTTGAGGGCTGAGGATTGAGTATTGAGGATTGAGGATTGAAGATTGAGGATTGGGTATTGCGGATTGAAGATTGAGTGTCGAGGATTGAGGATTGAGGATTGAGGATTGAGGATTGAAGATTGAATATTGATGATGGAAGATTGGGGATAGAGGATTGAGGGTTGTGGATTGAGGGCGAGGACTGAGGGTTGAGTATTGATGTTTGAGGTCTCAGGATTGAGGATTGAGGATTGAGAATTGAGGATTGAGGACCGAGGATTGAAGATTGAGGATTGGGTATTGAGGATTGAAGAATGAGGATTGAGGATTGAGGATTGAGGATTGAGGATTAAAGATTGAGTATTGAGGATTGAAGACTGACGGTTGAGGATTGAGGATTGAGGATTGAGGATTGTGGATTGAAGATTGAGTATTGAGGATGGAGGATTGAATATTGGGGACTGAGTGTTGAGAGTTGAGTGATGAGTATTGATGTTTGTGGATAGAGGTTTGAAGATTGCAGATTGAGTATTGAGTATTGAAAACTGTGAATTGAGGATATTCTATTGAGAATTGAGGATTGACAACTGATTGTTGAGGACTGAGGGCCGAATATTGGGGATTCAGGATTGAGGATTCAGAATTGAGGTTTGAGGACTGAGGATTGTGGATTGAAGATTGAGTATTGAGGATTGAGGATTGAACATTGAGGATTGGGTATCGCGGATTGAACATTGAAGATTGAGGTTTGAGGACTGAGGACTGAGGATTGAGGCGTGAGAATTGAGGATTGAGGATTGAGGACTGAAGATTGAGGATTGGGTATTGAGGATTGAAAAATGCGGATTGAGGATTGAGTATTGAGGATTGAGGAATGAAGATTGAGGACTGGGGATTGAGGATTGAGGATTGAAGATTGAGTATTGAGGATTGAGGATTGAGGATTGAGGATTGAGGATTAAGGATTGAAGATTGAGGATTGAAGATTGAGGATTGAGTGATGAGGATTGAGAATTGAGGATTGAGGATTGAAGATTGAATATTGATGAATGAAGATTGAGGATTGAGGATTGAGGGATGTGGATTGAGGACGAGGACTGAGGTTTGGGTATTTATGTTTGAAGTATGAGGATTGAGGATTCAGGACTGAGAATTGAGGATTGACGGTTGAAGATTGAGGATTCGGTATAGAGGATTGAAGAATGAGGATTGAGGATTGAGGATTGAGGATTGAGGATTGCAGATTGAGTATTGAGGATTGAAGATTGAGGATTGAGCATTGAGGATTGAGGATTGAGGATTGAGGTTTGAGGACTGAAGATTGAGTAATGAGGATTGAAGATTGAGGATTGAGGATTGAGGATTGAGGATTGAGGATTGAAGATTGAGGATTTGGGATTGAGGATTGAACATTGAGTATTCAGTATTGAGGATTCAGAATTGAGGTTTGAGGACTGACGATTGAGGATTGAAGATTGAGTATTGAGGATTGAGTATTGAGGATTGAAGATTGAGGATTGAGGATTGAGGATGAGGTCTGAGGGTTCAGGATTGAGGTTTGAAGACTGAGTACTGAGGATTGAGGATTGAGAGTTGAGAATTGAGGATTTAGGATTGAGGATTGATGATTGAGCATTGGGTATTGAGGATTGAAGAATGAGTATTGAGGATTGAGGATTGAGGGCTGAGGATTGAAGATTGAGTATTGAGGAATGAAGATTGAGGATTGAGGATTGATGATTGGGGATTGAGGATTGAGGATTGAGGATTGCAGATTGAGTATTGAGAATTGAAGATTGAGGATTGAGGATTGAGGAATGAGGATTGAGGATTGAAGATTGAGGATTGGGGATTGAGTACTGACGATTGAGAATTGAGTATTGAGGATTGAGAATTGAGGATTGAGGAATGAAGATTGAGTATTGAGGATTGAGGATTGAAGATTGAGGATTGGGGATTGAGGATTGAAGATTGAGTATTCAGGATTGAGGGTTCAGAGTTGAGGTTTGAGGACTGAGGATTGAGGATTGAAGGTTGAGTATTGAGGATTGAGTATTGAGGATTGAAGATTGAGGATTGAGGATTGAGGATGAGGTCTGAGGTTTGAGGATTGAGGTTTGAAGTCTGAGGACTGAGGATTGAGGATTCAGAATTGAGGATTGAGGATTGAGTGTTGATGATGGAGCATTGGGTATTGAGGATTGAAGAATGAGGGTTGAGGATTGAGTATTGAGGATTGAGGATTGAGGATTGAGGATTGAGGATTGGGGAGTGAGTATTGAGGGTTGAGAGATGAGAATTGATGTTTGTGGATAGAGATTTGAAGATTGCAGGTTGAGTATTGAGTATTGAAATCTGTGAATTGATGATATTCTATTGAGGATTGAGGATTGACAACTGATTGTTGAGGACTGAGGGCTGAAGATTGAGGATTCAGTATTGAGGATTCAGGATTGAGAATTGAGGATTGAGGATTCAGGATTGAAGGTTGAGGATACGGTTCAGAGGATTGAAGAATGAGGATTGAGGATTGAGGATTGAGGACTGAGGAATGAAGATTGAGGATTGAGAATTGAGGATTGAGGATTGAAGATTGAGTATTGAGGATTGGAGATTGAGGATTGAGGATTGAGGATTGAGGATTGAGGGTTGAAGGTTGCGGATTTGGGACTGAGCGTTGAGGCTTGAGTGATGAGAATTGATGTTTGTGGATAGAGATTTGATGATTAGAGATTGAGTATTGCGTATTGAAAACTCTGAACTGGGGATATTCTATTGAGGATTGAGGATTGACAACTGATTGTTGAGGACTGAGGGCCGAAGATTGAGGATTCAGCATTGAGGATTCGGAATTGAGGTTTGAGGGCTGAGGATTGAGGATTGAAGATTGAGTATTGAGGATTGAAGAGTGAGGATTGAGGATTGAGAATTGACGATTGAAGATTGTGTATTGAGGACTGAGGACTGAGGATTGAGGATTGAGAATTGACGATTGAGGATTGAGGATTGATGATTGAGGATCGAGAATTGAGGATTGAGGATTGAGGATTGAAGATTGAGTATTGAGGATTGAAGACTGACGACTGAGGATTGAGGATTGAGGATTGAGTATTGAGGATTGAGGATTGAAGATTGAGGATTGGGTATTGAGGATTGAAGAATGAGGATTGAGTATTCAGGATTGAGGATTGAGGATTGAAGATTGAGTATTGAGGATTGAAGATTGAGGATTGAGGATTGAGAATTGAGGATTGAGGATTGAAGATTGAGTATTGACGATTGAATATCGAGGATTGAAGATTGAGGATTGAGGATTGACGATGAGGGCTGAGGGTTGAGGATTGAGGTTTGAGGACTGAGGACTGAGGATTGAGGATTGAGAATTGAGGATTGAGGATTGAGGATTGAATAATGATGATTGAAGATTGAGGATTAAGGACTGATGGTTGTGGATTGAGGACGAGGACTGAGGGTTGAGTATTGATGTTTGAGGTCTGAGGATTGAGGATTGAGGATTCAGAATTGAGGACTGAGGATTGAGGACTGAGGATTGAGGATTGAGGAATGAAGATTGAGGATTGAGGATTGAGGATTGAGGATTGAAGTTTGAGTATTGAGGATTGAAGATTGAGGATTGAGGATTGAGGATTGAGGCTTGAGGATTGAGGATTGAAGATTGAGGATTGGGGGCTGAGTGTTGAGTGTTGAGTGATGAGAATTGATGTTTGTGGATAGAGATTTGAAGATTGCAGATTGAGTATGGCGTACTGAAAACTCTGAACTGAGGATATTCTATTGAGGATTGAGGATTGACGACTGATTGTTGAGGACTGAGGGTCGAAGATTGAGGATTCAGGATTGAGGATTCAGGATTGAGGTTTGAGGACTGAGGATTGAGGATTGAAGATTGAGTATTGAGGATTGAAGAGTGAGGATTGAGGATTGAGGATTGAGGATTGAGGATGAGGGCTGAAGGTTGAGGATTGAGGTTTGAGGACTGAGGACTGAGGACTGAGGATTAAGAACTGAGGATGGAGGATTGAGGATTGAAGATTGAGGATTGGGTATTGAGGATTGAAGAATGAGTATTGAGGATTGAGGGTTGAGGATTGAACATTGAGTATTGAGGATTGAAGACTGACGACTGAGGATTGAGGATTGAGGATTGAGTATTGAGGAATGAGGATTCAGGATTGTGGTTTGAGGGCTGAGGATTGAGGATTGAGGATTCAGGATTCAGGATTGAGGATTGAGGATTGAAGATTGAGGATTGGGTATTGCGGATTGAACATTGACGGTTGAGGATTGAGGATTGAGGATTGAGGATTGAGGATTGAAGATTGAATATTGATGATTGAAGGTTGAGGATTGAGGACTGATGGTTGTGGATTGAGGACGAGGACTGAGGGTTGAGTATTGATGTTTGAGGTCTGAGGATTGAGGATTGAGGATTGAGAATTCAGGATTGAGGATTGAGGATTGAAGATTGAGGATTGGGTATGAAGGATTGAAGAATGAGTGTTGGGGATTGAGGATTGAGGATTTAGGATTGAAGATTGAGTATTGAGGATTGAAGATTGATGGTTGAGGATTGAGACCTGAAGATTGAGGATTTTGGACTGAGGATTGAGGATTGAGGGTCGAGGGTTGAAGATTGAGGATTGAGGATTGAGGATTGAGGATTGGGGATTGAAGATTGAGGATTGGGGATTGAGGATTGAAGATTGAGGATTCAGGATTGAGGATTCAGAATTGAGGTTTGAGGATTGAGGATTGAAGATTGACGATTGAGAATTGAGGATGAGGGCTGAGGGTTGAGGATTGAGGTTTGAGGACTGAGGACTGAGGATTGAGGATTGACAATTGAGGGTTGAGGTTTGAGGATTGAAGATTGAGGTTTGGGTATTGATGATTGAAGAATAAGGATTGAGGATTGAGGATTGAGGTTTGAGGATTGAAGATTGAATAATGATGATTGAAGATTGAGGATTAAGGACTGATGGTTGTGGATTGAGGACGAGGACTGAGGGTTGAGTATTGATGTTTGAGTTCTGAGGATTGAGGATTGAGGATTCAGAATTGAGGACTGAGGAGTGAGGATTGAAGATTGAGGATTGGGTATTGAGGATGGAAGAATGGGGATTGAGGATTGAGGATTGAGGATTGAGGATTGAAGATTGAGTATTGAGGATTGAAGATGGACGATTGAGGATTGAGGATTGAGGATTGAGGATTGAATATTGGGGACTGAGTGTTGAGGGTTGAGTGATGAGAATTGATGTTTGTGTATGGAGGTTTGAAGAATGCAGATTGAGTATTGAGTATTGAAATCTGTGGATTGAGGATATTCTATAGAGAATTGAGGTTTGACAACCGATTGTAGAGGACTGAGGGCCGAAGATTGAGGATTCAGGATTGAGGATTCAGAATTGAGGTTTGAGGACTGTGGATTGAGGATTGAAGATTGAGTATTGAGGATTGAAGAGTGAGGATTGAGGATTGAGGATTGAGGATTGAGGATGAGGGCTGAAGGTTGAGGATTGAGGTTTGAGGACTGAGGACTGAGGACTGAGGATTAAGAACTGAGGATGGAGGATTGAGGATTGAAGATTGAGGATTGGGTATTGAGGATTGAAGAATGAGTAATGAGGATTGAGGGTTGAGGATTGAACATTGAGTATTGAGGATTGAAGACTGACGACTGAGGATTGAGGATTGAGGATTGAGTATTGAGGAATGAGGATTCAGGATTGTGGTTTGAGGGCTGAGGATTGAGGATTGAGGATTCAGGATTCAGGATTGAGGATTGAGGATTGAAGATTGAGGATTGGGTATTGCGGATTGAACATTGACGGTTGAGGATTGAGGATTGAGGATTGAGGATTGAGGATTGAAGATTGAATATTGATGATTGAAGGTTGAGGATTGAGGACTGATGGTTGTGGATAGAGGACGAGGACTGAGGGTTGAGTATTGATGTTTGAGGTCTGAGGATTGAGGATTGAGGATTGAGAATTCAGGATTGAGGATTGAGGATTGAAGATTGAGGATTGGGTATGAAGGATTGAAGAATGAGTGTTGGGGATTGAGGATTGAGGATTTAGGATTGAAGATTGAGTATTGAGGATTGAAGATTGATGGTTGAGGATTGAGACCTGAAGATTGAGGATTTTGGACTGAGGATTGAGGATTGAGGGTCGAGGGTTGAAGATTGAGGATTGAGGATTGAGGATTGAGGATTGGGGATTGAAGATTGAGGATTGGGGATTGAGGATTGAGGATTGAGGATTGAGGATTGAGGATTGAGGATTGAGGACTGAGGATTGAGGATTGAGGATTGAGGATTGAGGGTTGAATATTGGGGACTGGGTGTTGAGGGTTGAGTGATGAGTATTGATGGTTGTGGATTGAGGACGAGGACTGAGGGTTGAGTAATGATGTTTGAGGTCTGAGGATTGATGATTGAGGATTGAGAATTGAGGATTGAGTATTGAGGATTGAGGATTGAAGATTCAGTATTGAGGATTGAAGATTGAGGATTGAGGTTTGGGGACTTAGGATTGAGGATTGAGGATTGAGGATTGAGGATTGAGGATTGAGGATTGAGGATTGAGGATTGAGGATTGAGGGTTGAAGATTGAGGATTGAGGTTTGGGGACTTAGGATTGAGGATTGAGGATTGAGGATTGAGGATTGAGGATTGAGGATTGAGGATTGAGGATTGAGGATTGAGGATTGAGGATTGAGGATTGAGGACTGAGGATTGAGGATTGAGGATTGAGGATTGAGGATTGAAAATTGAGGGTTGAGGATTGAGAATGAGGGCTCAGGGTTGAGGATTGAGGTTTGAGGTCTGAGGACTGAGGATTGAGGATTGAGAATTGAGGATTGAGGATTGATGATTGCAGATTGAAGATTGGGTATTGAGGATTGAGGATTGGGTATTGAGGATTGAAGAATGAGGATTGAGGGTTGAGGATTGAGGATTGAGGAATGAATATTGAGGATTGAGGATTGAGGATTGAGGGTTGAAGATTGAGTATTGAGGAATGAAGTATGAGGAATGAGGATTGAGGATTAAGGATTGAGGATTGAAGATTGAGGATTGGGGACTGAGTGTTGAGGGTTGAGTGATGAGAATTGATGTTTGTGGATAGAGATTTGAAGATTGCAGATTGAGTATTGCGTATTGAGAACTCTGAACTGAGGATATTCTATTGAGGATTGAGGATTGACAACTGATTGTTGAGGACTGAGGGCCGAAGACTGAGGATTCAGGATTGAGGATTCGGAATTGAACTTGGAGGGCTGAGGATTGAGGATTGATGATTGAGTATTGAGGATTGAAGAGTGAGGATTGAGGATTGAGGATTGAGGATTGAGGATGAGGGCTGAGGGTTGAGGATTGAGGTTTGAGGACAGAGGACTGAGGATTGAGGATTGAGAATTGAGGATGGAGGATTTAGGATTGAAGATTGAGGATTTGGTATTGAGGATTGAAGAATGAGGATTGAGGATTGAGGGTTGAGGATTGAACATTGATTATTGAGGATTGAAGACTGACGATTGAGGATTGAGGATTGAGGATTGAGTATTGAGGAATGAGGATTGAAGATTGAGTATTGAGGATTGAAGTTTGAGGATTGAGGTTTGGGGACAGAGGATTGTGGATTGAGGATTGAGGATTGAGGACTGAGGATTGAGGATAGAGTATTGAGGATTGAACATTGAGGACTGGGTATCGCGGATTGAACATTGAGGATTGAGGATTGAGGATTGAGTATTGAGGATTGAGGACTGAAGATTGTATATTGATGATCGAAGATTGAGGATTGAGGATTGAGGGTTGTGGATTGAGGACGAGGACTGAGGGTTGAGTATTGATGTTTGAGGTCCGAGGATCGAGGATTGAGGATTGAGAATTGAGGATTGAGGATTGAGGATTGAAGATTGAGGATTGGGGGCTGAGTGTTGAGTGTTGAGTGATGAGAATTGATGTTTGTGGATAGAGATTTGAAGATTGCAGATTGAGTATGGCGTATTGAAAACTCTGAACTGAGGATATTCTATTGAGGATTGAGGACTGACGACTGATTGTTGAGGACTGAGGGCCGAAGATTGAGGATTCAGGATTGAGGATTCAGGATTGAGGTTTGAGGACTGAGGATTGAGGATTGAGGATTGAGGATTGAGGATTGAGGATTGAAAGTTGAGTATTGAGGATTGAAGATTGAGGGTTGAGGATTATGGATTGAAGATTGAGGATTTGGGACTGAGGATTGAGGATTGAGGATCGAGGATTGAGTATTGAGGATTGAGGATTGAGGATTGAGGATTGAGGATTGAAGATTGAGGATTGGGGATTGAGGATTGAAGATTGAGGATTCAGGATTGAGGATACAGAATTGAGGTTTGAGGACTGAGGACTGAGGATTGAGGATTGAGAATTGAGGATTGAGGATTGAGGATTGAAGATTGAGGATTGGGTATTGAGGATTGAAGAATGAGGATTGAGGATTGAGCATTGAGGATTGAGGATTGAAGATTGAGTATTGACGATTGAAGACTGACGATTGAGGATTGAGGATTGAGGATTGAGAATTGAGGATTGATCATTGAGGATTGGGTATCGCGGATTGAACATTGAGGATTGAGGATTGAGGATTGAGTATTGAGGATTGAGGACTGAATATTGTATATTGATGATTGAAGATTGAGGATTGGGGAGTGAGTCTTGTGGATTGAGGACGAGGACTGAGGGTTGAGTATTGATGTTTGAGGTCTGAGGATCGAGGATTGAGGATTGAGAATTGAGGATTGAGGATTGAGGATTGAAGATTGAGGATTGGGTATTGAGGATTGAAGAATGAGGGTTGAGGATTGAGGATTGAGGATTGAGGAATGAAGATTGAGGATTGAGGATTGAGGATTGAGGATTGAGGATTGAAGGTTGGGGATTGAGGATTGAGGATTGAGTGTTGAAGATTGAGGATTGGGGATTGAGGATTGACGATTGAGGATTGAGTATTGAGGATTGAGAATTGAGGATTCAGGATTGAAGATTGAGTATTGAGGATTGAAGATTGAGGATTGAGGATTGAGGTTTGAGGATTGACGATGAGGGCTGAGGGTTGAGGTTTGAGGTTTGAGGACTGAGGACTGAGGGTTGAGGATTGAGAATTGAGGATTGAGGATTGACGATTGAAGATTGAGGATTGGGTATTGAGGATTGAAAAATGAGGATTCAGGATTGAGGTTTGAGGGCTGAGGATTGAGTATTGAGGATTGAGGATTGAAGATTGAGGATTGGGTATTGCGGATTGAAGATTGAGTGTCGAGGATTGAGGATTGAGGATTGAGGATTGAGGATTGAAGATTGAATATTGATGATGGAAGATTGGGGATAGAGGATTGAGGGTTGTGGATTGAGGGCGAGGACTGAGGGTTGAGTATTGATGTTTGAGGTCTCAGGATTGAGGATTGAGGATTGAGAATTGAGGATTGAGGACCGAGGATTGAAGATTGAGGATTGGGTATTGAGGATTGAAGAATGAGGATTGAGGATTGAGGATTGAGGATTGAGGATTAAAGATTGAGTATTGAGGATTGAAGACTGACGGTTGAGGATTGAGGATTGAGGATTGAGGATTGTGGATTGAAGATTGAGTATTGAGGATGGAGGATTGAATATTGGGGACTGAGTGTTGAGAGTTGAGTGATGAGTATTGATGTTTGTGGATAGAGGTTTGAAGATTGCAGATTGAGTATTGAGTATTGAAAACTGTGAATTGAGGATATTCTATTGAGAATTGAGGATTGACAACTGATTGTTGAGGACTGAGGGCCGAATATTGGGGATTCAGGATTGAGGATTCAGAATTGAGGTTTGAGGACTGAGGATTGTGGATTGAAGATTGAGTATTGAGGATTGAGGATTGAACATTGAGGATTGGGTATCGCGGATTGAACATTGAAGATTGAGGTTTGAGGACTGAGGACTGAGGATTGAGGCGTGAGAATTGAGGATTGAGGATTGAGGACTGAAGATTGAGGATTGGGTATTGAGGATTGAAAAATGCGGATTGAGGATTGAGTATTGAGGATTGAGGAATGAAGATTGAGGACTGGGGATTGAGGATTGAGGATTGAAGATTGAGTATTGAGGATTGAGGATTGAGGATTGAGGATTGAGGATTAAGGATTGAAGATTGAGGATTGAAGATTGAGGATTGAGTGATGAGGATTGAGAATTGAGGATTGAGGATTAAAGATTGAATATTGATGAATGAAGATTGAGGATTGAGGATTGAGGGATGTGGATTGAGGACGAGGACTGAGGTTTGGGTATTTATGTTTGAAGTATGAGGATTGAGGATTCAGGACTGAGAATTGAGGATTGACGGTTGAAGATTGAGGATTCGGTATAGAGGATTGAAGAATGAGGATTGAGGATTGAGGATTGAGGATTGAGGATTGCAGATTGAGTATTGAGGATTGAAGATTGAGGATTGAGCATTGAGGATTGAGGATTGAGGATTGAGGTTTGAGGACTGAAGATTGAGTAATGAGGATTGAAGATTGAGGATTGAGGATTGAGGATTGAGGATTGAGGATTGAAGATTGAGGATTTGGGATTGAGGATTGAACATTGAGTATTCAGTATTGAGGATTCAGAATTGAGGTTTGAGGACTGACGATTGAGGATTGAAGATTGAGTATTGAGGATTGAGTATTGAGGATTGAAGATTGAGGATTGAGGATTGAGGATGAGGTCTGAGGGTTGAGGATTGAGGTTTGAAGACTGAGTACTGAGGATTGAGGATTGAGAGTTGAGAATTGAGGATTTAGGATTGAGGATTGATGATTGAGCATTGGGTATTGAGGATTGAAGAATGAGTATTGAGGATTGAGGATTGAGGGCTGAGGATTGAAGATTGAGTATTGAGGAATGAAGATTGAGGATTGAGGATTGATGATTGGGGATTGAGGATTGAGGATTGAGGATTGCAGATTGAGTATTGAGAATTGAAGATTGAGGATTGAGGATTGAGGAATGAGGATTGAGGATTGAAGATTGAGGATTGGGGATTGAGTACTGACGATTGAGAATTGAGTATTGAGGATTGAGAATTGAGGATTGAGGAATGAAGATTGAGTATTGAGGATTGAGGATTGAAGATTGAGGATTGGGGATTGAGGATTGAAGATTGAGTATTCAGGATTGAGGGTTCAGAGTTGAGGTTTGAGGACTGAGGATTGAGGATTGAAGGTTGAGTATTGAGGATTGGGTATTGAGGATTGAAGATTGAGGATTGAGGATTGAGGATGAGGTCTGAGGTTTGAGGATTGAGGTTTGAAGTCTGAGGACTGAGGATTGAGGATTCAGAATTGAGGATTGAGGATTGAGTGTTGATGATGGAGCATTGGGTATTGAGGATTGAAGAATGAGGGTTGAGGATTGAGTATTGAGGATTGAGGATTGAGGATTGAGGATTGAGGATTGGGGAGTGAGTATTGAGGGTTGAGAGATGAGAATTGATGTTTGTGGATAGAGATTTGAAGATTGCAGGTTGAGTATTGAGTATTGAAATCTGTGAATTGATGATATTCTATTGAGGATTGAGGATTGACAACTGATTGTTGAGGACTGAGGGCTGAAGATTGAGGATTCAGTATTGAGGATTCAGGATTGAGAATTGAGGATTGAGGATTCAGGATTGAAGGTTGAGGATACGGTTCAGAGG
Source organism: Calliopsis andreniformis (assembly GCF_051401765.1). NCBI lineage: Eukaryota > Metazoa > Arthropoda > Insecta > Hymenoptera > Andrenidae > Calliopsis > Calliopsis andreniformis. The sequence continues at coordinate 209,631 of NW_027480649.1, read as the reverse complement.
ATTGAAGAATGAGGATTGAGGATTGAGGATTGAGGACTGAGGAATGAAGATTGAGGATTGAGAATTGAGGATTGAGGATTGAAGATTGAGTATTGAGGATTGGAGATTGAGGATTGAGGATTGAGGATTGAGGATTGAGGGTTGAAGGTTGCGGATTTGGGACTGAGCGTTGAGGCTTGAGTGATGAGAATTGATGTTTGTGGATAGAGATTTGATGATTAGAGATTGAGTATTGCGTATTGAAAACTCTGAACTGGGGATATTCTATTGAGGATTGAGGATTGACAACTGATTGTTGAGGACTGAGGGCCGAAGATTGAGGATTCAGCATTGAGGATTCGGAATTGAGGTTTGAGGGCTGAGGATTGAGGATTGAAGATTGAGTATTGAGGATTGAAGAGTGAGGATTGAGGATTGAGAATTGACGATTGAAGATTGTGTATTGAGGACTGAGGACTGAGGATTGAGGATTGAGAATTGACGATTGAGGATTGAGGATTGATGATTGAAGATTGAGGATTGGGTATTGAGGATTGAAGAATGAGGATTGAGTATTCAGGATTGAGGATTGAGGATTGAAGATTGAGTATTGAGGATTGAAGATTGAGGATTGAGGATTGAGAATTGAGGATTGAGGATTGAAGATTGAGAATTGACGATTGAATATCGAGGATTGAAGATTGAGGATTGAGGATTGACGATGAGGGCTGAGGGTTGAGGATTGAGGTTTGAGGACTGAGGACTGAGGATTGAGGATTGAGAATTGAGGATTGAGGATTGAGGATTGAATAATGATGATTGAAGATTGAGGATTAAGGACTGATGGTTGTGGATTGAGGACGAGGACTGAGGGTTGAGTATTGATGTTTGAGGTCTGAGGATTGAGGATTGAGGATTCAGAATTGAGGACTGAGGATTGAGGACTGAGGATTGAGGATTGAGGAATGAAGATTGAGGATTGAGGATTGAGGATTGAGGATTGAAGTTTGAGTATTGAGGATTGAAGATTGAGGATTGAGGATTGAGGATTGAGGCTTGAGGATTGAGGATTGAAGATTGAGGATTGGGGGCTGAGTGTTGAGTGTTGAGTGATGAGAATTGATGTTTGTGGATAGAGATTTGAAGATTGCAGATTGAGTATGGCGTACTGAAAACTCTGAACTGAGGATATTCTATTGAGGATTGAGGATTGACGACTGATTGTTGAGGACTGAGGGTCGAAGATTGAGGATTCAGGATTGAGGATTCAGGATTGAGGTTTGAGGACTGAGGATTGAGGATTGAGGATTGAGGATTGAGGATTGAAGATTGAATAATGATGATTGAAGATTGAGGATTAAGGACTGATGGTTGTGGATTGAGGACGAGGACTGAGGGTTGAGTATTGATGTTTGAGTTCTGAGGATTGAGGATTGAGGATTCAGAATTGAGGACTGAGGAGTGAGGATTGAAGATTGAGGATTGGGTATTGAGGATGGAAGAATGGGGATTGAGGATTGAGGATTGAGGATTGAGGATTGAAGATTGAGTATTGAGGATTGAAGATGGACGATTGAGGATTGAGGATTGAGGATTGAGGATTGAATATTGGGGACTGAGTGTTGAGGGTTGAGTGATGAGAATTGATGTTTGTGTATGGAGGTTTGAAGAATGCAGATTGAGTATTGAGTATTGAAATCTGTGAATTGAGGATATTCTATAGAGAATTGAGGATTGACAACCGATTGTAGAGGACTGAGGGCCGAAGGTTGAGGATTCAGGATTGAGGATTCAGAATTGAGGTTTGAGGACTGTGGATTGAGGATTGAAGATTGAGTATTGAGGATTGAAGAGTGAGGATTGAGGATTGAGGATTGAGGATTGAGGATGAGGGCTGAAGGTTGAGGATTGAGGTTTGAGGACTGAGGACTGAGGACTGAGGATTAAGAACTGAGGATGGAGGATTGAGGATTGAAGATTGAGGATTGGGTATTGAGGATTGAAGAATGAGTATTGAGGATTGAGGGTTGAGGATTGAACATTGAGTATTGAGGATTGAAGACTGACGACTGAGGATTGAGGATTGAGGATTGAGTATTGAGGAATGAGGATTCAGGATTGTGGTTTGAGGGCTGAGGATTGAGGATTGAGGATTCAGGATTCAGGATTGAGGATTGAGGATTGAAGATTGAGGATTGGGTATTGCGGATTGAACATTGACGGTTGAGGATTGAGGATTGAGGATTGAGGATTGAGGATTGAAGATTGAATATTGATGATTGAAGGTTGAGGATTGAGGACTGATGGTTGTGGATTGAGGACGAGGACTGAGGGTTGAGTATTGATGTTTGAGGTCTGAGGATTGAGGATTGAGGATTGAGAATTCAGGATTGAGGATTGAGGATTGAAGATTGAGGATTGGGTATGAAGGATTGAAGAATGAGTGTTGGGGATTGAGGATTGAGGATTTAGGATTGAAGATTGAGTATTGAGGATTGAAGATTGATGGTTGAGGATTGAGACCTGAAGATTGAGGATTTTGGACTGAGGATTGAGGATTGAGGGTCGAGGGTTGAAGATTGAGGATTGAGGATTGAGGATTGAGGATTGGGGATTGAAGATTGAGGATTGGGGATTGAGGATTGAAGATTGAGGATTCAGGATTGAGGATTCAGAATTGAGGTTTGAGGATTGAGGATTGAAGATTGACGATTGAGAATTGAGGATGAGGGCTGAGGGTTGAGGATTGAGGTTTGAGGACTGAGGACTGAGGATTTAGGATTGACAATTGAGGGTTGAGGTTTGAGGATTGAAGATTGAGGTTTGGGTATTGATGATTGAAGAATAAGGATTGAGGATTGAGGATTGAGGTTTGAGGATTGAAGATTGAATAATGATGATTGAAGATTGAGGATTAAGGACTGATGGTTGTGGATTGAGGACGAGGACTGAGGGTTGAGTATTGATGTTTGAGTTCTGAGGATTGAGGATTGAGGATTCAGAATTGAGGACTGAGGAGTGAGGATTGAAGATTGAGGATTGGGTATTGAGGATGGAAGAATGGGGATTGAGGATTGAGGATTGAGGATTGAGGATTGAAGATTGAGTATTGAGGATTGAAGATGGACGATTGAGGATTGAGGATTGAGGATTGAGGATTGAATATTGGGGACTGAGTGTTGAGGGTTGAGTGATGAGAATTGATGTTTGTGTATGGAGGTTTGAAGAATGCAGATTGAGTATTGAGTATTGAAATCTGTGGATTGAGGATATTCTATAGAGAATTGAGGATTGACAACCGATTGTAGAGGACTGAGGGCCGAAGATTGAGGATTCAGGATTGAGGATTCAGAATTGAGGTTTGAGGACTGTGGATTGAGGATTGAAGATTGAGTATTGAGGATTGAAGAGTGAGGATTGAGGATTGAGGATTGAGGATTGAGGATGAGGGCTGAAGGTTGAGGATTGAGGTTTGAGGACTGAGGACTGAGGACTGAGGATTAAGAACTGAGGATGGAGGATTGAGGATTGAAGATTGAGGATTGGGTATTGAGGATTGAAGAATGAGTAATGAGGATTGAGGGTTGAGGATTGAACATTGAGTATTGAGGATTGAAGACTGACGACTGAGGATTGAGGATTGAGGATTGAGTATTGAGGAATGAGGATTCAGGATTGTGGTTTGAGGGCTGAGGATTGAGGATTGAGGATTCAGGATTCAGGATTGAGGATTGAGGATTGAAGATTGAGGATTGGGTATTGCGGATTGAACATTGACGGTTGAGGATTGAGGATTGAGGATTGAGGATTGAGGATTGAAGATTGAATATTGATGATTGAAGGTTGAGGATTGAGGACTGATGGTTGTGGATTGAGGACGAGGACTGAGGGTTGAGTATTGATGTTTGAGGTCTGAGGATTGAGGATTGAGGATTGAGAATTCAGGATTGAGGATTGAGGATTGAAGATTGAGGATTGGGTATGAAGGATTGAAGAATGAGTGTTGGGGATTGAGGATTGAGGATTTAGGATTGAAGATTGAGTATTGAGGATTGAAGATTGATGGTTGAGGATTGAGACCTGAAGATTGAGGATTTTGGACTGAGGATTGAGGATTGAGGGTCGACGGTTGAAGATTGAGGATTGAGGATTGAGGATTGAGGATTGGGGATTGAAGATTGAGGATTGGGGATTGAGGATTGAGGATTGAGGATTGAGGATTGAGGATTGAGGATTGAGGACTGAGGATTGAGGATTGAGGATTGAGGATTGAGGGTTGAATATTGGGGACTGGGTGTTGAGGGTTGAGTGATGAGTATTGATGGTTGTGGATTGAGGACGAGGACTGAGGGTTGAGTAATGATGTTTGAGGTCTGAGGATTGATGATTGAGGATTGAGAATTGAGGATTGAGTATTGAGGATTGAGGATTGAAGATTCAGTATTGAGGATTGAAGATTGAGGATTGAGGTTTGGGGACTTAGGATTGAGGATTGAGGATTGAGGATTGAGGATTGAGGATTGAGGATTGAGGATTGAGGATTGAGGATTGAGGATCGAAGATTGAGGATTGAGGTTTGGGGACTTAGGATTGAGGATTGAGGATTGAGGATTGAGGATTGAGGATTGAGGATTGAGGATTGAGGATTGAGGATTGAGGATTGAGGATTGAGGATTGAGGACTGAGGATTGAGGATTGAGGATTGAGGATTGAGGATTGAAAATTGAGGGTTGAGGATTGAGAATGAGGGCTCAGGGTTGAGGATTGAGGTTTGAGGTCTGAGGACTGAGGATTGAGGATTGAGAATTGAGGATTGAGGATTGATGATTGCAGATTGAAGATTGGGTATTGAGGATTGAGGATTGGGTATTGAGGATTGAAGAATGAGGATTGAGGGTTGAGGATTGAGGATTGAGGAATGAATATTGAGGATTGAGGATTGAGGATTGAGGGTTGAAGATTGAGTATTGAGGAATGAAGTATGAGGAATGAGGATTGAGGATTAAGGATTGAGGATTGAAGATTGAGGATTGGGGACTGAGTGTTGAGGGTTGAGTGATGAGAATTGATGTTTGTGGATAGAGATTTGAAGATTGCAGATTGAGTATTGCGTATTGAGAACTCTGAACTGAGGATATTCTATTGAGGATTGAGGATTGACAACTGATTGTTGAGGACTGAGGGCCGAAGACTGAGGATTCAGGATTGAGGATTCGGAATTGAACTTGGAGGGCTGAGGATTGAGGATTGATGATTGAGTATTGAGGATTGAAGAGTGAGGATTGAGGATTGAGGATTGAGGATTGAGGATGAGGGCTGAGGGTTGAGGATTGAGGTTTGAGGACAGAGGACTGAGGATTGAGGATTGAGAATTGAGGATGGAGGATTTAGGATTGAAGATTGAGGATTTGGTATTGAGGATTGAAGAATGAGGATTGAGGATTGAGGGTTGAGGATTGAACATTGATTATTGAGGATTGAAGACTGACGATTGAGGATTGAGGATTGAGGATTGAGTATTGAGGAATGAGGATTGAAGATTGAGTATTGAGGATTGAAGTTTGAGGATTGAGGTTTGGGGACAGAGGATTGTGGATTGAGGATTGAGGATTGAGGACTGAGGATTGAGGATAGAGTATTGAGGATTGAACATTGAGGACTGGGTATCGCGGATTGAACATTGAGGATTGAGGATTGAGGATTGAGTATTGAGGATTGAGGACTGAAGGTTGTATATTGATGATCGAAGATTGAGGATTGAGGATTGAGGGTTGTGGATTGAGGACGAGGACTGAGGGTTGAGTATTGATGTTTGAGGTCCGAGGATCGAGGATTGAGGATTGAGAATTGAGGATTGAGGATTGAGGATTGAAGATTGAGGATTGGGGGCTGAGTGTTGAGTGTTGAGTGATGAGAATTGATGTTTGTGGATAGAGATTTGAAGATTGCAGATTGAGTATGGCGTATTGAAAACTCTGAACTGAGGATATTCTATTGAGGATTGAGGACTGACGACTGATTGTTGAGGACTGAGGGCCGAAGATTGAGGATTCAGGATTGAGGATTCAGGATTGAGGTTTGAGGACTGAGGATTGAGGATTGAGGATTGAGGATTGAGGATTGAGGATTGAAAGTTGAGTATTGAGGATTGAAGATTGAGGGTTGAGGATTATGGATTGAAGATTGAGGATTTGGGACTGAGGATTGAGGATTGAGGATCGAGGATTGAGTATTGAGGATTGAGGATTGAGGATTGAGGATTGAGGATTGAAGATTGAGGATTGGGGATTGAGGATTGAAGATTGAGGATTCAGGATTGAGGATACAGAATTGAGGTTTGAGGACTGAGGACTGAGGATTGAGGATTGAGAATTGAGGATTGAGGATTGAGGATTGAAGATTGAGGATTGGGTATTGAGGATTGAAGAATGAGGATTGAGGATTGAGCATTGAGGATTGAGGATTGAAGATTGAGTATTGACGATTGAAGACTGACGATTGAGGATTGAGGATTGAGGATTGAGAATTGAGGATTGATCATTGAGGATTGGGTATCGCGGATTGAACATTGAGGATTGAGGATTGAGGATTGAGTATTGAGGATTGAGGACTGAATATTGTATATTGATGATTGAAGATTGAGGATTGGGGAGTGAGTCTTGTGGATTGAGGACGAGGACTGAGGGTTGAGTATTGATGTTTGAGGTCTGAGGATCGAGGATTGAGGATTGAGAATTGAGGATTGAGGATTGAGGATTGAAGATTGAGGATTGGGTATTGAGGATTGAAGAATGAGGGTTGAGGATTGAGGATTGAGGATTGAGGAATGAAGATTGAGGATTGAGGATTGAGGATTGAGGATTGAGGATTGAAGGTTGAGTATTGAGGATTGAAGATTGAGGATTGAGGATTGAGGATTGAGGATTGAGGATTGAAGATTGAGGATTGGGGACTGAGTGTTGAAGATTGAGGATTGAGAATTGAGGATGAGGGCTGAGGGTTGAAGATTGAAGATTGGGTATTGAGGATTGAGGATTGGGTATTGAGGATTGAAAAATGAGGATTGAGGATTGAGGATTGAGGATTGAGGAATGAATATTGAGGATCGAGGATTGAGGATTGAGGATTGAAGATTGAGTATTGAGGAATGAAGAATGAGGATTGATGATCGAGGATTAAGGATTGAGGATTGAAGATTGAGGATTGGGGACTGAGTGTTGAGGGTTGAGTGATGAGAATTGATGTTTGTGGATAGAGATTTGAAGATTGCAGATTGAGCATTGCGTATTGAGAACTCTGAACTGAGGATATTCTATTGAGGATTGAGGATTGACAACTGATTGTTGAGGACTGAGGGCCGAAGACTGAGGATTCAGGATTGAGGTTTCGGAATTGAGGTTGGAGGGCTGCGGATTGAGGATTGAAGTTTGAGTATATAGGATTGAAGAGTGAGGATTGAGGATTGAGGAATGAGGATTGAGGATGAGGGCTGAGGGTTGAGGATTGAGGTTTGAGGACTGAGGACTGAGGATTGAGGATTGAGAATTGAGGATGGAGGATTGAGGATTGAAGATTGAAGATTGTGTATTGAGGATTGAAGATTGAGGATTGAGGTTTTGGGACTGATGATTGTGGACTGAGGATTGAGGATTGAGGACTGAGGATTGAGGATTGAGTATTGAGGATTGAACATTGAGGACTGGGTATCGCGGATTGAACATTGAGGATTGAGGATTGAGGATTGAGTATTGAGGATTGAGGACTGAAGATTGTATATTGATGATTGAAGATTGAGGATTAAGGACTGATGGTTGTGGATTGAGGACGAGGACTGAGGGTTGAGTATTGATGTTTGAGGTATGAGGATTGAGGATTGAGGATTCAGAATTGAGGACTGAGGTGTGAGGATTGAAGATTGAGGATTGGGTATTGAGGATGGAAGAATGGGGATTGAGGATTGAGGATTGAGGATTGAGGATTGAAGATTGAGTATTGAGGATTGAAGATGGACGATTGAGGATTGAGGATTGAGGATTGAGGATTGAATATTGGGGACTGAGTGTTGAGGGTTGAGTGATGAGTATTGATGTTTGTGTATGGAGGTTTGAAGAATGCGGATTGAGTATTGAGTATTCAAATCTGTGAATTGAGGATATTCTATAGAGAATTGAGGATTGACAACTGATTGTAGAGGACTGAGGGCCGAAGATTGAGGATTCAGGATTGAGGATTCAGAATTGAGGTTTGAGGACTGAGGATTGAGGATTGAAGATTGAGTATTGAGGATTGAAGAGTGAGGATTGAGGATTGAGGATTGAGGATTGAGGATGAGGGCTGAAGGTTGAGGATTGAGGTTTGAGGACTGAGGACTGAGGATTGAGGATTAAGAATTGAGGATGGAGGATTGAGGATTGAAGATTGAGGATTGGGTATTGAGGATTGAAGAATGAGGATTGAGGATTGAGGGTTGAGGATTGAACATTGAGTATTGAGGATTGAGGATTGAGGATTGAAGATTGAGGATTGGGTATTGAGGATTGAAGAATGAGGATTGAGGATTGAGGATTGAGGATTGAGGAATGAAGATTGAGGATTGAGGATTGAGGATTGAGGATTGAGGATTGAAGGTTGAGTATTGAGGATTGAAGATTGAGGATTGAGGATTGAGGATTGAGGATTGAGGATTGAAGATTGAGGATTGGGGACTGAGTGTTGAAGATTGAGGATTGAGAATTGAGGATGAGGGCTGAGGGTTGAGGATTCAGGTTTGAGGACTGAGGACTGAGGATTGAGGATTGAGAATTGAGGATTGAGGATTGATGATTGAAGCTTGAAGATTGGGTATTGACGATTGAGGATTGGGTATTGAGGATTGAAAAATGAGGATTGAGGATTGAGGATTGAGGATTGAGGAATGAATATTGAGGATCGAGGATTGAGGATTGAGGATTGAAAATTGAGTATTGAGGAATGAAGAATGAGGATTGAGGATTGAGGATTAAGGATTGAGGATTGAAGATTGAGGATTGGGGACTGAGTGTTGAGGGTTGATTGATGAGAATTGATGTTTGTGGATAGAGATTTGAAGATTGCAGATTGAGTATTGCGTATTGAGAACTCTGAACTGAGGATATTCTATTGAGGATTGAGGATTGACAACTGATTGTTGAGGAATGAGGGCCGAAGACTGAGGATTCAGGATTGAGGATTCGGAATTGAGGTTGGAGGGCTGAGGATTGAGGATTGAAGATTGAGTATTGAGGATTGAAGAGTGAGGATTGAGGGTTGAGGATTGAGGATTGAGGATGAGGGCTGAGGGTTGAGGATTGAGGTTTGAGGACTGAGGACAGAGGATTGAGGATTGAGAATTGAGGATGGAGGATTGAGGATTGAAGATTGAGGATTGGGTATTGAGGATTGAAGAATGAGGATTGAGGATTGAGGGTTGAGGGTTGAACATTGAGTATTGAGGATTGAAGACTGACAATTGAGGATTGAGGATTGAGGATTGAGTATTGAGGAATGAGGATTGAAGATTGAGTATTGAGGATTGAAGATTGAGGATTGAGGTTTGGGGACTGAGGATTGTGGATTGAAGATTGAGGATTGAGGATTGAGGATTGAGGATTGAGTATTGAGGACTGAACATTGAGGTCTGGGTATCGCGGAATGAACATTGAGGATTGAGGATTGAGGATTGAGTATTGAGGATTGAGGACTGAAGGTTGTTAATTGATGATTGAAGATTGGGGATTGGGGAATGAGGGTTGTGGATTGAGGACGAGGACTGAGGTTTGAGTATTGATGTTTGAGGTCTGAGGATCGAGGATTGAGGATTGAGAATTGATGATTGAGGATTGAGGATTGAAGATTGAAGATTGGGTATTGATGATTGAAGTATGAGGATTGAGGATTGAGGATTGAGGATTGAGGAATGAAGATTGAGGATTGAGGATTGAGGATTGAGGATTGAAGTTTGAGTATTGAGGATTGAAGATTGAGGACTGAGGATTGAGGATTGAGGATTGAGGATTGAGGATTGAAGATTGAGGATTGGGGATTGAAGGTTGAGTATTGAGGAATGAAGAATGAGGATTGAGGATTGAGGATTAAGGATTGAGGATTGAAGATTGAGGATTGGGGACTGAGTGTTGAGGGTTGAGTGATGAGAATTGATGTTTGTGTATGGAGGTTTGAAGAATGCAGATTGAGTATTGAGTATTGAAATCTGTGAATTGAGGATATTCTATAGAGAATTGAGGATTGACAACCGATTGTAGAGGACTGAGGGCCGAAGATTGAGGATTCACGATTGAGGATTCAGAATTGAGGTTTGAGGACTGTGGATTGAGGATTGAAGATTGAGTATTAAGGATTGAAGAGTGAGGATTGAGGATTGAGGATTGAGGATTGAGGATGAGGGCTGAAGGTTGAGGATTGAGGTTTGAGGACTGAGGACTGAGGATTGAGGATTAAGAATTGAGGATGGAGGATTGAGGATTGAAGATTGAGGATTGGGTATTGAGGATTGAAGAATGAGTATTGAGGATTGAGGGTTGAGGATTGAACATTGAGTATTGAGGATTGAAGACTGACGACTGACGATTGAGGATTGAGGACTGAGTATTGAGGAATGAGGATTGAAGATTGTGTATTGAGGATTGAAGATTGAGGATTGAGGTTTTGGGACTGAGGATTGTGGATTGAGGATTGAGGATTGAGGACTGAGGATTGAGGATTGAGTATTGAGGATTGAACATTGAGGACTGGGTATCGCGGATTGAACATTGAGGATTGAGGATTGAGGATTGAGTATTGAGGATTGAGGACTGAAGATTGTATATTGATGATTGAAGATTGAGGATTGGGGAATGAGGGTTGTGGATTGAGGACGAGGACTGAGGTTTGAGTAGTGATGTTTGAGGTCTGAGGATCGAGGATTGAGGATTGAGAATTGAGGATTGAGGATTGAGGATTGAAGATTGAGGATTGGGTATTGAGGATTGAAGTACGAGGATTGAGGATTGAGGGTTGAGGATTGAGGAATGAAGATTGAGGATTGGGGACTGAGTGTTGAGCATTGAGGGTTGAAGGTTGAGGATTGGGGACTGAGTGTTGAGGGTTGAGTGATGAGAATTGATGCTGGTGGATAGAGATTTGAAGATTACAGGTTGAGTATTGAGTATTGAAATCTGTGAATTGAGGATATTCTATAGAGAATTGAGGATTGACAACTGATTGTAGAGGACTGAGGGCCGAAGACTGAGGATTCAGGATTGAGGATTCAGAAATGAGGTTTGAGGACTGAGGATTGAGGATTGAAGATTGAGTATTGAGGATTGAAGAGTGAGGATTGAGGATTGAGGATTGAGGATTGAGGATGAGGGCTGCAGGTTGAGGATTGAGGTTTGAGGACTGAGGACTGAGGATTGAGGATTAAGAATTGAGGATGGAGGATTGAGGATTGAAGATTGAGGATTGGGTATTGAGGATTGAAGAATGAGGATTGAGGATTGAGGGTTGAGGATTGAACATTGAGTATTGAGGATTGAAGACTGGCGACTGAGGATTGAGGATTGAGGATTGAGTATTGAGGAATGAGGATTGAAGATTGTGTATTGAGGATTGAAGATTGAGGATTGAGGTTTTGGGACTGAGGATTGTGGATTGAGGATTGAGGATTGAGGACTGAGGATTGAGGATTGAGTATTGAGGATTTAACATTGAGGACTGGGTATCGCGGATTGAACATTGAGGATTGAGGATTGAGGATTGAGTATTGAGGATTGAAGACTGAAGATTGTATATTGATGATTGAAGATTGAGGATTGGGGAATGAGGGTTGTGGATTGAGGACGAGGACTGAGGTTTGAGTATTGATGTTTGAGGTCTGAGGATCGAGGATTGAGGATTGAGAATTGAGGATTGAGGATTGAGGATTGAAGATTGAGGATTGGGTATTGAGGATTGAAGTACGAGTATTGAGGATTGAGGATTGAGGATTGAGGAATGAAGATTGAGGATTGGGGACTGAGTGTTGAGCATTGAGGGTTGAAGGTTGAGGATTTGGGACTGAGTGTTGAGGGTTGAGTGATGAGAATTGATGTTTGTGGATGGAGATTTGAAGATTGCAGGTTGAGTGTTGAGTATTGAAAGCTGTGAATTGATGATATTCTATTGAGGATTGAGGATTGACAACTGGTTGTTGAGGACTGAGGTCTGAAAATTGAGGATTCAGGATTGAGGATTCAGGATTGAGGATTGAGGATTGAAGATTGAGGATTGGGTATGAAGGATTGAAGAATGAGTGTTGAGGATTGAGGATTGAGGATTGAGGATTGAAGATTGAGTATTGAGGATTGAAGATTGATGGTTGAGGATTGAGACCTGAAGATTGAGGATTTTGGACTGAGGATTGAGGATTGAGGATCGAGGATTGAAGATTGAGGATTGAGGATTGAGGATTGAGGATTGAGGATTGAAGATTGAGGATTGGGGATTGAGGACTGAAGATTGAGGATTCAGGATTGAGGATTCAGAATTGAGGTTTGAGGGCTGAGGATTGAGGATTGAGGATTGAGGATTGAAGATTGACGATTGAGGATTGAGGATGAGGGCTGAGGGTTGAGGATTGAGGTTTGAGGACTGAGGACTGAGGATTGAGGATTGAGAATTGAGGGTTGAGGATTGAGGATTGAAGATTGAGGTTTGGGTATTGATGATTGAAGAATAAGGATTGAGGATTGAGGATTGAGGTGTGAGGATTGAAGATTGAGTATTGAGGATTGATGACTGACGATTGAGGATTCAGGGTTGCGGATTGAGGATTGAGGATTGAGGATTGAGGATTGAGAATTAAGGATTGAGGATTGAAGATTGAGTATTGAGGATTGAAGATTGACGATTGAGGATTGAGGATTGAGGATTGAGGATTGAATATTGGGGACTGGGTGTTGAGGGTTGAGTGATGAGTATTGAGGGTTGTGGATTGAGGGCGAGGACTGAGGGTTGAGTGCTGATGTTTGAGGTCTGAGGATTGATGATTGAGGATTGAGAATTGAGGATTGAGTATTGAGGATTGAGGATTGAAGATTGAGTATTGAGGATTGAAGATTGAGGATTGATGTTTGGGGACTTAGGATTGAGGATTGAGGTTTGAGGACTGAGGACTGAGGATTGAGGATTAAGAATTGAGGATGGAGGATTGAGGATTGAAGATTGAGGATTGGGTATTGAGGATTGAAGAATGGGGATTGAGGATTGAGGGTTGAGGATTGAACATTGAGTATTGAGGATTGAAGACTGGCGACTGAGGATTGAGGATTGAGGATTGAGTATTGAGGAATGAGGATTGAAGATTGTGTATTGAGGATTGAAGATTGAGGATTGAGGTTTTGGGACTGAGGATTGTGGATTGAGGATTGAGGATTGAGGACTGAGGATTGAGGATTGAGTATTGAGGATTGAACATTGAGGACTGGGTATCGCGGATTGAACATTGAGGATTGAGGATTGAGGATTGAGTATTGAGGATTGAAGACTGAAGATTGTATATTGATGATTGAAGATTGAGGATTGGGGAATGAGGGTTGTGGATTGAGGACGAGGACTGAGGTTTGAGTATTGATGCTTGAGGTCTGAGGATCGAGGATTGAGGATTGAGGATTGAGGATTGAGGATTGAGGATTGAAGATTGAGGATTGGGTATTGAGGATTGAAGTACGAGTATTGAGGATTGAGGATTGAGGATTGAGGAATGAAGATTGAGGATTGGGGACTGAGTGTTGAGCATTGAGGGTTGAAGGTTGAGGATTTGGGACTGAGTGTTGAGGGTTGAGTGATGAGAATTGATGTTTGTGGATGGAGATTTGAAGATTGCAGGTTGAGTGTTGAGTATTGAAAGCTGTGAATTGATGATATTCTATTGAGGATTGAGGATTGACAACTGGTTGTTGAGGACTGAGGTCTGAAAATTGAGGATTCAGGATTGAGGATTCAGGATTGAGGATTGAGGATTGAAGATTGAGGATTGGGTATGAAGGATTGAAGAATGAGTGTTGAGGATTGAGGATTGAGGATTGAGGATTGAAGATTGAGTATTGAGGATTGAAGATTGATGGTTGAGGATTGAGACCTGAAGATTGAGGATTTTGGACTGAGGATTGAGGATTGAGGATCGAGGATTGAAGATTGAGGATTGAGGATTGAGGATTGAGGATTGAGGATTGAAGATTGAGGATTGGGGATTGAGGACTGAAGATTGAGGATTGAGGATTGAGGGTTGAGGATTGAGGACTGAGGATTGAGGATTGAGTATTGAGGATTGAACATTGAGGACTGGGTATCGCGGATTGAACATTGAGGATTGAGGATTGAGGATTGAGTATTGAGGATTGAAGACTGAAGATTGTATATTGATGATTGAAGATTGAGGATTGGGGAATGAGGGTTGTGGATTGAGGACGAGGACTGAGGTTTGAGTAGTGATGTTTGAGGTCTGAGGATCGAGGATTGAGGATTGAGAATTGAGGATTGAGGATTGAGGATTGAAGATTGAGGATTGGGTATTGCGGATTGAACATTGACGGTTGAGGATTGAGGATTGAGGATTGAGGATTGAGGATTGAAGATTGAATATTGATGATTGAAGGTTGAGGATTGAGGACTGATGGTTGTGGATTGAGGACGAGGACTGAGGGTTGAGTATTGATGTTTGAGGTCTGAGGATTGAGGATTGAGGATTGAGAATGCAGGATTGAGGATTGAGGATTGAAGATTGAGGATTGGGTATGAAGGATTGAAGAATGAGTGTTGAGGATTGAGGATTGAGGATTGAGGATTGAAGATTGAGTATTGAGGATTGAAGATTGATGGTTGAGGATTGAGACCTGAAGATTGAGGATTTTGGACTGAGGATTGAGGATTGAGGATCGAGGATTGAAGATTGAGGATTGAGGATTGAGGATTGAGGATTGAGGATTGAAGATTGAGGATTGGGGATTGAGGACTGAAGATTGAGGATTCAGGATTGAGGATTCAGAATTGAGGTTTGAGGGCTGAGGATTGAGGATTGAAGATTGAGTATTGAGGATTGAGGATTGAGGATTGAGGATTGAGGATTGAGGATTGAGGATTGAGGATTGAAGATTGAAGATTGAGGTTTGGGGACTTAGGATTGAGGATTGAGGATTGAGGATTGAGGATTGATGACTGACGATTGAGGATTTAGGGTTGCGGATTGAGGATTGAGGATTGAGGATTGAGGATTGAGAATTAAGGATTGAGGATTGAAGATTGAGTATTGAGGATTGAAGATTGACGATTGAGGATTGAGGATTGAGGATTGAGGATTGAATATTGGGGACTGGGTGTTGAGGGTAGAGTGATGAGTATTGAGGGTTGTGGATTGAGGACGAGGACTGAGGGTTGAGTACTGATGTTTGAGGACTGAGGATTGATGATTGAGGATTGAGAATTGAGGATTGAGTATTGAGGATTGAGGATTGAAGATTGACTATTGAGGATTGAAGATTGAGGATTGATGTTTGGGGACTTAGGATTGAGGATTGAGGATTGAGGATGAGGGCTGAGGTTTGAGGATTGAGGTTTGAGGACTGAGGACAGAGGATTGAGGATTGAGAATTGAGGATGGAGGATTGAGGATTGAAGATTGAGGATTGGGTATTGAGGATTGAAGAATGAGGATTGAGGATTGAGGGTTGAGGGTTGAACATTGGGTATTGAGGATTGAAGACTGACAATTGAGGATTGAGGATTGAGGATTGAGTATTGAGGAATGAGGATTGAAGATTGAGTATTGGGGATTGAAGTTTGAGGATTGAGGTTTGGGGACTGAGGATTGTGGATTGAGGATTGAGGATTGAGGATTGAGGGTTGAGGATTGAGGATTGAGTATTGAGGATTGATCATTGAGGATTGGGTATCGCGGATTGAACATTGAGGATTGAGGATTGAGGATTGTGTATTGAGGATTGAGGACTGAAGATTGTATATTGATGATTGAAGATTGAGGATTGGGGAGTGAGGCTTGTGGATTGAGGACGAGGACTGAGGGTTGAGTATTGATGTTTGAGGTCTGAGGATCGAGGATTGAGGATTGAGAATTGAGGATTGAGGATTGAGGATTGAAGATTGAGGATTTGGTATTGAGGATTGAAGAATGAGGATTGAGGATTGAGGATTGAGGATTGAGGAATGAAGATTGAGGATTGAGGATTGAGGATGGAGGATTGAGGATTGAAGGTTGAGTATTGAGGATTGAAGATTGAGGATTGAGGATTGAGGATTGAGGATTGAGGATTGAAGATTGAGGATTGGGGACTCAGTGTTGAGGGTTGAGTGATGAGATTTAATGTTTGTGGATAGAGATTTGAAGATTGAAGTTTGAGTTTTGCGTATTGAAAGCTCTGAACTGACGATATTCTATCGAGGATTGTGGATTGACAACTGACTGTTGAGGACTGAGGGCCGAAGATTGAGGATTCAGGATTGAGGATTCAGGATTGAGGTTTGAGGACTGATGATTGAGTATTGAGGATTGAGGATTGAAGATTGAGGGTTGAGGATTATGGATTGAAGATTGAGGATTTGGCACTAAGGATTGAGGATTGAGGATCGAGGATTGAAAATTGAGGATTCAGGATTGAGGATTGAGGATTGAGGATTGAAGAGTGAGGACTGAAAATTGAGGATTGATGATTGAGTACTGAAGATTGAGGATTGGGTATTGAGGATGGAAGAATGAGGATTGAGGATTGAGGATTGAGGATTGAGAATTGAGGATTGAATATTGGGGACTGAGTGTTGAAGGTTGAGTGATGAGAATTGATGTTTGTGGATGGAGGTTTGAAAATTGCAGATTGAGTATTGAGTATTGGAATCTGTGAATTGAGGATATTCTATAGAGAATTGAGGATTGACAACCGATTGTTGCGGACTGAGGGCCGAAGATTGAGGATTCAGGATAGAGGATTCAGAATTGAGGTTTGAGGACTGAGGATTGAGGATTGAAGATTGAGTATTGAGGATTGAAGTGTGAGGATTGAGGATTGAGGATTGAGGAATGACGATGAGGGCTGAGGGTTGGGGATTGAGGTTTGAGGTCTGAGGACTGAGGATTGAGGATTGAGAATTGAGGATTGGGTATCGCGGATTGAACATTGAGGATTGAGGATTGAAGATTGAGTATTGAGGATTGAGGACTGAAGATTGAGGATTGGGGACTGAGTGTTGAGTGTTGAGTGATGAGAATTGATGTTTGTGGATAGAGATTTGAATATTGCAGATTGAGTATGGTGTATTGAAGACTCTGAACTGAGGATATTCTATTGAGGATTGAGGATTGACAACTGATTGTTGAGGACTGAGAGCCGAAGATCGAGGATTCAGGATTGAGGTTTGAGGATTGATGATTGATGATTGAGGATTGAGGATTGAAGATTGAGGATTGGGGACTGAGTGTTGAGTGTTGAGTGATGAGAATTGATGTTTGTGGTTAGAGATTTGAATATTGCAGATTGAGTATGGCGTATTGAAAACTCTGAACTGAGGATATTCTAGTGAGGATTGAGGATTGACAACTGATTGTTGAGGACTGAGAGCTGAAGATTGAGGATTCAGGATTGATGATTCAGGATTGAGGTTTGAGGACTGAGGGTTGAGGATTATGGATTGAAGATTGAGGATTTGGCACTGAGGATTGAGGATTGAGGATCGAGGATTGAAAATTGAGGATTCAGGATTGAGGATTGAGGTTTGAGGATTGAAGAATGAGGATTGAAAATTGAGGATTGAGGATTCAGAATTGAGGATTGATGATTGAGGATTGAAGATTGAGGATTGGGTATTGAGGATGGAAGAATGAGGATTGAGGATTGAGGATTGAGGATTGAGGATTGAAGATTGAGTATTGAGGATTGAATATTGGGGACTGAGTGTTGAGGGTTGAGTGATGAGAATTGATGTTTGTGGATAGAGGTTTGAAGATTGCAGATTGAGTATTGAGCATTGAAATCTGTGAATTGAGGATATTCTATAGAGAATTGAGGATTGACAGCTGGTTGTTGCGGACTGAGGGCCGAAGATTGAGGATTCAGGATTGAGGATTCAGAATTGAGGTTTGAGGACTGAGGATTGAGGATTGAAGATTGAGTATTGAGGATTGAAGAGTGAGGATTGAGGATTGAGGATTGAGGATTGAGGATGAGGGCTGAGGGTTGAGGATTGAGGTTTGAGGACTGAGGACTGAGGATTGAGGATTGAGAATTGAGGATGGAGGATTGAGGATTGAAGATTGAGGATTGGGTATTGAGGATGGAAGAATGACGATTGAGGATTGAGGATTCAGAATTGAGGTTTGAGGACTGAGGATTGAGGATTGAGGATTGGGTATTGAGGATTGAAGAATGAGGATTGAGGATTTAGGATTGAGGATTGAAGAGTGGGGATTGAGGATTGAGGATTGAGGATTGAGGATGAGGGCTGAGGGTTGAGGATGGAGGTTTGAGGACTGAGGACTGAGGATTGAGGATTGCGAATTGAGGATTGAGGATTGAGGATTGAAGATTGAGGATTGGGTATTGAGGATTGAAGAATGAGGATTGAGGATTTAGGATTGAGGATTGAGGGTTGAAGATTGTGTATTGAGGAATGAAGACTGACGATTGAGGATTGAGGATTGAGGATTGAGTATTGAGGAATGAGGATTGAAGATTGAGTATTGAGGATTGAAGATTGAGGATTGAGGTTTGGGGACTGAGGATTGTGGATTGAAGATTGAGGATTGAGGATTGAGGATTGAGGATTGAGTATTGAGGACTGAACATTGAGGTCTGGGTATCGCGGAATGAACATTGAGGATTGAGGATTGAGGATTGAGTATTGAGGATTGAGGACTGAAGGTTGTTAATTGATGATTGAAGATTGAGGATTGGGGAATGAGGGTTGTGGATTGAGGACGAGGACTGAGGTTTGAGTATTGATGTTTGAGGTCTGAGGATCGAGGATTGAGGATTGAGAATTGATGATTGAGGATTGAGGATTGAAGATTGAAGATTGGGTATTGATGATTGAAGTATGAGGATTGAGGATTGAGGATTGAGGATTGAGGAATGAAGACTGAGGATTGAGGATTGAGGATTGAGGATTGAAGTTTGAGTATTGAGGATTGAAGATTGAGGACTGAGGATTGAGGATTGAGGATTGAGGATTGAGGATTGAAGATTGAGGATTGGGGATTGAAGGTTGAGTATTGAGGAATGAAGAATGAGGATTGAGGATTGAGGATTAAGGATTGAGGATTGAAGATTGAGGATTGGGGACTGAGTGTTGAGGGTTGAGTGATGAGAATTGATGTTTGTGTATGGAGGTTTGAAGAATGCAGATTGAGTATTGAGTATTGAAATCTGTGAATTGAGGATATTCTATAGAGAATTGAGGATTGACAACCGATTGTAGAGGACTGAGGGCCGAAGATTGAGGATTCAGGATTGAGGATTCAGAATTGAGGTTTGAGGACTGTGGATTGAGGATTGAAGATTGAGTATTGAGGATTGAAGAGTGAGGATTGAGGATTGAGGATTGAGGATTGAGGATGAGGGCTGAAGTTTGAGGATTGAGGTTTGAGGACTGAGGACTGAGGATTGAGGATTAAGAATTGAGGATGGAGGATTGAGGATTGAAGATTGAGGATTGGGTATTGAGGATTGAAGAATGAGTATTGAGGATTGAGGGTTGAGGATTGAACATTGAGTATTGAGGATTGAAGACTGACGACTGAGGATTGAGGATTGAGGATTGAGTATTGAGGAATGAGGATTGAAGATTGTGTATTGAGGATTGAAGATTGAGGATTGAGGTTTTGGGACTGAGGATTGTGGATTGAGGATTGAGGATTCAGGACTGAGGATTGAGGATTGAGTATTGAGGATTGAACATTGAGGACTGGGTATCGCGGATTGAACATTGAGGATTGAGGATTGAGGATTGAGTATTGAGGATTGAGGACTGAAGATTGTATATTGATGATTGAAGATTGAGGATTGGGGAATGAGGGTTGTGGATTGAGGACGAGGACTGAGGTTTGAGTAGTGATGTTTGAGGTCTGAGGATCGAGGATTGAGGATTGAGAATTGAGGATTGAGGATTGAGGATTGAAGATTGAGGATTGGGTATTGAGGATTGAAGTACGAGGGTTGAGGATTGAGGATTGAGGATTGAGGAATGAAGATTGAGGATTGGGGACTGAGTGTTGAGCATTGAGGGTTGAAGGTTGAGGATTGGGGACTGAGTGTTGAGGGTTGAGTGATGAGAATTGATGTTGGTGGATAGTGATTTGAAGATTGCAGGTTGAGTGTTGAGTATTGAAAGCTGTGAATTGATGATATTCTATTGAGGATTGAGGATTGACAACTGGTTGTTGTGGACTGAGGTCTGAAAATTGAGGATTCAGGATTGAGGATTCAGGATTGAGGTTTGAGGGCTGAGGATTGAGGATTGAGGATTGAGGATTGAGGATTGAGGATTGAGGATTGAGGATTCAGGATTGAGGATTGAGGATTGAAGATTGAGGATTGGGTATTGCGGATTGAACATTGACGGTTGAGGATTGAGGATTGAGGATTGAGGATTGAGGATTGAAGATTGAATATTGATGATTGAAGGTTGAGGATTGAGGACTGATGGTTGTGGATTGAGGACGAGGACTGAGGGTTGAGTATTGATGTTTGAGGTCTGAGGATTGAGGATTGAGTATTGAGAATGCAGGATTGAGGATTGAGGATTGAAGATTGAGGATTGGGTATGAAGGATTGAAGAATGAGTGTTGAGGATTGAGGATTGAGGATTGAGGATTGAAGATTGAGTATTGAGGATTGAAGATTGATGGTTGAGGATTGAGACCTGAAGATTGAGGATTTTGGACTGAGGATTGAGGATTGAGGATCGAGGATTGAAGATTGAGGATTGAGGATTGAGGATTGAGGCTTGAGGATTGAAGATTGAGGATTGGGGATTGAGGACTGAAGATTGAGGATTCAGGATTGAGGATTCAGAATTGAGGTTTGAGGGCTGAGGATTGAGGATTGAAGATTGAGTATTGAGGATTGAGGATTGAGGATTGAAGATTGACGATTGAGGATTGAGGATGAGGGCTGAGGGTTGAGGATTGAGGTTTGAGGACTGAGGACTGAGGATTGAGGATTGAGAATTGAGGGTTGAGGATTGAGGATTGAAGATTGAGGTTTGGGTATTGATGATTGAAGAATAAGGATTGAGGATTGAGGTTTGAGGTGTGAGGATTGAAGATTGAGTATTGAGGATTGATGACTGACGATTGAGGATTTAGGGTTGCGGATTGAGGATTGAGGATTGAGGATTGAGGATTGAGAATTAAGGATTGAGGATTGAAGATTAAGTATTGAGGATTGAAGATTGACGATTGAGGATTGAGGATTGAGGATTGAGGATTGAATATTGGGGACTGGGTGTTGAGGGTTGAGTGATGAGTATTGAGGGTTGTGGATTGAGGACGAGGACTGAGGGTTGAGTACTGATGTTTGAGGTCTGAGGATTGATGATTGAGGATTGAGAATTGAGGATTGAGTATTGAGGATTGAGGATTGAAGATTGAGTATTGAGGATTGAAGATTGAGGATTGATGTTTGGGGACTTAGGATTGAGGATTGAGGATTGAGGATTGAGGATTGAGGATTGAGGATTGAGGATTGAGGATTGAGGATTGAGGATTGAGGATTGAAGATTGAGGATTGAGGTTTGGGGACTTAGGATTGAGGATTGTGGATTGAGGATTGAGGATTGAGGATTGAGGATTGAGGATTGAGGATTGAGGATTGAGGATTGAGGATTGAGGATTGAGGATTGAGGATTGAGGATTGAGGATTGAAAATTGAGGATTGAGGATTGAGAATGAGGGCTGAGGGTTGAGGATTGAGGTTTGAGGTCTGAGGACTGAGGGTTGAGGATTGAGAATTGAGGATTGAGGATTGATGATTGCAGATTGAAGATTGGGTATTGAGGATTGAGGATTGAAAAATGAGGATTGAGGGTTGAGGATTGAGGATTGAGGAATGAATATTGAGGATTGAGGATTGAGGATTGAGGATTGAAGATTGAGTATTGAGGAATGAAGAATGGGGATTGAGGATTGAGGATTAAGGATTGAGGATTGAAGATTGAGGATTGGGGACTGAGTGTTGAGGGTTGAGTGATGAGAATTGATGTTTGTGGATAGAGATTTGAAGATTGCAGATTTAGTATTGCGTATTGAGAACTCTGAACTGAGGATATTCTATTGAGGATTGAGGATTGACAACTGATTGTTGAGGACTGAGGGCCGAAGACTGAGGATTCAGGATTGAGGATTCGGAATTGAAGTTGGAGGGCTGAGGATTGAGGATTGAATATTGAGTATTGAGGATTGAAGAGTGAGGATTGAGGATTCAGGATTGAGGATTGAGGATGATGGCTGAGGGTTGAGGATTGAGGTTTGAGGACAGAGGACTGAGGATTGAGGATTGAGAATTGAGGATGTAGGATTGAGGATTGAAGATTGAGGATTGGGTATTGAGGATTGAAGAATGAGGATTGAGGATTGAGGGTTGAGTATTGAACATTGAGTATTGAGGATTGAAGACTAACGATTGAAGATTGAGGATTGAGGATTGAGTATTGAGGAAAGAGGATTGAAGATTGAGTATTGAGGATTGAAGTTTGAGGATTGAGGTTTGGGGACTGAGGATTGTGGATTGAGGATTGAGGATTGAGGACTGAGGATTGAGGATAGAGTATTGAGGATTGAACATTGAGGACTGGGTATCGCGGATTGAACATTGAGGATTGAGGATTGAGGATTGTGTATTGAGGATTGAGGACTGAAGATTGTATATTGATGATTGAAGATTGAGGATTGGGGAGTGAGGCTTGTGGATTGAGGACGAGGACTGAGGGTTGAGTATTGATGTTTGAGGTCTGAGGATCGAGGATTGAGGATTGAGAATTGAGGATTGAGGATTGAGGATTGAAGATTGAGGATTTGGTATTGAGGATTGAAGAATGAGGATTGAGGATTGAGGATTGAGGATTGAGGTCAGACGATTGAGGATTGACGATTGAGGATGGAGGATTGAGGATTGAAGGTTGAGTATTGAGGATTGAAGATTGAGGATTGAGGATTGAGGATTGAGGATTGAGGATTGAGGATTGAAGATTGAGGATTGGGGACTCAGTGTTGAGGGTTGAGTGATGAGATTTAATGTTTGTGGATAGAGATTTGAAGATTGAAGTTTGAGTTTTGCGTATTGAAAGCTCTAAACTGACGATATTCTATCGAGGATTGAGGATTGACAACTGACTGTTGAGGACTGAGGGCCGAAGATTGAGGATTCAGGATTGAGGATTCAGGATTGAGGTTTGAGGACTGATGATTGAGTATTGAGGATTGAGGATTGAAGATTGAGGGTTGAGGATTATGGATTGAAGATTGAGGATTTGGCACTAAGGATTGAGGATTGAGGATCGAGGATTGAAAATTGAGGATTCAGGATTGAGGATTGAGGATTGAGGATTGAAGAGTGAGGACTGAAAATTGAGGATTGATGATTGAGTACTGAAGATTGAGGATTGGGTATTGAGGATGGAAGAATGAGGATTGAGGATTGAGGATTGAGGATTGAGAATTGAGGATTGAATATTGGGGACTGAGTGTTGAAGGTTGAGTGATGAGAATTGATGTTTGTGGATGGAGGTTTGAAAATTGCAGATTGAGTATTGAGTATTGGAATCTGTGAATTGAGGATATTCTATAGAGAATTGAGGATTGACAACCGATTGTTGCGGACTGAGGGCCGAAGATTGAGGATTCAGGATAGAGGATTCAGAATTGAGGTTTGAGGACTGAGGATTGAGGATTGAAGATTGAGTATTGAGGATTGAAGTGTGAGGATTGAGGATTGAGGACTGAGGATTGACGATGAGGGCTGAGGGTTGGGGATTGAGGTTTGAGGTCTGAGGACTGAGGATTGAGGATTGAGAATTGAGGATTGGGTATCGCGGATTGAACATTGAGGATTGAGGATTGAAGATTGAGTATTGAGGATTGAGGACTGAAGATTGAGGATTGGGGACTGAGTGTTGAGTGTTGAGTGATGAGAATTGATGTTTGTGGATAGAGATTTGAATATTGCAGATTGAGTATGGTGTATTGAAGACTCTGAACTGAGGATATTCTATTGAGGATTGAGGATTGACAACTGATTGTTGAGGACTGAGAGCCGAAGATCGAGGATTCAGGATTGAGGATTCAGGATTGAGGTTTGAGG
Source organism: Calliopsis andreniformis (assembly GCF_051401765.1). Classification (NCBI taxonomy): domain Eukaryota; kingdom Metazoa; phylum Arthropoda; class Insecta; order Hymenoptera; family Andrenidae; genus Calliopsis; species Calliopsis andreniformis. The sequence goes on along the minus strand of NW_027480649.1, from coordinate 185,296 downwards.
ATTGAGGGTTGAGGATTATGGATTGAAGATTGAGGATTTGGCACTGAGGATTGAGGATTGAGGATCGAGGATTGAAAATTGAGGATTCAGGATTGAGGATTGAGGTTTGAGGATTGAAGAATGAGGATTGAAAATTGAGGATTGAGGATTCAGAATTGAGGATTGATGATTGAGGATTGAAGATTGAGGATTGGGTATTGAGGATGGAAGAATGAGGATTGAGGATTGAGGATTGAGGATTGAGGATTGAAGATTGAGTATTGAGGATTGAATATTGGGGACTGAGTGTTGAGGGTTGAGTGATGAGAATTGATGTTTGTGGATAGAGGTTTGAAGATTGCAGATTGAGTATTGAGCATTGAAATCTGTGAATTGAGGATATTCTATAGAGAATTGAGGATTGACAGCTGATTGTTGCGGACTGAGGGCCGAAGATTGAGGATTCAGGATTGAGGATTCAGAATTGAGGTTTGAGGACTGAGGATTGAGGATTGAAGATTGAGTATTGAGGATTGAAGAGTGAGGATTGAGGATTGAGGATTGAGGATTGAGGATGAGGGCTGAGGGTTGAGGATTGAGGTTTGAGGACTGAGGACTGAGGATTGAGGATTGAGAATTGAGGATGGAGGATTGAGGATTGAAGATTGAGGATTGGGTATTGAGGATGGAAGAATGACGATTGAGGATTGAGGATTCAGAATTGAGGTTTGAGGACTGAGGATTGAGGATTGAAGATTGAGTATTGAGGATTGAAGAGTGGGGATTGAGGATTGAGGATTGAGGATTGAGGATGAGGGCTGAGGGTTGAGGATTGAGGTTTGAGGACTGAGGACTGAGGATTGAGGATTGCGAATTGAGGATTGAGGATTGAGGATTGAAGATTGAGGATTGGGTATTGAGGATTGAAGAATGAGGATTGAGGATTTAGGATTGAGGATTGAGGGTTGAAGATTGTGTATTGAGGAATGAAGACTGACGATTGAGGATTGAGGATTGAGGATTGAGTATTGAGGAATGAGGATTGAAGATTGAGTATTGAGGATTGAAGATTGAGGATTGAGGTTTGGGGACTGAGGATTGTGGATTGAAGATTGAGGATTGAGGATTGAGGATTGAGGATTGAGTATTGAGGACTGAACATTCAGGTCTGGGTATCGCGGAATGAACATTGAGGATTGAGGATTGAGGATTGAGTATTGAGGATTGAGGACTGAAGGTTGTTAATTGATGATTGAAGATTGAGGATTGGGGAATGAGGGTTGTGGATTGAGGACGAGGACTGAGGTTTGAGTATTGATGTTTGAGGTCTGAGGATCGAGGATTGAGGATTGAGAATTGATGATTGAGGATTGAGGATTGAAGATTGAAGATTGGGTATTGATGATTGAAGTATGAGGATTGAGGATTGAGGATTGAGGATTGAGGAATGAAGATTGAGGATTGGGGACTGAGTGTTGAGCATTGAGGGTTGAAGGTTGAGGATTGGGGACTGAGTGTTGAGGGTTGAGTGATGAGAATTGATGTTGGTGGATAGAGATTTGAAGATTGCAGGTTGAGTGTTGAGTATTGAAAGCTGTGAATTGATGATATTCTATTGAGGATTGAGGATTGACAACTGGTTGTTGAGGACTGAGGTCTGAAAATTGAGGATTCAGGATTGAGGATTCAGGATTGAGGTTTGAGGGCTGAGGATTGAGGATTGAGGATTGAGGATTGAGGATTGAGGATTGAGGATTGAGGATTCAGGATTGAGGATTGAGGATTGAAGATTGAGGATTGGGTATTGCGGATTGAACATTGACGGTTGAGGATTGAGGATTGAGGATTGAGGATTGAGGATTGAAGATTGAATATTCATGATTGAAGGTTGAGGATTGAGGACTGATGGTTGTGGATTGAGGACGAGGACTGAGGGTTGAGTATTGATGTTTGAGGTCTGAGGATTGAGGATTGAGGATTGAGAATGCAGGATTGAGGATTGAGGATTGAAGATTGAGGATTGGGTATGAAGGATTGAAGAATGAGTGTTGAGGATTGAGGATTGAGGATTGAGGATTGAAGATTGAGGATTGGGGATTGAGGACTGAAGATTGAGGATTCAGGATTGAGGATTCAGAATTGAGGTTTGAGGGCTGAGGATTGAGGATTGAAGATTGAGTATTGAGGATTGAGGATTGAGGATTGAAGATTGACGATTGAGGATTGAGGATGAGGGCTGAGGGTTGAGGATTGAGGTTTGAGGACTGAGGACTGAGGATTGAGGATTGAGAATTGAGGGTTGAGGATTGAGGATTGAAGATTGAGGTTTGGGTATTGATGATTGAAGAATAAGGATTGAGGATTGAGGATTGAGGTGTGAGGATTGAAGATTGAGTATTGAGGATTGATGACTGACGATTGAGGATTTAGGGTTGCGGATTGAGGATTGAGGATTGAGGATTGAGGATTGAGTATTAAGGATTGAGGATTGAAGATTGAGTATTGAGGATTGAAGATTGACGATTGAGGATTGAGGATTGAGGATTGAGGATTGAATATTGGGGACTGGGTGTTGAGGGTTGAGTGATGAGTATTGAGGGTTGTGGATTGAGGACGAGGACTGAGGGTTGAGTACTGATGTTTGAGGTCTGAGGATTGATGATTGAGGATTGAGGATTGAGGATTGAGGATTGAGGATTGAGGATTGAGGATTGAGGATTGAGGATTGAGGATTGAGGATTGAGGATTGAGGATTGAAGATTGAGGATTGAGGTTTGGGGACTTAGGATTGAGGATTGAGGATTGAGGATTGAGGATTGAGGATTGAGGATTGAGGATTGAGGATTGAGGATTGAGGATTGAGGATTGAGGATTGAGGATTGAGGATTGAGGATTGAAAATTGAGGATTGAGGATTGAGAATGAGGGCTGAGGGTTGAGGATTGAGGTTTGAGGTCTGAGGACTGAGGGTTGAGGATTGAGAATTGAGGATTGAGGATTGATGATTGCAGATTGAAGATTGGGTATTGAGGATTGAGGATTGAAAAATGAGGATTGAGGGTTGAGGACTGAGGATTGAGGATTGAATATTGAGTATTGAGGATTGAAGAGTGAGGATTGAGGATTCAGGAATGAGGATTGAGGATGATGGCTGAGGGTTGAGGATTGAGGTTTGAGGACAGAGGACTGAGGATTGAGGATTGAGAATTGAGGATGTAGGATTGAGGATTGAAGATTGAGGATTGGGTATTGAGGATTGAAGAATGAGGATTGAGGATTGAGGGTTGAGTATTGAACATTGAGTATTGAGGATTGAAGACTAACGATTGAAGATTGAGAATTGAGGATTGAGTATTGAGGAAAGAGGATTGAAGATTGAGTATTGAGGATTGAAGTTTGAGGATTGAGGTTTGGGGACTGAGGATTGTGGATTGAGGATTGAGGATTGAGGACTGAGGATTGAGGATAGAGTATTGAGGATTGAACATTGAGGACTGGGTATCGCGGATTGAACATTGAGGATTGAGGATTGAGGATTGTGTATTGAGGATTGAGGACTGAAGATTGTATATTGATGATTGAAGATTGAGGATTGGGGAGTGAGGCTTGTGGATTGAGGACGAGGACTGAGGGTTGAGTATTGATGTTTGAGGTCTGAGGATCGAGGATTGAGGATTGAGAATTGAGGATTGAGGATTGAGGATTGAAGATTGAGGATTTGGTATTGAGGATTGAAGAATGAGGATTGAGGATTGAGGATTGAGGATTGAGGAATGAAGATTGAGGATTGAGGATTGAGGATGGAGGATTGAGGATTGAAGGTTGAGTATTGAGGATTGAAGATTGAGGATTGAGGATTGAGGATTGAGGATTGAGGATTGAAGATTGAGGATTGGGGACTCAGTGTTGAGGGTTGAGTGATGAGATTTAATGATTGTGGATAGAGATTTGAAGATTGAAGTTTGAGTTGTGCGTATTGAAAGCTCTGAACTGACGATATTCTATCGAGGATTGTGGATTGACAACTGACTGTTGAGGACTGAGGGCCGAAGATTGAGGATTCAGGATTGAGGATTCAGGATTGAGGTTTGAGGACTGATGATTGAGTATTGAGGATTGAGGATTGAAGATTGAGGGTTGAGGATTATGGATTGAAGATTGAGGATTTGGCACTAAGGATTGAGGATTGAGGATCGAGGATTGAAAATTGAGGATTCAGGATTGAGGATTGAGGATTGAGGATTGAAGAGTGAGGACTGAAAATTGAGGATTGATGATTGAGTACTGAAGATTGAGGATTGGGTATTGAGGATGGAAGAATGAGGATTGAGGATTGAGGATTGAGGATTGAGAATTGAGGATTGAATATTGGGGACTGAGTGTTGAAGGTTGAGTGATGAGAATTGATGTTTGTGGATGGAGGTTTGAAAATTGCAGATTGAGTATTGAGTATTGGAATCTGTGAATTGAGGATATTCTATAGAGAATTGAGGATTGACAACCGATTGTTGCGGACTGAGGGCCGAAGATTGAGGATTCAGGATAGAGGATTCAGAATTGAGGTTTGAGGACTGAGGATTGAGGATTGAAGATTGAGTATTGAGGATTGAAGTGTGAGGATTGAGGATTGAGGATTGAGGATTGACGATGAGGGCTGAGGGTTGGGGATTGAGGTTTGAGGTCTGAGGACTGAGGATTGAGGATTGGGAATTGAGGATTGGGTATCGCGGATTGAACATTGAGGATTGAGGATTGAAGATTGAGTATTGAGGATTGAGGACTGAAGATTGAGGATTGGGGACTGAGTGTTGAGTGTTGAGTGATGAGAATTGATGTTTGTGGATAGAGATTTGAATATTGCAGATTGAGTATGGTGTATTGAAGACTCTGAACTGAGGATATTCTATTGAGGATTGAGGATTGACAACTGATTGTTGAGGACTGAGAGCCGAAGATCGAGGATTCAGGATTGAGGATTCAGGATTGAGGTTTGAGGATTGAGGGTTGAGGATTATGGATTGAAGATTGAGGATTTGGCACTGAGGATTGAGGATTGAGGATCGAGGATTGAAAATTGAGGATTCAGGATTGAGGATTGAGGTTTGAGGATTGAAGAATGAGGATTGAAAATTGAGGATTGAGGATTCAGAATTGAGGATTGATGATTGAGGATTGAAGATTGAGGATTGGGTATTGAGGATGGAAGAGTGAGGATTGAGGATTGAGGATTGAGGATTGAGGATGAGGGCTGAGGGTTGAGGATTGAGGTTTGAGGACTGAGGACTGAGGATTGAGGATTGAGAATTGAGGATGGAGGATTGAGGATTGAAGATTGAGGATTGGGTATTGAGGATGGAAGAATGACGATTGAGGATTGAGGATTCAGAATTGAGGTTTGAGGACTGAGGATTGAGGATTGAAGATTGAGTATTGAGGATTGAAGTGTGGGGATTGAGGATTGAGGATTGAGGATTGAGGATGAGGGCTGAGGGTTGAGGATTGAGGTTTGAGGACTGAGGACTGAGGATTGAGGATTGCGAATTGAGGATTGAGGATTGAGGATTGAAGATTGAGGATTGGGTATTGAGGATTGAAGAATGAGGATTGAGGATTTAGGATTGAGGATTGAGGGTTGAAGATTGTGTATTGAGGAATGAAGACTGACGATTGAGGATTGAGGATTGAGGATTGAGTATTGAGGAATGAGGATTGAATATTGAGTATTGAGGTTTGGGGACTGAGGATTGTGGATTGAAGATTGAGGATTGAGGATTGAGGATTGAGGATTGAGTATTGAGGACTGAACATTGAGGTCTGGGTATCGCGGAATGAACATTGAGGATTGAGGATTGAGGATTGAGTATTGAGGATTGAGGACTGAAGGTTGTTAATTGATGATTGAAGATTGAGGATTGGGGAATGAGGGTTGTGGATTGAGGACGAGGACTGAGGTTTGAGTATTGATGTTTGAGGTCTGAGGATCGAGGATTGAGGATTGAGAATTGATGATTGAGGATTGAGGATTGAAGATTGAAGATTGGGTATTGATGATTGAAGTATGAGGATTGAGGATTGAGGATTGAGGATTGAGGAATGAAGATTGATAATTGGGGACTGAGTGTTGAGCATTGAGGGTTGAAGGTTGAGGATTGGGGACTGAGTGTTGAGGGTTGAGTGATGAGAATTGATGTTGGTGGATAGAGATTTGAAGATTGCAGGTTGAGTGTTGAGTATTGAAAGCTGTGAATTGATGATATTCTATTGAGGATTGAGGATTGACAACTGGTTGTTGAGGACTGAGGTCTGAAAATTGAGGATTCAGGATTGAGGATTCAGGATTGAGGTTTGAGGGCTGAGGATTGAGGATTGAGGATTGAGGATTGAGGATTGAGGATTGAGGATTGAGGATTGAGGATTGAGGATTCAGGATTGAGGATTGAGGATTGAAGATTGAGGATTGGGTATTGCGGATTGAACATTGACGGTTGAGGATTGAGGATTGAGGATTGAGGATTGAGGATTGAAGATTGAATATTGATGATTGAAGGTTGAGGATTGAGGACTGATGGTTGTGGATTGAGGACGAGGACTGAGGGTTGAGTATTGATGTTTGAGGTCTGAGGATTGAGGATTGAGGATTGAGAATGCAGGATTGAGGATTGAGGATTGAAGATTGAGGATTGGGTATGAAGGATTGAAGAATGAGTGTTGAGGATTGAGGATTGAGGATTGAGGATTGAAGATTGAGTATTGAGGATTGAAGATTGATGGTTGAGGATTGAGACCTGAAGATTGAGGATTTTGGACTGAGGATTGAGGATTGAGGATCGAGGATTGAAGATTGAGGATTGAGGATTGAGGATTGAGGATTGAGGATTGAAGATTGAGGATTGGGGATTGAGGACTGAAGATTGAGGATTCAGGATTGAGGATTCAGAATTGAGGTTTGAGGGCTGAGGATTGAGGATTGAAGATTGAGTATTGAGGATTGAGGATTGAGGATTGAAGATTGACGATTGAGGATTGAGGATGAGGGCTGAGGGTTGAGGATTGAGGTTTGAGGACTGAGGACTGAGGATTGAGGATTGAGAATTGAGGGTTGAGGATTGAGGATTGAAGATTGAGGTTTGGGTATTGATGATTGAAGAATAAGGATTGAGGATTGAGGATTGAGGTGTGAGGATTGAAGATTGAGTATTGAGGATTGATGACTGACGATTGAGGATTTAGGGTTGCGGATTGAGGATTGAGGATTGAGGATTGAGGATTGAGAATTAAGGATTGAGGATTGAAGATTGAGTATTGAGGATTGAAGATTGACGATTGAGGATTGAGGATTGAGGATTGAGGATTGAATATTGGGGACTGGGTGTTGAGGGTTGAGTGATGAGTATTGAGGGTTGTGGATTGAGGACGAGGACTGAGGGTTGAGTACTGATGTTTGAGGTCTGAGGATTGATGATTGAGGATTGAGGATTGAGGATTGAGGATTGAGGATTGAGGATTGAGGATTGAGGATTGAGGATTGAGGATTGAGGATTGAGGATTGAGGATTGAAGATTGAGGATTGAGGTTTGGGGACTTAGGATTGAGGATTGAGGATTGAGGATTGAGGATTGAGGATTGAGGATTGAGGATTGAGGATTGAGGATTGAGGATTGAGGATTGAGGATTGAGGATTGAGGATTGAGGATTGAGGATTGAGGATTGAGGATTGAAAATTGAGGATTGAGGATTGAGAATGAGGGCTGAGGGTTGAGGATTGAGGTTTGAGGTCTGAGGACTGAGGGTTGAGGATTGAGAATTGAGGATTGAGGATTGATGATTGCAGATTGAAGATTGGGTATTGAGGATTGAGGATTGAAAAATGAGGATTGAGGGTTGAGGATTGAGGATTGAGGAATGAATATTGAGGATTGAGGATTGAGGATTGAGGATTGAAGATTGAGTATTGAGGAATGAAGAATGAGGATTGAGGATTGAGGATTAAGGATTGAGGATTGAAGATTGACGATTGGGGACTGAGTGTTGAGGGTTGAGTGATGAGAATTGATGTTTGTGGATAGAGATTTGAAGATTGCAGATTTAGTATTGCGTATTGAGAACTCTGAACTGAGGATATTCTATTGAGGATTGAGGATTGACAACTGATTGTTGAGGACTGAGGGCCGAAGACTGAGGATTCAGGATTGAGGATTCGGAATTGAAGTTGGAGGGCTGAGGATTGAGGATTGAATATTGAGTATTGAGGATTGAAGAGTGAGGATTGAGGATTCAGGATTGAGGATTGAGGATGATGGCTGAGGGTTGAGGATTGAGGTTTGAGGACAGAGGACTGAGGATTGAGGTTTGAGAATTGAGGATGTAGGATTGAGGATTGAAGATTGAGGATTGGGTATTGAGGATTGAAGAATGAGGATTGAGGATTGAGGGTTGAGTATTGAACATTGAGTATTGAGGATTGAAGACTAACGATTGAAGATTGAGGATTGAGGATTGAGTATTGAGGAAAGAGGATTGAAGATTGAGTATTGAGGATTGAAGTTTGAGGATTGAGGTTTGGGGACTGAGGATTGTGGATTGAGGATTGAGGATTGAGGACTGAGGATTGAGGATAGAGTATTGAGGATTGAACATTGAGGACTGGGTATCGCGGATTGAACATTGAGGATTGAGGATTGAGGATTGTGTATTGAGGATTGAGGACTGAAGATTGTATATTGATGATTGAAGATTGAGCATTGGGGAGTGAGGCTTGTGGATTGAGGACGAGGACTGAGGGTTGAGTATTGATGTTTGAGGTCTGAGGATCGAGGATTGAGGATTGAGAATTGAGGATTGAGGATTGAGGATTGAAGATTGAGGATTTGGTATTGAGGATTGAAGAATGAGGATTGAGGATTGAGGATTGAGGATTGAGGAATGAAGATTGAGGATTGAGGATTGAGGATGGAGGATTGGGGACTCAGTGTTGAGGGTTGAGTGATGAGATTTAATGTTTGTGGATAGAGATTTGAAGATTGAAGTTTGAGTTTTGCGTATTGAAAGCTCTGAACTGACGATATTCTATCGAGGATTGAGGATTGACAACTGACTGTTGAGGACTGAGGGCCGAAGATTGAGGATTCAGGATTGAGGATTCAGGATTGAGGTTTGAGGACTGATGATTGAGTATTGAGGATTGAGGATTGAAGATTGAGGGTTGAGGATTATGGATTGAAGATTGAGGATTTGGCACTAAGGATTGAGGATTGAGGATCGAGGATTGAAAATTGAGGATTCAGGATTGAGGATTGAGGATTGAGGATTGAAGAGTGAGGACTGAAAATTGAGGATTGATGATTGAGTACTGAAGATTGAGGATTGGGTATTGAGGATGGAAGAATGAGGATTGAGGATTGAGGATTGAGGATTGAGAATTGAGGATTGAATATTGGGGACTGAGTGTTGAAGGTTGAGTGATGAGAATTGATGTTTGTGGATGGAGGTTTGAAAATTGCAGATTGAGTATTGAGTATTGGAATCTGTGAATTGAGGATATTCTATAGAGAATTGAGGATTGACAACCGATTGTTGCGGACTGAGGGCCGAAGATTGAGGATTCAGGATAGAGGATTCAGAATTGAGGTTTGAGGACTGAGGATTGAGGATTGAAGATTGAGTATTGAGGATTGAAGTGTGAGGATTGAGGATTGAGGATTGAGGATTGACGATGAGGGCTGAGGGTTGGGGATTGAGGTTTGAGGTCTGAGGACTGAGGATTGAGGATTGAGAATTGAGGATTGGGTATCGCGGATTGAACATTGAGGATTGAGGATTGAAGATTGAGTATTGAGGATTGAGGACTGAAGATTGAGGATTGGGGACTGAGTGTTGAGTGTTGAGTGATGAGAATTGATGTTTGTGGATAGAGATTTGAATATTGCAGATTGAGTATGGTGTATTGAAGACTCTGAACTGAGGATATTCTATTGAGGATTGAGGATTGACAACTGATTGTTGAGGACTGAGAGCCGAAGATCGAGGATTCAGGATTGAGGATTCAGGATTGAGGTTTGAGGATTGAGGGTTGAGGATTATGGATTGAAGATTGAGGATTTGGCACTGAGGATTGAGGATTGAGGATCGAGGATTGAAAATTGAGGATTCAGGATTGAGGATTGAGGTTTGAGGATTGAAGAATGAGGATTGAAAATTGAGGATTGAGGATTCAGAATTGAGGATTGATGATTGAGGATTGAAGATTGAGGATTGGGTATTGAGGATGGAAGAGTGAGGATTGAGGATTGAGGATTGAGGATTGAGGATGAGGGCTGAGGGTTGAGGATTGAGGTTTGAGGACTGAGGACTGAGGATTGAGGATTGAGAATTGAGGATGGAGGATTGAGGATTGAAGATTGAGGATTGGGTATTGAGGATGGAAGAATGACGATTGAGGATTGAGGATTCAGAATTGAGGTCTGAGGACTGAGGATTGAGGATTGAAGATTGAGTATTGAGGATTGAAGTGTGGGGATTGAGGATTGAGGATTGAGGATTGAGGATGAGGGCTGAGGGTTGAGGATTGAGGTTTGAGGACTGAGGACTGAGGATTGAGGATTGCGAATTGAGGATTGAGGATTGAGGATTGAAGATTGAGGATTGGGTATTGAGGATTGAAGAATGAGGATTGAGGATTTAGGATTGAGGATTGAGGGTTGAAGATTGTGTATTGAGGAATGAAGACTGACGATTGAGGATTGAGGATTGAGGATTGAGTATTGAGGAATGAGGATTGAAGATTGAGTATTGAGGATTGAAGATTGAGGATTGAGGTTTGGGGACTGAGGATTGTGGATTGAAGATTGAGGATTGAGGATTGAGGATTGAGGATTGAGTATTGAGGACTGAACATTGAGGTCTGGGTATCGCGGAATGAACATTGAGGATTGAGGATTGAGGATTGAGTATTGAGGATTGAGGACTGAAGGTTGTTAATTGATGATTGAAGATTGAGGATTGGGGAATGAGGGTTGTGGATTGAGGACGAGGACTGAGGTTTGAGTATTGATGTTTGAGGTCTGAGGATCGAGGATTGAGGATTGAGAATTGATGATTGAGGATTGAGGATTGAAGATTGAAGATTGGGTATTGATGATTGAAGTATGAGTATTGAGGATTGAGGACTGAAGATTGAGGATTGGGGACTGAGTGTTGAGTGTTGAGTGATGAGAATTGATGTTTGTGGATAGAGATTTGAATATTGCAGATTGAGTATGGTGTATTGAAGACTCTGAACTGAGGATATTCTATTGAGGATTGAGGATTGACAACTGATTGTTGAGGACTGAGAGCCGAAGATCGAGGATTCAGGATTGAGGATTCAGGATTGAGGTTTGAGGATTGAGGGTTGAGGATTATGGATTGAAGATTGAGGATTTGGCACTGAGGATTGAGGATTGAGGATCGAGGATTGAAAATTGAGGATTCAGGATTGAGGATTGAGGTTTGAGGATTGAAGAATGAGGATTGAAAATTGAGGATTGAGGATTCAGAATTGAGGATTGATGATTGAGGATTGAAGATTGAGGATTGGGTATTGAGGATGGAAGAGTGAGGATTGAGGATTGAGGATTGAGGATTGAGGATGAGGGCTGAGGGTTGAGGATTGAGGTTTGAGGACTGAGGACTGAGGATTGAGGATTGAGAATTGAGGATGGAGGATTGAGGATTGAAGATTGAGGATTGGGTATTGAGGATGGAAGAATGACGATTGAGGATTGAGGATTCAGAATTGAGGTCTGAGGACTGAGGATTGAGGATTGAAGATTGAGTATTGAGGATTGAAGTGTGGGGATTGAGGATTGAGGATTGAGGATTGAGGATGAGGGCTGAGGGTTGAGGATTGAGGTTTGAGGACTGAGGACTGAGGATTGAGGATTGCGAATTGAGGATTGAGGATTGAGGATTGAAGATTGAGGATTGGGTATTGAGGATTGAAGAATGAGGATTGAGGATTTAGGATTGAGGATTGAGGGTTGAAGATTGTGTATTGAGGAATGAAGACTGACGATTGAGGATTGAGGATTGAGGATTGAGTATTGAGGAATGAGGATTGAAGATTGAGTATTGAGGATTGAAGATTGAGGATTGAGGTTTGGGGACTGAGGATTGTGGATTGAAGATTGAGGATTGAGGATTGAGGATTGAGGATTGAGTATTGAGGACTGAACATTGAGGTCTGGGTATCGCGGAATGAACATTGAGGATTGAGGATTGAGGATTGAGTATTGAGGATTGAGGACTGAAGGTTGTTAATTGATGATTGAAGATTGAGGATTGGGGAATGAGGGTTGTGGATTGAGGACGAGGACTGAGGTTTGAGTATTGATGTTTGAGGTCTGAGGATCGAGGATTGAGGATTGAGAATTGATGATTGAGGATTGAGGATTGAAGATTGAAGATTGGGTATTGATGATTGAAGTATGAGGATTGAGGATTGAGGATTGAGGATTGAGGAATGAAGATTGAGGATTGAGGATTGAGGATTGAGGATTGAAGTTTGAGTATTGAGGATTGAAGATTGAGGACTGAGGATTGAGGATTGAGGATTGAGGATTGAGGATTGAAGATTGAGGATTGGGGATTGAAGGTTGAGTATTGAGGAATGAAGAATGAGGATTGAGGATTGAGGATTAAGGATTGAGGATTGAAGATTGAGGATTGGGGACTGAGTGTTGAGGGTTGAGTGATGAGAATTGATGTTTGTGTATGGAGGTTTGAAGAATGCAGATTGAGTATTGAGTATTGAAATCTGTGAATTGAGGATATTCTATAGAGAATTGAGGATTGACAACCGATTGTAGAGGACTGAGGGCCGAAGATTGAGGATTCAGGATTGAGGATTCAGAATTGAGGTTTGAGGACTGTGGATTGAGGATTGAAGATTGAGTATTGAGGATTGAAGAGTGAGGATTGAGGATTGAGGATTGAGGATTGAGGATGAGGGCTGAAGGTTGAGGATTGAGGTTTGAGGACTGAGGACTGAGGATTGAGGATTAAGAATTGAGGATGGAGGATTGAGGATTGAAGATTGAGGATTGGGTATTGAGGATTGAAGAATGAGTATTGAGGATTGAGGGTTGAGGATTGAACATTGAGTATTGAGGATTGAAGACTGACGACTGAGGATTGAGGATTGAGGATTGAGTATTGAGGAATGAGGATTGAAGATTGTGTATTGAGGATTGAAGATTGAGGATTGAGGTTTTGGGACTGAGGATTGTGGATTGAGGATTGAGGATTGAGGACTGAGGATTGAGGATTGAGTATTGAGGATTGAACATTGAGGACTGCGTATCGCGGATTGAACATTGAGGATTGAGGATTGAGGATTGAGTATTGAGGATTGAGGACTGAAGATTGTATATTGATGATTGAAGATTGAGGATTGGGGAATGAGGGTTGTGGATTGAGGACGAGGACTGAGGTTTGAGTAGTGATGTTTGAGGTCTGAGGATCGAGGATTGAGGATTGAGAATTGAGGATTGAGGATTGAGGATTGAAGATTGAGGATTGGGTATTGAGGATTGAAGTACGAGGGTTGAGGATTGAGGATTGAGGATTGAGGAATGAAGATTGAGGATTGAGGATTGAGGATTGAAGATTGAGGATTGGGGACTGAGTGTTGAGTGTTGAGTGATGAGAATTGATGTTTGTGGATAGAGATTTGAAGATTGCAGATTGAGTATTGCGTATTGAAAACTCTGAACTGACGATATTCTATTGAGGATTGAGGATTGACAACAGATTGTTGAGGACTGAGGGCCGAAGATTGAGGATTCAGGATTGAGGATTGGGGATTGAGGATTGGGGATTGAGAATTGAGGATTGAAGATTGAGGATTGAGGTTTGGGGACTGAGGATTGAGGATTGAGGATTGAGGATTGAGGATTGAGGATTGAGGAATGAGGATTGAGGATTGAGGATTGAACATTGAGGTTTGGGTATCGCGGATTGAACATTGTGGATTGATAATTGAGGATTGAGGACTGAGGATTGAGGACTGAATATTGTATATTGATGATTGAAGATTGAGGATTGAGGATTGAGGGTTGTGGATTGAGGACGAGGACTGAGAGTTGAGTATTGATGTTTGAGGTGTGAGGATCGAGGATTGAGGATTGAGGATCGAGGATTGAAGATTGAGGATCGGGTATTGAGGATTGAGGAATGAGGATTGGGGCTTGAGGATTGAGGATTGAAGATTGAGAATTGAGGATTGAGGATGTGGTCTGAGGGTTGAGGATTGAGGTTAGAGGACTGAGGACTGAGGATTGAGGATTGAGAATTGAGGATTGAGGATTGAGGATTGATGATTGAGCATTGGGTATTGAGGATTGAACAATGAGTTTGAGGATTGAGGATTGAGGATTGAGGATTGAGGATTGAAGATTGAGTATTGAGGATTGAAGACTGACTTTTGAGGGTTGAGTATTGATGTTTGAGGTCTGAGGATCGAGCATTGAGGATTGAGAATTGAGGGTTGAGGATTGAGGATTGAAGGTTGAGGATTGGGTATTGAGGATTGAAGAATGAGGATTGAGGATTGAGGATTGAGGACTGAGGATTGAAGATTGAGTATTGAGGATTGAAGATTGAGGATTGAGGATACAGTATTGAGGATTGACGATGAGGGCTGAGGGTTGAGGATTGAGGTTTGAGGACTGAGGACTGAGGATTGAGGATTGAAAATTGAGGATTGAGGATTGAGGATTGAAGATTGGCAATTGAGGATTGAGGATTGAGAATTGAGGATTGATGATTGAGGATTGAGGATTGAGGGTTGAGGATTGAAGATTGAGTATTGAGGATTGAAGATTGAGGATTGATGGTAGAGGATTGAGGATTTAGGTTTGAAGATTGAGGATTGGGGACTGAGTATTGAGGGTTGAGTGATGAGAATTGATGTTTGTGGATAGAGATCTGAAGATTGCAGATTGAGTACTGAGTGTTGAAAACTGTGAATTGAGGATATTCTATTCAGGATTGGGGATTGACAACTGATTGTTGAGGACTGAGGGCTGAAGGTTGAGTATTCAGGATTGAGGATTCAGGATTGAGAATTGAGGATTGAGGATTCAGGATTGAAGATTGAGGATTCGGTACTGAGGATTGAAGAATGAGGATTGAGGATTGAGGATTGAGGATTGAGGAATGAAGATTGAGGATTGAGGATTGAGGATTGAGTATTGTAGGTTGAGGATTGAGGATTGAAGATTGAGGATTGAGGATTGAGGATTGAGGATTGAGTCTTGAAGATTGCGGATTTGGGACTGAGTGTTGAGGCTTGAGTTATCAGGATTGATGTTTGTGAATAGACATTTGAAGATTGCAGATTGAATATTGAGTATTGAAAACTCTGAACTGAGGATATTCTATTGAAGATTGAGGATTGAAGATTGAGTATTGAGGATTGAAGGCTGACGATTGAGGACTGAGGATTGAGGATTGAGTATTGAGGATTCGGACATGAGGTTCGAGGACTGAGGATTGAGGATTGAAGATTGAGTGTTGTGGATTGAAGATTGAGGATTGAGGATTGAGGATTGAAGATTGAGGATGAGGGCTGAGGCTTGAGGATTGAGGTTTGAGGACTGAGGACTGAGGATTGAGGATTGAGAATTGAGGATTGAGGACAAATGATTGAAGATTGAAGATTGGGTATTGACGACTGAAGAATGAGGATTGAGGATTGAGGATTGAGGATTGAGGATTGAGGATTGAAGATTGAGTATTGAGGATTGAAGACTGACGATTGAGGATTGAGGATCGAGGATTGAGAATTGAAGATTGAGGATTGGGTATTGAGGATTGAACATTGAGGATTGAGGAATGAGGATTGAGGATTGAGGATTGAGGATTGGGGACTGAGGATTGCAGGTTGAGGATTGGGGATTTAGGATTGAAGATTGAGGATTCAGGATTGAGGATTCAGAATTGAGGTTTGAGGACTGAGGATTGAGGATTGAAGGTTGAGTATTGAGGATTTAGGACTGAGGATTGAAGATTGAGGATTCAGGATTGAGGATGAGGGCTGAGGGTTGAGGATTGAGGTTTGAGGACTGAGCACTGAGGATTGAGGATTGAGAATTGAGGATTGAGGATTGAGGATTGAAGATTGAGGATTTGGTATTGCGGATTGAACATTGCCGGTTGAGGACTGAGGATTGAGGAATGAGGATTGAGGAGTGAAGGTTGAATATTGATGATTGAAGATTGAGGATTGAGGATTGAGTGTTATGGATTGAGGACGAGGACTGAGGGTTGAGTATTGATGTTTGAGGTCTGAGGATTGTGGATTGAGGATTGAGAATTGAGGATTGAGGATTGAGGATTGAAGATTGAGGATTGGGTATTGAGGATTGAAGTATGAGGGTTGAGGACTGACGACTGAGGATTGAGGATTGAGAATTGAGGATTGAGGATTGAGGATTGAAGATTGAGGATTGGGTATTGCGGATTGAACATTGCCGGTTGAGGATTGAGGATTGAGGATCGAGGATTGAAGATTGAGGATTGAGGATTGAGGATTGAGGATTGAGGAATGAATATTGAGGATTGAGGATTGAGGATTGAGGATTGACGATGAGGGCTGAGGGTTGAGGACTGCGGTTTGAGGACTGAGGCCTGAGGATTGAGGATTGAGAATTGTGGATTGAGGATTGAGGATTGAAGATTGGGGATTGGGTATTGGGGATTGAAGAATGAGGATTGAGGATTGAGGATTGAGGACTGAGGAATGAATATTGAGTATTGAGGATCGAGGATTGAAGATTGAGTATTGAGGATTGAAGATTCAGGATTGAGGATTGAGGATTGAGGATTGAGGATTGAAGATTGCGGATTTGGGACTGAGTGTTGAGGGTTGAGTGATGAGATTTGATGTTTGTGGATAGAGAATTGAAGATTGCAGATTGAGTATTGCGTATTGAAAACTCTGAACTGAGGATATTCTATTGAGGATTGAGGATTGACAACTGATTGTTGAGGACTGAGGGCCGAAGATTGAGGATTCAGGATTGAGGATTCGGAATTGAGGTTTGAGGACTGAGGATTGAGGATTGAAGATTGAGTATTGTGGATTGAAGATTCAGGATTGAGGATTGAGGATTGAAGATTGACGATGAGGGCTGAGGCTTGAGGATTGAGGTTTTGAGGACTGAGGACTGAGGATTGAGAATTGAGGTTTGAGGTCTGAGGACTGAGGATTGAGGATTGAGAATTGAGGATTGAGGATTGAAGAATGTGGATTGAGGATTGAGGATTCAGGAATGAGGATTGAGGATTGAGGATTGAGGATTGAAGATTGAGGAATGGGTATTGAGGATTGAAGAATGTGGATAGAGGATTGAGGATTGAGGATTGAGGATTGAAGATTGAGTATTGAAGACTGAAGGCTGTGGGTTGAGGATTGAGGATTGAAGATTGAGGATTGAGGAATGAAGATTGAGGATTGAGGATTGGGTATTGCGGATTGAACATTGACGGTTGAGGATTGAGAATTGAGGATTGAGGATTGAGGATTGAAGATTGAATATTGATGATTGAAGATTGAGGATTGAGGACTGATGGTTGTCGATTGAGGACGAGGAATGAGGCTTGAATATAGATGTTTGAGGTCTGAGGATTGAGGATTGAGGATTGAGAATTGAGGATTGAAGTTTGAGTATTGAGGATTGAAGATTGAGGATTCAGGATTGAGGTTTGAGGACTGAGGACTGACGATTGAGGATTGAGGATTGAGGATTGAGTATTGAAAGTAGAGTATTGGGGATTGAAGAATGAGGATTGAGGATTGAGCATTGAGGATTGAGGATTGAAGATTGAGTATTGAGGATTGAATACTGACGATTGAGGATTGTGGATTGAGGATTGAGTATTGAGGATTGCGGATTGAAGATTGAGTATTGAGGATTGAAGACTGACGATTGAGGTTTGGGGACTGAGGATTGAGGATTGAGGATTGAGGATTGAGGATTGAGGATTGAGTACTGAGGATTGATCATTGAGGATTGGGTATCGCGGATTGAACATTGAGGATTGAGGATTGAGGATTGAGTATTGAGGATTGAGGACTGAAGATTGTATATTGATGATTGAAGATTGAGGATTGGGGACTGAGTGTTGAGGGTTGAGTGATGAGATTTGATGTTTGTGGATAGAGATTTGAAGATTGCAGTTTGAGTATTGCGTATTGAAAGCTCTGAACTGACGATATTCTATTGAGGATTGAGGATTGACAACTGACTGTTGAGGACTGAGGACCGAAGATTGAGGATTCAGGATTGAGGATTCAGGATTGAGGTTTGAGGACTGATGATTGAGGATTGAGGATTGAGGATTGAAGATTGAGGGTTGAGGATTATGGATTGAAGATTGAGAATTTGGCACTGAGGATTGAGGATTGTGGATCGGGGATTTAAAATTGAGGATTCAGGATTGTGGATTGAGGATTGAGGATTGAGGATTGAGGATGTAGGCTGAGGGTTGAGGATTGAGGTTTGAGGACTGAGGGCTGAGGATTGAGGATTGAGAATGGAGGATTGAGGATTGAGGATTGAAGATTGAGGATTGGGTATTGAGGATTGAAGATTGAGGATTGAGGATTGAGGATTGAGGATTGAGGATTGAAGCTTGAGTATTGAGGATTGAAGGCTGACGATTGAGTATTGAGGAGTGAAGATTGAGGATTGATGATTCAGGATTGAGGATTTAGGTTTGAAGATTGAGGATTGCGGACTGAGTATTGAGGTTTGAGTGATAAGAATTGATGTTTGTGGATAGAGATCTGAAGATTGCAGATTGAGTAATGAGTATTGAAAACTGTGAATTGAGGATATTCTATTGAGGATTGTGGATTGACATTTGATTGTTGAGGACTGGGGGCTGAAGATTGAGGATTCAGGATCGAGGATTCAGAATTGACGTTTGAGGACTGAGGATTGAGGATTGAAGATTGAGTATTGAGGATTGAAGAGTGAGGATTGAGAATTGAGGATTGAGGATTGAGGATGAGGGCTGAGGGTTGAGGATTGAGGTTTGAGGACTGAGGACTGAGGATTGAGGATTGGGAATTGAGGATGGAGGATTGAGGATTGAAGATTGAGGATTGGGTATTGAGGATTGAAGAATGAGGATTGAGGATTGAGGGTTGAGGATTGAACATTGAGTATTGAGGATTGAAGACTGGCGATTGAGGATTGAGGATTGAGGATTGAGTATTGAGGAATGAGGATTGAAGATTGTGTATTGAGGTTTGAAGATTGAGGATTGAGGTTTGGGAACTGAGGATTGTGGATTGAGGATTGAGGATTGAAGATTGAGGATTGGTTATTGAGGATTGAAGTATGAGGATTGAGGATTGAGGATTGAGGATTGAGGAATGAAGATTGAGGATTGGGGACTGAGTGTTGAGGATTGAGGATTGAGGATTGAGGATTGGGGACTGAGTGTTGAGGATTGAATATTGAATATTGATGATTGAAGATTGAGGATTGAGGACTGATGGTTGTGGATTGAGGACGAGGACTGAAGGTTGAGTATTGATGTTTGAGGTCTGAGGATTGAGGATTGAGGGTTGAGAATTCAGGATTGGGTATTGAGGATTGAAGAATGAGGATTGAGGATTGAGGATTGAGGATTGAGGATTGAAGATTGAGTATTGAGGATTGAAGATTGAGGGTTGAGGATTGAGGATTGAAGATTGAGGATTTGGGACAGAGAAATGAGGATTGAGGATTGAGGAATGAAGATTGAGGATTGGGTATTGAGGATTGAAGAATGAGGATTGAGGATTCAGAATTGAGGATTGAGGATTGAAGGTTGAGTATTGAGGATTGAAGATTGAGGGTTGAGGATTGAGGGTTGAAGATTGAGGATTTGGGCCTGAGGTTTGAGGATTGAGGATCGAGGACTGAGGTTTGAGTATTGATGTTTGAGGGCTGAGGATCGAGGATTGAGGATTGAGAATTGATGATTGAGGATTGAGGATTGAAGATTGAAGATTGGGTATTGAGGATTGACGTATGAGGATTGAGGATTGAGGATTGAGGATTGAGGAATGAAGATTGAGGATTCAGGATTGAGGTCTCAGAATTGAGGTTTCAGGACTGAGGATTGAGGATTGAAGATTGGGTATTGAGGATTGAGGATTGAGGATTGAAGATTGAGGATTGAGGATTGAGGATCGAAGAATGGGGATTGAGGTTTGAGGATTGAGGATTTAGGATTGAAGACTGTGTAGTGAGGACTGAGGACTGAGGATTGAGGATTGAGAATTGACGATTGGGGATTGAGGATCGGGAATTGAGGACTGAGGATTGAGGATTGAAGACTGAGTATTGAGGATTGAAGACTGACGATTGAGGATTGAGGATTGAAGATTGAGGGGTGAGGATTGAGGGTTGAAGATTGAGGATTTGGGACTGAGGAGTGAGGATTGAGGATCGAGGATTGAAGATTGAAAGATTGAGGATTGAGGACGAGGGCTGAGGGTTGAGGATTGAGGTTTGAGGACTGAGGAATGAGGACTGAGGATTGAGAATTGAGGATTGAGGATTGAGGATTAAAGATTGAGGATTGGGTATTGATGATTGAAGAATGAGGATTGAGGATTGAGGATTGAGGATTGAGGATTGAGGATTGAAGATTGAGTATTGAGGATTGAAGACTGACGATTGAGGATTGAGGATTGAGAATTGAAGATTGAGGATTGAGGATTGAGGATTGAGAATTGAGGATTGAGGATTGAAAATTGAGTATTGAGGATTGAATATCGAGGATTGAGGATTGAGGATTGAGGATTGACGATGAGGGCTGAGGGTTGAGGATTGAGGTTTGAGGACTGAGGATTGAGGATTGAGGATTAAAGATTGAGGATTGGGTATTGATGATTGAAGAATGAGGATTGAGGATTAAGGATTGAGGATTGAGGATTGAGAATTGAGGATTGAGGATTGAAGGTTGAGTATTGAGGATTGAATATCGAGGATTGAGGATTGAGGATTGAGGATTGACGATGAGGGCTGAGGGTTGAGGATTGAGGATTGAGGATCGAGGATTGAAGGTTGAGTATTGAGGATTCAGGATTGAGGATTCAGGATTGAGGTTTGAGGACTGAGGATTGAGGATTGAGGATTGAGGATTGAGGATTGAGGATTGAAGATTGAGTATTGAGGATTGAAGATTGAGGGTTGAGGATTATGGATTGAAGATTGAGGATTTGGGACTGAGGATTGAGGAATGAAGATTGAGGATTAGGGATTGAGGATTGAGGATTGAAGTTTGAGTATTGTGGATTGAAGATTGAGGATTGAGGATTGAGGATTGAAGATTGAGGATTGGGGACTGAGTGTTGAGTGTTGAGTGATGAGAATTGATGTTTGTGGATAGAGATTTGAAGATTGCAGATTGAGTATTGCGTATTGAAAACTCTGAACTGACGATATTCTATTGAGGATTGAGGATTGACAACAGATTGTTGAGGACTGAGGGCCGAAGATTGAGGATTCAGGATTGAGGATTGGGGATTGAGGATTGGGGATTGAGAATTGAGGATTGAAGATTGAGGATTGAGGTTTGGGGACTGAGGATTGAGGATTGAGGATTGAGGATTGAGGATTGAGGATTGAGGAATGAGGATTGAGGATTGAGGATTGAACATTGAGGTTTGGGTATCGCGGATTGAACATTGTGGATTGATAATTGAGGATTGAGGACTGAGGATTGAGGACTGAATATTGTATATTGATGATTGAAGATTGAGGATTGAGGATTGAGGGTTGTGGATTGAGGACGAGGACTGAGAGTTGAGTATTGATGTTTGAGGTGTGAGGATCGAGGATTGAGGATTGAGGATCGAGGATTGAAGATTGAGGATCGGGTATTGAGGATTGAGGAATGAGGATTGGGGCTTGAGGATTGAGGATTGAAGATTGAGAATTGAGGATTGAGGATGTGGTCTGAGGGTTGAGGATTGAGGTTAGAGGACTGAGGACTGAGGATTGAGGATTGAGAATTGAGGATTGAGGATTGAGGATTGATGATTGAGCATTGGGTATTGAGGATTGAACAATGAGTTTGAGGATTGAGGATTGAGGATTGAGGATTGAGGATTGAAGATTGAGTATTGAGGATTGAAGACTGACTTTTGAGGGTTGAGTATTGATGTTTGAGGTCTGAGGATCGAGCATTGAGGATTGAGAATTGAGGGTTGAGGATTGAGGATTGAAGGTTGAGGATTGGGTATTGAGGATTGAAGAATGAGGATTGAGGATTGAGGATTGAGGACTGAGGATTGAAGATTGAGTATTGAGGATTGAAGATTGAGGATTGAGGATACAGTATTGAGGATTGACGATGAGGGCTGAGGGTTGAGGATTGAGGTTTGAGGACTGAGGACTGAGGATTGAGGATTGAAAATTGAGGATTGAGGATTGAGGATTGAAGATTGGCAATTGAGGATTGAGGATTGAGAATTGAGGATTGATGATTGAGGATTGAGGATTGAGGGTTGAGGATTGAAGATTGAGTATTGAGGATTGAAGATTGAGGATTGATGGTAGAGGATTGAGGATTTAGGTTTGAAGATTGAGGATTGGGGACTGAGTATTGAGGGTTGAGTGATGAGAATTGATGTTTGTGGATAGAGATCTGAAGATTGCAGATTGAGTACTGAGTGTTGAAAACTGTGAATTGAGGATATTCTATTCAGGATTGGGGATTGACAACTGATTGTTGAGGACTGAGGGCTGAAGGTTGAGTATTCAGGATTGAGGATTCAGGATTGAGAATTGAGGATTGAGGATTCAGGATTGAAGATTGAGGATTCGGTACTGAGGATTGAAGAATGAGGATTGAGGATTGAGGATTGAGGATTGAGGAATGAAGATTGAGGATTGAGGATTGAGGATTGAGTATTGTAGGTTGAGGATTGAGGATTGAAGATTGAGGATTGAGGATTGAGGATTGAGGATTGAGTCTTGAAGATTGCGGATTTGGGACTGAGTGTTGAGGCTTGAGTTATCAGGATTGATGTTTGTGAATAGACATTTGAAGATTGCAGATTGAATATTGAGTATTGAAAACTCTGAACTGAGGATATTCTATTGAAGATTGAGGATTGAAGATTGAGTATTGAGGATTGAAGGCTGACGATTGAGGACTGAGGATTGAGGATTGAGTATTGAGGATTCGGACATGAGGTTCGAGGACTGAGGATTGAGGATTGAAGATTGAGTGTTGTGGATTGAAGATTGAGGATTGAGGATTGAGGATTGAAGATTGAGGATGAGGGCTGAGGCTTGAGGATTGAGGTTTGAGGACTGAGGACTGAGGATTGAGGATTGAGAATTGAGGATTGAGGACAAATGATTGAAGATTGAAGATTGGGTATTGACGACTGAAGAATGAGGATTGAGGATTGAGGATTGAGGATTGAGGATTGAAGATTGAGTATTGAGGATTGAAGACTGACGATTGAGGATTGAGGATCGAGGATTGAGAATTGAAGATTGAGGATTGGGTATTGAGGATTGAACATTGAGGATTGAGGAATGAGGATTGAGGATTGAGGATTGAGGATTGGGGACTGAGGATTGCAGGTTGAGGATTGGGGATTTAGGATTGAAGATTGAGGATTCAGGATTGAGGATTCAGAATTGAGGTTTGAGGACTGAGGATTGAGGATTGAAGGTTGAGTATTGAGGATTTAGGACTGAGGATTGAAGATTGAGGATTCAGGATTGAGGATGAGGGCTGAGGGTTGAGGATTGAGGTTTGAGGACTGAGCACTGAGGATTGAGGATTGAGAATTGAGGATTGAGGATTGAGGATTGAAGATTGAGGATTTGGTATTGCGGATTGAACATTGCCGGTTGAGGACTGAGGATTGAGGAATGAGGATTGAGGAGTGAAGGTTGAATATTGATGATTGAAGATTGAGGATTGAGGATTGAGTGTTATGGATTGAGGACGAGGACTGAGGGTTGAGTATTGATGTTTGAGGTCTGAGGATTGTGGATTGAGGATTGAGAATTGAGGATTGAGGATTGAGGATTGAAGATTGAGGATTGGGTATTGAGGATTGAAGTATGAGGGTTGAGGACTGACGACTGAGGATTGAGGATTGAGAATTGAGGATTGAGGATTGAGGATTGAAGATTGAGGATTGGGTATTGCGGATTGAACATTGCCGGTTGAGGATTGAGGATTGAGGATCGAGGATTGAAGATTGAGGATTGAGGATTGAGGATTGAGGATTGAGGAATGAATATTGAGGATTGAGGATTGAGGATTGAGGATTGACGATGAGGGCTGAGGGTTGAGGACTGCGGTTTGAGGACTGAGGCCTGAGGATTGAGGATTGAGAATTGTGGATTGAGGATTGAGGATTGAAGATTGGGGATTGGGTATTGGGGATTGAAGAATGAGGATTGAGGATTGAGGATTGAGGACTGAGGAATGAATATTGAGTATTGAGGATCGAGGATTGAAGATTGAGTATTGAGGATTGAAGATTCAGGATTGAGGATTGAGGATTGAGGATTGAGGATTGAAGATTGCGGATTTGGGACTGAGTGTTGAGGGTTGAGTGATGAGATTTGATGTTTGTGGATAGAGAATTGAAGATTGCAGATTGAGTATTGCGTATTGAAAACTCTGAACTGAGGATATTCTATTGAGGATTGAGGATTGACAACTGATTGTTGAGGACTGAGGGCCGAAGATTGAGGATTCAGGATTGAGGATTCGGAATTGAGGTTTGAGGACTGAGGATTGAGGATTGAAGATTGAGTATTGTGGATTGAAGATTCAGGATTGAGGATTGAGGATTGAAGATTGACGATGAGGGCTGAGGCTTGAGGATTGAGGTTTTGAGGACTGAGGACTGAGGATTGAGAATTGAGGTTTGAGGTCTGAGGACTGAGGATTGAGGATTGAGAATTGAGGATTGAGGATTGAAGAATGTGGATTGAGGATTGAGGATTCAGGAATGAGGATTGAGGATTGAGGATTGAGGATTGAAGATTGAGGATTGGGTATTGAGGATTGAAGAATGTGGATAGAGGATTGAGGATTGAGGATTGAGGATTGAAGATTGAGTATTGAAGACTGAAGGCTGTGGGTTGAGGATTGAGGATTGAAGATTGAGGATTGAGGAATGAAGATTGAGGATTGAGGATTGGGTATTGCGGATTGAACATTGACGGTTGAGGATTGAGAATTGAGGATTGAGGATTGAGGATTGAAGATTGAATATTGATGATTGAAGATTGAGGATTGAGGACTGATGGTTGTCGATTGAGGACGAGGAATGAGGCTTGAATATAGATGTTTGAGGTCTGAGGATTGAGGATTGAGGATTGAGAATTCAGGATTGAGGATTGGTGATTGAAGATTGAGGATTGGGTATTGAGGATTGAAGAATGAGGATTGACGATTGGGGATTGAGGATTGAGGATTGAAGATCGAGTATTGAGGATTGAAGATTGATGGTTGAGGATTGAAGATTGAAGATTGAGTATTTGGGACTGAGGATTGAGGATTGAGGATCGAGGATTGAAGATTGAGGGTTGAGGACTGAGGATTGAGGAATGAAGACTGACGATTGAGGATTGAGGATTGAGGATTGACGATTGAGGATTGAGGATTGAGGATTGGGAATTGAGGATTGAGGATTGAAGATTGAGTATTGAGGATTGAATATCGAGGATTGAGGATTGAGGATTGACGATGAGGGCTGAGGTTTGAGGATTGAGGTTTGAGGACTGAGGACTGAGGATTGGGTATTGAGAATCGAGGATTGAGGATTGAGGATTGAAGATTGAGTATTGGGTATTGAGGATTGAAGAATGAGGATTGAAAATTGAGGATTGAGGATTCAGAATTGAGGACTGAGGATTGAGGATTGAGGATTGAGGATTGGGTATTGAGGATGGGAGAATGAGGATTGAGGATCGAAGATTGAGGATTGAGGATTGAAGATTTAGTATTGAGGATTGAAGATTGACGATTGAGGGTTGAGGATTGAGGATTGAGGATTGAATATTGGGGACTGAGTGTTGAGGGTTGAATGATGAGAATTGATGGTTGTGGATGGAGGTTTGAAGATTGCAGATTGAGTATTGAGTATTGAAATCTGTGAACTGAGGATATTTTATAGAGAATTGAGGATTGACAACTGATTGTTGAGGACTGAGTGCCGAAGATTGAGGATTCAGGATTGAGGATTCAGAATTGAGGTTTGAGGACTGAGGATTGAGGATTGAAGATTGAGTATTGAGGATTGAAGTGTGAGGATTGAGGATTGAGTATTGAGGATTGAGGATTGAAGTTTGAGTATTGAGGATTGAAGATTGAGGATTGAAGATTGAGGATTCAGGATTGAGGATTCAGAATTGATGTTTGAGGACTGAGGATTGAGGATTGAAGATTGAGTATTGAGGATTGAGGATGGAGGATTGAAGGTTGAGGATTGAGGATTGAGGTTGAGGGCTGATGGTTGAGAATTGAGGATTGAGGATTGAAGATTGAGTATTGAGGATTGAAGATTGAGGGTTGAGGATTGAGGATTGAGGATTGACGATGAGGGCTGATGGTTGAGGATTGAGGTTTGAGGACTGAGGACTGAGCATTGAGGATTGAGAATTGAGGATTGAGGATTGAGGATTGAAGATTGGGGATTGGGTATTGAGGATTGAAGAATGAGGATTGAGGATTGAGGATTGAGGATTGAGGAATGAAGATTGAGGATTGAGGATTGGGTATTGCGGATTGAACATTGACGGTTGAGGATTGAGAATTGAGGATAGAGGATTGAGGATTGAAGATTGAATATTGATGATTGAAGATTGAGGATTGGGTATTGAGGATTGAAGAGTGAGGATTGAGGATTGAGGATTGAGGGTTGAGGATTGAAGATCGAGTATTGAGGATAGAAGATTGATGGTTGAGGATTGAGGATTGAAGATTGAGTATTTGGGACTGAGGATTGAGGATTGAGAATTGAGGATGGAGGATTGAGGATTGAAGATTGAGGATTGGGTATTGAGGATTGAAGAATGAGGATTGAGGATTGAGATTTGAGGATTGAACATTGAGTATTGAGGATTGAAGACTGACGATTGAGGATTGAGGATTGAGGATTGAGTATTGAGGAATGAGGATTGAAGATTGAGTATTGAGGATTGAAGATTGAGGATTGAGGATGAGGGCTGAGGGTTGAGGATTGAGGTTTGAGGACTGAGGACTGAGGATTGAGGATTGAGAGTTGAGGATCGAGGATTGAGCATTGAAGATTGAGGATTGGGTATTGAGGATTGAAGAATGAGGATTGAGGATTGAGGATTGAGGATTGAGGATTGAAGATTGAGGATTGGAGATTGAGGATTGAAGATTGGGTATTGAGGATTGAGGATTGAGGATTGAAGATTGAGGACTGAGGATTGGGCATGAGGGCTGAGGGTTGAGGATTGAGGTTTGAGGACTGAGGACTGAGGATTGAGGATTGAGAATTAAGGATTGAGGATTGAGCATTGAAGATTGAGGATTGGGTATTGAGGATTGAAGAATGAGGATTGAGGATTGAGGATTGAGGATTGAGGATTGAAGATTATGTATTGAGGACTGAGGGCTGAGGATTGAGGATTGAGAATTGACGATTGAGGGTTGAGGATTGAAGATTGAAGATTGAGGATTGGGGATTGTGGATTGACGATTGAGAATTGAGTATTGATGATTGAGTATTGAGGATTGAGGATTGAAGATTGAGTATTGAGGATTTAAGATTGAGGGTTGAGGATTGAGGATTGAGGATTGACGATGAGGGCTGAGGGTTGAGGATTGAGGTTTGAGGACTGAGAACTGAGGATTGAGGATTGAGAATTGAAGATTGAGGATTGAGGATTGAAGATTGGGGATTGGGTATTGAGGATTTTCAAATGAGGATTGAGGATTGAGGATTGAGGATTGAGGAATGAGGATTGAGGATTGAGGATTGTGTATTGCGGATTGAACATTGACGGTTGAGGATTGAGAATTGAGGATTGAGGATTGAGGATTGAAGATTGAATATTGATGATTGAAGATTGAGGATTGAGGACTGATGGTTGTGGATTGAGGACGAGGAATGAGGCTTGAATATAGATGTTTGAGGTCTGAGGATTGAGGATGGAGGATTGAGAATTCAGGATTGAGGATTGAGGATTGAGGATTGAAGATCGAGTATTGAGGATTGAAGATTGATGGTTGAGGATTGAGGATTGAAGATTGAGTATTTGGGACTGAGGATTGAGGATTGAGGATCGAGGATTGAAGATTGAGGATTGAAGACTGACGATTGAGGATTGAGGATTGAGGATTGAAGATTGAGGATTGAGGATTGAGGATTGGGAATTGAGGATTGAGGATTGAAGATTGAGTATTGAGGATTGAATATCGAGGATTGAGGATTGAGGATTGACGATGAGGTCTGAGGTTTGAGGATTGAGGTTTGAGGACTGAGGACTGAGGATTGGGTATTGAGAATCGAGGATTGAGGATTGAGGATTGAAGATTGAGTATTGGGTATTGAGGATTGAAGAATGAGGATTGAAAATTGAGGATTGAGGATTCAGAATTGAGGACTGAGGATTGAGGATTGAGGATTGAGGATTGGGTATTGAGGATGTAAGAATGAGGATTGAGGATTGAGGATTGAGGATTGAGGATTGAAGTTTTAGTATTGAGGATTGAAGATTGACGATTGAGGATTGAGGATTGAGGATTGAGGATTGAATATTGGGGACTGAGTGTTGAGGGTTGAATGATGAGAATTGATGTTTGTGGATGGAGGTTTGAAGATTGCAGATTGAGTATTGAGTATTGAAATCTGTGAACTGAGGATATTTTATAGAGAATTGAGGATTGACAACTGATTGTTGAGGACTGAGTGCCGAAGATTGAGGATTCAGGATTGAGGATTCAGAATTGAGGTTTGAGGACTGAGGATTGAGGATTGAAGATTGAGTATTGAGGATTGAAGTGTGAGGATTGAGGATTGAGTATTGAGGATTGAGGATTGAAGTTTGAGTATTGAGGATTGAAGATTGAGGATTGAAGATTGAGGATTCAGGATTGAGGATTCAGAATTTAGGTTTGAGGACTGAGGATTGAGGATTGAAGATTGAGTATTGAGGATTGAGGATGGAGGACTGAAGGTTGAGGATTGAGGATTGAGGTTGAGGGCTGATGGTTGAGGATTGAGGATTGAGGATGAGGGCTGAGGGTTGAGGGTTGATGTTTGAGGACTGAGGACTGAGGGTTGAGGATTGAGAGTTCAGGATTTAGGATTGAGGATTGAAGATTGAGGATTGGGTATTGAGGAATGAAGAATGAGGATTGAGGATTGAGTATTAAGGATTGAGGATTGAAGATTGAGTATTCAGGATTGGAGATTGACGATTGAGGATTGAGAATTAAGGATTGAGGATTGAGCATTGAAGATTGAGGATTGGGTATTGAGGATTGAAGAATGAGGATTGAGGATTGAGGATTGAGGATTGAGGATTGAAGATTGTGTATTGAGGACTGAGGGCTGAGGATTGAGGATTGAGAATTGACGATTGAGGGTTGAGGATTGAGGATTGAAGATTGAGGATTGGGGATTGTGGATTGACGATTGAGAATTGAGTATTGATGATTGAGTATTGAGGATTGAGGATTGAAGATTGAGTATTGAGGATTGAAGATTGAGGGTTGAGGATTGAGGATTGAGGATTGACGATGAGGGCTGAGGGTTGGGGATTGAGGTTTGAGGACTGAGGACTGAGGATTGAGGATTGAGAATTGAGGATTGAGGATTGAGGATTGAAGATTGGGGATTGGGTATTGAGGATTGAAGAATGAGGATTGAGGATTGAGGATTGAGGATTGAGGAATGAAGATTGAGGATTGAGGATTGGGTATTGCGGATTGAACATTGACGGTTGAGGATTGAGAATTGAGGATTGAGGATTGAGGATTGAAGATTGAATATTGATGATTGAAGATTGAGGATTGAGGACTGATGGTTGTCGATTGAGGACGAGGAATGAGGCTTGAATATAGATGTTTGAGGTCTGAGGATTGAGGATTGAGGATTGAGAATTCAGGATTGAGGATTGAGGATTGAAGATAGAGGATTGGGTATTGAGGATTGAAGAATGAGGATTGACGATTGAGGATTGAGGATTGAGGATTGAAGATCGAGTATTGAGTATTGAAGATTGATGGTTGAGGATTGAAGATTGAAGATTGAGTATTTGGGACTGAAGATTGAGGATTGAGGATCGAGGATTGAAGATTGAGGGTTGAGGACTGAGGATTGAGGATTGAGAATTGAGGATGGAGGATTGAGGATTGAAGATTGAGGATTGGGTGTTGAGGATTGAAGAATGAGGATTGAGGATTGAGGGTTGAGGATTGAACATTGAGTATTGAGGATTGAAGACTGACGATTGAGGATTGAGGATTGAGGATTGAGTATTGAGGAATGAGGATTGAAGATTGAGTATTGAGGATTGAAGATTGAGTATTGAGGATTGAAGACTGAGGATTGAGGTTTGGGGACTGAGGATTGTGGATTGAGGATTGAGGATTGAGGACTGAGGATTGAGGATTGAGTATTGAGGATTGAACATTGAGGACTGGGTATCGCGGATTGAACATTGAGGATTGTGGATTGAGGATTGAGTATTGAGGATTGAGGACTGAAGATTGTATATTGATGATTGAAGATTGACGATTGGGGAATGAGGGTTGTGGATTGAGGACGAGTACTGAGGTTTGGGTATTGATGTTTGAGGTCTGAGGATCGAGGATTGAGGATTGAGGATCGAGGATTGAGGATTGAAGATTGAGTATTGAGGATTGAAGACTGACGATTGAGGATTGAGGATTGAGGATTGAAGATTGAGGATTGAGGATTGAGGATTGGGAATTGAGGATTGAGGATTGAAGATTGAGTATTGAGGATTGAATATCGAGGATTGAGGATTGAGGATTGACGATGAGGGCTGAGGTTTGAGGATTGAGGTTTGAGGACTGAGGACTGAGGATTGGGTATTGAGAATCGAGGATTGAGGATTGAGGATTGAAGATTGAGTATTGGGTATTGAGGATTGAAGAATGAGGATTGAAAATTGAGGATTGAGGATTCAGAATTGAGGACTGAGGATTGAGGATTGAGGATTGAGGATTGGGTATTGAGGATGTAAGAATGAGGATTGAGGATTGGGGATTGAGGATTGAGGATTGAAGTTTTAGTATTGAGGATTGAAGATTGACGATTGAGGATTGAGGATTGAGGATTGAGGATTGAATATTGGGGACTGAGTGTTGAGGGTTGAATGATGAGAATTGATGTTTGTGGATGGAGGTTTGAAGATTGCAGATTGAGTATTGAGTATTGAAATCTGTGAACTGAGGATATTTTATAGAGAATTGAGGATTGACAACTGATTGTTGAGGACTGAGTGCCGAAGATTGAGGATTCAGGATTGAGGATTCAGAATTGAGGTTTGAGGACTGAGGATTGAGGATTGAAGATTGAGTATTGAGGATTGAAGTGTGAGGATTGAGGATTGAGTATTGAGGATTGAGGATTGAAGTTTGAGTATTGAGGATTGAAGATTGAGGATTGAAGATTGAGGATTCAGGATTGAGGATTCAGAATTTAGGTTTGAGGACTGAGGATTGAGGATTGAAGATTGAGTATTGAGGTTTGAAGATTGAGGATTGGGGACTGAGTATTGAGGGTTGAGTGATGAGAATTGATGTTTGTGGATAGAGATCTGAAGTTTGCAGATTGAGTAATGAGTATTGAAAACTGTGAATTGAGCATATTCTACTGAGGATTGGGGATTGACAACAGAATGTTGAGGACTGAGGGCTGAAGATTGAGGATTCAGGATTGAGGACTCAGGATTGAGAATTGAGGATTGAGGATTCAGGATTGAAGATTGAGGATTCGGTACTGAGGATTGAAGAATGAGGATTGAGGATTGAGGATTGAGGATTGAGGATTGAAGATTGTGTATTGAGGACTGAGGGCTGAGGATTGAGGAATGACAATTGACGATTGAGGGTTGAAGATTGAGGATTGAAGATTGAGGATTGGGGATTGAGGATTGAGGATTGAGGATGAGGGCTGAGGGTTGAGGATTGAGGTTTGAGGACTGAGGACTGAGGATTGAGGATTGAGAATTGAGGATTGAAGATTGAGCATTGAAGATTGAGGATTGGGTATTGAGGATTGAAGAGTGAGGATTGAGGATTGAGGATTGAGGATTGAGGATTGAAGATTGTGTATTGAGGACTGAGGGCTAAGGATTGAGGATTGACAATTGACGATTGAGGGTTGAGGATTGAGGATTGAAGATTGAGGATTGGGGATTGTGGATTGACGATTGAGAACTGAGTATTGATGATTGAGAATTGAGGATTGAGGATTGAAGATTGAGTATTGAGGATTGAAGATTGAGGGTTGAGGATTGAGGATTGAGGATTGACGATGAGGGCTGAGGGTTGGGGATTGAGGTTTGAGGACTGAGGACTGAGGATTGAGGATTGAGAATTGAGGATTGAGGATTGAGGATTGAAGATTGGGGATTGGGTATTGAGGATTGAAGAATGAGGATTGAGGATTGAGGATTGAGGATTGAGGAATGAAGATTGAGGATTGAGGATTGGGTATTGCGGATTGAACATTGACGGTTGAGGATTGAGAATTGAGGATTGAGGATTGAGGATTGAAGATTGAATATTGAGGATTGAAGATTGAGTATTGAGGATTGAAGACTGAGGATTGAGGTTTGCGGACTGAGGATTGTGGATTGAGGATTGATGATTGAGGACTGAGGATTGAGGATTGAGTATTGAGGATTGAACATTGAGGACTGGGTATCCCGGATTGAACATTGAGGATTGTGGATTGAGGATTGAGTATTGAGGATTGAGGACAGAAGATTGTATATTGATGATTGAAGATTGACGATTGGGGAATGGGGGTTGTGGATTGAGGACGAGTACTGAGGTTTGGGTATTGATGTTTGAGGTCTGAGGATCGAGGATTGAGGATTGAGGATCGAGGATTGAGGATTGAAGATTGAGTATTGAGGATTGAAGTCTGACGATTGAGGATTGAGGATTGAGGATTGAAGATTGAGGATTCAGGATTGAGGATTGGGAATTGAGGATTGAGGATTGAAGATTGAGTATTGAGGATTGAATATCGAGGATTGAGGATTGAGGATTGACGATGAGGGCTGAGGTTTGAGGATTGAGGTTTGAAGACTGAGGACTGAGGATTGGGTATTGAGAATCGAGGATTGAGGATTGAGGATTGAAGATTGAGTATTGGGTATTGTGGTTTGAAGAATGAGGATTGAAAATTGAGGATTGAGGATTCAGAATTGAGGACTGAGGATTGAGGATTGAGGATTGAGGATTGGGTATTGAGGATGGAAGAATGAGGATTGAGGATTGAGGATTGAGGATTGAGGATTGAAGTTTTAGTATTGAGGATTGAAGATTGACGATTGAGGATTGAGGATTGAGGATTGAGGATTGAATATTGGGGACTGAGTGTTGAGGGTTGAATGATGAGAATTGATGTTTGTGGATGGAGGTTTGAAGATTGCAGATTGAGTATTGAGTATTGAAATCTGTGAACTGAGGATATTTTATAGAGAATTGAGGATTGACAACTGATTGTTGAGGACTGAGGTCCGAAGATTGAGGATTCAGGATTGAGGATTCAGGATTGATGTTTGAGGACAGAGGATTGAGGATTGAGGATTGAGGATTCAGGATTGAGGATTGAAAATTGAGGATTGGGTATTGAGGGTTGAA
This sequence comes from Calliopsis andreniformis, assembly GCF_051401765.1. Taxonomy (NCBI): domain Eukaryota; kingdom Metazoa; phylum Arthropoda; class Insecta; order Hymenoptera; family Andrenidae; genus Calliopsis; species Calliopsis andreniformis. The sequence continues at coordinate 151,409 of NW_027480649.1, read as the reverse complement.
CATTGTGGATTGAGGGATGAGGATTGAGGATTGAGGATTGAGGATTGAAGATTGAATATTGATGATTGAAGATTGAGGATTGAGGATTGAGGGTTGTGGATTGAGGACGAGGACTGAGGTTTGAGTATTGATGTTTGAAGTATGAGGATTGAGGATTCAGGATTGAGAATTGAGGATTGAGGATTGAAGATTGAGGATTCGGTATTGAGGATTGAAGAATGAGGATTGAGGATTGAGGATTGAGGATTGGGGATTGCAGATTGAGTATTGAGGATTGAAGATTGAGGATTGATGATTGAGGATTGAGGATTGAGGAATGAAGATTGAGGATTGAGGATTGAGGATTGAGGATTGAGGATTGCAGATTCAGTATTGAGGATTGAAGATTGAGGATTGATGATTGAGGATTGAGGATTGAGGAATGAAGAATGAGGATTGAGGATTGAAGATTGAGGGTTGAGTATTATGGATTGAAGATTGAGGATTTGGGACTGAGGATTGAGGATTGAGCATTGGAGATTGAGGATTGGGTATTGAGGATTGAAGAGTGAGGATTGAGGATTGAGGATTGAGGATTGAGGATTGAAGATTGTGTATTGAGGACTGAGGGCTAAGGATTGAGGATTGACAATTGACGATTGAGGGTTGAGGATTGAGGATTGAAGATTGAGGATTGGGGATTGTGGATTGACGATTGAGAATTGAGTATTGATGATTGAGAATTGAGGATTGAGGATTGAAGATTGAGTATTGAGGCTTGAAGATTGAGGGTTGAGGATTGAGGATTGAGGATTGACGATGAGGGCTGAGGGTTGGGGATTGAGGTTTGAGGACTGAGGACTGAGGATTGAGGATTGAGAATTGAGGATTGAGGATTGAGGATTGAGGATTGCAGATTGGGGATTGGGTATTGAGGATTGAAGAATGAGGATTGAGGATTGAGGATTGAGGATTGAGGAATGAAGATTGAGGATTGAGGATTGGGTATTGCGGATTGAACATTGACGGTTGAGGATTGAGAATTGAGGATTGAGGATTGAGGATTGAAGATTGAATATTGATGATTGAAGATTGAGGATTGAGGACTGATGGTTGTCGATTGAGGACGAGGAATGAGGCTTGAATATAGATGTTTGAGGTCTGAGGATTGAGGATTGAGGATTGAGAATTCAGGATTGAGGATTGAGGATTGAAGATTGAGGATTGGGTATTGAGGATTGAAGAATGAGGATTGACGATTGAGGATTGAGGATTGAGGATTGAAGATCGAGTATTGAGGATTGAAGATTGATGGTTGAGGATTGAAGATTGAAGATTGAGTATTTGGGACTGAGGATTGAGGATTGAGGATCGAGGATTGAAGATTGAGGGTTGAGGACTGAGGATTGAGGATTGAGAATTGAGGATGGAGGATTGAGGATTGAAGATTGAGGATTGGGTATTGAGGATTGAAGAATGAGGATTGAGGATTGAGGGTTGAGGATTGAACATTGAGTTTTGAGGATTGAAGACTGACGATTGAGGATTGAGGATTGAGGATTGAGTATTATGGAATGAGGATTGAAGATTGAGTATTGAGGATTGAAGATTGAGTATTGAGGATTGAAGACTGAGGATTGAGGTTTGGGGACTGAGGATTGTGGATTGAGGATTGAGGATTGAGGACTGAGGATTGAGGATTGAGTATTGAGGATTGAACATTGAGGACTGGGTATCCCGGATTGAACATTGAGGATTGTGGATTGAGGATTGAGTATTGAGGATTGAGGACAGAAGATTGTATATTGATGATTGAAGATTGACGATTGGGGAATGGGGGTTGTGTATTGAGGACGAGTACTGAGGTTTGGGTATTGATGTTTGAGGTCTGAGGATCGAGGATTGAGGATTGAGGATCGAGGATTGAGGATTGAAGATTGAGTATTGAGGATTGAAGTCTGACGATTGAGGATTGAGGATTGAGGATTGAAGATTGAGGATTCAGGATTGAGGATTGGGAATTGAGGATTGAGGATTGAAGATTGAGTATTGAGGATTGAATATCGAGGATTGAGGATTGAGGATTGACGATGAGGGCTGAGGTTTGAGGATTGAGGTTTGAAGACTGAGGACTGAGGATTGGGTATTGAGAATCGAGGATTGAGGATTGAGGATTGAAGATTGAGTATCGGGTATTGAGGTTTGAAGAATGAGGATTGAAAATTGAGGATTGAGGATTCAGAATTGAGGACTGAGGATTGAGGATTGAGGATTGAGGATTGGGTATTGAGGATGGAAGAATGAGGATTGAGGATTGAGGATTGAGGATTGAGGATTGAAGTTTTAGTATTGAGGATTGAAGATTGACGATTGAGGATTGAGGATTGAGGATTGAGGATTTAATATTGGGGACTGAGTGTTGAGGGTTGAATGATGAGAATTGATGTTTGTGGATGGAGGTTTGAAGATTGCAGATTGAGTATTGAGTATTGAAATCTGTGAACTGAGGATATTTTATAGAGAATTGAGGATTGACAACTGATTGTTGAGGACTGAGGTCCGAAGATTGAGGATTCAGGATTGAGGATTCAGGATTGATGTTTGAGGACAGAGGATTGAGGATTGAGGATTGAGGATTCAGGATTGAGGATTGAAAATTGAGGATTGGGTATTGAGGATTGAACATTGTGGATTGAGGGATGAGGATTGAGGATTGAGGATTGAGGATTGAAGATTGAATATTGATGATTGAAGATTGAGGATTGAGGATTGAGGGTTGTGGATTGAGGACGAGGACTGAGGTTTGAGTATTGATGTTTGAAGTATGAGGATTGAGGATTCAGGATTGAGAATTGAGGATTGAGGATTGAAGATTGAGGATTCGGTATTGAGGATTGAATAATGAGGATTGAGGATTGAGGATTGAGGATTGAGGATTGCAGATTCAGTATTGAGGATTGAAGATTGAGGATTGATGATTGAGGATTGAGGATTGAGGAATGAAGATTGAGGATTGAGGATTGAGGATTGAGGATTGAGGATTGCAGATTCAGTATTGAGGATTGAAGATTGAGGATTGATGATTGAGGATTGAGGATTGAGGAATGAAGAATGAGGATTGAGGATTGAAGATTGAGGGTTGAGGATTATGGATTGAAGATTGAGGATTTGGGACTGAGGATTGAGGATTGAGCATTGGAGATTGAGGATTGGGTATTGAGGATTGAAGAGTGAGGATTGAGGATTGAGGATTGAGGATTGAGGATTGAAGATTGTGTATTGAGGACTGAGGGCTAAGGATTGAGGATTGACAATTGACGATTGAGGGTTGAGGATTGAGGATTGAAGATTGAGGATTGGGGATTGTGGATTGACGATTGAGAATTGAGTATTGATGATTGAGAATTGAGGATTGAGGATTGAAGATTGAGTATTGAGGCTTGAAGATTGAGGGTTGAGGATTGAGGATTGAGGATTGACGATGAGGGCTGAGGGTTGGGGATTGAGGTTTGAGGACTGAGGACTGAGGATTGAGGATTGAGAATTGAGGATTGAGGATTGAGGATTGAGGATTGCAGATTGGGGATTGGGTATTGAGGATTGAAGAATGAGGATTGAGGATTGAGGATTGAGGATTGAGGAATGAAGATTGAGGATTGAGGATTGGGTATTGCGGATTGAACATTGACGGTTGAGGATTGAGAATTGAGGATTGAGGATTGAGGATTGAAGATTGAATATTGATGATTGAAGATTGAGGATTGAGGACTGATGGTTGTCGATTGAGGACGAGGAATGAGGCTTGAATATAGATGTTTGAGGTCTGAGGATTGAGGATTGAGGATTGAGAATTCAGGATTGAGGATTGAGGATTGAAGATTGAGGATTGGGTATTGAGGATTGAAGAATGAGGATTGACGATTGAGGATTGAGGATTGAGGATTGAAGATCGAGTATTGAGGATTGAAGATTGATGGTTGAGGATTGAAGATTGAAGATTGAGTATTTGGGACTGAGGATTGAGGATTGAGGATCGAGGATTGAAGATTGAGGGTTGAGGACTGAGGATTGAGGATTGAGAATTGAGGATGGAGGATTGAGGATTGAAGATTGAGGATTGGGTATTGAGGATTGAAGAATGAGGATTGAGGATTGAGGGTTGAGGATTGAACATTGAGTTTTGAGGATTGAAGACTGACGATTGAGGATTGAGGATTGAGGATTGAGTATTATGGAATGAGGATTGAAGATTGAGTATTGAGGATTGAAGATTGAGTATTGAGGATTGAAGACTGAGGATTGAGGTTTGGGGACTGAGGATTGTGGATTGAGGATTGAGGATTGAGGACTGAGGATTGAGGATTGAGTATTGAGGATTGAACATTGAGGACTGGGTATCCCGGATTGAACATTGAGGATTGTGGATTGAGGATTGAGTATTGAGGATTGAGGACAGAAGATTGTATATTGATGATTGAAGATTGACGATTGGGGAATGGGGGTTGTGTATTGAGGACGAGTACTGAGGTTTGGGTATTGATGTTTGAGGTCTGAGGATCGAGGATTGAGGATTGAGGATCGAGGATTGAGGATTGAAGATTGAGTATTGAGGATTGAAGTCTGACGATTGAGGATTGAGGATTGAGGATTGAAGATTGAGGATTCAGGATTGAGGATTGGGAATTGAGGATTGAGGATTGAAGATTGAGTATTGAGGATTGAATATCGAGGATTGAGGATTGAGGATTGACGATGAGGGCTGAGGTTTGAGGATTGAGGTTTGAAGACTGAGGACTGAGGATTGGGTATTGAGAATCGAGGATTGAGGATTGAGGATTGAAGATTGAGTATCGGGTATTGAGGTTTGAAGAATGAGGATTGAAAATTGAGGATTGAGGATTCAGAATTGAGGACTGAGGATTGAGGATTGAGGATTGAGGATTGGGTATTGAGGATGGAAGAATGAGGATTGAGGATTGAGGATTGAGGATTGAGGATTGAAGTTTTAGTATTGAGGATTGAAGATTGACGATTGAGGATTGAGGATTGAGGATTGAGGATTTAATATTGGGGACTGAGTGTTGAGGGTTGAATGATGAGAATTGATGTTTGTGGATGGAGGTTTGAAGATTGCAGATTGAGTATTGAGTATTGAAATCTGTGAACTGAGGATATTTTATAGAGAATTGAGGATTGACAACTGATTGTTGAGGACTGAGGTCCGAAGATTGAGGATTCAGGATTGAGGATTCAGGATTGATGTTTGAGGACAGAGGATTGAGGATTGAGGATTGAGGATTCAGGATTGAGGATTGAAAATTGAGGATTGGGTATTGAGGATTGAACATTGTGGATTGAGGGATGAGGATTGAGGATTGAGGATTGAGGATTGAAGATTGAATATTGATGATTGAAGATTGAGGATTGAGGATTGAGGGTTGTGGATTGAGGACGAGGACTGAGGTTTGAGTATTGATGTTTGAAGTATGAGGATTGAGGATTCAGGATTGAGAATTGAGGATTGAGGATTGAAGATTGAGGATTCGGTATTGAGGATTGAATAATGAGGATTGAGGATTGAGGATTGAGGATTGAGGATTGCAGATTCAGTATTGAGGATTGAAGATTGAGGATTGATGATTGAGGATTGAGGATTGAGGAATGAAGATTGAGGATTGAGGATTGAGGATTGAGGATTGAGGATTGCAGATTCAGTATTGAGGATTGAAGATTGAGGATTGATGATTGAGGATTGAGGATTGAGGAATGAAGAATGAGGATTGAGGATTGAAGATTGAGGGTTGAGGATTATGGATTGAAGATTGAGGATTTGGGACTGAGGATTGAGGATTGAGGATCGAGGATTGAGGATTGGGTATTGAGGATTGAATATTGAGGATTGAGGGATGAGGATGGAGGATTGAGGATTGAGGATTGAGGATTGAGGATTGAGGATTGAGGATTGAAGATTGAGTATTGAGGATTGAATATTGAGGGTTGAGGATTATGGATTGAAGATTGAGGATTTGGGACTGAGGATTGAGGATTGAGGATCGAGGATTGAGGATTGAAGATTGAGTATTGAGGACTGAGGTTTGAGGACTGAGGACTGAGGATTGAGGATTGAGAATTCAGGATTGAGGATTCAGGATTGAAGATTGAGTATTGGTTATTGAGGTTTGAAGATTGAGTATTGAGGATTGAGGATTGAGGATTGAAGACTGAGGATTGAAGGTTGAGTATTGAGGATTGAAAACTGACGATTGAGGGTTGAGGGTTGAGGATTGAGGATTGAGGATTGAGGATTGCAGATTGAGTATTGAGGATTGAAGATTGAGGATTGAAGATTGAGGTTTGAGGATTGAGGATTGCAGATTGAGTATTGAGGATTGAAGATTGAGGATTGAAGATTGAGGATTGAGGATTGAGGATTGAGGATTGAAGATTGAGGATTGCGGATTGAGGGTGAGGGCTGAGGGTTGAGGATTGAGGTTTGAGGACAGAGGACTGAGGATTGAGGATTGAGAATTGAGGATTGAGGATTGATGATTGAAGATTGAAGATTGGGTATTGAGGACTGAGGATTGGGTATTGAGGATTGAAAAATGAGGATTGAGGATTGAGGATTGAGGATTGAGGAATGAAGATTGAGGATTGAGGATTGAGGATTGAGGATTGAAGATTGAGTATTGAGGAATGAAGAATGAGGATTGAGGATTGAGGATTAAGGATTGGGGATTGAAGATTGAGGATTGGGGACTGAGTGTTGAGGGTTGAGTAATGAGAATTGATGTTTATGGATAGAGATTTGAAGATTGCAGATTGAGTATTGCGTATTGAGAACTCTGAACTGAGGATATTCTATTGAGGATTGAGGATTGACAACTGATTGTTGAGGACTGAGGGCCGAAGATTGAGGATTCAGGATTGAGGATTCAGGATTGATGTTTGAGGACAGAGGATTGAGGATTGAGGATTGAGGATTCAGGATTGAGGATTGAAGATTGAGGATTGGGTATTGAGGATTGAACATTGAGGATTGAGGGATGAGGATTGAGGATTGAGGATTGAGGATTGAAGATTGAATATTGATGATTGAGGATTGAGGATTGAGGATTGAGGGTTGTGGATTGATGACGAGGACTGAGGTTTGAGTATTGATGTTTGAAGTATGAGGATTGAGGATTCAGGATTGAGAATTGAGGATTGAGGATTGAAGATTGAGGATTCGGTATTGAGGATTGAAGAATGAGGATTGAGGATTGAGGATTGAGGATTGAGTATTGCAGATTGAGTATTGAGGATTGAAGATTGAGGATTGATGATTGAGGATTGAGGATTGAGGAATGAAGATTGAGGATTGAGGATTGAGGATTGAGGATTGAGGATTGAAGATTGAGTATTGAGGAATGAAGAATGAGGATTGAGGATTGAAGATTGAGGGTTGAGGATTATGGATTGAAGATTGAGGATTTGGGACTGAGGATTGAGGATTGAGGATCGAGGATTGAGGATTGGGTATTGAGGATTGAATATTGAGGATTGAGGGATGAGGATGGAGGATTGAGGATTGAGGATTGAGGATTGAGGATTGAGGATTGAGGATTGAAGATTGAGTATTGAGGATTGAAGATTGAGGGTTGAGGATTATGGATTGAAGATTGAGGATTTGGGACTGAGGATTGAGGATTGAGGATCGAGGATTGAGGATTGAAGATTGAGTATTGAGGATTGAAGATTGAGGGTTGAGGATTATGGATTGAAGATTGAGGATTTGGGACTGAGGATTGGGGATTGAGGATCGAGGATTGAGGATTGGGTATTGAGGATTGAATATTGAGGATTGAGGGATCCGGATGGAGGATTGAGGATTGAGGATTGAAGATTGAATATTTATGATTGAAGATTGAGGATTGAGGATTGAGGGTTGTGGATTGAGGACGAGGACTGAGGTTTGAGTATTGATGTTTGAAGTATGACGATTGAGGATTCAGGATTGAGAATTGAGGATTGAGGGTTGAAGATTGAGGATTCGGTATTGAGGATTGAAGAATGAGGATTGAGGATTAAGGATTGAGGATTGAGGATTGAGGATTGAGTATTGAGGATTGAAGGTTGAGGATTGAGCATTGAGGATTGACGATTGAGGATTGAGGATTAAGGTTTGAGGACTGAGGATTGAGGATTGAGGATTGGAGATTGAAGATTGACGATTGAGGATTGAGGATTGAGGATTGAGGATTGGTGATTGAGGATTGAGGATTGAGGGTTGAGGATTGAAGATTGAGTATTGAGGATTGAAGATTGATGATTGATGATTGAGGATTGAGGATTGAGTGTTGTGCATTGAGGACGTGGTCTGAGGGTCGAGTATTGATGCTTGAGGTCTGAGGATTGAGGATTCAGTATTGAGAATTGAGGATTGAGGATTGAGGATTGAAGATTGAGGATTGGGTATTGAGGATTGAGGATTGAGGATTGAAGATTGTGTATTGAGGACTGAGGGCTAAGGATTGAGGATTGACAATTGACGATTGAGGGTTGAGGATTGAGGATTGAAGATTGAGGATTGGGGATTGTGGATTGACGATTGAGAATTGAGTATTGATGATTGAGGATTGAGGATTGAAGATTGAGTATTGAGGATTGAAGATTGAGGGTTGAGGATTGAGGATTGAGGATTGACGATGAGGGCTGAGGGTTGGGGATTGAGGTTTGAGGACTGAGGACTGAGGATTGAGGATTGAGAATTGAGGATTGAGGATTGAGGATTGAAGATTGGGGATTGGGTATTGAGGATTGAAGAATGAGGATTGAGGATTGAGGATTGAGGATTGAGGAATGAAGATTGAGGATTGAGGATTGGGTATTGCGGATTGAACATTGACGGTTGAGGATTGAGAATTGAGGATTGAGGATTGAGGATTGAAGATTGAATATTGATGATTGAAGATTGAGGATTGAGGACTGATGGTTGTCGATTGAGGACGAGGAATGAGGCTTGAATATAGATGTTTGAGGTCTGAGGATTGAGGATTGAGGATTGAGAATTCAGGATTGAGGATTGAGGATTGAAGATTGAGGATTGGGTATTGAGGATTGAAGAATGAGGATTGACGATTGAGGATTGAGGATTGAGGATTGAAGATCGAGTATTGAGGATTGAAGATTGATGGTTGAGGATTGAAGATTGAAGATTGAGTATTTGGGACTGAGGATTGAGGATTGAGGATCGAGGATTGAAGATTGAGTGTTGAGGACTGAGGATTGAGGATTGAGAATTGAGGATGGAGGATTGAGGATTGAAGATTGAGGATTGGGTATTGAGGATTGAAGAATGAGGATTGAGGATTGAGGGTTGAGGATTGAACATTGAGTATTGAGGATTGAAGACTGACGATTGAGGATTGAGGATTGAGGATTGAGTATTATGGAATGAGGATTGAAGATTGAGTATTGAGGATTGAAGATTGAGTATTGAGGATTGAAGACTGAGGATTGAGGTTTGGGGACTGAGGATTGTGGATTGAGGATTGAGGATTGAGGACTGAGGATTGAGGATTGAGTATTGAGGATTGAACATTGAGGACTGGGTATCCCGGATTGAACATTGAGGATTGTGGATTGAGGATTGAGTATTGAGGATTGAGGACAGAAGATTGTATATTGATGATGGAAGATTGACGATTGGGGAATGGGGGTTGTGGATTGAGGACGAGTACTGTGGTTTGGGTATTGATGTTTGAGGTCTGAGGATCGAGGATTGAGGATTGAGGATCGAGGATTGAGGATTGAAGATTGAGTATTGAGGATTGAAGTCTGACGATTGAGGATTGAGGATTGAGGATTGAAGATTGAGGATTCAGGATTGAGGATTGGGAATTGAGGATTGAGGATTGAAGATTGAGTATTGAGGATTGAATATCGAGGATTGAGGATTGAGGATTGACGATGAGGGCTGAGGTTTGAGGATTGAGGTTTGAAGACTGAGGACTGAGGATTGGGTATTGAGAATCGAGGATTGAGGATTGAGGATTGAAGATTGAGTATTGGGTATTGAGGTTTGAAGGATGAGGATTGAAAATTGAGGATTGAGGATTCAGAATTGAGGACTGAGGATTGAGGATTGAGGATTGAGGATTGGGTATTGAGGATGGAAGAATGAGGATTGAGGATTGAGGATTGAGGATTGAGGATTGAAGTTTTAGTATTGAGGATTGAAGATTGACGATTGAGGATTGAGGATTGAGGATTGAGGATTGAATATTGGGGACTGAGTGTTGAGGGTTGAATGATGAGAATTGATGTTTGTGGATGGAGGTTTGAAGATTGCAGATTGAGTATTGAGTATTGAAATCTGTGAACTGAGGATATTTTATAGAGAATTGAGGATTGACAACTGATTGTTGAGGACTGAGGTCCGAAGATTGAGGATTCAGCATTGAGGATTCAGGATTGATGTTTGAGGACAGAGGATTGAGGATTGAGGATTGAGGATTCAGGATTGAGGATTGAAAATTGAGGATTGGGTATTGAGGATTGAACATTGTGGATTGAGGGATGAGGATTGAGGATTGAGGATTGAGGATTGAAGATTGAATATTGATGATTGAAGATTGAGGATTGAGGATTGAGGGTTGTGGATTGAGGACGAGGACTGAGGTTTGAGTATTGATGTTTGAAGTATGAGGATTGAGGATTCAGGATTGAGAATTGAGGATTGAAGATTGAAGATTGAGGATTCGGTATTGAGGATTGAAGAATGAGGATTGAGGATTGAGGATTGAGGATTGAGGATTGCAGATTCAGTATTGAGGATTGAAGATTGAGGATTGATGATTGTGGATTGAGGATTGAGGAATGAAGATTGAGGATTGAGGATTGAGGATTGAGGATTGAGGATTGCAGATTCAGTATTGAGGATTGAAGATTGAGGATTGATGATTGAGGATTGAGGATTGAGGAATGAAGAATGAGGATTGAGGATTGAAGATTGAGGGTTGAGGATTATGGATTGAAGATTGAGGATTTGGGACTGAGGATTGAGGATTGAGGATCGAGGATTGAGGATTGGGTATTGAGGATTGAATATTGAGGATTGAGGGATGAGGATGGAGGATTGAGGATTGAGGATTGAGGATTGAGGATTGAGGATTGAGGATTGAAGATTGAGTATTGAGGATTGAAGATTGAGGGTTGAGGATTATGGATTGAAGATTGAGGATTTGGGACTGAGGATTGAGGATTGAGGATCGAGGATTGAGGATTGAAGATTGAGTATTGAGGACTGAGGTTTGAGGACTGAGGACTGAGGATTGAGGATTGAGAATTCAGGATTGAGGATTCAGGATTGAAGATTGAGTATTGGTTATTGAGGTTTGAAGATTGAGTATTGAGGATTGAGGATTGAGGATTGAAGGCTGAGGATTGAAGGTTGAGTATTGAGGATTGAAAACTGACGATTGAGGGTTCAGGGTTGAGGATTGAGGATTGAGGATTGAGGATTGCAGATTGAGTATTGAGGATTGAAGATTGAGGATTGAAGATTGAGGTTTGAGGACTGAGGATTGCAGATTGAGTATTGAGGATTGAAGATTGAGGATTGAAGATTGAGGATTGAGGATTGAGGATTGAGGATTGAAGATTGAGGATTGAGGATTGAGGGTGAGGGCTGAGGGTTGAGGATTGAGGTTTGAGGACAGAGGACTGAGGATTGAGGATTGAGAATTGAGGATTGAGGATTGATGATTGAAGATTGAAGATTGGGTATTGAGGACTGAGGATTGGGTATTGAGGATTGAAAAATGAGGATTGAGGATTGAGGATTGAGGATTGAGGATTGAAGTTTGAGTATTGAGGATTGAAGATTGAGGATTGAGGATTGAGGATTGGGGATTGAGGATTGAAGATTGAGGATTGGGGACCGAGTGTTGAGTGTTGAGTGATGAGATTTGATGTTTGTGGATAGAGATTTGAAGATTGCAGTTTGAGTATTGCGTATTGAAAACTCTGAACTGAGGATATTCTATTGAGGATTGAGGATTGACAACTGATTGTTGAGGACTGAGGGCCGAAGATTGATGATTCAGGATTGAGGATTCAGGATTGAGGTTTGAGGACTGAGGATTGAGGATTGAGGATTGAGTATTCAGGATTGAGGATTGAAGATAGAGGATTGGGTATTGAGGATTGAACATTGAGTATTGAGGGATGATGATTGAGGATTGTGGATTGAGGATTGAAGATTGAATATTGATGATTGAAGGTTGAGGATTGAGGATTGAGGGTTGTGGATTGAGGATTGAAGATTAAGGATTGGGGATTGAGGATTCAAGATTGAGGATTCAGGATTGAGGATTCAGAATTGTGGTTCGAGGTCTGAGGATTGAGGATTGAAGATTGAGGATTGAGGTATGAGGGTGAGGGCTGAGGGTTGAGGATTGAGGTTTGAGGACAGAGGACTGAGGATTGAGGATTGAGAATTGAGGATTGAGTATTGATGATTGAAGATTGAAGATTGGGTATTGAGGATTGAGGATTGGGTATTGAGGATTGAAAAATGAGGATTGAGGATTGAGGATTGAGGATTGAGGAATGAAGATTGAGGATTGAGGATTGAGGATTGAGGATTGAGGATTGAGTATTGAGGATTGAAGGTTGAGGATTGAGCATTGAGGATTGACGATTGAGGATTGAGGATTAAGGTTTGAGGACTGAGGATTGAGGATTGAGGATTGGAGATTGAAGATTGACGATTGAGGATTGAGGATTGAGGATTGAGGATTGGTGATTGAGGATTGAGGATTGAGGGTTGAGGATTGAAGATTGAGTATTGAGGATTGAAGATTGATGATTGATGATTGAGGATTGAGGATTGAGTGTTGTGCATTGAGGACGTGGTCTGAGGGTCGAGTATTGATGCTTGAGGTCTGAGGATTGAGGATTCAGTATTGAGAATTGAGGATTGAGGATTGAGGATTGAAGATTGAGGATTGGGTATTGAGGATTGAGGATTGAGGATTGAAGATTGTGTATTGAGGACTGAGGGCTAAGGATTGAGGATTGACAATTGACGATTGAGGGTTGAGGATTGAGGATTGAAGATTGAGGATTGGGGATTGTGGATTGACGATTGAGAATTGAGTATTGATGATTGAGGATTGAGGATTGAAGATTGAGTATTGAGGATTGAAGATTGAGGGTTGAGGATTGAGGATTGAGGATTGACGATGAGGGCTGAGGGTTGGGGATTGAGGTTTGAGGACTGAGGACTGAGGATTGAGGATTGAGAATTGAGGATTGAGGATTGAGGATTGAAGATTGGGGATTGGGTATTGAGGATTGAAGAATGAGGATTGAGGATTGAGGATTGAGGATTGAGGAATGAAGATTGAGGATTGAGGATTGGGTATTGCGGATTGAACATTGACGGTTGAGGATTGAGAATTGAGGATTGAGGATTGAGGATTGAAGATTGAATATTGATGATTGAAGATTGAGGATTGAGGACTGATGGTTGTCGATTGAGGACGAGGAATGAGGCTTGAATATAGATGTTTGAGGTCTGAGGATTGAGGATTGAGGATTGAGAATTCAGGATTGAGGATTGAGGATTGAAGATTGAGGATTGGGTATTGAGGATTGAAGAATGAGGATTGACGATTGAGGATTGAGGATTGAGGATTGAAGATCGAGTATTGAGGATTGAAGATTGATGGTTGAGGATTGAAGATTGAAGATTGAGTATTTGGGACTGAGGATTGAGGATTGAGGATCGAGGATTGAAGATTGAGTGTTGAGGACTGAGGATTGAGGATTGAGAATTGAGGATGGAGGATTGAGGATTGAAGATTGAGGATTGGGTATTGAGGATTGAAGAATGAGGATTGAGGATTGAGGGTTGAGGATTGAACATTGAGTATTGAGGATTGAAGACTGACGATTGAGGATTGAGGATTGAGGATTGAGTATTATGGAATGAGGATTGAAGATTGAGTATTGAGGATTGAAGATTGAGTATTGAGGATTGAAGACTGAGGATTGAGGTTTGGGGACTGAGGATTGTGGATTGAGGATTGAGGATTGAGGACTGAGGATTGAGGATTGAGTATTGAGGATTGAACATTGAGGACTGGGTATCCCGGATTGAACATTGAGGATTGTGGATTGAGGATTGAGTATTGAGGATTGAGGACAGAAGATTGTATATTGATGATTGAAGATTGACGATTGGGGAATGGGGGTTGTGGATTGAGGACGAGTACTGTGGTTTGGGTATTGATGTTTGAGGTCTGAGGATCGAGGATTGAGGATTGAGGATCGAGGATTGAGGATTGAAGATTGAGTATTGAGGATTGAAGTCTGACGATTGAGGATTGAGGATTGAGGATTGAAGATTGAGGATTCAGGATTGAGGATTGGGAATTGAGGATTCAGGATTGAAGATTGAGTATTGAGGATTGAATATCGAGGATTGAGGATTGAGGATTGACGATGAGGGCTGAGGTTTGAGGATTGAGGTTTGAAGACTGAGGACTGAGGATTGGGTATTGAGAATCGAGGATTGAGGATTGAGGATTGAAGATTGAGTATTGGGTATTGAGGTTTGAAGGATGAGGATTGAAAATTGAGGATTGAGGATTCAGAATTGAGGACTGAGGATTGAGGATTGAGGATTGAGGATTGGGTATTGAGGATGGAAGAATGAGGATTGAGGATTGAGGATTGAGGATTGAGGATTGAAGTTTTAGTATTGAGGATTGAAGATTGACGATTGAGGATTGAGGATTGAGGATTGAGGATTGAATATTGGGGACTGAGTGTTGAGGGTTGAATGATGAGAATTGATGTTTGTGGATGGAGGTTTGAAGATTGCAGATTGAGTATTGAGCATTGAAATCTGTGAACTGAGGATATTTTATAGAGAATTGAGGATTGACAACTGATTGTTGAGGACTGAGGTCCGAAGATTGAGGATTCAGCATTGAGGATTCAGGATTGATGTTTGAGGACAGAGGATTGAGGATTGAGGATTGAGGATTCAGGATTGAGGATTGAAAATTGAGGATTGGGTATTGAGGATTGAACATTGTGGATTGAGGGATGAGGATTGAGGATTGAGGATTGAGGATTGAAGATTGAATATTGATGATTGAAGATTGAGGATTAAGGATTGAGGGTTGTGGATTGAGGACGAGGACTGAGGTTTGAGTATTGATGTTTGAAGTATGAGGATTGAGGATTCAGGATTGAGAATTGAGGATTGAAGATTGAAGATTGAGGATTCGGTATTGAGGATTGAAGAATGAGGATTGAGGATTGAGGATTGAGGAATGAGGATTGCAGATTCAGTATTGAGGATTGAAGATTGAGGATTGATGATTGTGGATTGAGGATTGAGGAATGAAGATTGAGGATTGAGGATTGAGGATTGAGGGTTGAGGATTGCAGATTCAGTATTGAGGATTGAAGATTGAGGATTGATGATTGAGGATTGAGGATTGAGGAATGAAGAATGAGGATTGAGGATTGAAGATTGAGGGTTGAGGATTATGGATTGAAGATTGAGGATTTGGGACTGAGGATTGAGGATTGAGGATCGAGGATTGAGGATTGGGTATTGAGGATTGAATATTGAGGATTGAGGGATGAGGATGGAGGATTGAGGATTGAGGATTGAGGATTGAGGGTTGAGGATTATGGATTGAAGATTGAGGATTTGGGACTGAGGATTGAGGATTGAGGATCGAGGATTGAGGATTGGGTATTGAGGATTGAATATTGAGGATTGAGGATTGAGGATTCAGGATTGAGGATTGAAGATTGAGGATTGGGTATTGAGGATTGGACATTGAGGATTGAGGGATGAGGATTGAGGATTGAGGATTGAGGATTGAAGATTGAATATTGATGACTGAAGATTGAGGATTGAGGATTGAGGGTTGTGGATTGATGACGAGGACTGAGGTTTGAGTATTGATGTTTGAAGTATGAGGATTGAGGATTCAGGATTGAGAATTGAGGATTGAGGATTGAAGATTGAGGATTCGGTATTGAGGACTGAAGAATGAGGATTGAGGATTGAGGATTGAGGATTGAGGATTGCAGATTGAGTATTGAGGATTGAAGATTGAGGATTGATGATTGAGGATTGAGGATTGAGGAATGAAGATTGAGGATTGAGGATTGAGGATTGAGGATTGAAGATTGAGTATTGAGGAATGAAGAATGAGGATTGAGGATTGAAGATTGAGGGTTGAGGATTATGGATTGAAGATTGAGGATTTGGGACTGAGGATTGAGGATTGAGGATCGAGGATTGAGGATTGGGTATTGAGGATTGAATATTGAGGATTGAGGGATGAGGATGGAGGATTGAGGATTGAGGATTGAGGATTGAGGATTGAGGATTGAGGATTGAAGATTGAGTATTGAGGATTGAAGATTGAGGGTTGAGGATTATGGATTGAAGATTCAGGATTTGGGACTGAGGATTGAGGATTGAGGATCGAGGATTGAGGATTGAAGATTGAGTATTGATTATTGAAGATTGAGGGTTGAGGATTATGGATTGAAGATTGAGGATTTGGGACTGAGGATTGAGGATTGAGGATCGAGGATTGAGGATTGGGTATTGAGGATTGAATATTGAGGATTGAGGGATGAGGATGGAGGATTGAGGATTGAGGATTGAAGATTGAATATTTATGATTGAAGATTGAGGATTGAGGATTGAGGGTTGTGGATTGAGGACGAGGACTGAGGTTTGAGTATTGATGTTTGAAGTATGAGGATTGAGGATTCAGGATTGAGAATTGAGGATTGAGGGTTGAAGATTGAGGATTCGGTATTGAGGATTGAAGAATGAGGATTGAGGATTGAGGATTGAGGATTGAGGATTGAGGATTGAGTATTGAGGATTGAAGATTGAGGATTGAGCATTGAGGACTGACGATTGAGGATTGAGGATTGAGGTTTGAGGACTGAGGATTGAGGATTGAGGATTGATGATTGAAGATTGACGATTGAGGATTGAGGATTGAGGATTGAGGATTGGTGATTGAGGATTGAGGATTGAGGGTTGAGGATTGAAGATTGAGTATTGAGGATTGAAGATTGAGGATTGATGATTGATGATTGAGGATTTAGGTTTGAAGCTTGAGGATTGGGGACTGAGTATTGAGGGTTGAGTGATGAGAATTGATGTTTGTGGATAGAGATCTGAAGATTGCAGATTGAGTAATGAGTATTGAAAACTGTGAATTGAGGATATTCCATTGAGGATTGGGGATTGACAACTGATTGTTGAGGACTGAGGGCCGAAGATTGAGGATTCAGGATTGAGGATTCAGGATTGAGAATTGAGGATTGAGGATTCAGGATTGAAGATTGAGGATTCGGAACTGAGGATTGAAGAATGAGGATTGAGGATTGAGGTATTGAGGATTGAGGATTGCAGATTGAGTATTGAGGAATGAAAATTGAGGATTGAGGATTGAGTATTGAGGATTGAGGATTGAGGATTGAAGATTGAGGATTGAGGATTGAGGATGAGGGCTGAGGGTTGAGGATTGAGGCTTGAGGACTGAGGACTGAGGATTCAGGATTGAGAATCGAGGATTGAGGATTGATGATTGAAGATTGAAGATTGGGTATTGAGGATTGAAGAATGAGGATTGCGGATTGAGGATTGAGGATTGAGGATTGAAGATTGAGTATTGAGGATAGAAGACTGACGATTGAGGATTGAAGATTGAGGATTGAGGATTGAGAATTGAGGATTGAGGATTGAAGATTGAGTATTGAGGATTGAATGCTGACGATTGAGGATTGAGGATTGAGGATTGAGGATTGAGTATTGAGGATTGAGGATTGAAGTTTGAGTATTGAGGATTGAAGATTGAGGATTGAGGATTGAGGATTTAGGATTGAGGATTGAGGATGAGGGCTGAGGGTTGAGGATTGAGGTTTGAGGACTGAGGACTGAGGATTGAGGATTGAGAATTCAGGATTGAGGATTCAGGATTGAAGATTGAGTATTGGTTATTGAGGGCTGAAGATTGAGTATTGAGGATTGAGGATTGAGGATTGAAGACTGAGGATTGAACATTGAGTATTGAGGATTGAAAACTGACGATTGAGGATTGAGGGTTGAGGATTGAGGATTGAGGATTGAGGATTGAGGATTGAGAATAGAGGATTGAGGATTGAAGATTGAGTATTGAGGATTGAATATCGAGTATTGAGGATTGAGGATTGAGGATTGACGATGAGGGCTGAGGGTTGAGGATTGAGGTTTGAGGGCTGAGTACTGAGGATTGAGGATTGAGAATCGAGGATTGAGGATTGAGGATTGAGGATTGAAGATTGAGTATTGGTTATTGAGGGTTGAAGATTGAGTATTGAGGGATGATGATTGAGGATTGAGGATTGAGGATTGAAGATTGAATATTGATGATTGAAGATTGAGGATTGAGGATTGAGGGTTGTGGATTGAGGACGAGGACTGAGGCTTGAGTATTGATGTTTGAAGTATGAGGATTGAGGATTCAGGATTGAGAATTGAGGATTGAGGATTGAAGATTGAGGATTCGGTATTGAGGATTGAAGAATGAGGATTGAGGATTGAGGATTGAGGATTGAGGATTGCAGATTGAGTATTGAGGATTGAAGATTGAGGATTGAGCATTGAGGATTGAGGATTCAGGATTGAGAATTGAGGATTGAGGATTGAGGATTGAAGATTGAGGATTGGGTATTGAGGATTGAAGAATGAGGATTGAGGATCGAGGATTGAGGATTGAGGATTGAAGATTGAGTATTGAAGATTGAAGATTGGGGTTTGAGGATTGAGTATTGAAGATTGAGGATTTGGGACAGAGGATTGAGGATTGAGGATCGAGGATTGAATATTGAGGATTGAGGATTGAGGATTGAGGATTGATGATTGAAGATTGAGGATTGGGAATTGAGGACTCAAGATTGAGGATTGAGGATTGAGGATACAGAATTGAGCTTTGAGGACAGAGGATTGAGTATTGATGATTGAGTACTGAGGGTTGAGGATTGAGGATTGAAGATTGAGGATTGAGGATTGAGGATGAGGGCTGAGGGTTGAGGATTGAGGTTTGAGGACTGAGGACTGAGGATTGAGGATTGAGAATTGAGGATTGAGGATTGAGGATTGAGGATTGAAGATTGAGTATTGAGGAATGAAGAATGAGGATTGAGGATTGAAGATTGAGGGTTGATGATTATGGATTGAAGATTGAGGATTTGGGACTGAGGATTGAGGATTGAGGATCGAGGATTGAAGATTGAGGATTGAGCATTGAGGATTGACGATTGAGGATTGAGGATTGAGGTTTGGGGACTGAGGATTGAGGATTGAGGATTGAGGATTGTAGATTGACGATTGAGGATTGAGGATTGAGGATTGAGGATTGGTGATTGAGGATTGAGGATTGAGGGTTGAGGATTGAAGATTGAGTATTGAGGATTGAAGATTGAGGATTGATGATTGAGGATTGAGGATTTAGGTTTGAAGCTTGAGGATTGGGGACTGAGTATTGAGGGTTGAGTGATGAGAATTGATGTTTGTGGATAGAGAACTGAAGATTGCAGATTGAGTAATGAGTATTGAAAACTGTGAATTGGGGATATTCCATTGAAGATTGGGGATTGACAACTGATTGTTGAGGTCTGAGGGCTGAAGATTGAGGATTCAGGATTGAGGATTCAGGATTGAGAATTGAGGATTGAGGATTCAGGATTGAAGATTGAGGATTCGGAACTGAGGATTGAAGAATGAGGATTGAGGATTGAGGTATTGAGGATTGAGGATTGCAGATTGAGTATTGAGGATTGAAGATTGAGGATTGAGCATTGCGGATTGAGGATTGAGGATTGAGGATTGAGGATTGAGGATTGAGGATTGAAGATTGAGTATTGAGGATTGAAGACTGACGATTGACGATTGTGGATTGCGGATTGAGTATTGAGGATTGAGGATTGAAGTTTGAATATCGAGGATTGAAGATTGAGGATTGAAGATTGAGGATTGAGGATTGAGTATTGAGGATTGAAGTTTGAGTATTGAGGATTGAAGATTGAGGATTGAGGATTGAGGATTGGGGATTGAGGATTGAAGATTGAGGATTGGGGACCGAGTGTTGAGTGTTGAGTGATGAGATTTGATGTTTGTGGATAGAGATTTGAAGATTGCAGTTTGAGTATTGCGTATTGAAAACTCTGAACTGAGGATATTCTATTGAGGATTGAGGATTGACAACTGATTGTTGAGGACTGAGGGCCGAAGATTGATGATTCAGGATTGAGGATTCAGGATTGAGGTTTGAGGACTGAGGATTGAGGATTGAGGATTGAGTATTCAGGATTGAGGATTGAAGATAGAGGATTGGGTATTGAGGATTGAACATTGAGTATTGAGGGATGATGATTGAGGATTGAGGATTGAGGATTGAAGATTGAATATTGATGATTGAAGATTGAGGATTGAGGATTGAGGGTTGTGGATTGAGGATTGAAGATTAAGGATTGGGGATTGAGGATTCAAGATTGAGGATTCAGGATTGAGGATTCAGAATTGTGGTTCGAGGTCTGAGGATTGAGGATTGAAGATTGAGGATTGAGGATTGAGGGTGAGGGCTGAGGGTTGAGGATTGAGGTTTGAGGACAGAGGACTGAGGATTGAGGATTGAGAATTGAGGATTGAGGATTGATGATTGAAGATCGAAGATTCGGTATTGAGGATTGAGGATTGGGTATTGAGGATTGAAAAATGAGGATTCATGATTGAGGATTGAGGATTGAGGAATGAAGATTGAGGATTGAGGATTGAGGATTGAGGATTGAAGATTGAGTATTGAGGAATGAAGAATGAGGATTGAGGATTGAGGATTAAGGATTGGGGATTGAAGATTGAGGATTGGGGACTGAGTGTTGAGGGTTGAGTCATGAGAATTGATGTTTATGGATAGAGATTTGAAGATTGCAGATTGAGTATTGCGTATTGAGAACTCTGAACTGAGGATATTCTATTGAGGATTGAGGATTGACAACTGATTGTTGAGGACTGAGGGCCGAAGATTGAGGATTCAGGATTGAGGATTCAGGATTGATGTTTGAGGACAGAGGATTGAGGATTGAGGATTGAGGATTCAGGATTGAGGATTGAAGATTGAGGCTTGGTTATTGAGGATTGAACATTGAGGATTGAGGGAAGAGGATTGAGGATTGAGGATTGAGGATTGAAGATTGAATATTGATGACTGAAGATTGAGTATTGAGGATTGAGGGTTGTGGATTGATGACGAGGACTGAGGTTTGAGTATTGATGTTTGAAGTATGAGGATTGAGGATTCAGGATTGAGAATTGAGGATTGAGGATTGAAGATTGAGGATTCGGTATTGAGGATTGAAGAATGAGGATTGAGGATTGAGGATTGAGGATCGAGGATTGAAGATTGAGGATTGAGGATTGAGGATTGAGGATTGAGGATTGAGGATTGAGGATTGAAGATTGAGTATTGAGGATGGAAGATTGAGGATTGAGGATTGAGGATTGAGGATTGAGGATTGAAGATTGAGGATTGGGGATTGAGGATTGAGGATTGAGGATTGAGTATTGAGGATTGAAGATTGAGTATTGAGAATCGAAGATTGAGGATTGAGGATTGAGTATTGAGGATTGAGGATTGAAGATTGAGGATTGGGGATTGAGTATTGAAGATTGAGGATTCAGGATTGAGGATTCAGAATTGAGGTCTGAGGACTGAGGACAGAGGATTGAAGATTGAGTATTAAGGATTGAGGATTGAGGATTGAGGATTGAATATTGAGGATTGAGGATTGAGGATGAAGGCTGAGGGTTCAGGATTGAGGTTTGAGGACTGAGGACTGAGGATTGAGGATTGAGAATTGAGGATTTAGGATTGAGGATTGAAGATTGAGGATTGGGTATTGAGGATTGAAGAATGAGGATTGAGGATTGAGGATTGAGGATTGAGGATTGAAGATTGAGTATTGAGGATTGAAGACTGACGATTGAGGATTGAGGATTGAGGATTGAGGATTGAGGATTGAGGATCGAGAATTGAGGATTGAGGATTGAAGATTGAGGATTGGGAATTGAGGATTGAAGATCGAGGATTGAGGATTGAGGATTGAGGATTGAGGATTGAAGATTGATTATTGAGGATTAAAGACTGACGATTGATGATTGGGGATTGAAGATTGAGTATTGAGGATTGAGGATTGAAGTTTGAGTATTGAGGATTGAAGATTGAGGATTGAGGATTGAGGATTGAGGATTGAAGATTGAGGATTGGGTATTGAGGATTGCAGATCGAGTATTGAGGATTGAAGATTGAGGATTGAGGATTGAGGATTGAGGATTGAGGATTGAGTATTGAGGATTGAAGATTTAGTATCGAGGATTGAAGATTGAGGATTGAGGATTGAGTATTGAGGACTGAGGATTGAGGATTGAAGATTGAGTATTGAGGATAGAAGGTTGAGTATTGAGGATTGAGGATTGAGGATTGACGATGAGGGCTGAGGGTTGTGGATTGAGGTTTGAGGACTGAGGACTGAGGGTTGAGGATTGAGAATTGAGGATTGAGGATTGAGGATTGAGGATTGAAGATTGAGTATTGGGTATTGAGGATTGAAGAATGAGGATTGAAAATTGAGGATTGAGGATTCAGAACTGAGGATTGAGAATTGAGGATTGAAGGTTGAGGATTGGGTATTGAGGATGGAAGAATGAGGATTGAGGATTGAGGATTGAGGATCGAGGATTGAAGATTGAGAATTGAGGATTGAAGATTGGCGATTGAGGATTAAGGATTGAGGATTGAGGACTGAATATTGGGGACTGAGTGATGAGTGTCGAGTGGTGAGGATTGATGTTTGTGGATAGAGATTTGAAGATTGCAGATTGAGTATTGCGTATTGAAAACTCTGAACTGAGGATATTCTATTGAGGATTGAAGATTGACAACTGATTGTTGAGGACTGATGGCCGAAGATTGAGGATTCAGGATTGAGGATTCGGAATTGAGGTTGGAGGACTGAGGATTGATGATTGAAGATTGGGTATTGAGGATTGAAGTTTGAGGATTCAGGATTGAGGATTGAGGATTGAGGATGTGGTCTGAGGGTTGAGGATTGAGGTTTGAGGACTGAGGGCTGAGGATTGAGGATTGAGAATTGAGGATTGAGGATTGAGGATTGAAGATTGAGGATTGGGTATTGAGGATTGTAGATTGAGGATTGAGGATTGAGGATTGAGGATTGAGGATTGAAGATTGAGTATTGAGGATTGAAGGCTGACGATTGAGGATTGGGGATTGAGGATTGAGTATTGAGGATTGAGGATTGAAGATTGAGTATTGAGGATTGAAGATTGAGGATTGAGGTTTGGGGACTGAGGATTGAGGATTCAGGATTGAGGATTGAAGATTGACGATTGAGGATTGAGGATTGGGGATTGAGGATTGATGATTGAGGATTGAGGATTGAGGGTTGAGGATTGAAGATTGAGTATTGACTAGTGAAGATTGAGGATTGATGATTGAGGATTGAGTATTGAGGATTGAAGATTGAGGATTGAGGATTGAGGATTGAGGATCGAGGATTGAAGATTGAGGATTGAGGACTGAGGATGAGGGCTGAGGGTTGAGGATTGAGGTATGAGGACTGAGGACTGAGGATTGAGGATTGAGAATTGAGGATTGAGGATTGAGGATTAAAGATTGAGGATTGGGTATTGATGGTTGAAGAATGAGGATTGAGGATTGAGGATTGAGGATTGAGGATTGAAGATTGAGTATTGAGGATTGAAGGCTGACGATCGAGGATTGAGGATTGAGGATTGAGTATTGAGGATTCAGGATTGAAGATTGAGTATTGGGGATTGAAGGTTGAGGATTGAGGTTTGGGGACTGAGGATTGAGGATTGAGGATTGAGGATTGCAGATTGAGTATTGAGGATTGAAGATTGAGGATTGATGATTGAGGATTGAGGATTGAGGAATGAAGATTGAGGATTGAGGATTGAGGATTGAGGATTGAAGATTGAGTATTGAGGAATGAAGAATGAGGATTGAGGATTGAAGATTGAGGGTTGAGGATTATGGATTGAAGATTGAGGATTTGGGACTGAGGATTGAGGATTGAGGATCGAGGATTGAGGATTGGGTATTGAGGATTGAATATTGAGGATTGAGGGATGAGGATGGAGGATTGAGGATTGAGGATTGAGGATTGAGGATTGAGGATTGAGGATTGAAGGTTGAGTATTGAGGATTGAAGATTGAGGGTTGAGGATTATGGATTGAAGATTCAGGATTTGGGACTGAGGATTGAGGATTGAGGATCGAGGATTGAGGATTGAAGATTGAGTATTGATTATTGAAGATTGAGGGTTGAGGATTATGGATTGAAGATTGAGGATTTGGGACTGAGGATTGAGGATTGAGGATCGAGGATTGAGGATTGGGTATTGAGGATTGAATATTGAGGATTGAGGGATGAGGATGGAGGATTGAGGATTGAGGATTGAAGATTGAATATTTATGATTGAAGATTGAGGATTGAGGATTGAGGGTTGTGGATTGAGGACGAGGACTGAGGTTTGAGTATTGATGTTTGAAGTATGAGGATTGAGGATTCAGGATTGAGGATTGAGGGTTGAAGATTAAGGATTCGGTATTGAGGATTGAAGAATGAGGATTGAGGATTGATGATTGAGGATTGGGTATTGAGGATTGTAGATTGAGGATTGAGGATTGAGGATTGAGGATTGAGGATTGAAGATTGAGTATTGAGGATTGAAGGCTGACGATTGAGGATTGGGGATTGAGGATTGAGTATTGAGGATTGAGGATTGAAGATTGAGTATTGAGGATTGAAGATTGAGGATTGAGGTTTGGGGACTGAGGATTGATGATTCAGGATTGAGGATTGAAGATTGACGATTGAGGATTGAGGATTGAGGATTGAGGATTGATGATTGAGGATTGAGGATTGAGGGTTGAGGATTGAAGATTGAGTATTGAGGAGTGAAGATTGAGGATTGATGATTGAGGATTGAGCATAGAGGTTTGAAGGTTGAGGATTGGGGACTGAGTATTGAGGTTTGAGTGATGAGAATTGATGTTTGTGGTTAGAGATCTGAAGATTGCAGATTGAGTAATGAGTATTGAAAACAGTGAATTGAGGATATTCTATTGTGGATTGGGGATTGACAACTGATTGTTGAGGACTGAGGGCTGAAGGTTGAGGATTCAGGATTGAGGATTCAGGATTGAGAATTGAGGATTGAGGATTCAGGATTGAAGATTGAGGATTCGGTACAGATGATTGAAGAATGAGGATTGAGGATTGAGGATTGAGGATTGAGGATTGAGGAATGAAGATTGAGGATTGAGGATTGAGGATTGAGGATTGAAGATTGAGTATTGAGGATTGAAGATTGAGGATTGAGGATTGAGGATTGAGGATTGAGGATTGAAGATTGCGGATTTGGGACTGAGTGTTGAAGCTTGAGTGATGAGAATTGATGTTTGTGCATAGAGATTTGACGATTGCAGATTGAGTATTGCGTATTGAAAGCTCTGAACTGGGGATATTCTATTGAGGATTGAGGATTGACAACTGATTGTTGAGGACTGAGTTCCGAAGATTGAGGATTCAGGATTGAGGATTCGGAATTGATGTTTGAGGGATGAGGATTGAGGATTGAAGATCGAGTATTGAGGATTGAAGATTGAGGATTGAGGATTGAGGATTGAGGATCGAGGATTGAAGATTGAGGATTGAGGATTGAGGATGAGGGCTGAGGGTTGAGGATTGAGGTATGAGGACTGAGGACTGAGGATTGAGGATTGAGAATTGAGGATTGAGGGTTGAGGATTAAAGATTGAGGATTGGGTATTGATGATTGAAGAATGAGGATTGAGAATTGAGGATTGAGGATTGAGGATTGAAGATTGAGTATTGAGGATTGAAGGCTGACGATTGAGGATTGAGGATTGAGGATTGAGTATTGAGGATTGAGGATTGAAGATTGAGTATTGGGTATTGAAGATTGAGGATTGAGGTTTGGTGACTGAGGATTGAGGATTGAGGATTGAGGATTGAAGATTGACGATTGAGGATTGAGGATTGAGGATTGAGGATTGATGATTGAGGATTGAGGATTGAGGATTGAGTGTTGTGGATTGAATATTGTGTATTGAGGATTGAAGATTGAGGATTGATGATTGAGGCTTGAGGATTTAGGTTTGAAGATTGAGGATTGGGGACTGAGCATTGAGGGTTGAGTGATGAGAATTGATGTTTGTGGATAGAGATCTGAAGATTGCAGATTGAGTAATGAGTATTGAAAACTGTGAATTGAGGATATTCTATTGAGGATTGGGTATTGACAACTGATTGTTGAGGACTGAGGGCTGAAGATTGAGGATTCAGGATTTAGGACTCAGGATTGAGAATTGAGGATTGAGGATTCAGGATTGAGGATTGTGGATTCGGTACTGAGGATTGAAGAATGAGGATTGAGGATTGAGGATTGAGGAGTCAGGATTGCAGATTGAGTATTGAGGATTGAAAATTGAGGATTGAGGATTGAGGATTGAGGATTGAGGATTGAGGATTGAGGATAGAGGATTGAATATTGAGTATTGAGGATTGAAGATTGAGGATTGAGGATTGAGGATTGAGGATTGAGGATTGAAGATTGATGATTGGGGATTGAGGATTGAAGATTGGGTATTGAAGATTGAGGATTGAGGATTGAAGATTGAGGATTGAGGATTGAGGATGAGGGGTGAGGGTTGAGGATTCAGGTTTGAGGACTGTGGACTGAGGATTGAGGATTGAGAATTGAGGATTGAGGATTGAGGATTGAAGATTGAGGATTGGGTATTGAGGATTGAAGAATGAGGATTGAGGATTGAGGATTGAGGATTGAGGATTGAAGATTGTGTATTGAGGACTGAGGGCTGGGGATTGAGGATTGAGTATTGACGATTGAGGATTGTGGATTGAGGATCGAGAATTGAGGATTGAGGATTGAGGATTGAAGATTGAGGATTGGTTATTGAGGATTGAAGATTGAGTATTGAGGATTGAGTGTTGAGGATTGAGGATTGAAGATTGAGGATTGAGGATTGAGGATTTAGGTTTGAAGATTGAGGATTGGGGACTGAGTATTGAGGTTTGAGTGATGAGAATTGATGTTTGTCGATAGAGATCTGAAGATTGCAGATTGAGTAATGCGTATTGAAAACTGTGAATTGACGATATTCTATTAAGGACTGGGGATTGACAACTGATTGTTGAAGACTGAGGGCTGAAGATTGAGGATTCAGGAATGAGGATTCAGGATCGAGAATTGATTATTGAAGATTCAGGATTGAAGATTGAGGATTCGGTACTGAGGATTGAAGAATGAGGATTGAGGATTGAGGATTGAGGATTGAGGATTGAAGATTGATTATTGAGGATTGAAGACTGACGATTGAGGATTGAGGATTGAGGATTGAGTATTGAGGATTGAGGATTGAAGTTTGAGTATCGAGGGTTGAAGATTGAGGATTGAGGATTGAGGATTGAGGATTGAGGATGAGGGCTGAGGGTTGAGGATTGAGGTTTGAGGACTGAGGACTGAGGATTGAGGGTTGAGAATTCAGGATTGAGGATTGAGGATTGAGGATTGAGGATTGAAGATTGACTACTGAGGATTGAACGTTGAGTGTTGAGGATTGAGGATTGAAGATTGAGGATTTGGGACTGAGAAATGAGGATTGAGGATTGAGGATTGAAGATTGAGGATTGGGTATTGAGGATTGAAGATTGAGGATTGAGGATTCAGGATTGAGGATTGAGGATTGAAGATTGAGTATTGAGGATTGAAGAATGAGGATTGAGTATTCAGGATTGAGGATTGAGGATTGAAGATTGAGTATTGAGGATTGAAGGTTGAGGGTTGAGGATTGAGGGTTGAAGATTGAGGATTTGGGACTGAGGATTGAGGATTGAGGATCGAGGATTGAAGATTGAGGATTGAGGATTGAGGATGAGGGCTGAGGGTCGAGGATTGAGGTTTGAGGACTGAGGACTGAGGATTGAGGGTTGAGAATTGAGGATTGAGGTTTGAGGATTAAAGATTGAGGATTGGGTATTGATGATTGAAGAATGAGGATTGAGGATTGAGTATTGAGGATTGAGGATTGAAGATTGAGTATTGAGGATTGAAGACAGACGATTGAGGATTGAGGATTGAGGATTGAGGATTGAGGATTGAGGGTTGAGTATTCAGGATTGAGGATTGAAGATAGAGGATTGGGTATTGAGGATTGAACATTGAGTATTGAGGGATGATGATTGAGGATTGAGGATTGAGGATTGAAGATTGAATATTGATGATTGAAGATTGAGGATTGAGGATTGAGGGTTGTGGATTGAGGATTGAAGATTAAGGATTGGGGATTGAGGATTCAAGATTGAGGATTCAGGATTGAGGATTCAGAATTGTGGTTCGAGGTCTGAGGATTGAGGATTGAAGATTGAGTATTGAGGATTGATCATTGAGGATTGAAGATTGAGGATTGAGGATTGAGGGTGAGGGCTGAGGGTTGAGGATTGAGGTTTGAGGAAAGAGGACTGAGGATTGAGGATTGAGAATTGAGGATTGAGGATTGATGATTGAAGATCGAAGATTCGGTATTGAGGATTGAGGATTGGGTATTGAGGATTGAAAAATGAGGATTGAGGATTGAGGATTGAGGATTGAGGAATGAAGATTGAGGATTGAGGATTGAGGATTGAGGATTGAAGATTGAGTATTGAGGAATGAAGAATGAGGATTGAGGATTGAGGATTAAGGATTGGGGATTGAAGATTGAGGATTGGGGACTGAGTGTTGAGGGTTGAGTCATGAGAATTGATGTTTATGGATAGAGATTTGAAGATTGCAGATTGAGTATTGCGTATTGAGAACTCTGAACTGAGGATATTCTATTGAGGATTGAGGATTGACAACTGATTGTTGAGGACTGAGGGCCGAAGATTGAGGATTCAGGATTGAGGATTCAGGATTGATGTTTGAGGACAGAGGATTGAGGATTGAGGATTGAGGATTCAGGATTGAGGATTGAAGATTGAGGATTGGGTATTGAGGATTGAACATTGAGGATTGAGGGATGAGGATTGAGGATTGAGGATTGAGGATTGAAGATTGAATATTGATGACTGAAGATTGAGTATTGAGGATTGAGGGTTGTGGATTGATGACGAGGACTGAGGTTTGAGTATTGATGTTTGAAGTATGAGGATTGAGGATTCAGGATTGAGAATTGAGGATTGAGGATTGAAGATTGAGGATTCGGTATTGAGGATTGAAGAATGAGGATTGAGGATTGAGGATTGAGGATCGAGGATTGAAGATTGAGGATTGAGGATTGAGGATTGAGGATTGAGGATTGAGGATTGAAGATTGAGTATTGAGGATTGAAGATTGAGGATTGAGGATTGAGGATTGAGGATTGAGGATTGAAGATTGAGGATTGGGGATTGAGGATTGAAGATTGAGGACTCAGGATTGAGGATTCAGAATTGATGTCTGCGGACAGAGTATTGAGGATTGAAGATTGAGTATTGAGGATTGAGGATTGAGGATTGAAGATTGGGAATTGAGGATTGAGGATTGAGGATTGAGTATTGAGGATTGAAGATTGAGTATTGAGGATCGAAGATTGAGGATTGAGGATTGAGGATTGAGGATTGAAGATTGAATATTGATGACTGAAGATTGAGTATTGAGGATTGAGGGTTGTGGATTGATGACGAGGACTGAGGTTTGAGTATTGATGTTTGAAGTATGAGGATTGAGGATTCAGGATTGAGAATTGAGGATTGAGGATTGAAGATTGAGGATTCGGTATTGAGGATTGAAGAATGAGGATTGAGGATTGAGGATTGAGGATTGAAGATTGAGTATTGAGGATTGAAGACTGACGATTGAGGATTGAGGATTGAGGATTGAGGATTGAGGATTGAGGATCGAGAATTGAGGATTGAGGATTGAAGATTGAGGATTGGGAATTGAGGATTGAAGATCGAGGATTGAGGATTGAGGATTGAGGATTGAGGATTCAAGATTGATTATTGAGGATTAAAGACTGACGATTGATGATTGAGGATTGAAGATTGAGTATTGAGGATTGAGGATTGAAGTTTGAGTATTGAGGATTGAAGATTGAGGATTGAGGATTGAGGATTGAGGATTGAAGATTGAGGATTGGGTATTGAGGATTGCAGATTGAGTATTGAGGATTGAAGATTGAGGATTGAGGATTGAGGATTGAGGATTGAGGATTGAGTATTGAGGATTGAAGATTTAGTATCGAGGATTGAAGATTGAGGATTGAGGATTAAGGATTGGGGATTGAAGATTGAGGATTGGGGACTGAGTGTTGAGGGTTGAGTCATGAGAATTGATGTTTATGGATAGAGATTTGAAGATTGCAGATTGAGTATTGCGTATTGAGAACTCTGAACTGAGGATATTCTATTGAGGATTGAGGATTGACAACTGATTGTTGAGGTCTGAGGGCCGAAGATTGAGGATTCAGGATTGAGGATTCAGGATTGATGTTTGAGGACAGAGGATTGAGGATTGAGGATTGAGGATTCAGGATTGAG
The DNA here is from genome assembly GCF_051401765.1 of Calliopsis andreniformis. Lineage (NCBI taxonomy): Eukaryota > Metazoa > Arthropoda > Insecta > Hymenoptera > Andrenidae > Calliopsis > Calliopsis andreniformis. Next base: position 120,698 of record NW_027480649.1, on the reverse strand, counting down.
GATTGAAGATTGAGGATTGGGTATTGAGGATTGAACATTGAGGATTGAGGGATGAGGATTGAGGATTGAGGATTGAGGATTGAAGATTGAATATTGATGACTGAAGATTGAGTATTGAGGATTGAGGGTTGTGGATTGATGACGAGGACTGAGGTTTGAGTATTGATGTTTGAAGTATGAGGATTGAGGATTCAGGATTGAGAATTGAGGATTGAGGATTGAAGATTGAGGATTCGGTATTGAGGATTGAAGAATGAGGATTGAGGATTGAGGATTGAGGATCGAGGATTGAAGATTGAGGATTGAGGATTGAGGATTGAGGATTGAGGATTGAGGATTGAGGATTGAAGATTGAGTATTGAGGATTGAAGATTGAGGATTGAGGATTGAGGATTGAGGATTGAGGATTGAAGATTGAGGATTGGGGATTGAGGATTGAAGATTGAGGACTCAGGATTAAGGATTCAGAATTGATGTCTGCGGACAGAGTATTGAGGATTGAAGATTGAGTATTGAGGATTGAGGATTGAGGATTGAAGATTGGGGATTGAGGATTGAGGATTGAGGATTGAGGATTGAGTGTTGAGGATTGAGGATTGAAGATTGAGTATTGAGGATCGAAGATTGAGGATTGAGGATTGAGGATTGAGGATTGAGGATTGAGGATTGAGGATTGAGGATTGAGGATCGAGAATTTAGGATTGAGGATTGAAGATTGAGGATTGGGTATTGAGGATTGCAGATCGAGTATTGAGGATTGAAGATTGAGGATTGAGGATTGAGGATTGAGGATTGAGGATTGAGTATTGAGGATTGAAGATTTAGTATCGAGGATTGAAGATTGAGGATTGAGGATTGAGTATTGAGGACTGAGGATTGAGGATTGAAGATTGAGTATTGAGGATAGAAGGTTGAGTATTGAGGATTGAGGACTGAGGATTGACGATGAGGGCTGAGGGTTGTGGATTGAGGTTTGATGACTGAGGACTGAGGGTTGAGGATTGAGAATTGAGGATTGAAGATTGAGGATTGAGGATTGAAGAATCAGTATTGGGTATTGAGGATTGAAGAATGAGGATTGAAAATTGAGGATTGAGGATTCAGAATTGAGGATTGAGAATTGAGGATTGAAGATTGAGGATTGGGTATTGAGGATGGAAGAATGAGGATTGAGGATTGAGGATTGAGGATCGAGGATTGAAGATTGAGAATTGAGGATTGAAGATTGGCGATTGAGGATTAAGGATTGAGGATTGAGGACTGAATATTGGGGACTGAGTGATGAGGGTCGAGTGGTGAGGATTGATGTTTGTGGATAGAGATTTGAAGATTGCAGATTGAGTATTGCGTATTGAAAACTCTGAACTGAGGATATTCTATTGAGGATTGAAGATTGACAACTGATTGTTGAGGACTGATGGCCGAAGATTGAGGATTCAGGATTGAGGATTCGGAATTGAGGTTGGAGGACTGAGGATTGATGATTGAAGATTGGGCATTGAGGATTGAAGTTTGAGGATTCAGGATTGAGGATTGAGGATTGAGGATGTGGTCTGAGGGTTGAGGATTGAGGTTTGAGGACTGAGGGCTGAGGATTGAGGATTGAGAATTGAGGATTGAGGATTGAGGATTGAAGATTGAGGATTGGGTATTGAGGATTGTAGATTGAGGATTGAGGATTGAGGATTGAGGATTGAGGATTGAAGATTGAGTATTGAGGATTGAAGGCTGACGATTGAGGATTGGGGATTGAGGATTGAGTATTGAGGATTGAGGATTGAAGATTGAGTATTGAGGATTGAAGATTGAGGATTGAGGTTTGGGGACTGAGGATTGAGGATTCAGGATTGAGGATTGAAGATTGACGATTGAGGATTGAGGATTGGGGATTGAGGATTGATGATTGAGGATTGAGGATTGAGGGTTGAGGATTGAAGATTGAGTATTGACTGGTGAAGATTGAGGATTGATGATTGAGGATTGAGGATTGAGGTTTGAAGATTGAGGATTGGGGACTGAGTATTGAGGTTTGAGTGATGAGAATTGATGTTTGTGGTTAGAGATCTGAAGATTGCAGATTGAGTAATGAGTATTGAAAACAGTGAATTGAGGATATTCTATTGTGGATTGGGGATTGACAACTGATTGTTGAGGACTGAGGGCTGAAGGTTGAGGATTCAGGATTGAGGATTCAGGATTGAGAATTGAGGATTGAGGATTCAGGATTGAAGATTGAGGATTCGGTACAGATGATTGAAGAATGAGGATTGAGGATTGAGGATTGAGGAATGAAGATTGAGGATTGAGGATTGGGGATTGAGGATTGAAGATTGAGTATTGAGGATTGAAGATTGAGGATTGAGGATTGAGGATTGAGGATTGAGTATTGAAGATTGCGGATTTGGGACTGAGTGTTGAGGCTTGAGTGATGAGAATTGATGTTTGTGCATAGAGATTTGACGATTGCAGATTGAGTATTGCGTACTGAAAGCTCTGAACTGGGGATATTCTATTGAGGATTGAGGATTGACAACTGATTGTTGAGGACTGAGTGCCGAAGATTGAGGATTTAGGATTGAGGATTCGGAATTGATGTTTGAGGGATGAGGATTGAGGATTGAAGATTGAGTATTGAGGATTGAAGATTGAGGATTGAGGATTGAGGATTGAGGATCGAGGATTGAAGATTGAGGATTGAGGACTGAGGATGAGGGCTGAGGGTTGAGGATTGAGGTATGAGGACTGAGGACTGAGGATTGAGGATTGAGAATTGAGGATTGAGGATTGAGGATTAAAGATTGAGGATTGGGTATTGATGATTGAAGAATGAGGATTGAGGATTGAGGATTGAGGATTGAGGATTGAGGATTGAAGATTGAGTATTGAGGATTGACGGCTGACGATCGAGGATTGAGGATTGAGGATTGAGTATTGAGGATTCAGGATTGAAGATTGAGTATTGGGGATTGAAGATTGAGGATTGAGGTTTGGGGACTGAGGATTGAGGATTGAGGATTGAGGATTGAAGATTGACGATTGAGGATTGAGGATTGAGGATTGAGGATTGATGATTGAGGTTTGAGGATTGAGGATTGAGTGTTGTGGATTGAATATTGTGTATTGAGGATTGAAGATTGAGGATTGATGATTGAGGCTTGAGGATTTAGGTTTGAAGATTGAGGATTGGGGACTGAGCATTGAGGGTTGTGTGATGAGAATTGATGTTTGTGGATAGAGATCTGAAGATTGCAGATTGAGTAATGAGTATTGAAAACTGTGAATTGAGGATATTCTATTAAGGATTGGGGATTGACAACTGATTGTTGAGGACTGAGGGCTGAAGATTGAGGATTCAGGATTGAGGACTCAGGATTGAGAATTGAGGATTGAGGATTCAGGATTGAGGATTGTGGATTCGGTACTGAGGATTGAAGAATGAGGATTGAGGATTGAGGATTGAGGATTCAGGATTGCAGATTGAGTATTGAGGATTGAAAATTGAGGATTGAGGATTGAGGATTGAGGATTGAGGATTGAGGATTGAGGATAGAGGATTGAATATTGAGTATTGAGGATTGAAGATTGAGGATTGAGGATTGATGATTGAGGATTGAGGATTGAAGATTGATGATTGGGGATTGAGGATTGAAGATTGGGTATTGAAGATTGAGGATTGAGGATTGAAGATTGAGGATTGAGGATTGAAGATGAGGGGTGAGGGTTGAGGATTGAGGACTGAGGGCTGAGGATTGAGGATTGAGGATTGAGGATTGAAGATTGAGGATTGGGTATTGAGGATTGTAGATTGAGGATTGAGGATTGAGGATTGAGGATTGAGGATTGAAGATTGAGTATTGAGGATTGAAGGCTGACGATTGAGGATTGGGGATTGAGGATTGAGTATTGAGGATTGAGGATTGAAGATTGAGTATTGAGGATTGAAGATTGAGGATTGAGGTTTGGGGACTGAGGATTGATGATTCAGGATTGAGGATTGAAGATTGACGATTGAGGATTGAGGATTGAGGATTAAGGATTGATGATTGAGGATTGAGGATTGAGGGTTGAGGATTGAAGATTGAGTATTGAGGAGTGAAGATTGAGGATTGATGATTGAGGATTGAGCATTGAGGTTTGAAGGTTGAGGATTGGGGACTGAGTATTGAGGTTTGAGTGATGAGAATTGATGTTTGTGGTTAGAGATCTGAAGATTGCAGATTGGGTAATGAGTATTGAAAACAGTGAATTGAGGATATTCTATTGTGGATTGGGGATTGACAACTGATTGTTGAGGACTGAGGGCTGAAGGTTGAGGATTCAGGATTGAGGATTCAGGATTGAGAATTTAGGATTGAGGATTCAGGATTAAAGATTGAGGATTCGGTACAGATGATTGAAGAATGAGGATTGAGGATTGAGGATTGAGGATTGAGGATTGAGGAATGAAGATTGAGGATTGAGGATTGAGGATTGAGGATTGAAGATTGAGTATTGAGGATTGAAGATTGAGGATTGAGGATTGAGGATTGAGGATTGAGGATTGAAGATTGCGGATTTGGGACTGAGTGTTGAAGCTTGAGTGATGAGAATTGATGTTTGTGCATAGAGATTTGACGATTGCAGATTGAGTATTGCGTATTGAAAGCTCTGAACTGGGGATATTCTATTGAGGATTGAGGATTGACAACTGATTGTTGAGGACTGAGTGCCGAAGATTGAGGATTCAGGATTGAGGATTCGGAATTGATGTTTGAGGGATGAGGATTGAGGATTGAAGATTGAGTATTGAGGATTGAAGATTGAGGATTGAGGATTGAGGATTGAGGATCGAGGATTGAAGATTGAGGATTGAGGATTGAGGATGAGGGCTGAGGGTTGAGGATTGAGGTATGAGGACTGAGGACTGAGGATTGAGGATTGAGAATTGAGGATTGAGGATTGAGGATTAAAGATTGAGGATTGGGTATTGATGATTGAAGAATGAGGATTGACAATTGAGGATTGAGGATTGAGGATTGAAGATTGAGTATTGAGGATTGACGGCTGACGATTGAGGATTGAGGAATGAGGATTGAGTATTGAGGATTGAGGATTGAAGATTGAGTATTGGGGATTGAAGATTGAGGATTGAGGTTTGGGGACTGAGGATTGAGGATTGAGGATTGAGGATTGAAGATTGACGATTGAGGATTGAGGATTGAGGATTGAGGATTGATGATTGAGGATTGAGGATTGAGGATTGAGTGTTGTGGATTGAATATTGTGTATTGAGGATTGAAGATTGAGGATTGATGATTGAGGCTTGAGGATTTAGGTTTGAAGATTGAGGATTGGGGACTGAGCATTGAGGGTTGAGTGATGAGAATTGATGTTTGTGGATAGAGATCTGAAGATTGCAGATTGAGTAATGAGTATTGAAAACTGTGAATTGAGGATATTCTATTGAGGATTGGGTATTGACAACTGATTGTTGAGGACTGAGGGCTGAAGATTGAGGATTCAGGATTGAGGACCCAGGATTGAGAATTGAGGATTGAGGATTCAGGATTGAGGATTGTGGATTCGGTACAGAGGATTGAAGAATGAGGATTGAGGATTGAGGATTGAGGAGTCAGGATTGCAGATTGAGTATTGAGGATTGAAAATTGAGGATTGAGGATTGAGGATTGAATATTGAGTATTGAGGATTGAAGAGTGAGGATTGAGGATTGAGGATTGAGGATTGGGTATTGAGGATTGAAGAATGAGGATTGAGGATGAGGGCTGAGGGTTGAGGATTGAGGTTTGAGGACTGAGGGCTGAGGATTGAGGATTGAGGATTGAGAATTGAGGATTGAGGATTGAGGATTGAAGATTGAGGATTGGGTATTGAGGATTGAAGATAGAGGATTGAGGATTGAGGATTGAGGATTGAGGATTGAAGGTTGAGTATTGAGGATTCAAGGCTGACGATTGAGGATTGAGGACTGAGGACTGAGTATTGAGGATTAAAGGCTGACGATTGAGGATTGAGGATTGAGGATTGAGGATTGAGGATTGAGTATTGAGGATTGAGGGTTGAGGATTAATGATTGAGGATTGAGGATTGAGGATTGAACATTGAGGATTGGGTATCGCGGATTGAACATTGAGGATTGAGGATTGAGGATTGAGGATTGAGGATTGAGGATTGAGGATTGAAGATTGAGGATTGGGTATTGAGGATTGAACATTGAGGATTGAGGATTGAAGATTGAGAATTCAGGATTGAGGATTCAGAATTGAGGTTTGAGGACTGAGGATTGAGGATTGAAGATTGAGTATTGAGCATTGAAGATTGAGTATTGAGGATTGAAGATTGAGGATTGAGGATTGAGGATAGAGGATTGAGGATTGAAGATTGAGGATTGGGGATTGAGGATTGAGGATTGATGATGAGGGCTGAGGGTTGAGGATTGAGGTTTGAGGACTGAGGACTGAGGATTGAGAATTGAGGATTGATGGTTGAGGATTGAAGATTGAGGATTGGGTATTGAGGATTGAAGAATGACGATTGAGGATTGAGGATTGAGGATTGAGGAATGAAGATTGAGGATTGAGGATTGAGGATTGAGGACTGACGATTGAGTATTGAGGATTGAATATTGAGGATTGAGGATTGAGGATTGAGGATTGAGGATTGGAGATTGCGGATTTGGGACTGAGTGTTGAGGCTTGAGTGATGAGAATTGATGTTTGTGGATAGAGATTTGAAGATTGCAGATTAGGTATTGCGTATTGAAAACTCTGAACTGAGGATATTCTTTTGAGGATTGAGGATTGACAACAGATTGTTGAGGACTGAGGGCCGAAGATTGAGGATTCAGGATTGAGGATTCGGAATTGAGGTTGGAGGACTGAGGATTGAGGATTGAAGATTGGGTATTGAGGATTGAAGATTGAGGATTGAGGATTGAGGATTGACGATTGAGAATGAGGGCTGAGGGCTGAGGATTGAGGTTTGAGGACTGAGGTCTGAGGATTGAGGATTGAGAATTGAGGATTGAGGATTGAGGTTTGAGGATTGAAGTTTGAGTATTGAGGATTGAAGATTGAGGATTGAGGTTTGAGGGCTGAGGGCTGAGGATTGAGGATTGAGGATTGAGAATTGAGGATTGAGGATGAGGGCTGAGGGTTGAGGTTTGAGGTTTGAGGACTGAGGGCTGAGGATTGAGGATTGAGGATTGAGAATTGAGGACTGAGGATTGAGGATTGAAGATTGAGTATTGAGGATTGAAAATTGAGGATTGAGGATTGAGGACTGAGGATTGAGGATTGAGGATAGAGGATTGAATATTGAGTATTGAGGATTGAAGATTGAGGATTGAGGATTGAGGATTGTGGATTGAGGATTGAAGATTGAGGATTGGGGATTGAGGATTGAAGATTGGGTATTGAGGATTGAGGATTGAGGATTGAAGATTGAGGATTGAGGATTGAGGATGAGGGCTGAGGATTGAGGATTGAGGTTTGAGGACTGAGGACTGAGGATTGAGGATTGAGAATTGAGGATTGAGGATTGAGGATTGAAGATTGAGGATTGGGTATTGAGGATTGAAGAATGAGGATTGAGGATTGAGGATTGAGGATTGAGGATTGAAGATTGTGTATTGAGGACTGAGGGCTGAGGATTGAGGATTGAGAATTGACGATTGAGGGTTGAGGACTGAGGATCGAGAATTGAGGATTGAGGATTGAGGATTGAAGATTGAGGATTGGTTATTGAGGATTGAAGATTGAGTATTGAGGATTGAGGATTGAGGATTGAGGATTGAAGATTGATTATTGAGGAATGAAGACTGACGATTGAGGATTGAGGATTGAGGATTGAGTATTGAGGATTGAGGATTCAAGTTTGAGTATTGAGGGTTGAAGATTGAGGATTGAGGATTGAGGATTGAGGATTGAGGATGAGGGCTGAGGGTTGAGGGTTGAGGATTGAGGTTTGAGGACTGAGGACTGAGGATTGAGGTTTGAGAATTCAGGATTGAGGATTGAGGATTGAAGATTGAGGATTGGGTATTGAGGATTGAAGAATGAGGATTGAGGATTGAGTATTGAGGATTGAGGATTGAAGATTGAGGACTGGGGACTGAGTGTTGAGGATTGAGGATTGAAGATTGAGGATTGGGGACTGAGTGTTGAGGGTTGAGTGATGAGAATTGATGTTTGTGGATAGAGATTTGAAGATTGCAGGTTGAGCATTGAGTATTGAAAGCTGTGAATTGATGATATTCTATTGAGGATTGAGGATTGACAACAGATTGTTGAGGACTGAGGGCTGAAGATTGAGGATTCAGGATTGAGGATTCAGGATTGAAGTTTGAGGGCTGAGGATCGAGGATTGAGGATTGAGGATTGAGGATTGAGGATTGAGGATTGAAGATTGAGGATTGAGGATTGAAGATTGATGGTTGAGGATTGAGGTTTGAGAATTCAGGATTGAGTATTGAGGATTGAGGATTGAGGATTGAAGATTGAGGATTGAGGATTGAGGATGAGGGCTGAGGGTTGAGGATTGAGGTTTGAGTACTGAGGACTGAGGATTGAGGATTGAGAATTGAGGGTTGAGGATTGAGGATTGAAGATTGAGGTTTGGGTATTGATGATTGACGAATGAGGATTGAGGATTGAGGAATGAGGTTTGAGGATTGAAGACTGAGTATTGAGGATTGAAGACTGACGATTGAGGATTGAGGATTGAGGATTGAGGATTGAACATTGAGGACTGGGTATCGCGGATTGAACATTGAGGATTGAGGATTGAGGATTGAGTATTGAGGATTGACGACTGAAGATTGTATATTCATGATTGAAGATTGAGGATTGGGGAATGAGGGTTGTGGATTGAGGACGAGGACTGAGGTTTGGGTATTGATGTTTGAGGTCTGAGGATCGAGGATTGAGGATTGAGAATTGAGGATTGAGGATTGAGGATTGAAGATTGAGGATTGGGTATTGAGGATTGAAGTATGAGGATTGAGGATTGAGGATTGAGGATTGAGGAATGATGATTGAGGATTGAGGATTGAGGATTGAGGATTGAAGTTTGAGTATTGAGGATTGAAGATTGAGGATTGAGGATTGAGGATTGAGGATTGAGGATTGGGTATTGAGGATTGAAGAATGAGGATTGAGGATGAGGGCTGAGGGTTGAGGATTGAGGTTTGAGGACTGAGGGCTGAGGACTGAGGATTGAGGATTGAGAATTGAGGATTGAGGATTGAGGATTGAGGATTCAGGATTGAGGATTGAGGATTGAAGATTTAGTATTGAGGATTGAAGATTGACGATTGAGGATTGAGGATTGAGGATTGAGGATTGAATATTGGGGACTGAGTGTTGAGGGTTGAATGATGAAAATTGATGTTTGTGGATGGAGGTTTGAAGATTGCAGACTGAGTATTGAGTATTGAAATCTGCGAATTGAGGATATTCTATAGAGAATTGAGGATTGACAACTGATTGTTGAGGACTGAGTGCCGAAGATTGAGGATTCAGGATTGAGGATACAGAATTGAGGTTTGAGGACTGAGGATTGAGGATTGAGGATGGGGTATTGAGGATGGAAGAATGAGGATTGAGGATTGAGGATTGAGGATTGAGGATTGAGGATTGAAGATTGAGTATTGAGGATTGAAGATTGACGATTGAGGATTGAGGATTGAGGATTGAGGATTGAATATTGGGGACTGAGTGTTGAGGGTTGAATGATGAGAATTGATGTTTGTGGATGGAGGTTTGAAGATTGCAGATTGAGTATTGAGTATAGAAATCTGTGAATTGAGGATGTTCTATAGAGAATTGATTATTGACAACTGATTGTTGAGCACTGAGCGCCGAAGATTGAGGATTCAGGTTTGAGGATTCAGAATTGAGGTTTGAGGACTGAGGATAGAGGATTGAAGATTGAGTATTGAGGATTGAAGAGTGAGGATTGAGGATTGAGGATTGAGGATTGAGGATGAGGATTGAGGTTTGGGGACTGAGGATTGTGGATTGCGGATTGAGGATTGAGGACTGAGGATTGAGGATTGAGTATTGAGGATTGAACATTGAGGACTGGGTATGGCGGATTGAACATTGAGGACTGTGGATTGAGGATTGAGTATTGAGGATTGAGGACTGAAGATTGTATATTGATGATTGAAGATTGAGGATTGGGGAATGAGGGTTGTGGATTGAGGACGAGGACTGAGGTTTGGGTATTGATGTTTGAGGTCTGAGGATCGAGGATTGAGGATTGAGAATTGAGGATTGAGGATTGAGGATTGAAGATTGAGGATTGGGTATTGAGGATTGAAGTATGAGGATTGAGGATTGAGGATTGAGGATTGAGGAATGATGATTGAGGATTGAGGATTGAGGATTGAGGATTGAAGTTTGAGTATTGAGGATTGAAGATTGAGGATTGAGGATTGAGGATTGAGGATTGAGGATTGGGTATTGAGGATTGAAGAATGAGGATTGAGGATGAGGGCTGAGGGTTGAGGATTGAGGTTTGAGGACTGAGGGCTGAGGACTGAGGATTGAGGATTGAGGATTGAGGATTGAGGATTGAGGATCGAGGATTCAGGATTGAGGATTGAGGATTGAAGATTTAGTATTGAGGATTGAAGATTGACGATTGAGGATTGAGGATTGAGGATTGAGGATTGAATATTGGGGACTGAGTGTTGAGGGTTGAATGATGAAAATTGATGTTTGTGGATGGAGGTTTGAAGATTGCAGACTGAGTATTGAGTATTGAAATCTGCGAATTGAGGATATTCTATAGAGAATTGAGGATTGACAACTGATTGTTGAGGACTGAGTGCCGAAGATTGAGGATTCAGGATTGAGGATACAGAATTGAGGTTTGAGGACTGAGGATTGAGGATTGAGGATGGGGTATTGAGGATGGAAGAATGAGGATTGAGGATTGAGGATTGAGGATTGAGGATTGAGGATTGAAGATTGAGTATTGAGGATTGAAGATTGACGATTGAGGATTGAGGATTGAGGATTGAGGATTGAATATTGGGGACTGAGTGTTGAGGGTTGAATGATGAGAATTGATGTTTGTGGATGGAGGTTTGAAGATTGCAGATTGAGTATTGAGTATAGAAATCTGTGAATTGAGGATATTCTATAGAGAATTGATTATTGACAACTGATTGTTGAGCACTGAGCGCCGAAGATTGAGGATTCAGGTTTGAGGATTCAGAATTGAGGTTTGAGGACTGAGGATAGAGGATTGAAGATTGAGTATTGAGGATTGAAGAGTGAGGATTGAGGATTGAGGATTGAGGATTGAGGATGAGGATTGAGGTTTGGGGACTGAGGATTGTGGATTGCGGATTGAGGATTGAGGACTGAGGATTGAGGATTGAGTATTGAGGATTGAACATTGAGGACTGGGTATGGCGGATTGAACATTGAGGACTGTGGATTGAGGATTGAGTATTGAGGATTGAGGACTGAAGATTGTATATTGATGATTGAAGATTGAGGATTGGTTAATGAGGGTTGTGGATTGAGGACGAGGACTGAGGTATGGGTATTGATGTTTGAGGTCTGAGGATCGAGGATTGAGGATTGAGGATCGAGGATTGAGGATTGAAGATTGAGTATTGAGGATTGCAGACTGACGATTGAGGATTGAGGATTGAGGATTGAGGATTGAGGATTGAGGATTGAGAATTGATGATTGAGGATTGAAGATTGAGTATTGAGGATTGAATATCGAGGATTGAGGATTGAGGATTGAGGATTGAGGATTGAGGATTGAAGATTGAGTATTGAGCATTGAAGATTGAGTATTGAGGATTGAAGATTGAGGATTGAGGATTGAGGATAGAGGATTGAGGATTGAAGATTGAGGATTGGGGATTGAGGATTGAGGATTGATGATGAGGGCTGAGGGTTGAGGATTGAGGTTTGAGGACTGAGGACTGAGGATTGAGAATTGAGGATTGATGGTTGAGGATTGAAGATTGAGGATTGGGTATTGAGGATTGAAGAATGACGATTGAGGATTGAGGATTGAGGATTGAGGATTGAGGAATGAAGATTGAGGATTGACGATTGAGAATGAGGGCTGAGGGCTGAGGATTGAGGTTTGAGGACTGAGGTCTGAGGATTGAGGATTGAGAATTGAGGACTGAGGATTGAGGTTTGAGGATTGAAGTTTGAGTATTGAGGATTGAAGATTGAGGATTGAGGTTTGAGGACTGAGGGCTGAGGATTGAGGATTGAGGATTGAGAATTGAGGATTGAGGATTGAGGATTGAAGATTGAGGATTGGGTATTGAGGATTGAAGATAGAGGATTGAGGATTCAGGATTGAGGATTGAGGATTGAAGTTTGAGTATTGAGGATTGAAGGCTGACGATTGAGGATTGAGGATTGAGGATTGAGTATTGAGGATTGAAGGCTGACGATTGAGGATTGAGGATTGAGGATTGGGGATTGAGGATTCAGAATTGTGGACTGAGGATTGAGGATTGAGGATTGAGGATTGGGTATTGAGGATGGAAGAATGAGGATTGAGGATTCAGGATTGAGGATTGAGGATTGAGGATTTAGTATTGAGGATTGAAGATTGACGATTGAGGATTGAATATTGAGTATTGAGGATTGAAGAGTGAGGATTGAGGATTAAGGATTGAGGATTGAGGATGAGGGCTGAGGGTTGAGGATTGAGGCTTGAGGACTGAGGACTGAGGATTGAGGATTGAGAATTGAGGATGGAGAATTGAGGATTGAAGATTGAGGATTGGGTATTGAGGATTGAAGAATGAGGATTGAGGATTGAGGGTTGAGGATTGAACATTGAGTATTGAGGATTGAAGACTGACGATTGAGGATTGATGATTAAGGATTGAGTATTGAGGAATGAGGATTGAAGATTGGGTATAGAGGATTGAAGATTGAGGATTGAGATTTGGGGACTGACGATTGTGGATTGAGGATTGAGAATTGAGGATTGAGGATTGAGGATTGAAGATTGAGGATTGGTTATTGAGGATTGAAGATTGAGTATTGAGGATTGAGGATTGAGGATTGAGGATTGAAGATTGATTATTGAGGAATGAAGACTGACGATTGAGGATTGAGGATTGAGGATTGAGTATTGAGGATTGAGGATTCAAGTTTGAGTATCGAGGGTTGAAGATTGAGGATTGAGGATTGAGGATTGAGGATTGAGGATGAGGGCTGAGGGTTGAGGGTTGAGGATTGAGGTTTGAGGACTGAGGACTGAGGATTGAGGTTTGAGAATTCAGGATTGAGGATTGAGGATTGAAGATTGAGGATTGGGTATTGAGGATTGAAGAATGAGGATTGAGGATTGAGTATTGAGGATTGAGGATTGAAGATTGAGGACTGGGGACTGAGTGTTGAGGATTGAGGATTGAAGATTGAGGATTCGGGACTGAGTGTTGAGGGTTGAGTGATGAGAATTGATGTTTGTGGATAGAGATTTGAAGATTGCAGGTTGAGCATTGAGTATTGAAAGCTGTGAATTGATGATATTCTATTGAGGATTGAGGATTGACAACAGATTGTTGAGGACTGAGGGCTGAAGATTGAGGATTCAGGATTGAGGATTCAGGATTGAAGTTTGAGGGCTGAGGATCGAGGATTGAGGATTGAGGATTGAGGATTGAGGATTGAGGATTGAAGATTGAGGATTGAGGATTGAAGATTGATGGTTGAGGATTGAGGTTTGAGAATTCAGGATTGAGTATTGAGGATTGAGGATTGAGGATTGAAGATTGAGGATTGAGGATTGAGGATGAGGGCTGAGGGTTGAGGATTGAGGTTTGAGTACTGAGGACTGAGGATTGAGGATTGAGAATTGAGGGTTGAGGATTGAGGATTGAAGATTGAGGTTTGGGTATTGATGATTGACGAATGAGGATTGAGGATTGAGGAATGAGGTTTGAGGATTGAAGACTGAGTATTGAGGATTGAAGACTGACGATTGAGGATTGAGGATTGAGGATTGAGGATTGAACATTGAGGACTGGGTATCGCGGATTGAACATTGAGGATTGAGGATTGAGGATTGAGTATTGAGGATTGACGACTGAAGATTGTATATTCATGATTGAAGATTGAGGATTGGGGAATGAGGGTTGTGGATTGAGGACGAGGACTGAGGTTTGGGTATTGATGTTTGAGGTCTGAGGATCGAGGATTGAGGATTGAGAATTGAGGATTGAGGATTGAGGATTGAAGATTGAGGATTGGGTATTGAGGATTGAAGTATGAGGATTGAGGATTGAGGATTGAGGATTGAGGAATGATGATTGAGGATTGAGGATTGAGGATTGAGGATTGAAGTTTGAGTATTGAGGATTGAAGATTGAGGATTGAGGATTGAGGATTGAGGATTGAGGATTGGGTATTGAGGATTGAAGAATGAGGATTGAGGATGAGGGCTGAGGGTTGAGGATTGAGGTTTGAGGACTGAGGGCTGAGGACTGAGGATTGAGGATTGAGAATTGAGGATTGAGGATTGAGGATTGAGGATTCAGGATTGAGGATTGAGGATTGAAGATTTAGTATTGAGGATTGAAGATTGACGATTGAGGATTGAGGATTGAGGATTGAGGATTGAATATTGGGGACTGAGTGTTGAGGGTTGAATGATGAAAATTGATGTTTGTGGATGGAGGTTTGAAGATTGCAGACTGAGTATTGAGTATTGAAATCTGCGAATTGAGGATATTCTATAGAGAATTGAGGATTGACAACTGATTGTTGAGGACTGAGTGCCGAAGATTGAGGATTCAGGATTGAGGATACAGAATTGAGGTTTGAGGACTGAGGATTGAGGATTGAGGATGGGGTATTGAGGATGGAAGAATGAGGATTGAGGATTGAGGATTGAGGATTGAGGATTGAGGATTGAAGATTGAGTATTGAGGATTGAAGATTGACGATTGAGGATTGAGGATTGAGGATTGAGGATTGAATATTGGGGACTGAGTGTTGAGGGTTGAATGATGAGAATTGATGTTTGTGGATGGAGGTTTGAAGATTGCAGATTGAGTATTGAGTATAGAAATCTGTGAATTGAGGATGTTCTATAGAGAATTGATTATTGACAACTGATTGTTGAGCACTGAGCGCCGAAGATTGAGGATTCAGGTTTGAGGATTCAGAATTGAGGTTTGAGGACTGAGGATAGAGGATTGAAGATTGAGTATTGAGGATTGAAGAGTGAGGATTGAGGATTGAGGATTGAGGATTGAGGATGAGGATTGAGGTTTGGGGACTGAGGATTGTGGATTGCGGATTGAGGATTGAGGACTGAGGATTGAGGATTGAGTATTGAGGATTGAACATTGAGGACTGGGTATGGCGGATTGAACATTGAGGACTGTGGATTGAGGATTGAGTATTGAGGATTGAGGACTGAAGATTGTATATTGATGATTGAAGATTGAGGATTGGGGAATGAGGGTTGTGGATTGAGGACGAGGACTGAGGTTTGGGTATTGATGTTTGAGGTCTGAGGATCGAGGATTGAGGATTGAGAATTGAGGATTGAGGATTGAGGATTGAAGATTGAGGATTGGGTATTGAGGATTGAAGTATGAGGATTGAGGATTGAGGATTGAGGATTGAGGAATGATGATTGAGGATTGAGGATTGAGGATTGAGGATTGAAGTTTGAGTATTGAGGATTGAAGATTGAGGATTGAGGATTGAGGATTGAGGATTGAGGATTGGGTATTGAGGATTGAAGAATGAGGATTGAGGATGAGGGCTGAGGGTTGAGGATTGAGGTTTGAGGACTGAGGGCTGAGGACTGAGGATTGAGGATTGAGGATTGAGGATTGAGGATTGAGGATCGAGGATTCAGGATTGAGGATTGAGGATTGAAGATTTAGTATTGAGGATTGAAGATTGACGATTGAGGATTGAGGATTGAGGATTGAGGATTGAATATTGGGGACTGAGTGTTGAGGGTTGAATGATGAAAATTGATGTTTGTGGATGGAGGTTTGAAGATTGCAGACTGAGTATTGAGTATTGAAATCTGCGAATTGAGGATATTCTATAGAGAATTGAGGATTGACAACTGATTGTTGAGGACTGAGTGCCGAAGATTGAGGATTCAGGATTGAGGATACAGAATTGAGGTTTGAGGACTGAGGATTGAGGATTGAGGATGGGGTATTGAGGATGGAAGAATGAGGATTGAGGATTGAGGATTGAGGATTGAGGATTGAGGATTGAAGATTGAGTATTGAGGATTGAAGATTGACGATTGAGGATTGAGGATTGAGGATTGAGGATTGAATATTGGGGACTGAGTGTTGAGGGTTGAATGATGAGAATTGATGTTTGTGGATGGAGGTTTGAAGATTGCAGATTGAGTATTGAGTATAGAAATCTGTGAATTGAGGATATTCTATAGAGAATTGATTATTGACAACTGATTGTTGAGCACTGAGCGCCGAAGATTGAGGATTCAGGTTTGAGGATTCAGAATTGAGGTTTGAGGACTGAGGATAGAGGATTGAAGATTGAGTATTGAGGATTGAAGAGTGAGGATTGAGGATTGAGGATTGAGGATTGAGGATGAGGATTGAGGTTTGGGGACTGAGGATTGTGGATTGCGGATTGAGGATTGAGGACTGAGGATTGAGGATTGAGTATTGAGGATTGAACATTGAGGACTGGGTATGGCGGATTGAACATTGAGGACTGTGGATTGAGGATTGAGTATTGAGGATTGAGGACTGAAGATTGTATATTGATGATTGAAGATTGAGGATTGGTTAATGAGGGTTGTGGATTGAGGACGAGGACTGAGGTATGGGTATTGATGTTTGAGGTCTGAGGATCGAGGATTGAGGATTGAGGATCGAGGATTGAGGATTGAAGATTGAGTATTGAGGATTGCAGACTGACGATTGAGGATTGAGGATTGAGGATTGAGGATTGAGGATTGAGGATTGAGAATTGATGATTGAGGATTGAAGATTGAGTATTGAGGATTGAATATCGAGGATTGAGGATTGAGGATTGAGGATTGAGGATTGAGGATTGAAGATTGAGTATTGAGCATTGAAGATTGAGTATTGAGGATTGAAGATTGAGGATTGAGGATTGAGGATAGAGGATTGAGGATTGAAGATTGAGGATTGGGGATTGAGGATTGAGGATTGATGATGAGGGCTGAGGGTTGAGGATTGAGGTTTGAGGACTGAGGACTGAGGATTGAGAATTGAGGATTGATGGTTGAGGATTGAAGATTGAGGATTGGGTATTGAGGATTGAAGAATGACGATTGAGGATTGAGGATTGAGGATTGAGGATTGAGGAATGAAGATTGAGGATTGACGATTGAGAATGAGGGCTGAGGGCTGAGGATTGAGGTTTGAGGACTGAGGTCTGAGGATTGAGGATTGAGAATTGAGGACTGAGGATTGAGGTTTGAGGATTGAAGTTTGAGTATTGAGGATTGAAGATTGAGGATTGAGGTTTGAGGACTGAGGGCTGAGGATTGAGGATTGAGGATTGAGAATTGAGGATTGAGGATTGAGGATTGAAGATTGAGGATTGGGTATTGAGGATTGAAGATAGAGGATTGAGGATTCAGGATTGAGGATTGAGGATTGAAGTTTGAGTATTGAGGATTGAAGGCTGACGATTGAGGATTGAGGATTGAGGATTGAGTATTGAGGATTGAAGGCTGACGATTGAGGATTGAGGATTGAGGATTGGGGATTGAGGATTCAGAATTGTGGACTGAGGATTGAGGATTGAGGATTGAGGATTGGGTATTGAGGATGGAAGAATGAGGATTGAGGATTCAGGATTGAGGATTGAGGATTGAGGATTTAGTATTGAGGATTGAAGATTGACGATTGAGGATTGAATATTGAGTATTGAGGATTGAAGAGTGAGGATTGAGGATTAAGGATTGAGGATTGAGGATGAGGGCTGAGGGTTGAGGATGAGGGCTGAGGGTTGAGGATTGAGGCTTGAGGACTGAGGACTGAGGATTGAGGATTGAGAATTGAGGATGGAGAATTGAGGATTGAAGATTGAGGATTGGGTATTGAGGATTGAAGAATGAGGATTGAGGATTGAGGGTTGAGGATTGAACATTGAGTATTGAGGATTGAAGACTGACGATTGAGGATTGATGATTAAGGATTGAGTATTGAGGAATGAGGATTGAAGATTGGGTATAGAGGATTGAAGATTGAGGATTGAGATTTGGGGACTGACGATTGTGGATTGAGGATTGAGAATTGAGGATTGAGGATTGAGGATTGAAGATTGAGGATTGGTTATTGAGGATTGAAGATTGAGTATTGAGGATTGAGGATTGAGGATTGAGGATTGAAGATTGATTATTGAGGAATGAAGACTGACGATTGAGGATTGAGGATTGAGGATTGAGTATTGAGGATTGAGGATTCAAGTTTGAGTATCGAGGGTTGAAGATTGAGGATTGAGGATTGAGGATTGAGGATTGAGGATGAGGGCTGAGGGTTGAGGGTTGAGGATTGAGGTTTGAGGACTGAGGACTGAGGATTGAGGTTTGAGAATTCAGGATTGAGGATTGAGGATTGAAGATTGAGGATTGGGTATTGAGGATTGAAGAATGAGGATTGAGGATTGAGTATTGAGGATTGAGGATTGAAGATTGAGGACTGGGGACTGAGTGTTGAGGATTGAGGATTGAAGATTGAGGATTCGGGACTGAGTGTTGAGGGTTGAGTGATGAGAATTGATGTTTGTGGATAGAGATTTGAAGATTGCAGGTTGAGCATTGAGTATTGAAAGCTGTGAATTGATGATATTCTATTGAGGATTGAGGATTGACAACAGATTGTTGAGGACTGAGGGCTGAAGATTGAGGATTCAGGATTGAGGATTCAGGATTGAAGTTTGAGGGCTGAGGATCGAGGATTGAGGATTGAGGATTGAGGATTGAGGATTGAGGATTGAAGATTGAGGATTGAGGATTGAAGATTGATGGTTGAGGATTGAGGTTTGAGAATTCAGGATTGAGTATTGAGGATTGAGGATTGAGGATTGAAGATTGAGGATTGAGGATTGAGGATGAGGGCTGAGGGTTGAGGATTGAGGTTTGAGTACTGAGGACTGAGGATTGAGGATTGAGAATTGATGTTTGTGGATAGAGATTTGAAGATTGCAGGTTGAGCATTGAGTATTGAAAGCTGTGAATTGATGATATTCTATTGAGGATTGAGGATTGACAACAGATTGTTGAGGACTGAGGGCTGAAGATTGAGGATTCAGGATTGAGGATTCAGGATTGAAGTTTGAGGGCTGAGGATTGTGGATTGCGGATTGAGGATTGAGGACTGAGGATTGAGGATTGAGTATTGAGGATTGAACATTGAGGACTGGGTATGGCGGATTGAACATTGAGGACTGTGGATTGAGGATTGAGTATTGAGGATTGAGGACTGAAGATTGTATATTGATGATTGAAGATTGAGGATTGGTTAATGAGGGTTGTGGATTGAGGACGAGGACTGAGGTATGGGTATTGATGTTTGAGGTCTGAGGATCGAGGATTGAGGATTGAGGATCGAGGATTGAGGATTGAAGATTGAGTATTGAGGATTGCAGACTGACGATTGAGGATTGAGGATTGAGGATTGAGGATTGAGGATTGAGGATTGAGAATTGATGATTGAGGATTGAAGATTGAGTATTGAGGATTGAATATCGAGGATTGAGGATTGAGGATTGAGGATTGAGGATTGAGGATTGAAGATTGAGTATTGAGCATTGAAGATTGAGTATTGAGGATTGAAGATTGAGGATTGAGGATTGAGGATAGAGGATTGAGGATTGAAGATTGAGGATTGGGGATTGAGGATTGAGGATTGATGATGAGGGCTGAGGGTTGAGGATTGAGGTTTGAGGACTGAGGACTGAGGATTGAGAATTGAGGATTGATGGTTGAGGATTGAAGATTGAGGATTGGGTATTGAGGATTGAAGAATGACGATTGAGGATTGAGGATTGAGGATTGAGGATTGAGGAATGAAGATTGAGGATTGACGATTGAGAATGAGGGCTGAGGGCTGAGGATTGAGGTTTGAGGACTGAGGTCTGAGGATTGAGGATTGAGAATTGAGGACTGAGGATTGAGGTTTGAGGATTGAAGTTTGAGTATTGAGGATTGAAGATTGAGGATTGAGGTTTGAGGACTGAGGGCTGAGGATTGAGGATTGAGGATTGAGAATTGAGGATTGAGGATTGAGGATTGAAGATTGAGGATTGGGTATTGAGGATTGAAGATAGAGGATTGAGGATTCAGGATTGAGGATTGAGGATTGAAGTTTGAGTATTGAGGATTGAAGGCTGACGATTGAGGATTGAGGATTGAGGATTGAGTATTGAGGATTGAAGGCTGACGATTGAGGATTGAGGATTGAGGATTGGGGATTGAGGATACAGAATTGTGGACTGAGGATTGAGGATTGAGGATTGAGGATTGGGTATTGAGGATGGAAGAATGAGGATTGAGGATTCAGGATTGAGGATTGAGGATTGAGGATTTAGTATTGAGGATTGAAGATTGACGATTGAGGATTGAATATTGAGTATTGAGGATTGAAGAGTGAGGATTGAGGATTAAGGATTGAGGATTGAGGATGAGGGCTGAGGGTTGAGGATTGAGGCTTGAGGACTGAGGACTGAGGATTGAGGATTGAGAATTGAGGATGGAGAATTGAGGATTGAAGATTGAGGATTGGGTATTGAGGATTGAAGAATGAGGATTGAGGATTGAGGGTTGAGGATTGAACATTGAGTATTGAGGATTGAAGACTGACGATTGAGGATTGATGATTAAGGATTGAGTATTGAGGAATGAGGATTGAAGATTGGGTATAGAGGATTGAAGATTGAGGATTGAGATTTGGGGACTGACGATTGTGGATTGAGGATTGAGAATTGAGGATTGAGGATTGAGGATTGAAGATTGAGGATTGGTTATTGAGGATTGAAGATTGAGTATTGAGGATTGAGGATTGAGGATTGAGGATTGAAGATTGATTATTGAGGAATGAAGACTGACGATTGAGGATTGAGGATTGAGGATTGAGTATTGAGGATTGAGGATTCAAGTTTGAGTATCGAGGGTTGAAGATTGAGGATTGAGGATTGAGGATTGAGGATTGAGGATGAGGGCTGAGGGTTGAGGGTTGAGGATTGAGGTTTGAGGACTGAGGACTGAGGATTGAGGTTTGAGAATTCAGGATTGAGGATTGAGGATTGAAGATTGAGGATTGGGTATTGAGGATTGAAGAATGAGGATTGAGGATTGAGTATTGAGGATTGAGGATTGAAGATTGAGGACTGGGGACTGAGTGTTGAGGATTGAGGATTGAAGATTGAGGATTCGGGACTGAGTGTTGAGGGTTGAGTGATGAGAATTGATGTTTGTGGATAGAGATTTGAAGATTGCAGGTTGAGCATTGAGTATTGAAAGCTGTGAATTGATGATATTCTATTGAGGATTGAGGATTGACAACAGATTGTTGAGGACTGAGGGCTGAAGATTGAGGATTCAGGATTGAGGATTCAGGATTGAAGTTTGAGGGCTGAGGATCGAGGATTGAGGATTGAGGATTGAGGATTGAGGATTGAGGATTGAAGATTGAGGATTGAGGATTGAAGATTGATGGTTGAGGATTGAGGTTTGAGAATTCAGGATTGAGTATTGAGGATTGAGGATTGAGGATTGAAGATTGAGGATTGAGGATTGAGGATGAGGGCTGAGGGTTGAGGATTGAGGTTTGAGTACTGAGGACTGAGGATTGAGGATTGAGAATTGAGGGTTGAGGATTGAGGATTGAAGATTGAGGTTTGGGTATTGATGATTGAAGAATGAGGATTGAGGATTGAGGAATGAGGTTTGAGGATTGAAGACTGAGTATTGAGGATTGAAGACTGACGATTGAGGATTGAGGATTGAGGATTGAGGATTGAGGATTGAGGATTGAACATTGAGGACTGGGTATCGCGGATTGAACATTGAGGATTGAGGATTGAGGATTGAGTATTGAGGATTGAGGACTGAAGATTGTATATTGATGATTGAAGATTGAGGATTGGGGAATGAGGGTTGTGGATTGAGGACGAGGACTGAGGTTTGGGTATTGATGTTTGAGGTCTGAGGATCGGGGATTGAGGATTGAGAATTGAGGATTGAGGATTGAGGATTGAAGATTGAGGATTGGGTATTGAGGATTGAAGTATGAGGATTGAGGATTGAGGATTGAGGATTGAGGAATGAAGATTGAGGATTGAGGATTGAGGATTGAGGATTGAAGTTTGAGTATTGAGGATTGAAGATTGAGGATTGAGGATTGAGGATTGAGGATTGAGGATTGGGTATTGAGGATTGAAGAATGAGGATTGAGGATGAGGGCTGAGGGTTGAGGATTGAGGTTTGAGGACTGAGGGCTGAGGACTGAGGATTGAGGATTGAGAATTGAGGATTGAGGATTGAGGATTGAGGATTCAGGATTGAGGATTGAGGATTGAAGATTTAGTATTGAGGATTGAAGATTGACGATTGAGGATTGAGGATTGAGGATTGAGGATTGAATATTGGGGACTGAGTGTTGAGGGTTGAATGATGAAAATTGATGTTTGTGGATGGAGGTTTGAAGATTGCAGACTGAGTATTGAGTATTGAAATCTGCGAATTGAGGATATTCTATAGAGAATTGAGGATTGACAACTGATTGTTGAGGACTGAGTGCCGAAGATTGAGGATTCAGGATTGAGGATACAGAATTGAGGTTTGAGGACTGAGGATTGAGGATTGAATATTGAGTATTGAGGATTGAAGAGTGAGGATTGAGGATTGAGGATTGAGGATTGAGGATGAGGGCTGAGGGTTGAGGATTGAGGCTTGAGGACTGAGGACTGAGGATTGAGGATTGAGAATTGAGGATGGAGGATTGAGGATTGAAGATTGAGGATATGGGTATTGAGGATTGAAGAATGAGGATTGAGGATTGAGGGTTGAGGATTGAACATTGAGTATTGAGGATTGAAGACTGACGACTGGGGATTGAGGATTAAGGATTGAGTATTGAGGAATGAGGATTGAAGATTGGGTATTGAGGATTGAAGATTGAGGATTGAGGTTTGGGGACTGAGGATTGTGGATTGAGGATTGAGGATTGAGGACTGAGGATTGAGTATTGAGTATTGACGATTGAACATTGAGGACTTGGTATCGCGGATTGAACATTGAGGATTGAGGATTGAGGATTGAGTATTGAGGATTGAGGACTGAAGATTGTATATTGATGATTGAAGATTGAGGATTGGGGAATGAGGGTTGTGGATTGAGGACGAGGACTGAGGTTTGGGTATTGATGTTTGAGGTCTGAGGATCGAGGATTGAGGATTGAGAATTGAGGATTGAGGATTGAGGATTGAAGATTGAGGATTGGGTATTGAGGATTGAAGTATGAGGATTGACGATTGAGGATTGAGGTTTGAGGAATGAAGATTGAGGATTGAGGATTGAGGATTGAGGATTGAAGTTTGAGTATTGAGGATTGAAGATTGAGGATTGAATATTGAGTATTGAGGATTGAAGAGTGAGGATTGAGGATTGAGGATTGAGGATTGAGGATGAGGGCTGAGGGTTGAGGATTGAGGCTTGTGGACTGAGGACTGAGGATTGAGGATTGAGAATTGAGGATGGAGAATTGAGGATTGAGGATTGAAGATTGATTATTGAGGAATGAAGACTGACGATTGAGGATTGAGGATTGAGGATTGAGTATTGAGGATTGAGGATTCAAGTTTGAGTATCGAGGGTTGAAGATTGAGGATTGAGGATTGAGGATTGAGGATTGAGGATGAGGGCTGAGGGTTGAGGATTGAGGTTTGAGGACTGAGGACTGAGGATTGAGGTTTGAGAATTCAGGATTGAGGATTGAGGATTGAAGATTGAGGATTGGGTATTGAGGATTGAAGAATGAGGATTGAGGATTGAGTATTGAGGATTGAGGATTGAAGATTGAGGATTGGGGACTGAGTGTTGAGGATTGAGGATTGAAGATTGAGGATTGGGGACTGAGTGTTGAGGGTTGAGTGATGAGAATTGATGTTTGTGGATAGAGATTTGAAGATTGCAGGTTGAGCATTGAGTATTGAAAGCTGTGAATTGATGATATTCTATTGAGGATTGAGGAT
This sequence comes from Calliopsis andreniformis, assembly GCF_051401765.1. Classification (NCBI taxonomy): domain Eukaryota; kingdom Metazoa; phylum Arthropoda; class Insecta; order Hymenoptera; family Andrenidae; genus Calliopsis; species Calliopsis andreniformis. Next base: position 96,461 of record NW_027480649.1, on the reverse strand, counting down.
TGACAACAGATTGTTGAGGACTGAGGGCTGAAGATTGAGGATTCAGGATTGAGGATTCAGGATTGAGGTTTGAGGGCTGAGGATCGAGGACTGAGGATTGAGGATTGAGGATTGAGGATTGAAGATTGAGGATTGGGTATTGCGGGTTGAACATTGACGGTTGAGGATTGAGGATTGAGGATTGAGGATTGAGGATTGAAGATTGAATATTGATGATTGAAGATTGAGGATTGAGGACTGATGGTTGTGGATTGAGGACGAGGACTGAGGGTTGAGTATAGATGTTTGAGGTCTGAGGATTTAGGATTGAGGATAGAGAATTCAGGATTGAGGATTGAGGATTGAAGATTGAGGATTGGGTATTGAGGATTGAAGAATGAGGATTGAGGATTGAGTATTAAGGATTGAGGATTGAAGATTGAGTTTTCAGGATTGGAGATTGACGATTGAGGATGAGGATTGAGGATCGAGGATTGAGGATTGAGGATTGAAGATTGAGTATTGAGGATTGAAGATTGAGGATTGGGGACTGAGTGTTGAGGATTGAGGATTGAAGATTGAGGATTTGGGACTGAGTGTTGAGGGTTGAGTGATGAGAATTGATGTTTGTGGATAGAGATTTGAAGATTGCAGGTTGAGTATTGAGTATTGAAAGCTGTGAATTGATGATATTCTATTGAGGATTGAGGATTGACAACTGATTGTTGAGGACTGAGGGCTGAAGGTTGAGGATTCAGTATTTAGGATACAGGATTGAGGTATGAGGATTGAGGATTGAGGATTGAGGATTCAAGATTGTGGATTGGGTGTTGCGGATTGAACATTGACGGTTGAGTATTGAGGATTGAGGATTGAGGGTTGAAGATTGAGGATTGGAGATTGAGGATTTGGGACTGAGGATTGAGGATTGAGGATCGAGGATTGAAGATTGAGGATTGAGGATTGAGGATTGAGGACTGAGGATTGAGGATTGAGAATTGAGGATTGAGGATTGAGGATTGAAGACTGAGGATTGGGTATTGAGGATTGAAGAATGAGGATTGAGGATTGAGGATTGAGGATTGAGGATTGAAGATTGAGTATTGAGGATTGTAGATTGAGGGTTGAGGATTGAGGATTGAAGATTGAGGATTTGGGTCTCAGAAATGAGGATTGAGGATTGAGGATTGAAGATTGAGGATTGGGTATTGAGGATTGAGGAATGAGGATTGAGGATTCAGGATTGAGGATTGAGGATTGAAGATTGAGTATTGAGGATTGAAGATTGAGGGTTGAGTATTGAGGGTTGAAGATTGAGGATTTGGGACTGAGGATTGAGGATCGAGGATTGAAGATTGAGGATTGAGGATTGAGGACGAGGGCTGAGGGTTGAGGATTGAGGTTTGAGGACTGAGGACTGAGGGTTGGGGATTGAGAATTGAGGATTGAGGATTGAGGATTAAAGATTGAGGATTGGGTATAGATGACTGAAGAATGAGGATTGAGGATTGAGGATTGAAGATTGAGGATTGAAGATTGCGTATTGAGGATTGAAGACTGACGATTGAGGATTGAGTGTTGAGGATTGAGGATTCAGGATTGAGGATTGAGGATTGAGAGTAGAGGATTGAGGATTGAAGATTCAGTATTGAGGATTGAATATCGAGGGTTGAGGATTGAGGATTGAGGATTGACGATGAGGGCTGAGGGTTGAGGATTGAGGTTTGAGGACTGAGTACTGAGGATTGATGATTGAGAATCGATGATTGAGGATTGAGGATTGAAGATTGAGTATTGGGTATTGAGGATTGAAGAATGAGGATTGAAAATTGGGAATTGAGGATTCTGAATTAAGGATTGAGGATTGAGGATTGAAGATTGAGGACTGGGTATTGAGGATGGAAGAGTGAGGATTGAGGATTGAGGATTGAGGGTTGAGGATTGAAGATTGAGTATTGAGGATTGAAGGTTGACGATTGAGGATTGAGGATTGAGGATTGAGGATTGAATATTGGGGACTGAGTGTTGAGGGTTGAGTGATGAGAATTGATGCTTGTGGATGGAGGTTTGAAGATTGCAGATTGAGTATTGAGTATTGAAATCTGTGAATTGAGGATATTCTATAGAAAATTGAGTATTGACAACTAATTGTTGAGGACTGAGGGCCGAAGATTGAGGATTCAGGATTGAGGATTCAGAATTGAGGTTTGAGGACTGAGGATTGAGGATTGAAGATAGAGTATTGAGGATTGAAAAGTGAGGATTGAGGATTGAGGATTGAGGATTGAGGATGAGTGCCGAGGGTTGAGGATTGAGGTTTGAAGGCTGAGGACTGAGGATTGGGGATTGAGAATTGAGGACGGAGGATTGAGGATTGAAGATTGAGGTATGGGTATTGAGCATTGAAGAATGAGGTTTGAGGATTGAGGGTTGAGGATTGAAGATTGAGTATTGAGGATTGAAGACAGACGATTGAGGATTGAGGATTGAGGATTGAGTATTGAGGAATGAGGATTGAAGATTGAGTACTGAGGATTGAAGATTGAGGATTGAGGTTTGGGGACTGAGGATTGTGGATTGAGGATTGAGGATTGAGGACTGAGGAGTGAGGATTGAGTATTGAGGATTGAACATTGAGGATTGGGCTTCGCGGATTGAACATTGAGGATTGAGGATTGAGGATTGAGTATTGAGGATTGAGGACTGATGATTGTATATTGATGATTGAAGATTGAGGATTGGGGAATGAGGGTTGTGGATTGAGGACGAGGACTGAGGTTTGAGTATTGATGTTTGAGGTCTGAGGATCGAGGATTGAGGATTGAGAATTGAGGATTGAGGATTGAGGATTGAAGATTGAGGATTGGGTATTGAGGATTGAAGTATGAGGATTGAGGATTGAGGATTAAGGATTGAGGAATGAAGACTGAGGATTGAAGATTGAGGATTGAGGATTGAAGTTTGAGTATTGAGGATTGAAGATTGAGGATTGAGGATTGAGGATTGGGGATTGAGGATTGAAGATTAAGGACTGGGGACCGAGTGTTGAGTGATGAGTGTTGAGTGATGAGAATTGATGTTTGTGGATAGAGATTTGAAGATTGCAGATTGAGTATTGCGTATTGAAAACTCTGAACTGAGGATATTCTATTGAGGATTGAGGATTGACAACTGATTGTTGAGGACTGAGGGCCGAAGATTGAGGATTCAGGATTGAGGATTCAGGATTGAGGTTTGAGGACTGAGGATTGAGGATTGAGGATTGAGGATTGAGGATTGAGGATTGAAAGTTGAGTATTGAGGATTGAAGATAGAGGGTTGAGGATTATGGATTGAAGATTGAGGATTTGGGACTGAGGATTGAGGATTGAGGATCGAGGATTGAAGATTGAGGATTGATGATTGAGGATTGAGGATTGAGGATTGAAGATCGAGGATTGGGGATTGAGGATTGAAGATTGAGGATTGAGGATTGAGGATTCAGAATTGAGGTTTGAGGACTGAGGATTGAGGATTGACGATTGAGGAATGAGTATTGAAGATTGAGTATTGAGGATTGAAGATTGAGTATTGAGGATTGAGGATTGAGGATTGAGGATTGAGGATGAGGGCTGAGGGTTGAGGATTGAGGTTTGAGGACTGAGGGCTGAGGATTGAGGATTGAGGATTGAGGTTTGAGGATTGACGATTGAGGATTGGGTATTGCGGATTGAACATTGACGGTTGAGGATTGAGGATTGAGGATTGAGGACTCAGGATAGAAGATTGAATATTGATGACTGAAGTTTGAGGATTGAGGACTGATGGTTGAGGATTGATGATGAGGGCTGAGGGTTGAGGATTGAGGTTTGAGGATTGAGGATTGAGGATTGAGAATTGAAGTTTGAGTATTGAGGATTGAAGATTGAGGATTGAATATTGAGTATTGAGGATTGCAGAGTGAGGATTGAGGATTGAGGATTGAGGATTGAGGATGAGGGCTGAGGGTTGAGGATTGAGGCTTGAGGACTGAGGACTGAGGATTGAAGATTGAGAATTGAGGATGGAGAATTGAGGATTGAGGATTGAAGATTGATTATTGAGGAATGAAGACTGACGATTGAGGATTGAGGATTGAGGATTGAGTATTGAGGATTGAGGATTCAAGTTTGAGTATCGAGGGTTGAAGATTGAGGATTGAGGATTGAGGATTGAGGATTGAGGATGAGGGCTGAGGGTTGAGGATTGAGGTTTGAGGACTGAGGACTGAGGATTGAGGTTTGAGAATTCAGGATTGAGGATTGAGGATTGAAGATTGAGGATTGGGTATTGAGGATTGAAGAATGAGGATTGAGGATTGAGTATTGAGGATTGAGGATTGAAGATTGAGGACTGGGGACTGAGTGTTGAGGATTGAGGATTGAAGATTGAGGATTGGGGACTGAGTGTTGAGGGTTGAGTGATGAGAATTGATGTTTGTGGATAGAGATTTGAAGATTGCAGGTTGAGCATTGAGTATTGAAAGCTGTGAATTGATGATATTCTATTGAGGATTGAGGATTGACAACAGATTGTTGAGGACTGAGGGCTGAAGATTGAGGATTCAGGATTGAGGATTCAGGATTGAGGTTTGAGGGCTGAGGATCGAGGACTGAGGATTGAGGATTGAGGATTGAGGATTGAAGATTGAGGATTGGGTATTGCGGGTTGAACATTGACGGTTGAGGATTGAGGATTGAGGATTGAGGATTGAGGATTGAAGATTGAATATTGATGATTGAAGATTGAGGATTGAGGACTGATGGTTGTGGATTGAGGACGAGGACTGAGGGTTGAGTATAGATGTTTGAGGTCTGAGGATTTAGGATTGAGGATAGAGAATTCAGGATTGAGGATTGAGGATTGAAGATTGAGGATTGGGTATTGAGGATTGAAGAATGAGGATTGAGGATTGAGTATTAAGGATTGAGGATTGAAGATTGAGTTTTCAGGATTGGAGATTGACGATTGAGGATGAGGATTGAGGATCGAGGATTGAGGATTGAGGATTGAAGATTGAGTATTGAGGATTGAAGATTGAGGATTGGGGACTGAGTGTTGAGGATTGAGGATTGAAGATTGAGGATTTGGGACTGAGTGTTGAGGGTTGAGTGATGAGAATTGATGTTTGTGGATAGAGATTTGAAGATTGCAGGTTGAGTATTGAGTATTGAAAGCTGTGAATTGATGATATTCTATTGAGGATTGAGGATCGACAACTGATTGTTGAGGACTGAGGGCTGAAGGTTGAGGATTCAGTATTTAGGATACAGGATTGAGGTATGAGGATTGAGGATTGAGGATTGAGGATTGAAGATTGTGGATTGGGTGTTGCGGATTGAACATTGACGGTTGAGTATTGAGGATTGAGGATTGAGGGTTGAAGATTGAGGATTGGAGATTGAGGATTTGGGACTGAGGATTGAGGATTGAGGATCGAGGATTGAAGATTGAGGATTGAGGATTGAGGATTGAGGACTGAGGATTGAGGATTGAGAATTGAGGATTGAGGATTGAGGATTGAAGACTGAGGATTGGGTATTGAGGATTGAAGAATGAGGATTGAGGATTGAGGATTGAGGATTGAGGATTGAAGATTGAGTATTGAGGATTGTAGATTGAGGGTTGAGGATTGAGGATTGAAGATTGAGGATTTGGGACTCAGAAATGAGGATTGAGGATTGAGGATTGAAGATTGAGGATTGGGTATTGAGGATTGAGGAATGAGGATTGAGGATTCAGGATTGAGGATTGAGGATTGAAGATTGAGTATTGAGGATTGAAGATTGAGGGTTGAGTATTGAGGGTTGAAGATTGAGGATTTGGGACTGAGGATTGAGGATCGAGGATTGAAGATTGAGGATTGAGGATTGAGGACGAGGGCTGAGGGTTGAGGATTGAGGTTTGAGGACTGAGGACTGAGGGTTGGGGATTGAGAATTGAGGATTGAGGATTGAGGATTAAAGATTGAGGATTGGGTATAGATGACTGAAGAATGAGGATTGAGGATTGAGGATTGAAGATTGAGGATTGAAGATTGCGTATTGAGGATTGAAGACTGACGATTGAGGATTGAGTGTTGAGGATTGAGGATTCAGGATTGAGGATTGAGGATTGAGAGTAGAGGATTGAGGATTGAAGATTCAGTATTGAGGATTGAATATCGAGGGTTGAGGATTGAGGATTGAGGATTGACGATGAGGGCTGAGGGTTGAGGATTGAGGTTTGAGGACTGAGTACTGAGGATTGATGATTGAGAATCGATGATTGAGGATTGAGGATTGAAGATTGAGTATTGGGTATTGAGGATTGAAGAATGAGGATTGAAAATTGGGAATTGAGGATTCTGAATTAAGGATTGAGGATTGAGGATTGAAGATTGAGGACTGGGTATTGAGGATGGAAGAGTGAGGATTGAGGATTGAGGATTGAGGGTTGAGGATTGAAGATTGAGTATTGAGGATTGAAGGTTGACGATTGAGGATTGAGGATTGAGGATTGAGGATTGAATATTGGGGACTGAGTGTTGAGGGTTGAGTGATGAGAATTGATGCTTGTGGATGGAGGTTTGAAGATTGCAGATTGAGTATTGAGTATTGAAATCTGTGAATTGAGGATATTCTATAGAAAATTGAGTATTGACAACTAATTGTTGAGGACTGAGGGCCGAAGATTGAGGATTCAGGATTGAGGATTCAGAATTGAGGTTTGAGGACTGAGGATTGAGGATTGAAGATAGAGTATTGAGGATTGAAAAGTGAGGATTGAGGATTGAGGATTGAGGATTGAGGATGAGTGCCGAGGGTTGAGGATTGAGGTTTGAAGGCTGAGGACTGAGGATTGGGGATTGAGAATTGAGGACGGAGGATTGAGGATTGAAGATTGAGGTATGGGTATTGAGCATTGAAGAATGAGGTTTGAGGATTGAGGGTTGAGGATTGAAGATTGAGTATTGAGGATTGAAGACAGACGATTTAGGATTGAGGATTGAGGATTGAGTATTGAGGAATGAGGATTGAAGATTGAGTACTGAGGATTGAAGATTGAGGATTGAGGTTTGGGGACTGAGGATTGTGGATTGAGGATTGAGGATTGAGGACTGAGGAGTGAGGATTGAGTATTGAGGATTGAACATTGAGGATTGGGCTTCGCGGATTGAACATTGAGGATTGAGGATTGAGGATTGAGTATTGAGGATTGAGGACTGATGATTGTATATTGATGATTGAAGATTGAGGATTGGGGAATGAGGGTTGTGGATTGAGGACGAGGACTGAGGTTTGAGTATTGATGTTTGAGGTCTGAGGATCGAGGATTGAGGATTGAGAATTGAGGATTGAGGATTGAGGATTGAAGATTGAGGATTGGGTATTGAGGATTGAAGAATGAGGATTGAGGATTGAGGATTAAGGATTGAGGAATGAAGACTGAGGATTGAAGATTGAGGATTGAGGATTGAAGTTTGAGTATTGAGGATTGAAGATTGAGGATTGAGGATTGAGGATTGGGGATTGAGGATTGAAGATTAAGGATTGGGGACCGAGTGTTGAGTGATGAGTGTTGAGTGATGAGAATTGATGTTTGTGGATAGAGATTTGAAGATTGCAGATTGAGTATTGCGTATTGAAAACTCTGAACTGAGGATATTCTATTGAGGATTGAGGATTGACAACTGATTGTTGAGGACTGAGGGCCGAAGATTGAGGATTCAGGATTGAGGATTCAGGATCGAGGCTTGAGGACTGAGGATTGAGGATTGAGGATTGAGGCTTGAGGATTGAGGATTGAAAGTTGAGTATTGAGGATTGAAGATTGAGGGTTGAGGATTATGGATTGAAGATTGAGGATTTGGGACTGAGGATTGAGGATTGAGGATCGAGGATTGAAGATTGAAGATTGCAGATTGAGTATTGAGGATTGAAAATTGAGGATTGAGGATTGAGGATTGAGGATTGAGGATGAGGGCTGAAGGTTGAGGATTGAGGTTTGATGGCTGAGGATTGAAGATTGAGGATTGGGTATTGAGGATTGAAGTATGAGGATTGAGGATTGAGGATTAAGGATTGAGGAATGAAGATTGAGTATTGAGGATTGAGGATTGAGGATTCAAGTTTGAGTATTGAGGATTGAAGATTGAGGATTGAGGATTGAGGATTGGGGATTGAGGATTGAAGATTGAGGATTGGGGACCGAGTGTTGAGTGTTGAGTGATGAGAATTGATGTTTGTGGATAGAGATTTGAAGATTGCAGATTGAGTATTGCGTATTGAAAACTCTGAACTGAGAATATTCTATTGAGGATTGAGGATTCACAACTGATTGTTGAGGACTGAGGGCCGAAGATTGAGGATTCAGGATTGAGGATTCAGGATTGAGGTTTGAGGACTGAGGATTGAGGATTGAGGATTGAGGATTGAGGATTGAGGATTGAAAGTTGAGTATTGAGGATTGAAGATAGAGGGTTGAGGATTATGGATTGAAGATTGAGGATTTGGGACTGAGGATTGAGGATTGAGGATCGAGGATTGAAGATTGAGGATTGATGATTGAGGATTGAGGATTGGGGATTGAAGATCGAGGATTGGGGATTGAGGATTGAAGATTGAGGATTGAGGATTGAGGATTCAGAATTGAGGTTTGAGGACTGAGGATTGAGGATTGACGATTGAGGAATGAGTATTGAAGATTGAGTATTGAGGATTGAAGATTGAGGATTGAGGATTGAGGATTGAGGATTGAGGATTGAGGATGAGGGCTGAGGGTTGAGGATTGAGGTTTGAGGACTGAGGGCTGAGGATTGAGGATTGAGGATTGAGGTTTGAGGATTGACGATTGAGGATTGGGTATTGCGGATTGAACATTGACGGTTGAGGATTGAGGATTGAGGATTGAGGACTCAGGATAGAAGATTGAATATTGATGACTGAAGTTTGAGGATTGAGGACTGATGGTTGTGGATTGAGGACGAGGACTGAGGGTTGAGTACTGAGGATTGAAGATTGAGGATTGAGGTTTGGGGACTGAGGATTGTGGATTGAGGATTGAGGATTGAGGACTGAGGAGTGAGGATTGAGTATTGAGGATTGAACATTGAGGATTGGGCTTCGCGGATTGAACATTGAGGATTGAGGATTGAGGATTGAGTATTGAGGATTGAGGACTGATGATTGTATATTGATGATTGAAGATTGAGGATTGGGGAATGAGGGTTGTGGATTGAGGACGAGGACTGAGGTTTGAGTATTGATGTTTGAGGTCTGAGGATCGAGGATTGAGGATTGAGAATTGAGGATTGAGGATTGAGGATTGAAGATTGAGGATTGGGTATTGAGGATTGAAGAATGAGGATTGAGGATTGAGGATTGAGGATTGAGGATTGAAAATTGTGTATTGAGGACTGAGGACTGAGGATTGAGGATTGAGAATTGAGGATTGAGGATTGAGGATTGAGGACCGAGTGTTGAGGATTGAGGATTGAGGATTGAAGTTTGAGGATTGGGTATTGAGGACTGAAGACCGAGGATTGAGGATTGAGGATTGAGGATTGAGTATTGAAGATCGAGTATTGAGGATTGAAGACTGACTATTGAGGATTGAGGATTGAGGATTGAGGATTGCGTATTGAGGATTGAGGATTGAAGTTTGAGTATTGAGGATTGAAGATTGAGCATTGAGGATTGAGGATTGAGGATTGAGGATGAGGGCTGAGGGTTCAGGATTGAGGTTTGCGGGCTGAGCATTGAGGATTGAGGATTGAGGATTGAGGATTGAGGATTGAAGATTGAGGATTGGGTATTGCGGATTGAACATTGACGGTTGAGGATTGAGGATTGAGGATAGAGGATTGAGGATTGAAGAATGAATATTGATGATTGAAGATTGAGGATTGAGGATTGAGGATTGAGGATTGAAGATTGAGTATTGAGGATTGAAGGCTGACGATTGAGGATTGAGGATTGAGGATTGCGTATTGAGGATTGAGGATTGAAGTTTGAGTATTGAGGATTGAAGATTGAGGATTGAGGATTGAGGATTGAGGATTGAGGGTGAGGGCTGAGGGTTGAGTATTGAGGTTTGAGGACTGAGGAATGAGGATTGAGGATTGAGAATTCAGGATTGAGGATTGAGGATTGAAGATTGAGGATTGGGTATTGAGGATTGAGGGATGAGGATTGAGGATTGAGGATTGAAGATTGAGGATTGGGTATTGAGGATTGAAGGATGAGGATTGAGGATTGAGGATTGAGGATTGAGGATTGAGTATTCAGGATTGGAGATTGACGATTGAGGATTGAGGATTGAGGATCGAGGATTGAGGGTTGAGGATTGAAGATTGAATATTGATGATTGAAGATTGAGTACTGAGAATTGAGGATTGAGGATTGAGGATTGAAGATTGAGGATTCGGTATTGAGGATTGAAGAATGAGGATTGAGGATTGAGGATTGAGGATTGAGGAATGCAGATTGAGTATTGAGGATTGAAGATTGAGGATTGAGGATTGAGGATTGAGGATTGAGGATTGAGGATAGAGGATTGAGGATTGAGGATTGAAGATTGAGTAATGAGGATTGAAGATTGAGGATTGAGGATTGAGGATTGAGGATTGAGGATTGAAGATTGTGTATTGAGTATTGAAGATTGAGGGTTGAGAATTATGGCTTGAAGATTGAGTACTTGGGACTGAGGATTGAGGATTGAGGATCGAGGATTGAAGATTGAGGATTGAGGATTGAGGATTGAGGATTGAGGATTGAAGATTGAGGATTGGGGATTGAGGATTGAAGATTAAGGATTCAGGATTGAGGATTCAGAATTGAGGTTTGAGGACTGAGGATTGAGGATTGAAGATTGAGTATTGAGGATTGAGGATTGAGGATTGAAGATTGAGGATTGAGGATTGAGGATGAGGGCTGATGGTTGAGGATTGAGGTTTGAGGACTGAGGACTTAGGATTGAGGATTGAGAATTGAGGATTGAGGATTGATGATTGAAGATTGAAGATTGGGTATTGAGGATTGAAGAATGAGGATTGAGGATTGAGGATTGAAGATTGAGTATTGAGGATTGAAGACTGTCGATTGAGGATTGAGGATTGAGGATTGAGTATTGAGGATTGACGATTGAAGTTTGAGTGTTGAGGATTGAAGATTGAGGGTTGAGGATTGAGGATTGAGGATTGAGGTTTGAGGACTGAGAACTGAGGATTAAGGGTTGAGAATTGAGCATTGAGGATTGAGGATTGAAGATTGAGGATTGGGTATTGAGGATTGAAGAATGAGGATTGAGGATTGAGGATTGAGGATTGAGGATTGAGGATTGAAGATTGTTTATTGAGGACTGAGTACTGAGGATTGAGGACTGAGAATTGACGATTGAGGATTGAGGATTGAGGATCGAGAATTGAGGATTGAGGATTGAGGATTGAAGATTGAGGATTGGTTATTGAGGATTGAAAATTGAGGATTGAAGCTTGAGTATTGAGGATTGAAGATTGAGGATTGAAGATTGAGGATTGAGGATTGAGGATGAGGGCTGAGGGTTGAGGATTGAGGTTTGAGGACTGAGGACTGAGGATTGAGGATTGAGAATTCAGGATTGAGGATTGAGGATTGGAGATTGAGGTTTGGGTATTGAGGATTTAAGAATGAGGATTGAGGATTGAGTATTGAGGATTCAGGATTGAAGATTGAGTATTCAGGATTGGAGATTGACGATTGAGGATTGAGGATTGAGGATCGAGGATTGAGGATAGAGGATTGAATATTGGGTATTGAGGGTTGACGATTGAGGGTTGGGGACTGAGTGTTGAGGATTGAGGATTGAAGGTTGAGGATTGGGGACTGAGTGTTGAGGGTTGAGTGATGAGAATTGATGTTTGTGGATAGAGATTTGAAGATTGCAGGTTGAGTATTGAGTATTGAAAGCTGTGAATTGATGATATTCTATTGAGGATTGAGGATTGACAACTGATTGTTGAGGACTGAGGGCTGAAGATTGGGGTTCAGGATTGAGGTTTGCGGGCTGAGCATTGAGGATTGAGGATTGAGGATTGAGGATTGAGGATTGAAGATTGAGGATTGGGTATTGCGGATTGAACATTGACGGTTGAGGATTGAGGATTGAGGATTGAGGATTGAGGATTGAAGAATGAATATTGATGATTGAAGATTGAGGATTGAGGATTGAGGATTGAGGATTGAAGATTGAGTATTGAGGATTGAAGACTGACGATTGAGGATTGAGGATTGAGGATTGCGTATTGAGGATTGAGGATTGAGGATTATGGATTGAAGATTGAGTATTTGGGACTGAGGATTGAGGATTGAGGATCGAGGATTGAAGATTGAGGATTGAGGATTGAATATTGAGGATTGAGGATTGAAGATTGAGGACTGGGGATTGAGGATTGAAGATTAAGGATTCAGGATTGAGGATTCAGAATTGAGGTTTGAGGACTGAGGATTGAGGATTGAAGATTGAGTATTGAGGATTGAGGATTGAGGATTGAAGATTGAGGATTGAGGATTGAGGATGAGGGCTGAGGGTTGAGGATTGAGGTTTGAGGACTGAGGACTTAGGATTGAGGATTGAGAATTGGGGATTGAGGATTGATGATTGAAGATTGAAGATTGGGTATTGAGGATTGAAGAATGAGGATTGAGGATTGAGGATTGAGGATTGGGGATTGAAGATTGAGTATTGAGGATTGAAGACAGACGATTGAGGATTGAGGACTCAGGATTGAGGATTGAGGATTGAGGATTGAGGATTGAAGATTGAGTATTGAGGATTGAAGACTGTCGATTGAGGATTGAGGATTGAGGATTGAGTATTGAGGATTGACGACTGAAGTTTGAGTGCTGAGGATTGAAGATTGAGGATTGAGGATTGAGGATTGAGGATTGAGGATTGAGGTTTGAGGACCGAGGACTGAGAATTGAGGGTTGAGAATTGAGCATTGAGGATTGAGGATTGAAGGTTGAGGATTGGGTATTGAGGATTGAAGATCGAGGATTGAGGATTGAGGATTGAGGATTGAGGATTGAGGATTGAAGATTGAGTATTGAGGATTGAAGACTGACGATTGAGGATTGAGGATTGAGGATTGCGTATTGAGGATTGAGGATTGAAGTTTGAGTATTGAGGATTGAGGGTTGAGGATTGAGGATTGAGGATTGAGGATTGATGGTGAGGGCTGAGGGTTGAGGATTGAGGTTTGAGGACTGAGGACTGAGGATTGAGGATTGAGAATTCAGGATTGAGGATTGAGGATTGAAGATTGAGGATTGGGTATTGAGGATTGAAGGATGAGGATTGAGGATTGAGGATTGAGGATTGAGTATTCAGGATTGGAGATTGACGATTGAGGATTGAGGATTGAGGATCGAGGATTGAGGATTGAGGATTGAAGATTGAGTATTGAGGATTGAAGATTGAGGATTGGGGACTGAGTGTTGAGGACTGAGGATTAAAGATTGAGGATTGTGGACTGAGCGTTGAGCGTTGTGTGATGAGAATTGATGTTTGTGGATAGAGATTTGAAGATTGCAGGTTGAGTATTGAGTATTGAAAGCTGTGAATTGATGTTATTCTATTGAGAATTAAGGATTGACAACAGATTGTTGAGGACTGAGAGCTGAAGATCGATGATTCAGGATTGAGGATTCAGGATTGAGGTTCGAGGGCTGAGGATTGAGGATTGAGGATTGAGGATTGAGGATTGAGGATTGAAGATTGTGGATTAGTTATTGCGGGTTGAACATTGAGGGCTGAGGATTGAGGGTTGAGTATTGAGAAATTGAGGATTGAAGATTGAGTATTGATGATTGAAGATTGAGTACTGAGAATTGAGGATTGAGGATTGAGGATTGAAGATTGAGGATTCGGTATTGAGGATTGAAGAATGAGGATTGTGGATTGAGGATTGAGGATTGAGGATTGCAGATTGAGTATTGAGGATTGAAGGTTGAGGATTGAGGATTCAGGATTGAGGATTGAGGATTGAGGATTGAGGATTGAAGATTGATCATTGAGGATTGAAGATTGAGGATTGAGAACTGAGGATTGAGGATTGAGGATTGAAGATTGAGTATTGAGTATTGAAGATTGAGGGTTGAGGATTATGGATTGAAGATTGATTATTTGGGACTGAGGATTGAGGATTGAGGATCGAGGATTGAAGATTGAGGATTGAGGATTGAGGATTGAGGAATGAGGATTGAAGATTGAGGATTGGGGATTGAGGATTGAAGATTAAGGATGCAGGATTGAGGATTCAGAATTGAGGTTTAAGGACTGAGGATTGAGGATTGAAGATTGAGTATTGAGGATTGAGGATTGAGGATTGAAGATTGAGGATTGAGGATTGAGCATGAGGGCTGAGGGTTGAGGATTGAGGTTTGAGGACTGAGGACTTAGGATTGAGGATTGAGAATTGAGGATTGAGGATTGATGATTGAAGATTGAAGATTGGGTATTGAGGATTGAAGAATGAGGATTGAGGATTGAGGATTGAGGATTGGGGATTGAAGATTGAGTATTGAGGATTGAAGACTGACGATTGAGGATTGAGGACTCAGGATTGAGGATTGAGGATTGAGGATTGAGGATTGAAGATTGAAGTTTGAGGATTGGGTATTGAGGACTGAAGATCGGGGATTGAGGATTGAGGATTGAGGATTGAGTATTGAAGATTGAGTATTGAGGATTGAAGACTGACTATTGAGGATTGAGGATTGAGGATTGAGGATTGCGTATTGAGGATTGAGGATTGAAGTTTGCGTATTGAGGATTGAAGATTGAGCATTGAGGATTGAGGATTGAGGATTGAGGATGAGGGCTGAGGGTTGAGGATTGAGGTTTGAGGACTGAGGACTGAGGATTGAGGATTGAGAATTCAGGACTGAGGATTGAGGATTGAAGATTGAGGATTGGGTATTGAGGATTGAAGGATGAGGATTGAGGATTGAGGATTGAAGATTGAGGATTGGGTATTGAGGATTGAAGGTTGAGGATTGAGGATTGAGGATTGAGGATTGAGTATTCAGGATTGGAGATTGACGATTGAGGATTGAGGATTGAGGATCGAGGATTGAGGATTGAGGATTGAAGATTGAATATTGATGATTGAAGATTGAGTACTGAGAATTGAGGATTGAGGATTGAGGATTGAAGATTGAGGATTCGGTATTGAGGATTGAAGAATGAGGATTGAGGATTGAGGATTGAGGATTGAGGATTGCAGATTGAGTATTGAGGATTGAAGTTTGAGGATTGGGTATTGAGGACTTAAGATCGAGGATTGAGGATTGAGGATCGAGGATTGAGGATTGAGGATTGAAGATTGAATATTGATGATTGAAGATTGAGTACTGAGAATTGAGGATTGAGGATTGAGGATTGAAGATTGAGGATTCGGTATTGAGGATTGAAGAATGAGGATTGAGGATTGAGGATTGAGGATTGAGGAATGCAGATTGAGTATTGAGGATTGAAGATTGAGGATTGAGGATTGAGGATTGAGGATTGAGGATTGAGGATTGAGGATTGAGGATTGAATATTGAGTATTGAGGATTGAAGATTGAGGATTGAGGATTGAGGATTGAGGATTGAGGATTGAAGATTGTGTATTGAGTATTGAAGATTGAGGGTTGAGGATTATGGATTGAAGATTGAGTATTTGGGACTGAGGATTGAGGATTGAGGATCGAGGATTGAAGATTGAGGATTGAGGATTGAGGATTGAGGATTGAGGATTGAAGATTGAGGATTGGGGATTGAGGATTGAAGATTAAGGATTCAGGATTGAGGATTCAGAATTGAGGTTTGAGGACTGAGGATTGAGGATTGAAGATTGATTATTGAGGATTGGGAATTGAGGATTGAAGATTGAGGATTGAGGATTGAGGATGAGGGCTGAGGGTTGAGGATTGAGGTTTGAGGACTGAGGACTTAGGATTGAGGATTGAGAATTGAGGATTGAGGATTGATGATTGAAGATTGAAGATTGGGTATTGAGGATTGAAGAATGAGGATTGAGGATTGAGGATTGAGGATTGGGGATTGAAGATTGAGTATTGAGGACTGAAGACTGACGATTGAGGATTGAGGACTGAGGATTGAGGATTGAGGATTGGGGATTGAGGATTGAAGATTGAGTATTGAGGATTGAAGACTGTCGATTGAGGAATGAGGATTGAGGATTGAGTATTGAGGATTGACGACTGAAGTTTGAGTGTTGAGGATTGGAGATTGAGGATTGAGGATTGAGGATTGAGGATTGAGGTTTGAGGACTGAGGACTGAGGATTGAGGGTTGAGAATTGAGCATTGAGGATTGAGGATTGAAGATTGAGGATTGGGTATTGAGGATTGATGAATGAGCATTGAGGATTGAGGATTGAAGATTGAGGATTGAAGATTGTGTATTGAGGACTGAGGACTGAGGATTGATTATTGAGAATTGAGGATAGAGGATTGAGGATTGAGGATCGAGTGTTGAGGATTGAGGATTGAGGATTGAAGTTTGAGGATTGGGTATTGAGGACTGAAGATCGAGGATTGAGGATTGAGGATTGAGGATTTAGTATTGAAGATTGAGTATTGAGGATTGAAGACTGACTATTGAGGATTGAGGTTTGAGGACTGAGGACTGAGGATTGAGGGTTGAGAATTGAGCATTGAGGATTGAGGATTGAAGATTGAGCATTGGGTATTGAGGACTGAAGAATGAGGATTGAGGATTGGGGATTGAGGATTGAGGATTGAAGATTGTGTATTGAGGACTGAGGACTGAGGATTGAGGATTGAGAATTGAGGATCGAGGATTGAGGATTGAGGATCGAGTGTTGAGGATTGAGGATTGAGGATTGAAGTTTGAGGATTGGGTATTGAGGACTGAAGATCGAGGATTGAGGATTGAGGATTGAGGATTGAGTATTGAAGATTGAGTATTGAGGATTGAAGACTGACTATTGAGGATTGAGGATTGAGGATTGAGGATGAGGGCTGAGGGTTGAGGATTGAGGTTTGAGGACTGAGGACTGAGGATTGAGGGTTGAGAATTCAGTATTGAGGATTGAGGATTGAAGATTGAGGATTGGGTATTGAGGATTGAAGGATGAGGATTGAGGATTGAGGATTGAAGATTGAGTATTCAGGATTGGAGATTGACGATTGAGGATTGAGGATTGAGGGTCGAGGCTTGAGGATTGAGGATTGAAGATTGAGTATTGGGTATTGAGGATTGAAGAATGAGGATTGAAAATTGAGGATTGAGGATTGAGAATTGAGAATTGAGAATTGAGGATTGAAGATTGAGGATTGGGTATTGAGGATTGAAGAATGAGGATTGAGGATTGAGTATTGAGGACTGAAGATTGAAGATGGAGTATTGAGGATTGTAGATTGACGATTGAGGATTGAGGATTGAGGATTGAGGACTGAATATTGGGGACAGAGTGTTGAGGGTTGAGTGATGAGAATTGATGTTTGTGGATAGAGGTTTGATGATTGCAGATTGAGTATTGGGTAATGAACACTGTGAGTTGAGGATATATTATTGAGTACTGAGGGTTGACAACTGATTGTTGAGGACTGAGGGCCGAAGATTGAGGATTCAGGATTGAGGATTCGGAATTGAGGTTTGAGGACTGAGGATTGAGGATTGAAGATTGAGTATTCAGGATTGAATATTGAGGATTGAGCATTGAGGATTGAGGATTGAGGATTGACGATGAGGACTGAGGGTTGAGGATTGAGGTTTGAGGACTGAGTACTGAGGGTTGAGGATTGAGAATTGAGGATTGAGGATTGAGGATTGAAGATTGAGTATTGGGTATTGAGGATTGAAGAATGAGGATTGAGGATTGAGGATTGAGGATTGAGGATTGAAGATTGTTTATTGAGGGCTGAGGACTGAGGATTGAGGATTGAGAATTGACGATTGAGGATTGAGGATAGAGGATCGAGAATTGAGGATTGAGGATTGAGGATTCAGGATTGAGGATTGAGGATTGAAGATTGAGGATTGGGTATTGAGGATTTAAGAATGAGGATTGAGGATTGAGGATTGAGGATTGAGGATTGAGGATGAGGGCTGAGGGTTGAGGATTGAGGTTTGAGGACTGAGGACTGAGGATTGAGGATTGAGAATTCAGGATTGAGGATTGAGGATTGAAGATTGAGGATTGGGTATTGAGGATTTAAGAATGAGGATTGAGGATTGAGTATTGAGGATTCAGGATTGAAGATTGAGTATTCAGGATTGGAGATTGACGATTGAGGATTGAGGATTCAGGATTGAGGTTTGCGGGCTGAGGATTGAGGATTGAGGATTGAGGATTGAGGATTGAGGATTGAAGATTGAGGATTGGGTATTGCGGATTAAACATTGACGGTTGAGGATTGAGGATTGAGGATTGAGGATTGAGCATTGAAGAATGAATACTGATGATTGAAGATTGAGGATTGAGGATTGAGGGTTGTGCATTGAGGACGAGGACTGAGGGTTGAGTATTGATGTTTGAGGTCTGAGGATTGAGGATTGAGGATTGAGAATTGACGATTGTGGATTGAAAATTGAGGATTGAGGATTGTGGATGAGCGCTGAGGGCTGAGGATTGAGGTTTGAGGACTGAGGACTGAGGATTGAGGATTGAGGATTGAAGATTGAGCATTGAGGAATGAAGACTGACGATTGAGGACTGAGGATTGAGGATTGAGGGTTGAGGATTGAGGATTGAGGATTGAGGATTGAGGATTGAGTATTCAGGATTGGAGATTGACGATTGAGGATTGAGGATTGAGGATCGAGGATTGAGGATTGAGGATTGAAGATTGAATATTGATGATTGAAGATTGAGTACTGAGAATTGAGGATTGAGGATTGAGGATTGAAGATTGAGGATTCGGTATTGAGGATTGAAGAATGAGGATTGAGGATTGAGGATTGAGGATTGAGGAATGCAGATTGAGTATTGAGGATTGAAGATTGAGGATTGAGGATTGAGGATTGAGGATTAAGGATTGAGGATAGAGGATTGAGGATTGAGGATTGAAGATTGAGTAATGAGGATTGAAGATTGAGGATTGAGGATTGAGGATTGAGGATTGAGGATTGAAGATTGTGTATTGAGTATTGAAGATTGAGGGTTGAGAATTATGGATTGAAGATTGAGTATTTGGGACTGAGGATTGAGGATTGAGGATCGAGGATTGAAGATTGAGGATTGAGGATTGAGGATTGAGGATTGAGGATTGAAGATTGAGGATTGGGGATTGAGGATTGAAGATTAAGGATTCAGGATTGAGGATTCAGAATTGAGGTTTGAGGACTGAGGATTGAGGATTGAAGATTGAGTATTGAGGATTTTGGATTGAGGATTGAAGATTGAGGATTGAGGATTGAGGATGAGGGCTGATGGTTGAGGATTGAGGTTTGAGGACTGAGGACTTAGGATTGAGGATTGAGAATTGAGGATTGAGGATTGATGATTGAAGATTGAAGATTGGGTATTGAGGATTGAAGAATGAGGATTGAGGATTGAGGATTGAGGATTCGGGATTGAAGATTGAGTATTGAGGATTGAAGACTGACGATTGAGGATTGAGGACTGAGGATTGAGGATTGAGGATTGAGGATTGAGGATTGAAGATTGAGTATTGAGGATTGAAGACTGTCGATTGAGGAATGAGGATTGAGGATTGAGTATTGAGAATTGACGACAGAAGTTTGAGTGTTGAGGATTCAAGATTGAGGATTGAGGATTGAGGATTGAGGATTGAGGTTTGAGGACTGAGGACTGAGGATTGAGGGTTGAGAATTGAGCATTGAGGATTGAGGATTGAAGATTGAGGATTGGGTACTGTGGATTGAAGAATGAGGATTGAGGATTGGGGATTGAGGATTGAGCATTGAAGATTGTGTATTGAGGACTGAGGACTGAGGATTGAGGATTGTGAATTGAGCATTGAGGATTGAGGATTGAGGATCGAGTTTTGAGGATTGAGGATTGAGGATTGAAGTTTGAGGATTGGGTATTGAGGACTGAAGATCGAGGATTGAGGATTGAGGATTGAGGATTGAGGATTGAGTATTGAAGATTGAGTATTGAGGATTGAAGACTGACTATTGAGGATTGAGGATTGAGGATTGAGGATTGCGTATTGAGGATTGAGGATTGAAGTTTGAGTATTGAGGATTGAAGATTGAGCATTGAGGATTGAGGATTGAGGATTGAGGATGAGGGCTGAGGGTTGAGGATTGAGGTTTGAGGACTGAGGACTGAGGATTGAGGGTTGAGAATTCAGGATTGAGGATTGAGGATTGAAGATTGAGGATTGGGTATTGAGGATTGAAGGATGAGGATTGAGGATTGAGGATTGAAGATTGAGTATTCAGGATTGGAGATTGACGATTGAGGATTGAGGATTGAGAATTGAGCATTGAGGATTGAGGATTGAAGATTGAGCATTGGGTATTGAGGATTGAAGAATGAGGATTGAGGATTGGGGATTGAGGATTGAGGATTGAAGATTGTGTATTGAGGACTGAGGACTGAGGATTGAGGATTGAGAATTGAGGATCGAGGATTGAGGATTGAGGATCGAGTGTTGAGGATTGAGGATTGAGGATTGAAGTTTGAGGATTGGGTATTGAGGACTGAAGATCGAGGATTGAGGATTGAGGATTGAGGATTGAGTATTGAAGATTGAGTATTGAGGATTGAAGACTGACTATTGAGGATTGAGGATTGAGGATTGAGGATGAGGGCTGAGGGTTGAGGATTGAGGTTTGAGGACTGAGGACTGAGGATTGAGGGTTGAGAATTCAGGATTGAGGATTGAGGATTGAAGATTGAGGATTGGGTATTGAGGATTGAAGGATGGGGATTGAGGATTGAGGATTGAAGATTGAGTATTCAGGATTGGAGATTGACGATTGAGGATTGAGGATTGAGGGTCGAGGCTTGAGGATTGAGGATTGAAGATTGAGTATTGGGTATTGAGGATTGAAGAATGAGGATTGAAAATTGAGGATTGAGGATTCAGAATTGAGAATTGAGAATTGAGGATTGAAGATTGAGGATTGGGTATTGAGGATTGAAGAATGAGGATTGAGGATTGAGTATTGAGGACAGAAGATTGAAGATGGAGTATTGAGGATTGTAGATTGACGATTGAGGATTGAGGATTGAGGATTGAGGACTGAATATTGGGGACAGAGTGTTGAGGGTTGAGTGATGAGAATTGATGTTTGTGGATAGAGGTTTGATGATTGCAGATTGAGTATTGAGTATTGAAAACTGTGAATTGAGGATATATTATTGAGTACTGAGGGTTGACAACTGATTGTTGAGTACTGAGGGCCGAAGATTGAGGATTCAGGATTGAGGATTCAGAATTGATGTTTGAGGACTGAGGATAGAGGATTGAAGATTGAGTATTGAGGATTGAATATTGAGGATTGAGGATTGAGGATTGAGGATTGAGGATTGACGATGAGGGCTGAGGGTTGAGGATTGAGGTTTGAGGACTGAGTACTGAGGGTTGAGGATTGAGAATTGAGGATTGAGGATTGAGGATTGAAGATTGAGTATTGGGTATTGAGGATTGAAGAATGAGGATTGAGGATTGAGGATTGAGGATTGAGGATTGAAGATTGGTTATTGAGGACTGAGGACTGAGGATTGAGGATTGAGAATTGACGATTGAGGATTGAGGATTGAGGATCGAGAATTGAGGATTGAGGATTGAGGATTCAGGATTGAGGATTGAGGATTGAAGATTGAGGATTGGGTATTGAGGATTTAAGAATGAGGATTGAGGATTGAGGATTGAGGATTGAGGATTGAGGATGAGGGCTGAGGGTTGAGGATTGAGGTTTGAGGACTGAGGACTGAGGATTGAGGATTGAGAATTCAGGATTGAGGATTGAGGATTGAAGATTGAGGATTGGGTATTGAGGATTTAAGAATGAGGATTGAGGATTGAGTATTGAGGATTCAGGATTGAAGATTGAGTATTCAGGATTGGAGATTGACGATTGAGGATTGAGGATTGAGGATCGAGGATTGAGGATAGAGGATTGAATATTGAGTATTGAGGGTTGAAGATTGAGGGTTGGGGACTGAGTGTTGAGGATTCAGGATTGAAGATTGAGGATTGGGGACTGAGTGTTGAGGGTTGAGTGATGAGAATTGATGTTTCTGGATAGAGATGTGAAGATAGCAGGTTGAGTATTGAGTAATGAAAGCTGTGAATTGATGATATTCTATTGAGGATTGAGGATTGACAACTGATTGTTGAGGACTGAGGGCTGACGATCGAGGATTCAGGATTGAGGATTCAGGATTGAGGTTTGCGGGCTGAGGATTGAGGATTGAGGATTGAGGATTGAGGATTGAAGATTGAGGATTGGGTATTGCGGATTAAACATTGACGGTTGAGGATTGAGGATTGAGGATTGAGGATTGAGGATTGAAGAATGAATATTGATGATTGAAGATTGAGGATTGAGGATTGAGGGTTGTGCATTGAGGACGAGGACTGAGGGTTGAGTATTGATGTTTGAGGTCTGAGGATTGAGGATTGAGGATTGAGAATTGACGATTGTGGATTGAAGATTGAGGATTGAGGATTGTGGATGAGCGCTAAGGGCTGAGGATTGAGGTTTGAGGACTGAGGACTGAGGATTGAGGATTGAGGATTGAGGATTGAAGATTGAGCATTGAGGAATGAAGACTGACGATTGAGGACTGAGGATTGAGGATGGAGGGTTGAGGATTGAGGATTGAGGATTGAGGATTGAGGACCGAGTGTTGAGGATTGAGGATTGAGGATTGAAGTTTGAGGATTGGGTATTGAGGACTGAAGACCGAGGATTGAGGATTGAGGATTGAGGATTGAGTATTGAAGATCGAGTATTGAGGATTGAAGACTGACTATTGAGGATTGAGGATTGAGGATTGAGGATTGCGTATTGAGGATTGAGGATTGAAGTTTGAGTATTGAGGATTGAAGATTGAGCATTGAGGATTGAGGATTGAGGATTGAGAATTGAGGATTGAGGATTGAGGATTGAGGACCGAGTGTTGAGGATTGAGGATTGAGGATTGAAGATTGAGGATTGGGTATTGAGGATTGAAGGATGGGGATTGAGGATTGAGGATTGAGGATTGAGGATTGAGTATTCAGGATTGGAGATTGACGATTGAGGATTGAGGATTGAGGATCGAGGATTGAGGATTGAGGATTGAAGATTGAATATTGATGATTGAAGATTGAGTACTGAGTATTGAGGATTGAGGATTGAGGATTGAAGATTGAGGATTCGGTATTGAGGATTGAAGAATGAGGATTGAGGATTGAGGATTGAGGATTGAAGATTGTGGATTAGTTATTGCGGATTGAACATTGAGGGCTGAGGATTGAGGGTTGAGTATTGAGAAATTGAGGATTGAAGATTGAGTATTGATGATTGAAGATTGAGTACTGAGAATTGAGGATTGAGGATTGAGGATTGAAGATTGAGGATTCGGTATTGAGGATTGAAGAATGAGGATTGAGGATTGAGGATTGAGGATTGAGGATTGCAGATTGAGTATTGAGGATTGAAGATTGAGGATTGAGGATTCAGGATTGAGGATTGAGGATTGAGGATTGAGGATTGAATATTGAGTATTGAGGATTGAAGGTTGACGATTGAGGATTGAGGATTGACGATTGAGGATTGAATATTGGGGACTGAGTGTTGAGGGTTGAATGATGAGAATTGATGTTTGTGGATGGAGGTTTGAAGATTGCAGGTTGAGTATTGAGTATTGAAATCTGTGAACTGAGGATATTCTATTGAGGATTGAGGATTGACTACTGATTGTTGAGGACTGAGGGCTGAAGATTGAGGATTCAGGATTGGGGATGCAGGATTGAGGTTTGCGGACTGAGCATTGAGGATTGAGGATTGAGGATTGAGGATTGAGGATTGAAGATTGAGTATTGAGGATTGAAGGCTGACGATTGAGGATTGAGGATTGAGGATTGCGTATTGAGGATTGAGGATTGAAGTTTGAGTATTGAGGATTGAAGATTGAGGATTGAGGATTGAGGATTGAGGATTGAGGGTGAGGGCTGAGGGTTGAGTATTGAGGTTTGAGGACTGAGGACTGAGGATTGAGGACTGAGAATTCAGGATTGAGGATTGAGGATTGAAGA
This sequence comes from Calliopsis andreniformis, assembly GCF_051401765.1. Lineage (NCBI taxonomy): Eukaryota > Metazoa > Arthropoda > Insecta > Hymenoptera > Andrenidae > Calliopsis > Calliopsis andreniformis. The sequence continues at coordinate 72,248 of NW_027480649.1, read as the reverse complement.
TTGAGGATTGGGTATTGAGGATTGAAGGATGAGGATTGAGGATTGAGGATTGAGGATTGAGTATTCAGGATTGGAGATTGACGATTGAGGATTGAGGATTGAGGATCGAGGATTGAGGATAGAGGATTGAAGATTGAGTATTGAGGATTGACGATTGAGGATTGGGGACTGAGTGTTGAGGACTGAGGATTGAAGATTGAGGATTGGGGACAGAGCGTTGAGCGTTGAGTGATGAGAATTGATGTTTGTGGATAGAGATTTGAAGATTGCAGGTTGAGTATTGAGTATTGAAATCTGTGAATTGATGATATTCTATTGAGAATTAAGGATTGACAACTGATTGTTGAGGACTGAGAGCTGAAGATCGAGGATTCAGGATTGAGGATTCAGGATTGAGGTTTGAGGGCTGAGGATTGAGGATTGAGGATTGAGGATTGAGAAATTGATGATTGAAGATTGAATATTGATGATTGAAGATTGAGTACTGAGAATTGAGGATTGAGGATTGAGGATTGAAGATTGAGGATTCGGTATTGAGGATTGAAGAATGAGGATTGAGGATTGAGGATTGAGGATTGAGGATTGCAGATTGAGTATTGAGGATTGAAGATTGAGGATTGAGGATTCAGGATTGAGGATTGAGGATTGAGGATTGAGGATTGAAGATTGAGTATTGAGGATTGAAGATTGAGGATTGAGAACTGAGGATTGAGGATTGAGGATTGAAGATTGAGTATTGAGTATTGAAGATTAAGGGTTGAGGATTATGGATTGAAGATTGAGTATTTGGGACTGAGGATTGAGGATTGAGGATCGAGGATTGAAGATTGAGGATTGAGGATTGAGGATTGAGGATTGAGGATTGAAGATTGAGGACTGGGGATTGAGGATTGAAGATTAAGGATTCAGGATTGAGGATTCAGAATTCAGGTTTGAGGACTGAGGATTGAGGATTGAAGATTGAGTATTGAGGATTGAGGATTGAGGATTGAAGATTGAGGATTGAGGATTGAGGATGAGGGCTGAGGGTTGAGGATTGAGGTTTGAGGACTGAGGACTTAGGATTGAGGATTGAGAATTGGGGATTGAGGATTGATGATTGAAGATTGAAGATTGGGTATTGAGGATTGAAGAATGAGGATTGAGGATTGAGGATTGAGGATTGGGGATTGAAGATTGAGTATTGAGGATTGAAGACTGACGATTGAGGATTGAGGACTCAGGATTGAGGATTGAGGATCGAGGATTGAGGATTGAAGATTGAGTATTGAGGATTGAAGACTGTCGATTGAGGATTGAGGATTGAGGATTGAGGATTGAGGATTGAGGATGAGGGCTGAGGGTTGAGGATTGAGGTTTGAGGACTGAGGACTGAGGATTGAGGATTGAGAATTCAGGATTGAGGATTGAGGATTGAAGATTGAGGATTGGGTATTGAGGATTTAAGAATGAGGATTGAGGATTGAGTATTGAGGATTCAGGATTGAAGATTGAGTATTCAGGATTGGAGATTGACGATTGAGGATTGAGGATTGAGGATCGAGGATTGAGGATAGAGGATTGAATATTGAGTATTGAGGGTTGAAGATTGAGGGTTGGGGACTGAGTGTTGAGGATTCAGGATTGAAGATTGAGGATTGGGGACTGAGTGTTGAGGGTTGAGTGATGAGAATTGATGTTTCTGGATAGAGATGTGAAGATAGCAGGTTGAGTATTGAGTAATGAAAGCTGTGAATTGATGATATTCTATTGAGGATTGAGGATTGACAACTGATTGTTGAGGACTGAGGGCTGACGATCGAGGATTCAGGATTGAGGATTCAGGATTGAGGTTTGCGGGCTGAGGATTGAGGATTGAGGATTGAGGATTGAGGATTGAAGATTGAGGATTGGGTATTGCGGATTAAACATTGACGGTTGAGGATTGAGGATTGAGGATTGAGGATTGAGGATTGAAGAATGAATATTGATGATTGAAGATTGAGGATTGAGGATTGAGGGTTGTGCATTGAGGACGAGGACTGAGGGTTGAGTATTGATGTTTGAGGTCTGAGGATTGAGGATTGAGGATTGAGAATTGACGATTGTGGATTGAAGATTGAGGATTGAGGATTGTGGATGAGCGCTGAGGGCTGAGGATTGAGGTTTGAGGACTGAGGACTGAGGATTGAGGATTGAGGATTGAGGATTGAAGATTGAGCATTGAGGAATGAAGACTGACGATTGAGGACTGAGGATTGAGGATGGAGGGTTGAGGATTGAGGATTGAGGATTGAGGATTGAGGACCGAGTGTTGAGGATTGAGGATTGAGGATTGAAGTTTGAGGATTGGGTATTGAGGACTGAAGACCGAGGATTGAGGATTGAGGATTGAGGATTGAGTATTGAAGATCGAGTATTGAGGATTGAAGACTGACTATTGAGGATTGAGGATTGAGGATTGAGGATTGCGTATTGAGGATTGAGGATTGAAGTTTGAGTATTGAGGATTGAAGATTGAGCATTGAGGATTGAGGATTGAGGATTGAGAATTGAGGATTGAGGATTGAGGATTGAGGACCGAGTGTTGAGGATTGAGGATTGAGGATTGAAGATTGAGGATTGGGTATTGAGGATTGAAGGATGAGGATTGAGGATTGAGGATTGAGGATTGAGGATTGAGTATTCAGGATTGGAGATTGACGATTGAGGATTGAGGATTGAGGATCGAGGATTGAGGATTGAGGATTGAAGATTGAATATTGATGATTGAAGATTGAGTACTGAGAATTGAGGATTGAGGATTGAGGATTGAAGATTGAGGATTCGGTATTGAGGATTGAAGAATGAGGATTGAGGATTGAGGATTGAGGATTGAAGATTGTGGATTAGTTATTGCGGATTGAACATTGAGGGCTGAGGATTGAGGGTTGAGTATTGAGAAATTGAGGATTGAAGATTGAGTATTGATGATTGAAGATTGAGTACTGAGAATTGAGGATTGAGGATTGAGGATTGAAGATTGAGGATTCGGTATTGAGGATTGAAGAATGAGGATTGAGGATTGAGGATTGAGGATTGAGGATTGCAGATTGAGTATTGAGGATTGAAGATTGAGGATTGAGGATTCAGGATTGAGGATTGAGGATTGAGGATTGAGGATTGAATATTGAGTATTGAGGATTGAAGGTTGACGATTGAGGATTGAGGATTGACGATTGAGGATTGAATATTGGGGACTGAGTGTTGAGGGTTGAATGATGAGAATTGATGTTTGTGGATGGAGGTTTGAAGATTGCAGGTTGAGTATTGAGTATTGAAATCTGTGAACTGAGGATATTCTATTGAGGATTGAGGATTGACTACTGATTGTTGAGGACTGAGGGCTGAAGATTGAGGATTCAGGATTGGGGATGCAGGATTGAGGTTTGCGGACTGAGCATTGAGGATTGAGGATTGAGGATTGAGGATTGAGGATTGAAGATTGAGTATTGAGGATTGAAGGCTGACGATTGAGGATTGAGGATTGAGGATTGCGTATTGAGGATTGAGGATTGAAGTTTGAGTATTGAGGATTGAAGATTGAGGATTGAGGATTGAGGATTGAGGATTGAGGGTGAGGGCTGAGGGTTGAGTATTGAGGTTTGAGGACTGAGGACTGAGGATTGAGGACTGAGAATTCAGGATTGAGGATTGAGGATTGAAGATTGAGGATTGGGTATTGAGGATTGAAGGATGAGGATTGAGGATTGAGGATTGAGGATTGAGTATTCAGGATTGGAGATTGACGATTGAGGATTGAGGATTGAGGATCGAGGATTGAGGATAGAGGATTGAAGATTGAGTATTGAGGATTGACGATTGAGGATTGGGGACTGAGTGTTGAGGACTGAGGATTGAAGATTGAGGATTGGGGACAGAGCGTTGAGCGTTGAGTGATGAGAATTGATGTTTGTGGATAGAGATTTGAAGATTGCAGGTTGAGTATTGAGTATTGAAATCTGTGAATTGATGATATTCTATTGAGAATTAAGGATTGACAACTGATTGTTGAGGACTGAGAGCTGAAGATCGAGGATTCAGGATTGAGGATTCAGGATTGAGGGTTGAGGGCTGAGGATTGAGGATTGAGGATTGAGGATTGAGAAATTGATGATTGAAGATTGAATATTGATGATTGAAGATTGAGTACTGAGAATTGAGGATTGAGGATTGAGGATTGAAGATTGAGGATTCGGTATTGAGGATTGAAGAATGAGGATTGAGGATTGAGGATTGAGGATTGAGGATTGCAGATTGAGTATTGAGGATTGAGGATTGAGGATTGAAGAATGAATATTGATGATTGAAGATTGAGGATTGAGGATTGAGGGTTGTGCATTGAGGACGAGGACTGAGGGTTGAGTATTGATGTTTGAGGTCTGAGGATTGAGGATTGAGGATTGAGAATTGACGATTGTGGATTGAAGATTGAGGATTGAGGATTGTGGATGAGCGCTGAGGGCTGAGGATTGAGGTTTGAGGACTGAGGACTGAGGATTGAGGATTGAGGATTGAGGATTGAAGATTGAGCATTGAGGAATGAAGACTGACGATTGAGGACTGAGGATTGAGGATGGAGGGTTGAGGATTGAGGATTGAGGATTGAGGATTGAGGACCGAGTGTTGAGGATTGAGGATTGAGGATTGAAGTTTGAGGATTGGGTATTGAGGACTGAAGACCGAGGATTGAGGATTGAGGATTGAGGATTGAGTATTGAAGATCGAGTATTGAGGATTGAAGACTGACTATTGAGGATTGAGGATTGAGGATTGAGGATTGCGTATTGAGGATTGAGGATTGAAGTTTGAGTATTGAGGATTGAAGATTGAGCATTGAGGATTGATGATTGAGGATTGAGAATTGAGGATTGAGGATTGAGGATTGAGGACCGAGTGTTGAGGATTGAGGATTGAGGATTGAAGATTGAGGATTGGGTATTGAGGATTGAAGGATGAGGATTGAGGATTGAGGATTGAGGATTGAGGATTGAGTATTCAGGATTGGAGATTGACGATTGAGGATTGAGGATTGAGGATCGAGGATTGAGGATTGAGGAATGAAGATTGAATATTGATGATTGAAGATTGAGTACTGAGAATTGAGGATTGAGGATTGAGGATTGAAGATTGAGGATTCGGTATTGAGGATTGAAGAATGAGGATTGAGGATTGAGGATTGAGGATTGAAGATTGTGGATTAGTTATTGCGGATTGAACATTGAGGGCTGAGGATTGAGGGTTGAGTATTGAGAAATTGAGGATTGAAGATTGAGTATTGATGATTGAAGATTGAGTACTGAGAATTGAGGATTGAGGATTGAGGATTGAAGATTGAGGATTCGGTATTGAGGATTGAAGAATGAGGATTGAGGATTGAGGATTGAGGATTGAGGATTGCAGATTGAGTATTGAGGATTGAAGATTGAGGATTGAGGATTCAGGATTGAGGATTGAGGATTGAGGATTTAGGATTGAATATTGAGTATTGAGGATTGAAGGTTGACGATTGAGGATTGAGGATTGACGATTGAGGATTGAATATTGGGGACTGAGTGTTGAGGGTTGAATGATGAGAATTGATGTTTGTGGATGGAGGTTTGAAGATTGCAGGTTGAGTATTGAGTATTGAAATCTGTGAACTGAGGATATTCTATTGAGGATTGAGGATTGACTACTGATTGTTGAGGACTGAGGGCTGAAGATTGAGGATTCAGGATTGGGGATGCAGGATTGAGGTTTGCGGACTGAGCATTGAGGATTGAGGATTGAGGATTGAGGATTGAGGATTGAAGATTGAGTATTGAGGATTGAAGGCTGACGATTGAGGATTGAGGATTGAGGATTGCGTATTGAGGATTGAGGATTGAAGTTTGAGTATTGAGGATTGAAGATTGAGGATTGAGGATTGAGGATTGAGGATTGAGGGTGAGGGCTGAGGGTTGAGTATTGAGGTTTGAGGACTGAGGACTGAGGATTGAGGACTGAGAATTCAGGATTGAGGATTGAGGATTGAAGATTGAGGATTGGGTATTGAGGATTGAAGGATGAGGATTGAGGATTGAGGATTGAGGATTAGGTATTCAGGATTGGAGATTGACGATTGAGGATTGAGGATTGAGGATCGAGGATTGAGGATAGAGGATTGAAGATTGAGTATTGAGGATTGACGATTGAGGATTGGGGACTGAGTGTTGAGGACTGAGGATTGAAGATTGAGGATTGGGGACAGAGCGTTGAGCGTTGAGTGATGAGAATTGATGTTTGTGGATAGAGATTTGAAGATTGCAGGTTGAGTATTGAGTATTGAAATCTGTGAATTGATGATATTCTATTGAGAATTAAGGATTGACAACTGATTGTTGAGGACTGAGAGCTGAAGATCGAGGATTCAGGATTGAGGATTCAGGATTGAGGTTTGAGGGCTGAGGATTGAGGATTGAGGATTGAGGATTGAGAAATTGATGATTGAAGATTGAATATTGATGATTGAAGATTGAGTACTGAGAATTGAGGATTGAGGATTGAGGATTGAAGATTGAGGATTCGGTATTGAGGATTGAAGAATGAGGATTGAGGATTGAGGATTGAGGATTGAGGATTGCAGATTGAGTATTGAGGATTGAAGATTGAGGATTGAGGATTCAGGATTGAGGATTGAGGATTGAGGATTGAGGATTGAAGATTGAGTATTGAGGATTGAAGATTGAGGATTGAGAACTGAGGATTGAGGATTGAGGATTGAAGATTGAGTATTGAGTATTGAAGATTAAGGGTTGAGGATTATGGATTGAAGATTGAGTATTTGGGACTGAGGATTGAGGATTGAGGATCGAGGATTGAAGATTGAGGATTGAGGATTGAGGATTGAGGATTGAGGATTGAAGATTGAGGACTGGGGATTGAGGATTGAAGATTAAGGATTCAGGATTGAGGATTCAGAATTCAGGTTTGAGGACTGAGGATTGAGGATTGAAGATTGAGTATTGAGGATTGAGGATTGAGGATTGAAGATTGAGGATTGAGGATTGAGGATGAGGGCTGAGGGTTGAGGATTGAGGTTTGAGGACTGAGGACTTAGGATTGAGGATTGAGAATTGGGGATTGAGGATTGATGATTGAAGATTGAAGATTGGGTATTGAGGATTGAAGAATGAGGATTGAGGATTGAGGATTGAGGATTGGGGATAGAAGATTGAGTATTGAGGATTGAAGACTGACGATTGAGGATTGAGGAGTCAGGATTGAGGATTGAGGATCGAGGATTGAGGATTGAAGATTGAGTATTGAGGATTGAAGACTGTCGATTGAGGATTGAGGATTGAGGATTGAGTATTGAGGATTGACGACTGAAGTTTGAGTGCTGAGGATTGAAGATTGAGGATTGAGGATTGAGGATTGAGGATTGAGGATTGAGGTTTGAGGACCGAGGACTGAGGATTGAGGGTTGAGAATTGAGCATTGAGGATTGAGGATTGAAGATTGAGGATTGGGTATTGAGGATTGAAGAATGAGGATTGAGGATTGAGGATTGAGGATTGAGGATTGAAAATTGTGTATTGAGGACTGAGGACTGAGGATTGAGGATTGAGAATTGAGGATTGAGGATTGAGGATTGAGGACCGAGTGTTGAGGATTGAGGATTGAGGATTGAAGTTTGAGGATTGGGTATTGAGGACTGAAGACCGAGGATTGAGGATTGAGGATTGAGGATTGAGTATTGAAGATCGAGTATTGAGGATTGAAGACTGACTATTGAGGATTGAGGATTGAGGATTGAGGATTGCGTATTGAGGATTGAGGATTGAAGTTTGAGTATTGAGGATTGAAGATTGAGCATTGAGGATTGAGGATTGAGGATTGAGGATGAGGGCTGAGGGTTCAGGATTGAGGTTTGCGGGCTGAGCATTGAGGATTGAGGATTGAGGATTGAGGATTGAGGATTGAAGATTGAGGATTGGGTATTGCGGATTGAACATTGACGGTTGAGGATTGAGGATTGAGGATAGAGGATTGAGGATTGAAGAATGAATATTGATGATTGAAGATTGAGGATTGAGGATTGAGGATTGAGGATTGAAGATTGAGTATTGAGGATTGAAGGCTGACGATTGAGGATTGAGGATTGAGGATTGCGTATTGAGGATTGAGGATTGAAGTTTGAGTATTGAGGATTGAAGATTGAGGATTGAGGATTGAGGATTGAGGATTGAGGGTGAGGGCTGAGGGTTGAGTATTGAGGTTTGAGGACTGAGGAATGAGGATTGAGGATTGAGAATTCAGGATTGAGGATTGAGGATTGAAGATTGAGGATTGGGTATTGAGGATTGAGGGATGAGGATTGAGGATTGAGGATTGAAGATTGAGGATTGGGTATTGAGGATTGAAGGATGAGGATTGAGGATTGAGGATTGAGGATTGAGGATTGAGTATTCAGGATTGGAGATTGACGATTGAGGATTGAGGATTGAGGATCGAGGATTGAGGGTTGAGGATTGAAGATTGAATATTGATGATTGAAGATTGAGTACTGAGAATTGAGGATTGAGGATTGAGGATTGAAGATTGAGGATTCGGTATTGAGGATTGAAGAATGAGGATTGAGGATTGAGGATTGAGGATTGAGGAATGCAGATTGAGTATTGAGGATTGAAGATTGAGGATTGAGGATTGAGGATTGAGGATTGAGGATTGAGGATAGAGGATTGAGGATTGAGGATTGAAGATTGAGTAATGAGGATTGAAGATTGAGGATTGAGGATTGAGGATTGAGGATTGAGGATTGAAGATTGTGTATTGAGTATTGAAGATTGAGGGTTGAGAATTATGGATTGAAGATTGAGTACTTGGGACTGAGGATTGAGGATTGAGGATCGAGGATTGAAGATTGAGGATTGAGGATTGAGGATTGAGGATTGAGGATTGAAGATTGAGGATTGGGGATTGAGGATTGAAGATTAAGGATTCAGGATTGAGGATTCAGAATTGAGGTTTGAGGACTGAGGATTGAGGATTGAAGATTGAGTATTGAGGATTGAGGATTGAGGATTGAAGATTGAGGATTGAGGATTGAGGATGAGGGCTGATGGTTGAGGATTGAGGTTTGAGGACTGAGGACTTAGGATTGAGGATTGAGAATTGAGGATTGAGGATTGATGATTGAAGATTGAAGATTGGGTATTGAGGATTGAAGAATGAGGATTGAGGATTGAGGATTGAAGATTGAGTATTGAGGATTGAAGACTGTCGATTGAGGATTGAGGATTGAGGATTGAGTATTGAGGATTGACGATTGAAGTTTGAGTGTTGAGGATTGAAGATTTAGGGTTGAGGATTGAGGATTGAGGATTGAGGTTTGAGGACTGAGAACTGAGGATTAAGGGTTGAGAATTGAGCATTGAGGATTGAGGATTGAAGATTGAGGATTGGGTATTGAGGATTGAAGAATGAGGATTGAGGATTGAGGATTGAGGATTGAGGATTGAGGATTGAAGATTGTTTATTGAGGACTGAGTACTGAGGATTGAGGATTGAGAATTGACGATTGAGGATTGAGGATTGAGGATCGAGAATTGAGGATTGAGGATTGAGGATTGAAGATTGAGGATTGGTTATTGAGGATTGAAAATTGAGGATTGAAGCTTGAGTATTGAGGATTGAAGATTGAGGATTGAAGATTGAGGATTGAGGATTGAGGATGAGCGCTGAGGGTTGAGGATTGAGGTTTGAGGACTGAGGACTGAGGATTGAGGATTGAGAATTCAGGATTGAGGATTGAGGATTGGAGATTGAGGTTTGGGTATTGAGGATTTAAGAATGAGGATTGAGGATTGAGTATTGAGGATTCAGGATTGAAGATTGAGTATTCAGGATTGGAGATTGACGATTGAGGATTGAGGATTGAGGATCGAGGATTGAGGATAGAGGATTGAATATTGGGTATTGAGGGTTGACGATTGAGGGTTGGGGACCGAGTGTTGAGGATTGAGGATTGAAGGTTGAGGATTGGGGACTGAGTGTTGAGGGTTGAGTGATGAGAATTGATGTTTGTGGATAGAGATTTGAAGATTGCAGGTTGAGTATTGAGTATTGAAAGCTGTGAATTGATGATATTCTATTGAGGATTGAGGATTGACAACTGATTGTTGAGGACTGAGGGCTGAAGATTGGGGTTCAGGATTGAGGTTTGCGGGCTGAGCATTGAGGATTGAGGATTGAGGATTGAGGATTGAGGATTGAAGATTGAGGATTGGGTATTGCGGATTGAACATTGACGGTTGAGGATTGAGGATTGAGGATTGAGGATTGAGGATTGAAGAATGAATATTGATGATTGAAGATTGAGGATTGAGGATTGAGGATTGAGGATTGAAGATTGAGTATTGAGGACTGAAGACTGACGATTGAGGATTGAGGATTGAGGATTGCGTATTGAGGATTGAGGATTGAGGATTATGGATTGAAGATTGAGTATTTGGGACTGAGGATTGAGGATTGAGGATCGAGGATTGAAGATTGAGGATTGAGGATTGAATATTGAGGATTGAGGATTGAAGATTGAGGACTGGGGATTGAGGATTGAAGATTAAGGATTCAGGATTGAGGATTCAGAATTGAGGTTTGAGGACTGAGGATTGAGGATTGAAGATTGAGTATTGAGGATTGAGGATTGAGGATTGAAGATTGAGGATTGAGGATTGAGGATGAGGGCTGAGGGTTGAGGATTGAGGTTTGAGGACTGAGGACTTAGGATTGAGGATTGAGAATTGGGGATTGAGGATTGATGATTGAAGATTGAAGATTGGGTATTGAGGATTGAAGAATGAGGATTGAGGATTGAGGATTGAGGATTGGGGATTGAAGATTGAGTATTGAGGATTGAAGACAGACGATTGAGGATTGAGGACTCAGGATTGAGGATTGAGGATTGAGGATTGAGGATTGAAGATTGAGTATTGAGGATTGAAGACTGTCGATTGAGGATTGAGGATTGAGGATTGAGTATTGAGGATTGACGACTGAAGTTTGAGTGCTGAGGATTGAAGATTGAGGATTGAGGATTGAGGATTGAGGATTGAGGATTGAGGTTTGAGGACCGAGGACTGAGAATTGAGGGTTGAGAATTGAGCATTGAGGATTGAGGATTGAAGGTTGAGGATTGGGTATTGAGGATTGAAGATCGAGGATTGAAGATTGAGGATTGAGGATTGAGGATTGAGGATTGAAGATTGAGTATTGAGGATTGAAGACTGACGATTGAGGATTGAGGACTCAGGATTGAGGATTGAGGATTGAGGATTGAGGACTGAATATTGGGGACAGAGTGTTGAGGGTTGAGTGATGAGAATTGATGTTTGTGGATAGAGGTTTGATGATTGCAGATTGAGTATTGAGTATTGAAAACTGTGAATTGAGGATATATTATTGAGTACTGAGGGTTGACAACTGATTGTTGAGTACTGAGGGCCGAAGATTGAGGATTCAGGATTGAGGATTCAGAATTGATGTTTGAGGACTGAGGATAGAGGATTGAAGATTGAGTATTGAGGATTGAATATTGAGGATTGAGGATTGAGGATTGAGGATTGAGGATTGACGATGAGGGCTGAGGGTTGAGGATTGAGGTTTGAGGACTGAGTACTGAGGGTTGAGGATTGAGAATTGAGGATTGAGGATTGAGGATTGAAGATTGAGTATTGGGTATTGAGGATTGAAGAATGAGGATTGAGGATTGAGGATTGAGGATTGAGGATTGAAGATTGGTTATTGAGGACTGAGGACTGAGGATTGAGGATTGAGAATTGACGATTGAGGATTGAGGATTGAGGATCGAGAATTGAGGATTGAGGATTGAGGATTCAGGATTGAGGATTGAGGATTGAAGATTGAGGATTGGGTATTGAGGATTTAAGAATGAGGATTGAGGATTGAGGATTGAGGATTGAGGATTGAGGATGAGGGCTGAGGGTTGAGGATTGAGGTTTGAGGACTGAGGACTGAGGATTGAGGATTGAGAATTCAGGATTGAGGATTGAGGATTGAAGATTGAGGATTGGGTATTGAGGATTTAAGAATGAGGATTGAGGATTGAGTATTGAGGATTCAGGATTGAAGATTGAGTATTCAGGATTGGAGATTGACGATTGAGGATTGAGGATTGAGGATCAAGGATTGAGGATAGAGGATTGAATATTGAGTATTGAGGGTTGAAGATTGAGGGTTGGGGACTGAGTGTTGAGGATTCAGGATTGAAGATTGAGGATTGGGGACTGAGTGTTGAGGGTTGAGTGATGAGAATTGATGTTTCTGGATAGAGATGTGAAGATAGCAGGTTGAGTATTGAGTAATGAAAGCTGTGAATTGATGATATTCTATTGAGGATTGAGGATTGACAACTGATTGTTGAGGACTGAGGGCTGACGATCGAGGATTCAGGATTGAGGATTCAGGATTGAGGTTTGCGGGCTGAGGATTGAGGATTGAGGATTGAGGATTGAGGATTGAAGATTGAGGATTGGGTATTGCGGATTAAACATTGACGGTTGAGGATTGAGGATTGAGGATTGAGGATTGAGGATTGAAGAATGAATATTGATGATTGAAGATTGAGGATTGAGGATTGAGGGTTGTGCATTGAGGACGAGGACTGAGGGTTGAGTATTGATGTTTGAGGTCTGAGGATTGAGGATTGAGGATTGAGAATTGACGATTGTGGATTGAAGATTGAGGATTGAGGATTGTGGATGAGCGCTGAGGGCTGAGGATTGAGGTTTGAGGACTGAGGACTGAGGATTGAGGATTGAGGATTGAGGATTGAAGATTGAGCATTGAGGAATGAAGACTGACGATTGAGGACTGAGGATTGAGGATGGAGGGTTGAGGATTGAGGATTGAGGATTGAGGATTGAGGACCGAGTGTTGAGGATTGAGGATTGACGATTGAAGTTTGAGGATTGGGTATTGAGGACTGAAGACCGAGGATTGAGGATTGAGGATTGAGGATTGAGTATTGAAGATCGAGTATTGAGGATTGAAGACTGACTATTGAGGATTGAGGATTGAGGATTGAGGATTGCGTATTGAGGATTGAGGATTGAAGTTTGAGTATTGAGGATTGAAGATTGAGCATTGAGGATTGAGGATTGAGGATTGAGAATTGAGGATTGAGGATTGAGGATTGAGGACCGAGTGTTGAGGATTGAGGATTGAGGATTGAAGATTGAGGATTGGGTATTGAGGATTGAAGGATGAGGATTGAGGATTGAGGATTGAGGATTGAGGATTGAGTATTCAGGATTGGAGATTGACGATTGAGGATTGAGGATTGAGGATCGAGGATTGAGGATTGAGGATTGAAGATTGAATATTGATGATTGAAGATTGAGTACTGAGAATTGAGGATTGAGGATTGAGGATTGAAGATTGAGGATTCGGTATTGAGGATTGAAGAATGAGGATTGAGGATTGAGGATTGAGGATTGAAGATTGTGGATTAGTTATTGCGGATTGAACATTGAGGGCTGAGGATTGAGGGTTGAGTATTGAGAAATTGAGGATTGAAGATTGAGTATTGATGATTGAAGATTGAGTACTGAGAATTGAGGATTGAGGATTGAGGATTGAAGATTGAGGATTCGGTATTGAGGATTGAAGAATGAGGATTGAGGATTGAGGATTGAGGATTGAGGATTGCAGATTGAGTATTGAGGATTGAAGATTGAGGATTGAGGATTCAGGATTGAGGATTGAGGATTGAGGATTGAGGATTGAATATTGAGTATTGAGGATTGAAGGTTGACGATTGAGGATTGAGGATTGACGATTGAGGATTGAATATTGGGGACTGAGTGTTGAGGGTTGAATGATGAGAATTGATGTTTGTGGATGGAGGTTTGAAGATTGCAGGTTGAGTATTGAGTATTGAAATCTGTGAACTGAGGATATTCTATTGAGGATTGAGGATTGACTACTGATTGTTGAGGAATGAGGGCTGAAGATTGAGGATTCAGGATTGGGGATGCAGGATTGAGGTTTGCGGACTGAGCATTGAGGATTGAGGATTGAGGATTGAGGATTGAGGATTGAAGATTGAGTATTGAGGATTGAAGGCTGACGATTGAGGATTGAGGATTGAGGATTGCGTATTGAGGATTGAGGATTGAAGTTTGAGTATTGAGGATTGAAGATTGAGGATTGAGGATTGAGGATTGAGGATTGAGGGTGAGGGCTGAGGGTTGAGTATTGAGGTTTGAGGACTGAGGACTGAGGATTGAGGACTGAGAATTCAGGATTGAGGATTGAGGATTGAAGATTGAGGATTGGGTATTGAGGATTGAAGGATGAGGATTGAGGATTGAGGATTGAGGATTGAGTATTCAGGATTGGAGATTGACGATTGAGGATTGAGGATTGAGGATCGAGGATTGAGGATAGAGGATTGAAGATTGAGTATTGAGGATTGACGATTGAGGATTGGGGACTGAGTGTTGAGGACTGAGGATTGAAGATTGAGGATTGGGGACAGAGCGTTGAGCGTTGAGTGATGAGAATTGATGTTTGTGGATAGAGATTTGAAGATTGCAGGTTGAGTATTGAGTATTGAAATCTTAGAATTGATGATATTCTATTGAGAATTAAGGATTGACAACTGATTGTTGAGGACTGAGAGCTGAAGATCGAGGATTCAGGATTGAGGATTCAGGATTGAGGTTTGAGGGCTGAGGATTGAGGATTGAGGATTGAGGATTGAGAAATTGATGATTGAAGATTGAATATTGATGATTGAAGATTGAGTACTGAGAATTGAGGATTGAGGATTGAGGATTGAAGATTGAGGATTCGGTATTGAGGATTGAAGAATGAGGATTGAGGATTGAGGATTGAGGATTGAGGATTGCAGATTGAGTATTGAGGATTGAAGATTGAGGATTGAGGATTCAGGATTGAGGATTGAGGATTGAGGATTGAGGATTGAAGATTGAGTATTGAGGATTGAAGATTGAGGATTGAGAACTGAGGATTGAGGATTGAGGATTGAAGATTGAGTATTGAGTATTGAAGATTAAGGGTTGAGGATTATGGATTGAAGATTGAGTATTTGGGACTGAGGATTGAGGATTGAGGATCGAGGATTGAAGATTGAGGATTGAGGATTGAGGATTGAGGATTGAGGATTGAAGATTGAGGACTGGGGATTGAGGATTGAAGATTAAGGATTCAGGATTGAGGATTCAGAATTCAGGTTTGAGGACTGAGGATTGAGGATTGAAGATTGAGTATTGAGGATTGAGGATTGAGGATTGAAGATTGAGGATTGAGGATTGAGGATGAGGGCTGAGGGTTGAGGATTGAGGTTTGAGGACTGAGGACTTAGGATTGAGGATTGAGAATTGGGGATTGAGGATTGATGATTGAAGATTGAAGATTGGGTATTGAGGATTGAAGAATGAGGATTGAGGATTGAGGATTGAGGATTGGGGATTGAAGATTGAGTATTGAGGATTGAAGACTGACGATTGAGGATTGAGGACTCAGGATTGAGGATTGAGGATCGAGGATTGAGGATTGAAGATTGAGTATTGAGGATTGAAGACTGTCGATTGAGGATTGAGGATTGAGGATTGAGTATTGAGGATTGACGACTGAAGTTTGAGTGCTGAGGATTGAAGATTGAGGATTGAGGATTGAGGATTGAGGATTGAGGATTGAGGTTTGAGGACCGAGGACTGAGGATTGAGGGTTGAGAATTGAGCATTGAGGATTGAGGATTGAAGATTGAGGATTGGGTATTGAGGATTGAAGAATGAGGATTGAGGATTGAGGATTGAGGATTGAGGATTGAAAATTGTGTATTGAGGACTGAGGACTGAGGATTGAGGATTGAGAATTGAGGATTGAGGATTGAGGATTGAGGACCGAGTGTTGAGGATTGAGGATTGAGGATTGAAGTTTGAGGATTGGGTATTGAGGACTGAAGACCGAGGATTGAGGATTGAGGATTGAGGATTGAGGATTGAGTATTGAAGATCGAGTATTGAGGATTGAAGACTGACTATTGAGGATTGAGGATTGAGGATTGAGGATTGCGTATTGAGGATTGAGGATTGAAGTTTGAGTATTGAGGATTGAAGATTGAGCATTGAGGATTGAGGATTGAGGATTGAGGATGAGGGCTGAGGGTTCAGGATTGAGGTTTGCGGGCTGAGCATTGAGGATTGAGGATTGAGGATTGAGGATTGAGGATTGAAGATTGAGGATTGGGTATTGCGGATTGAACATTGACGGTTGAGGATTGAGGATTGAGGATAGAGGATTGAGGATTGAAGAATGAATATTGATGATTGAAGATTGAGGATTGAGGATTGAGGATTGAGGATTGAATATTGAGTATTGAGGATTGAAGGCTGACGATTGAGGATTGAGGATTGAGGATTGCGTATTGAGGATTGAGGATTGAAGTTTGAGTATTGAGGATTGAAGATTGAGGATTGAGGATTGAGGATTGAGGATTGAGGGTGAGGGCTGAGGGTTGAGTATTGAGTTTTGAGGACTGAGGAATGAGGATTGAGGATTGAGAATTCAGGATTGAGGATTGAGGATTGAAGATTGAGGATTGGGTATTGAGGATTGAGGGATGAGGATTGAGGATTGAGGATTGAAGATTGAGGATTGGGTATTGAGGATTGAAGGATGAGGATTGAGGATTGAGGATTGAGGATTGAGGATTGAGTATTCAGGATTGGAGATTGACGATTGAGGATTGAGGATTGAGGATCGAGGATTGAGGGTTGAGGATTGAAGATTGAATATTGATGATTGAAGATTGAGTACTGAGAATTGAGGATTGAGGATTGAGGATTGAAGATTGAGGATTCGGTATTGAGGATTGAAGAATGAGGATTGAGGATTGAGGATTGAGGATTGAGGAATGCAGATTGAGTATTGAGGATTGAAGATTGAGGATTGAGGATTGAGGATTGAGGATTGAGGATTGAGGATAGAGGATTGAGGATTGAGGATTGAAGATTGAGTAATGAGGATTGAAGATTGAGGATTGAGGATTGAGGATTGAGGATTGAGGATTGAAGATTGTGTATTGAGTATTGAAGATTGAGGGTTGAGAATTATGGATTGAAGATTGAGTACTTGGGACTGAGGATTGAGGATTGAGGATCGAGGATTGAAGATTGAGGATTGAGGATTGAGGATTGAGGATTGAGGATTGAAGATTGAGGATTGGGGATTGAGGATTGAAGATTAAGGATTCAGGATTGAGGATTCAGAATTGAGGTTTGAGGACTGAGGATTGAGGGTTGAAGATTGAGTATTGAGGATTGAGGATTGAGGATTGAAGATTGAGGATTGAGGATTGAGGATGAGGGCTGATGGTTGAGGATTGAGGTTTGAGGACTGAGGACTTAGGATTGAGGATTGAGAATTGAGGATTGAGGATTGATGATTGAAGATTGAAGATTGGGTATTGAGGATTGAAGAATGAGGATTGAGGATTGAGGATTGAAGATTGAGTATTGAGGATTGAAGACTGTCGATTGAGGATTGAGGATTGAGGATTGAGTATTGAGGATTGACGATTGAAGTTTGAGTGTTGAGGATTGAAGATTGAGGGTTGAGGATTGAGGATTGAGGATTGAGGTTTGAGGACTGAGAACTGAGGATTAAGGGTTGAGAATTGAGCATTGAGGATTGAGGATTGAAGATTGAGGATTGGGTATTGAGGATTGAAGAATGAGGATTGAGGATTGAGGATTGAGGATTGAGGATTGAGGATTGAAGATTGTTTATTGAGGACTGAGTACTGAGGATTGAGGATTGAGAATTGACGATTGAGGATTGAGGATTGAGGATCGAGAATTGAGGATTGAGGATTGAGGATTGAAGATTGAGGATTGGTTATTGAGGATTGAAAATTGAGGATTGAAGCTTGAGTATTGAGGATTGAAGATTGAGGATTGAAGATTGAGGATTGAGGATTGAGGATGAGGGCTGAGGGTTGAGGATTGAGGTTTGAGGACTGAGGACTGAGGATTGAGGATTGAGAATTCAGGATTGAGGATTGAGGATTGGAGATTGAGGTTTGGGTATTGAGGATTTAAGAATGAGGATTGAGGATTGAGTATTGAGGATTCAGGATTGAAGATTGAGTATTCAGGATTGGAGATTGACGATTGAGGATTGAGGATTGAGGATCGAGGATTGAGGATAGAGGATTGAATATTGGGTATTGAGGGTTGACGATTGAGGGTTGGGGACTGAGTGTTGAGGATTGAGGATTGAAGGTTGAGGATTGGGGACTGAGTGTTGAGGGTTGAGTGATGAGAATTGATGTTTGTGGATAGAGATTTGAAGATTGCAGGTTGAGTATTGAGTATTGAAAGCTGTGAATTGATGATATTCTATTGAGGATTGAGGATTGACAACTGATTGTTGAGGACTGAGGGCTGAAGATTGGGGTTCAGGATTGAGGTTTGCGGGCTGAGCATTGAGGATTGAGGATTGAGGATTGAGGATTGAGGATTGAAGATTGAGGATTGGGTATTGCGGATTGAACATTGACGGTTGAGGATTGAGGATTGAGGATTGAGGATTGAGGATTGAAGAATGAATATTGATGATTGAAGATTGAGGATTGAGGATTGAGGATTGAGGATTGAAGATTGAGTATTGAGGATTGAAGACTGACGATTGAGGATTGAGGATTGAGGATTGCGTATTGAGGATTGAGGATTGAGGATTATGGATTGAAGATTGAGTATTTGGGACTGAGGATTGAGGATTGAGGATCGAGGATTGAAGATTGAGGATTGAGGATTGAATATTGAGGATTGAGGATTGAAGATTGAGGACTGGGGATTGAGGATTGAAGATTAAGGATTCAGGATTGAGGATTCAGAATTGAGGTTTGAGGACTGAGGATTGAGGATTGAAGATTGAGTATTGAGGATTGAGGATTGAGGATTGAAGATTGAGGATTGAGGATTGAGGATGAGGGCTGAGGGTTGAGGATTGAGGTTTGAGGACTGAGGACTTAGGATTGAGGATTGAGAATTGGGGATTGAGGATTGATGATTGAAGATTGAAGATTGGGTATTGAGGATTGAAGAATGAGGATTGAGGATTGAGGATTGAGGATTGGGGATTGAAGATTGAGTATTGAGGATTGAAGACAGACGATTGAGGATTGAGGACTCAGGATTGAGGATTGAGGATTGAGGATTGAGGATTGAAGATTGAGTATTGAGGATTGAAGACTGTCGATTGAGGATTGAGGATTGAGGATTGAGTATTGAGGATTGACGACTGAAGTTTGAGTGCTGAGGATTGAAGATTGAGGATTGAGGATTGAGGATTGAGGATTGAGGATTGAGGTTTGAGGACCGAGGACTGAGAATTGAGGGTTGAGAATTGAGCATTGAGGATTGAGGATTGAAGGTTGAGGATTGGGTATTGAGGATTGAAGATCGAGGATTGAGGATTGAGGATTGAGGATTGAGGATTGAGGATTGAAGATTGAGTATTGAGGATTGAAGACTGACGATTGAGGATTGAGGATTGAGGATTGCGTATTGAGGATTGAGGATTGAAGTTTGAGTATTGAGGATTGAGGGTTGAGGATTGAGGATTGAGGATTGAGGATTGATGGTGAGGGCTGAGGGTTGAGGATTGAGGTTTGAGGACTGAGGACTGAGGATTGAGGATTGAGAATTCAGGATTGAGGATTGAGGATTGAAGATTGAGGATTGGGTATTGAGGATTGAAGGATGAGGATTGAGGATTGAGGATTGAGGATTGAGTATTCAGGATTGGAGATTGACGATTGAGGATTGAGGATTGAGGATCGAGGATTGAGGATTGAGGATTGAAGATTGAGTATTGAGGATTGAAGATTGAGGATTGGGGACTGAGTGTTGAGGACTGAGGATTAAAGATTGAGGATTGTGGACTGAGCGTTGAGCGTTGTGTGATGAGAATTGATGTTTGTGGATAGAGATTTGAAGATTGCAGGTTGAGTATTGAGTATTGAAAGCTGTGAATTGATGTTATTCTATTGAGAATTAAGGATTGACAACAGATTGTTGAGGACTGAGAGCTGAAGATCGATGATTCAGGATTGAGGATTCAGGATTGAGGTTCGAGGGCTGAGGATTGAGGATTGAGGATTGAGGATTGAGGATTGAGGATTGAAGATTGTGGATTAGTTATTGCGGGTTGAACATTGAGGGCTGAGGATTGAGGGTTGAGTATTGAGAAATTGAGGATTGAAGATTGAGTATTGGTGATTGAAGATTGAGTACTGAGAATTGAGGATTGAGGATTGAGGATTGAAGATTGAGGATTCGGTATTGAGGATTGAAGAATGAGGATTGTGGATTGAGGATTGAGGATTGAGGATTGCAGATTGAGTATTGAGGATTGAAGGTTGAGGATTGAGGATTCAGGATTGAGGATTGAGGATTGAGGATTGAGGATTGAAGATTGAGCATTGAGGATTGAAGATTGAGGATTGAGAACTGAGGATTGAGGATTGAGGATTGAAGATTGAGTATTGAGTATTGAAGATTGAGGGTTGAGGATTATGGATTGAAGATTGATTATTTGGGACTGAGGATTGAGGATTGAGGATCGAGGATTGAAGATTGAGGATTGAGGATTGAGGATTGAGGATTGAGGATTGAAGATTGAGGATTGGGGATTGAGGATTGAAGATTAAGGATGCAGGATTGAGGATTCAGAATTGAGGTTTAAGGACTGAGGATTGAGGATTGAAGATTGAGTATTGAGGATTGAGGATTGAGGATTGAAGATTGAGGATTGAGGATTGAGCATGAGGGCTGAGGGTTGAGGATTGAGGTTTGAGGACTGAGGACTTAGGATTGAGGATTGAGAATTGAGGATTGAGGATTGATGATTGAAGATTGAAGATTGGGTATTGAGGATTGAAGAATGAGGATTGAGGATTGAGGATTGAGGATTGGGGATTGAAGATTGAGTATTGAGGATTGAAGACTGACGATTGAGGATTGAGGACTCAGGATTGAGGATTGAGGATTGAGGATTGAGGATTGAAGATTGAAGTTTGAGGATTGGGTATTGAGGACTGAAGATCGGGGATTGAGGATTGAGGATTGAGGATTGAGTATTGAAGATTGAGTATTGAGGATTGAAGACTGACTATTGAGGATTGAGGATTGAGGATTGAGGATTGCGTATTGAGGATTGAGGATTGAAGTTTGCGTATTGAGGATTGAAGATTGAGCATTGAGGATTGAGGATTGAGGATTGAGGATGAGGGCTGAGGGTTGAGGATTGAGGTTTGAGGACTGAGGACTGAGGATTGAGGATTGAGAATTCAGGACTGAGGATTGAGGATTGAAGATTGAGGATTGGGTATTGAGGATCGAAGGATGAGGATTGAGGATTGAGGATTGAAGATTGAGGATTGGGTATTGAGGATTGAAGGTTGAGGATTGAGGATTGAGGATTGAGGATTGAGTATTCAGGATTGGAGATTGACGATTGAGGATTGAGGATTGAGGATCGAGGATTGAGGATTGAGGATTGAAGATTGAATATTGATGATTGAAGATTGAGTACTGAGAATTGAGGATTGAGGATTGAGGATTGAAGATTGAGGATTCGGTATTGAGGATTGAAGAATGAGGATTGAGGATTGAGGATTGAGGATTGAGGATTGCAGATTGAGTATTGAGGATTGAAGTTTGAGGATTGGGTATTGAGGACTTAAGATCGAGGATTGAGGATTGAGGATCGAGGATTGAGGATTGAGGATTGAAGATTGAATATTGATGATTGAAGATTGAGTACTGAGAATTGAGGATTGAGGATTGAGGATTGAAGATTGAGGATTCGGTATTGAGGATTGAAGAATGAGGATTGAGGATTGAGGATTGAGGATTGAGGAATGCAGATTGAGTATTGAGGATTGAAGATTGAGGATTGAGGGTTGAGGATTGAGGATTGAGGATTGAGGATTGAGGATTGAGGATTGAATATTGAGTATTGAGGATTGAAGATTGAGGATTGAGGATTGAGGATTGAGGATTGAGGATTGAAGATTGTGTATTGAGTATTGAAGATTGAGGGTTGAGGATTATGGATTGAAGATTGAGTATTTGGGACTGAGGATTGAGGATTGAGGATCGAGGATTGAAGATTGAGGATTGAGGATTGAGGATTGAGGATTGAGGATTGAAGATTGAGGATTGGGGATTGAGGATTGAAGATTAAGGATTCAGGATTGAGGATTCAGAATTGAGGTTTGAGGACTGAGGATTGAGGATTGAAGATTGATTATTGAGGATTGGGGATTGAGGATTGAAGATTGAGGATTGAGGATTGAGGATGAGGGCTGAGGGTTGAGGATTGAGGTTTGAGGACTGAGGACTTAGGATTGAGGATTGAGAATTGAGGATTGAGGATTGATGATTGAAGATTGAAGATTGGGTATTGAGGATTGAAGAATGAGGATTGAGGATTGAGGATTGAGGATTGGGGATTGAAGATTGAGTATTGAGGACTGAAGACTGACGATTGAGGATTGAGGACTGAGGATTGAGGATTGAGGATTGGGGATTGAGGATTGAAGATTGAGTATTGAGGATTGAAGACTGTCGATTGAGGAATGAGGATTGAGGATTGAGTATTGAGGATTGACGACTGAAGTTTGAGTGTTGAGGATTGGAGATTGAGGATTGAGGATTGAGGATTGAGGATTGAGGTTTGAGGACTGAGGACTGAGGATTGAGGGTTGAGAATTGAGCATTGAGGATTGAGGATTGAAGATTGAGGATTGGGTATTGAGGATTGAAGAATGAGCATTGAGGATTGAGGATTGAAGATTGAGGATTGAAGATTGTGTATTGAGGACTGAGGACTGAGGATTGATTATTGAGAATTGAGGATAGAGGATTGAGGATTGAGGATCGAGTGTTGAGGATTGAGGATTGAGGATTGAAGTTTGAGGATTGGGTATTGAGGACTGAAGATCGAGGATTGAGGATTGAGGATTGAGGATTGAGTATTGAAGATTGAGTATTGAGGATTGAAGACTGACTATTGAGGATTGAGGTTTGAGGACTGAGGACTGAGGATTGAGGGTTGAGAATTGAGCATTGAGGATTGAGGATTGAAGATTGAGCATTGGGTATTGAGGATTGAAGAATGAGGATTGAGGATTGGGGATTGAGGATTGAGGATTGAAGATTGTGTATTGAGGACTGAGGACTGAGGATTGAGGATTGAGAATTGAGGATCGAGGATTGAGGATTGAGGATCGAGTGTTGAGGATTGAGGATTGAGGATTGAAGTTTGAGGATTGGGTATTGAGGACTGAAGATCGAGGATTGAGGATTGAGGATTGAGGATTGAGTATTGAAGATTGAGTATTGAGGATTGAAGACTGACTATTGAGGATTGAGGATTGAGGATTGAGGATGAGGGCTGAGGGTTGAGGATTGAGGTTTGAGGACTGAGGACTGAGGATTGAGGGTTGAGAATTCAGTATTGAGGATTGAGGATTGAAGATTGAGGATTGAGGATTGAGGACCGAGTGTTTGGATTGAGGATTGAGGATTGAAGATTGAGGATTGGGTATTGAGGATTGAAGGATGAGGATTGAGGATTGAGGATTGAGGATTGAGGATTGAGTATTCAGGATTGGAGATTGACGATTCAGGATTGAGGATTGAGGATCGAGGATTGAGGATTGAGGATTGAAGATTGAATATTGATGATTGAAGATTGAGTACTGAGAATTGAGGATTGAGGATTGAGGATTGAAGATTGAGGATTCGGTATTGAGGATTGAAGAATGAGGATTGAGGATTGAGGATTGAGGATTGAAGATTGTGGATTAGTTATTGCGGATTGAACATTGAGGGCTGAGGATTGAGGGTTGAGTATTGAGAAATTGAGGATTGAAGATTGAGTATTGATGATTGAAGATTGAGTACTGAGAATTGAGGATTGAGGATTGAGGATTGAAGATTGAGGATTCGGTATTGAGGATTGAAGAATGAGGATTGAGGATTGAGGATTGAGGATTGAGGATTGCAGATTGAGTATTGAGGATTGAAGATTGAGGATTGAGGATTCAGGATTGAGGATTGAGGATTGAGGATTGAGGATTGAAGATTGAGCATTGAGGATTGAAGATTGAGGATTGAGAACTGAGGATTACGGATTGACGATTGAAGATTGAGTATTGAGTATTGAAGATTGAGGGTTGAGGATTATGGATTGAAGATTGATTATTTGGGACTGAGGATTGAGGATTGAGGATCGAGGATTGAAGATTGAGGATTGAGGATTGAGGATTGAGGATTGAGGATTGAAGATTGAGGATTGGGGATTGAGGATTGAAGATTAAGGATTCAGGATTGAGGATTCAGAATTGAGGTTTAAGGACTGAGGATTGAGGATTGAAGATTGAGTATTGAGGATTGAGGATTGAGGATTGAAGATTGAGGATTGAGGATTGAGCATGAGGGCTGAGGGTTGAGGATTGAGGTTTGAGGACTGAGGACTTAGGATTGAGGATTGAGAATTGAGGATTGAGGATTGATGATTGAAGATTGAAGATTGGGTATTGAGGATTGAAGAATGAGGATTGAGGATTGAGGATTGAGGATTGGGGATTGAAGATTGAGTATTGAGGATTGAAGACTGACGATTGAGGATTGAGGACTCAGGATTGAGGATTGAGGATTGAGGATTGAGGATTGAAGATTGAAGTTTGAGGATTGGGTATTGAGGACTGAAGATCGGGGATTGAGGATTGAGGATTGAGGATTGAGTATTGAAGATTGAGTATTGAGGATTGAAGACTGACTATTGAGGATTGAGGATTGAGGATTGAGGATTGCGTATTGAGGATTGAGGATTGAAGTTTGCGTATTGAGGATTGAAGATTGAGCATTGAGGATTGAGGATTGAGGATTGAGGATGAGGGCTGAGGGTTGAGGATTGAGGTTTGAGGACTGAGGACTGAGGATTGAGGATTGAGAATTCAGGACTGAGGATTGAGGATTGAAGATTGAGGATTGGGTATTGAGGATCGAAGGATGAGGATTGAGGATTGAGGATTGAAGATTGAGGATTGGGTATTGAGGATTGAAGGTTGACGATTGAGGATTGAGGATTGAGGATTGAGTATTCAGGATTGGAGATTGACGATTGAGGATTGAGGATTGAGGATCGAGGATTGAGGATTGAGGATTGAAGATTGAATATTGATGATTGAAGATTGAGTACTGAGAATTGAGGATTGAGGATTGAGGATTGAAGATTGAGGATTCGGTATTGAGGATTGAAGAATGAGGATTGAGGATTGAGGATTGAGGATTGAGGATTGCAGATTGAGTATTGAGGATTGAAGTTTGAGGATTGGGTATTGAGGACTTAAGATCGAGGATTGAGGATTGAGGATCGAGGATTGAGGATTGAGGATTGAAGATTGAATATTGATGATTGAAGATTGAGTACTGAGAATTGAGGATTGAGGATTGAGGATTGAAGATTGAGGATTCGGTATTGAGGATTGAAGAATGAGGATTGAGGATTGAGGATTGAGGATTGAGGAATGCAGATTGAGTATTGAGGATTGAAGATTGAGGATTGAGGATTGAGGATTGAGGATTGAGGATTGAGGATTGAGGATTGAGGATTGAATATTGAGTATTGAGGATTGAAGATTGAGGATTGAGGATTGAGGATTGAGGATTGAGGATTGAAGATTGTGTATTGAGTATTGAAGATTGAGGGTTGAGGATTATGGATTGAAGATTGAGTATTTGGGACTGAGGATTGAGGATTGAGGATCGAGGATTGAAGATTGAGGATTGAGGATTGAGGATTGAGGATTGAGGATTGAAGATTGAGGATTGGGGATTGAGGATTGAAGATTAAGGATTCAGGATTGAGGATTCAGAATTGAGGTTTGAGGACTGAGGATTGAGGATTGAAGATTGATTATTGAGGATTGGGGATTGAGGATTGAAGATTGAGGATTGAGGATTGAGGATGAGGGCTGAGGGTTGAGGATTGAGGTTTGAGGACTGAGGACTTAGGATTGAGGATTGAGAATTGAGGATTGAGGATTGATGATTGAAGATTGAAGATTGGGTATTGAGGATTGAAGAATGAGGATTGAGGATTGAGGATTGAGGATTGGGGATTGAAGATTGAGTATTGAGGACTGAAGACTGACGATTGAGGATTGAGGACTGAGGATTGAGGATTGAGGATTGGGGATTGAGGATTGAAGATTGAGTATTGAGGATTGAAGACTGTCGATTTAGGAATGAGGATTGAGGATTGAGTATTGAGGATTGACGACTGAAGTTTGAGTGTTGAGGATTGGAGATTGAGGATTGAGGATTGAGGATTGAGGATTGAGGTTTGAGGACTGAGGACTGAGGATTGAGGGTTGAGAATTGAGCATTGAGGATTGAGGATTGAAGATTGAGGATTGGGTATTGAGGATTGAAGAATGAGCATTGAGGATTGAGGATTGAAGATTGAGGATTGAAGATTGTGTATTGAGGACTGAGGACTGAGGATTGATTATTGAGAATTGAGGATAGAGGATTGAGGATTGAGGATCGAGTGTTGAGGATTGAGGATTGAGGATTGAAGTTTGAGGATTGGGTATTGAGGACTGAAGATCGAGGATTGAGGATTGAGGATTGAGGATTGAGTATTGAAGATTGAGTATTGAGGATTGAAGACTGACTATTGAGGATTGAGGTTTGAGGACTGAGGACTGAGGATTGAGGGTTGAGAATTGAGCATTGAGGATTGAGGATTGAAGATTGAGCATTGGGTATTGAGGATTGAAGAATGAGGATTGAGGATTGGGGATTGAGGATTGAGGATTGAAGATTGTGTATTGAGGACTGAGGACTGAGGATTGAGGATTGAGAATTGAGGATCGAGGATTGAGGATTGAGGATCGAGTGTTGAGGATTGAGGATTGAGGATTGAAGTTTGAGGATTGGGTATTGAGGACTGAAGATCGAGGATTGAGGATTGAGGATTGAGGATTGAGTATTGAAGATTGAGTATTGAGGATTGAAGACTGACTATTGAGGATTGAGGATTGAGGATTGAGGATGAGGGCTGAGGGTTGAGGATTGAGGTTTGAGGACTGAGGACTGAGGATTGAGGGTTGAGAATTCAGTATTGAGGATTGAGGATTGAAGATTGAGGATTGAGGATTGAGGACCGAGTGTTTGGATTGAGGATTGAGGATTGAAGATTGAGGATTGGGTATTGAGGATTGAAGGATGAGGATTGAGGATTGAGGATTGAGGATTGAGGATTGAGTATTCAGGATTGGAGATTGACGATTCAGGATTGAGGATTGAGGATCGAGGATTGAGGATTGAGGATTGAAGATTGAATATTGATGATTGAAGATTGAGTACTGAGAATTGAGGATTGAGGATTGAGGATTGAAGATTGAGGATTCGGTATTGAGGATTGAAGAATGAGGATTGAGGATTGAGGATTGAGGATTGAGGATTGCAGATTGAGTATTGAGGATTGAAGTTTGAGGATTGGGTATTGAGGACTGAAGATCGAGGATTGAGGATTGAGGATCGAGGATTGAGGATTGAGGATTGAAGATTGAATATTGATGATTGAAGATTGAGTACTGAGAATTGAGGATTGAGGATTGAAGATTGAGGATTCGGTATTGAGGATTGAAGAATGAGGATTGAGGATTGAGGATTGAGGCTTGAGGAATGCAGATTGAGCATTGAGGATTGAAGATTGAGGATTGAGGATTGAGGATTGAGGATTGAGGATTGAGGATTGAGGATTGAGGATTGAAGATTGAGTATTGAGGATTGAAGATTGAGGATTGAGGATTGAGGATTGAGGATTGAGGATTGAAGATTGTGTATTGAGTATTGAAGATTGAGGGTTGAGGATTATGGATTGAAGATTGAGTATTTGGGACTGAGGATTGAGGATTGATGATCGAGGATTGAAGATTGAGGATTGAGGATTGAGGATTGAGGATTGAGGATTGAAGATTGAGGATTGGGGATTGAGGATTGAAGATTAAGGATTCAGGATTGTGGATTCAGAATTGAGGTTTGAGGACTGAGGATTGAGGATTGAAGATTGATTATTGAGGATTGGGGATTGAGGATTGAAGATTGAGGATTGAGGATTGAGGATGAGGGCTGAGGGTTGATGATTGAGGTTTGAGGACTGAGGACTTAGGATTGAGGATTGAGAATTGAGGATTGAGGATTGATGATTGAAGATTGAAGATTGGGTATTGAGGATTGAAGAATGAGGATTGAGGATTGAGGATTGAGGATTGGGGATTGAAGATTGAGTATTGAGGACTGAAGACTGACGATTGAGGATTGAGGACTGAGGATTGAGGATTGAGGATTGGGGATTGAGGAATGAAGATTGAGTATTGAGGATTGAAGACTGTCGATTGAGGATTGAGAATTGAGGATTGAGTATGGAGGATTGACGACTGAAGTTTGAGTGTTGAGGATTGAAGATTGAGGATTGAGGATTGAGGATTGAGGATTGAGGTTTGAGGACTGAGGACTGAGGATTGAGGGTTGAGAATTGAGCATTGAGGATTGAGGATTGAAGATTGAGCATTGGGTATTGAGGATTGAAGAATGAGGATTGAGGATTGGGGATTGAGGATTGAGGATTGAAGATTGTGTATTGAGGACTGAGGACTGAGGATTGAGGATTGAGAATTGAGGATCGAGGATTGAGGATTGAGGATCGAGTGTTGAGGATTGAGGATTGAGGATTGAAGTTTGAGGATTGGGTATTGAGGACTGAAGATCGAGGATTGAGGATTGAGGATTGAGGATTGAGTATTGAAGATTGAGTATTGAGGATTGAAGACTGACTATTGAGGATTGAGGATTGAGGATTGAGGATGAGGGCTGAGGGTTGAGGATTGAGGTTTGAGGACTGAGGACTGAGGATTGAGGGTTGAGAATTCAGGATTGAGGATTGAGGATTGAAGATTGAGGATTGGGTATTGAGGACTGAAGATCGAGGATTGAGGATTGAGGATCGAGGATTGAGGATTGAGGATTGAAGTTTGAATATTGATGATTGAAGATTGAGTACTGAGAATTGAGGATTGAGGATTGAGTATTGAAGATTGAGGATTCGGTATTGAGGATTGAAGAATGAGGATTGAGGATTGAGGATTGAGGATTGAGGAATGCAGATTGAGTATTGAGGATTGAAGATTGAGGATTGAGGATTGAGGATTGAGGTTGAGGATTGAGGATTGAGGATTGAGGATTGAAGATTGAGTATTGAGGATTGAGGATTGAGGATTGAGGATTGAGGATTGAGGAATGCAGATTGAGTATTGAGGATTGAAGATTGAGGATTGAGGATTGAGGATTGAGGATTGAGGATTGAGGATTGAGGATTGAGGATTGAAGATTGAGTATTGAGGATTGAAGATTGAGGATTGAGGATTGAGGATTGAGGATTGAGGATTGAAGATTGTGTATTGAGTATTGAAGATTGAGGGTTGAGGATTATGGATTGAAGATTGAGTATTTGGGACTGAGGATTGAGGATTGAGGATCGAGGATTGAAGATTGAGGATTGAGGATTGAGGATTGAGGATTGAGGATTGAAGATTGAGGATTGGGGATTGAGGATTGAAGATTAAGGATTCAGGATTGTGGATTCAGAATTGAGGTTTGAGGACTGAGGATTGAGGATTGAAGATTGATTATTGAGGATTGGGGATTGAGGATTGAAGATTGAGGATTGAGGATTGAGGATGAGGGCTGAGGGTTGAGGATTGAGGTTTGAGGACTGAGGACTTAGGATTGAGGATTGAGAATTGAGGATTGATGATTGAAGATTGAAGATTGGGTATTGAGGATTGAAGAATGAGGATTGAGGATTGAGGATTGAGGATTGGGGATTGAAGATTGAGTATTGAGGACTGAAGACTGACGATTGAGGATTGAGGACTGAGGATTGAGGATTGAGGATTGGGGATTGAGGAATGAAGATTGAGTATTGAGGATTGAAGACTGTCGATTGAGGATTGAGAATTGAGGATTGAGTATGGAGGATTGACGACTGAAGTTTGAGTGTTGAGGATTGAAGATTGAGGATTGAGGATTGAGGATTGAGGATTGAGGTTTGAGGACTGAGGACTGAGGATTGAGGGTTGAGAATTGAGCATTGAGGATTGAGGATTGAAGATTGAGCATTGGGTATTGAGGATTGAAGAATGAGGATTGAGGATTGGGGATTGAGGATTGAGGATTGAAGATTGTGTATTGAGGACTGAGGACTGAGGATTGAGGATTGAGAATTGAGGATCGAGGATTGAGGATTGAGGATCGAGTGTTGAGGATTGAGGATTGAGGATTGAAGTTTGAGGATTGGGTATTGAGGACTGAAGATCGAGGATTGAGGATTGAGGATTGAGGATTGAGTATTGAAGATTGAGTATTGAGGATTGAAGACTGACTATTGAGGATTGAGGATTGAGGATTGAGGATGAGGGCTGAGGGTTGAGGATTGAGGTTTGAGGACTGAGGACTGAGGATTGAGGGTTGAGAATTCAGGATTGAGGATTGAGGATTGAAGATTGAGGATTGGGTATTGAGGACTGAAGATCGAGGATTGAGGATTGAGGATCGAGGATTGAGGATTGAGGATTGAAGTTTGAATATTGATGATTGAAGATTGAGTACTGAGAATTGAGGATTGAGGATTGAGTATTGAAGATTGAGGATTCGGTATTGAGGATTGAAGAATGAGGATTGAGGATTGAGGATTGAGGATTGAGGAATGCAGATTGAGTATTGAGGATTGAAGATTGAGGATTGAGGATTGAGGATTGAGGTTGAGGATTGAGGATTGAGGATTGAGGATTGAAGATTGAGTATTGAGGATTGAGGATTGAGGATTGAGGATTGAGGATTGAGGAATGCAGATTGAGTATTGAGGATTGAAGATTGAGGATTGAGGATTGAGGATTGAGGATTGAGGATTGAGGATTGAGGATTGAGGATTGAAGATTGAGTATTGAGGATTGAAGATTGAGGATTGAGGATTGAGGATTGAGGATTGAGGATTGAAGATTGTGTATTGAGTATTGAAGATTGAGGGTTGAGGATTATGGATTGAAGATTGAGTATTTGGGACTGAGGATTGAGGATTGAGGATCGAGGATTGAAGATTGAGGATTGAGGATTGAGGATTGAGGATTGAGGATTGAAGATTGAGGATTGGGGATTGAGGATTGAAGATTAAGGATTCAGGATTGTGGATTCAGAATTGAGGTTTGAGGACTGAGGATTGAGGATTGAAGATTGATTATTGAGGATTGGGGATTGAGGTTTGAAGATTGAGGATTGAGGATTGAGGATGAGGGCTGAGGGTTGAGGATTCAGGTTTGAGGACTGAGGACTTAGGATTGAGGATTGAGAATTGAGGATTGAGGATTGATGATTGAAGATTGAAGATTGGGTATTGAGGATTGAAGAATGAGGATTGAGGATTGAGGATTGAGGATTGGAGATTGAAGATTGAGTATTGAGGACTGAAGACTGACGATTGAGGATTGAGGACTGAGGATTGAGGATTGAGGATTGGGGATTGAGGATTGAAGATTGAGTATTGAGGATTGAAGACTGTCGATTGAGGATTGAGGATTGAGGATTGAGTATTGAGGATTGACGACTGACGTTTGAGTGTTGAGGATTGAAGATTGAGGATTGAGGATTGAGGATTGAGGATTGAGGTTTGAGGACTGAGGACTGAGGATTGAGGGTTGAGAATTGAGCATTGCGGATTGAGGATTGAAGATTGAGCATTGGGTATTGAGGATTGAAGAATGAGGATTGAGGATTGGGGATTGAGGATTGAGGATTGAAGATTGTGTATTGAGGACTGAGGACTGAGGATTGAGGATTGAGAATTGAGGATCGAGGGTTGAGGATTGAGGATCGAGTGTTGAGGATTGAGGATTGAGGATTGAAGTTTGAGGATTGGGTATTGAGGACTGAAGATCGAGGATTGAGGATTGAGGATTGAGGATTGAGTATTGAAGATTGAGTATTGAGGATTGAAGACTGACTATTGAGGATTGAGGATTGAGGATTGAGGATGAGGGCTGAGGGTTGAGGATTGAGGTTTGAGGACTGAGGACTGAGGATTGAGGGTTGAGAATTCAGGATTGAGGATTGAGGATTGAAGATTGAGGATTGGGTATTGAGGACTGAAGATCGAGGATTGAGGATTGAGGATCGAGGATTGAGGATTGAGGATTGAAGTTTGAATATTGATGATTGAAGATTGAGTACTGAGAATTGAGGATTGAGGATTGAGGATTGAAGATTGAGGATTCGGTATTGAGGATTGAAGAATGAGGATTGAGGATTGAGGATTGAGGATTGAGGAATGCATATTGAGTATTGAGGATTGAAGATTGAGGATTGAGGATTGAGGATTGAGGATTGAGGATTGAGGATTGAGGATTGAGGATTGAAGATTGAGTATTGAGGATTGAGGATTGAGGATTGAGGATTGAGGAATGCAGATTGAGTATTGAGGATTGAAGATTGAGGATTGAGGATTGAGGATTGAGGATTGAGGATTGAGGATTGAGGATTGAGGATTGAAGATTGAGTATTGAGGATTGAAGATTGAGGATTGAGGATTGAGGATTGAGGACTGAGGATTGAGGATTGAAGATTGTGTATTGAGTATTGAAGATTGAGGGTTGAGGATTATGGATTGAAGATTGAGTATTTGGGACTGAGGATTGAGGATTGAGGATCGAGGATTGAAGATTGAGGATTGAGGATTGAGGATTGAGGATTGAGGATTGAAGATTGAGGATTGGGGATTGAGGATTGAAGATTAAGGATTCAGGATTGTGGATTCAGAATTGAGGTTTGAGGACTGAGGATTGAGGATTGAAGATTGATTATTGAGGATTGGGGATTGAGGATTGAAGATTGAGGATTGAGGATTGAGGATGAGGGCTGAGGGTTGAGGATTCAGGTTTGAGGACTGAGGACTTAGGATTGAGGATTGAGAATTGAGGATTGAGGATTGATGATTGAAGATTGAAGATTGGGTATTGAGGATTGAAGAATGAGGATTGAGGATTGAGGATTGAGGATTGGAGATTGAAGATTGAGTATTGAGGACTGAAGACTGACGATTGAGGATTGAGGACTGAGGATTGAGGATTGAGGATTGGGGATTGAGGATTGAAGATTGAGTATTGAGGATTGAAGACTGTCGATTGAGGATTGAGGATTGAGGATTGAGTATTGAGGATTGACGACTGAAGTTTGAGTGTTGAGGATTGAAGATTGAGGATTGAGGATTGAGGATTGAGGATTGAGGTTTGAGGACTGAGGACTGAGGATTGAGGGTTGAGAATTGAGCATTGAGGATTGAGGATTGAAGATTGAGCATTGGGTATTGAGGATTGAAGAATGAGGATTGAGGATTGGGGATTGAGGATTGAGGATTGAAGATTGTGTATTGAGGACTGAGGACTGAGGATTGAGGATTGAGAATTGAGGATCGAGGGTTGAGGATTGAGGATCGAGTGTTGAGGATTGAGGATTGAGGATTGAAGTTTGAGGATTGGGTATTGAGGACTGAAGATCGAGGATTGAGGATTGAGGATTGAGGATTGAGTATTGAAGATTGAGTATTGAGGATTGAAGACTGACTATTGAGGATTGAGGATTGAGGATTGAGGATGAGGGCTGAGGGTTGAGGATTGAGGTTTGAGGACTGAGGACTGAGGATTGAGGGTTGAGAATTCAGGATTGAGGATTGAGGATTGAAGATTGAGGATTGGGTATTGAGGACTGAAGATCGAGGATTGAGGATTGAGGATCGAGGATTGAGGATTGAGGATTGAAGTTTGAATATTGATGATTGAAGATTGAGTACTGAGAATTGAGGATTGAGGATTGAGGATTGAAGATTGAGGATTCGGTATTGAGGATTGAAGAATGAGGATTGAGGATTGAGGATTGAGGATTGAGGAATGCATATTGAGTATTGAGGATTGAAGATTGAGGATTGAGGATTGAGGATTGAGGATTGAGGATTGAGGATTGAGGATTGAGGATTGAAGGTTGAGTATTGAGGATTGAGGATTGAGGATTGAGGATTGAGGAATGCAGATTGAGTATTGAGGATTGAAGATTGAGGATTGAGGATTGAGGATTGAGGATTGAGGATTGAGGATTGAGGATTGAGGATTGAAGATTGAGTATTGAGGATTGAAGA
This sequence comes from Calliopsis andreniformis, assembly GCF_051401765.1. NCBI lineage: Eukaryota > Metazoa > Arthropoda > Insecta > Hymenoptera > Andrenidae > Calliopsis > Calliopsis andreniformis. Next base: position 37,889 of record NW_027480649.1, on the reverse strand, counting down.
TTGAGGATTGAGGATTGAGGATTGAGGACTGAGGATTGAGGATTGAAGATTGTGTATTGAGTATTGAAGATTGAGGGTTGAGGATTATGGATTGAAGATTGAGTATTTGGGACTGAGGATTGAGGATTGAGGATCGAGGATTGAAGATTGAGGATTGAGGATTGAGGATTGAGGATTGAGGATTGAAGATTGAGGATTGGGGATTGAGGATTGAAGATTAAGGATTCAGGATTGTGGATTCAGAATTGAGGTTTGAGGACTGAGGATTGAGGATTGAAGATTGATTATTGAGGATTGGGGATTGAGGATTGAAGATTGAGGATTGAGGATTGAGGATGAGGGCTGAGGGTTGAGGATTCAGGTTTGAGGACTGAGGACTTAGGATTGAGGATTGAGAATTGAGGATTGAGGATTGATGATTGAAGATTGAAGATTGGGTATTGAGGATTGAAGAATGAGGATTGAGGATTGAGGATTGAGGATTGGAGATTGAAGATTGAGTATTGAGGACTGAAGACTGACGATTGAGGATTGAGGACTGAGGATTGAGGATTGAGGATTGGGGATTGAGGATTGAAGATTGAGTATTGAGGATTGAAGACTGTCGATTGAGGATTGAGGATTGAGGATTGAGTATTGAGGATTGACGACTGAAGTTTGAGTGTTGAGGATTGAAGATTGAGGATTGAGGATTGAGGATTGAGGATTGAGGTTTGAGGACTGAGGACTGAGGATTGAGGGTTGAGAATTGAGCATTGAGGATTGAGGATTGAAGATTGAGCATTGGGTATTGAGGATTGAAGAATGAGGATTGAGGATTGGGGATTGAGGATTGAGGATTGAAGATTGTGTATTGAGGACTGAGGACTGAGGATTGAGGATTGAGAATTGAGGATCGAGGGTTGAGGATTGAGGATCGAGTGTTGAGGATTGAGGATTGAGGATTGAAGTTTGAGGATTGGGTATTGAGGACTGAAGATCGAGGATTGAGGATTGAGGATTGAGGATTGAGTATTGAAGATTGAGTATTGAGGATTGAAGACTGACTATTGAGGATTGAGGATTGAGGATTGAGGATGAGGGCTGAGGGTTGAGGATTGAGGTTTGAGGACTGAGGACTGAGGATTGAGGGTTGAGAATTCAGGATTGAGGATTGAGGATTGAAGATTGAGGATTGGGTATTGAGGATTGAAGGATGAGGATTGAGGATTGAGGATTGAAGATTGAGTATTCAGGATTGGAGATTGACGATTGAGGATTGAGGATTGAGGGTCGAGGCTTGAGGATTGAGGATTGAAGATTGAGTATTGGGTATTGAGGATTGAAGAATGAGGATTGAAAATTGAGGATTGAGGATTCAGAATTGAGAATTGAGAATTGAGGATTGAAGATTGAGGATTGGGTATTGAGGATTGAAGAATGAGGATTGAGGATTGAGTATTGAGGACTGAGGATTGAAGATGGAGTATTGAGGATTGTAGATTGACGATTGAGGATTGAGGATTGAGGATTGAGGACTGAATATTGGGGACAGAGTGTTGAGGGTTGAGTGATGAGAATTGATGTTTGTGGATAGAGGTTTGATGATTGCAGATTGAGTATTGAGTATTGAAAACTGTGAATTGAGGATATATTATTGAGTACTGAGGGTTGACAACTGATTGTTGAGGACTGAGGGCCGAAGATTGAGGATTCAGGATTGAGGATTCAGAATTGAGGTTTGAGGACTGAGGATTGAGGATTGAAGATTGAGTATTGAGGATTGAATATTGAGGATTGAGGATTGAGGATTGAGGATTGAAGATTGAGTATTGAGGATTGAAGATTGAGGATTGAGGATTGAGGATTGAGGATTGAGGATTGAAGATTGAGTATTGAGTATTGAAGATTGAGGGTTGAGGATTATGGATTGATGATTGAGTATTTGGGACTGAGGATTGAGGATTGAGGATCGAGGATTGAAGATTGAGGATTGAGGATTGAGGATTGAGGATTGAGTATTGAAGATAGAGGATTGGGGATTGAGGATTGAAGATTAAGGATTCAGGATTGAGGATTCAGAATTGAGGTTTGAGGACTGAGGATTGTGGATTGAAGATTGAGGATTGAGGATTGAGGATGAGGGCTGAGGGTTGAGGATTGAGTCTTGAGGACTGAGGACTGAGGATTGAGGATTGAGGATTGAGGATTGAAGGTTGAGCATTGAGGAATGAAGACTGACGATGGAGGACTGAGGATTGAGGATTGAGGATTGAAGATTGAGTATTGAGTATTGAAGATTGAGGGTTGAGGATTATGGATTGAAGATTGAGTATTTGGGACTGAGGATTGAGGATTGAGGATCGAGAATTGAAGATTGAGGATTGAGGATTGAGGATTGAGGATTGAGTATTGCAGATTGAGGATTGGGGATTGAGGATTGAAGATTAAGGATTCAGGATTGAGGATACAGAATTGAGGTTTGAGGACTGAGGATTGAAGATTGAAGATTGAGTATTGAGGATTGAGGATTGAGGATTGAAGATTGAGGATTGAGGATTGAGGATGAGGGCTGAGGGTTGAGGATTGAGGTTTGAGGACTGAGGACTTAGGATTGAGGATTGAGAATTGAGGATTGAGGATTGATGATTGAAGATTGAAGATTGGGTATTGAGGATTGAAGAATGAGGATTGAGGATTGAGGATTTAGGATTGGGGATTGAAGATTGAGTATTGAGGATTGAAGACTGAAGATTGAGGATTGAGGACTGAGGATTGAGGATTGAGGATTGAGGGTTGAGGATTGAAGATTGAGTATTGAGGACTGAAGACTGTCGATTGAGGATTGAGGATTGAGGATTGAGTATTGAGGATTGACGACTGAAGTTTGAGTGTTGAGGATTGAAGATTGAGGATTGAGGATTGAGGATTGAGGATTGAGGTATGAGGACTGAGGACTGAGGATTGAGGGTTGAGAATTGAGCATTGAGGATTGAGGATTGAAGATTGAGGATTGGGTATTGAGGATTGAAGTGTGAGGATTGAGGATTGAGGATTGAGGATTGAGGATTGAGGATTGAGGATTGAGGATTGAATAATGAATATTGATGATTGAAGATTGAGGATTGAGGATTGAGGGTTGTGCATTGAGGACGAGGACTGAGGGTTGAGTATTGATGTCTGAGGTCTGAGGATTGAGGATTGAGGATTGAGGATTGAGAATTGAGGATTGTGGATTGAAGATTGAGGATTGAAGATTGAGGATTGGGTATTGAGGATTGAAGTGTGAGGATTGAGGATTGAGGATTGAGGATTGAGGATTGAAGATTGTGTATTGAGGACTGAGGACTGAGGATTGAGGATTGAGAATTGAGGATTGAGGGTTGAGGATTGAGGATCGAGTGTTGAGGATTGAGGATTGAGGATTGAAGTCTGAGGATTGGGTGTTAAGGACTGAAGATCGAGGATTGATGATTGAGGGTTGAGGATTGAGGATTGATGATTGAGGTTTGAGGACTGAGAACTGAGGATTGAGGTTTGAGAATTGAGCATTGAGTATTGAGGATTGAAGATTGAGGATTGGGTATTGAGGATTGAAGAATGAGGATTGAGGATTGAGGATTGAGGATTGAGGATTGAAGATTGTGTATTGAGGACTGAGGGCTGAGGATTGAGGATTGAGAATTGAGGATTGAGGATTGAGGATTGAGAATCGAGGGTTGAGGATTGAGGATTGAGGATTGAAGATTGAGGATTGGGTATTGAGTATTGAAGATCGAGGATTGAGGATTGAGGATTGAGGATTGAGGATTGAAGATTGAGTATTGAGGATTGAAGACTGACGATTGAGGATTGAGGATTGAGGATTGCGTATTGAGGAATGAGGATTGAAGTTTGAGTATTGAGGATTGAAGATTGAGGATTGAGGATTGAGGATTGAGGATTGAGGGTGAGGGCTGAGGGTTGAGGATTGAGGTTTGAGGACTGAGGACTGAGGATTGAGGATTGAGAATTCAGGATTGAGGATTGAGGATTGAAGATTGAGGATTGGGTATTGAGGATTGAAGGATGAGGATTGAGGATTGAGGATTGAGGATTGAGTATTCAGGATTGGAGATTGACGATTGAGGATTGAGGATTGAGGAACGAGGATTGCGGATCGAGGATTGAAGATTGAGTATTGAGGATTGAAGGTTGAGGATTGGGGACTGAGTGTTGAGGACTGAGGATTGAAGATTGAGGATTGAGGATTGAGGATGAGGGCTGAGGGTTGAGGATTGAGGTTTGAGGACTGAGGACTGAGGATTGAGGATTGAGGATTGAGGATTGAAGGTTGAGCATTGAGGAATGAAGACTGACGATGGAGGACTGAGGATTGAGGATTGAGGATTGAGTATTGAAGATTGAGGTTTGGGGATTGAGGATTGAAGATTAAGGATTCAGGATTGAGGATTCAGAATTGAGGTTTGAGGACTGAGGATTGAAGATTGAAGATCGAGTATTGAGGATTGAGGATTGAGGATTGAAGATTGAGGATTGAGGATTGAGGATGAGGGCTGAGGGTTGAGGATTGAGGTTTGAGGACTGAGGACTTAGGATTGAGGATTGAGAATTGAGGATTGAGGATTGATGATTGAAGATTGAAGATTGGGTATTGAGGATTGAAGAATGAGGATTGAGGATTGAGGATTGAGGATTGGGGATTGAAGATTGAGTATTGAGGATTGAAGACTGACGATTGAGGATTGAGGACTGAGGATTGAGGATTGAGGATTGAGGATTGAGGATTGAAGATTGAGTATTGAGGATTGAAGACTGTCGATTGAGGATTGAGGATTGAGGATTGAGTATTGAGGATTGACGACTGAAGTTTGAGTGTTGAGGATTGAAGATTGAGGATTGAGGATTGAGGATTGACGATTGAAGATTGAGTATTGAGGATTGAAGATTGAGGATTGAGGTTTGGGGACTGAGGATGGAGGATTGAGAATTGAGGATTGAGGATTGAGGATTGAGGATTGAGTATTGAGTGTTGAACATTGAGGATTGGGTATCGCGGATTGAACATTGAGGATTGAGGATTGCGGATTGAGTATTGGGGATTGAGGACTGAAGATTGTATATTGATGATTGAAGATTGAGGATTGGGGATTGAGGATTGCGGATTGAGGACGAGGACTGAGGGTTGAGTATTAATGTTTGAGGTCTGAGGATCGAGGATTGAGGATTGAGAATTGAGGATTGAGGATTGAGGATTGAAGATCGAGGATTGCAGATTGAGTATTGAGGATTGAAGATTGAGTATTGAGGATTGAAGATTGAGGATTGAGGATTCAGGATTGAGGATTGAGGATTGAGGATTGAGGATTGAAGATTGAGTATTGAGGATTGAAGATTGAGGATTGAGGATTGAGGATTGAGGATTGAGGATTGAAGATTGAGTATTGAGTATTGAAGATTGAGGGTTGAGGATTATGGATTGAAGATTGAGTATTTGGGACTGAGGATTGAGGATTGAGGATCGAGAATTGAAGATTGAGGATTGAGGATTGAGGATTGAGGATTGAGTATTGCAGATTGAGGATTGGGGATTGAGGATTGAAGATTAAGGATTCAGGATTGAGGATACAGAATTGAGGTTTGAGGACTGAGGATTGAAGATTGAAGATTGAGTATTGAGGATTGAGGATTGAGGATTGAAGATTGAGGATTGAGGATTGAGGATGAGGGCTGAGGGTTGAGGATTGAGGTTTGAGGACTGAGGACTTAGGATTGAGGATTGAGAATTGAGGATTGAGGATTGATGATTGAAGATTGAAGATTGGGTATTGAGGATTGAAGAATGACGATTGAGGATTGAGGATTTAGGATTGGGGATTGAAGATTGAGTATTGAGGATTGAAGACTGAAGATTGAGGATTGAGGACTGAGGATTGAGGATTGAGGATTGAGGGTTGAGGATTGAAGATTGAGTATTGAGGACTGAAGACTGTCGATTGAGGATTGAGGATTGAGGATTGAGTATTGAGGATTGACGACTGAAGTTTGAGTGTTGAGGATTGAAGATTGAGGATTGAGGATTCAGGATTGAGGATTGAGGTATGAGGACTGAGGACTGAGGATTGAGGGTTGAGAATTGAGCATTGAGGATTGAGGATTGAAGATTGAGGATTGGGTATTGAGGATTGAAGTGTGAGGATTGAGGATTGAGGATTGAGGATTGAGGATTGAGGATTGAGGATTGAGGATTGAATAATGAATATTGATGATTGAAGATTGAGGATTGAGGATTGAGGGTTGTGCATTGAGGACGAGGACTGAGGGTTGAGTATTGATGTCTGAGGTCTGAGGATTGAGGATTGAGGATTGAGGATTGAGAATTGAGGATTGTGGATTGAAGATTGAGGATTGAAGATTGAGGATTGGGTATTGAGGATTGAAGTGTGAGGATTGAGGATTGAGGATTGAGGATTGAGGATTGAAGATTGTGTATTGAGGACTGAGGACTGAGGATTGAGGATTGAGAATTGAGGATTGAGGGTTGAGGATTGAGGATCGAGTGTTGAGGATTGAGGATTGAGGATTGAAGTTTGAGGATTGGGTGTTAAGGACTGAAGATCGAGGATTGATGATTGAGGGTTGAGGATTGAGGATTGATGATTGAGGTTTGAGGACTGAGAACTGAGGATTGAGGTTTGAGAATTGAGCATTGAGTATTGAGGATTGAAGATTGAGGATTGGGTATTGAGGATTGAAGAATGAGGATTGAGGATTGAGGATTGAGGATTGAGGATTGAAGATTGTGTATTGAGGACTGAGGGCTGAGGATTGAGGATTGAGAATTGAGGATTGAGGATTGAGGATTGAGAATCGAGGGTTGAGGATTGAGGATTGAGGATTGAAGATTGAGGATTGGGTATTGAGTATTGAAGATCGAGGATTGAGGATTGAGGATTGAGGATTGAGGATTGAAGATTGAGTATTGAGGATTGAAGACTGACGATTGAGGATTGAGGATTGAGGATTGCGTATTGAGGAATGAGGATTGAAGTTTGAGTATTGAGGATTGAAGATTGAGGATTGAGGATTGAGGATTGAGGATTGAGGATTGAGGGTGAGGGCTGAGGGTTGAGGATTGAGGTTTGAGGACTGAGGACTGAGGATTGAGGATTGAGAATTCAGGATTGAGGATTGAGGATTGAAGATTGAGGATTGGGTATTGAGGATTGAAGGATGAGGATTGAGGATTGAGGATTGAGGATTGAGTATTCAGGATTGGAGATTGACGATTGAGGATTGAGGATTGAGGAACGAGGATTGCGGATCGAGGATTGAAGATTGAGTATTGAGGATTGAAGGTTGAGGATTGGGGACTGAGTGTTGAGGACTGAGGATTGAAGATTGAGGATTGGGGACTGAGCGTTGAGGGTTGAGTGATGAGAATTGATGTTTGTGGATAGAGATTTGAAGATTGCAGGTCGAGTATTGAGTATTGAAAGCTGTGAATTGATGATATTCTATTGAGGATGGAGGATTGACAACTGATTGTTGAGGACTGAGGGCTGAAGATTGAGGATTCAGGATTGAGGATTCAGGATTGAGGTTTGAGGGCTGAGGATTGAGGATTGAGGATTGAGGATTGAGGATTGAGGATTGAGGATTGAAGTTTGAGGATTAGTTATTGCGGATTGAACATTGAGGGCTGAGGATTGAGGATTAAGGATTGAGGATTGAAGATTGAGTATTGAGGATTGAGTATTGAGGATTGAATATTGAGGATTGAGGATTGAGGATGAGGGCTGAGGATTGAGGTTTGAGGACTGAGGACTGAGAATTGAGGATTGAGAATTGAGGATTGAGTATTGAGGATTGAGGATTGAGGATTGGGTATTGAGGATTGAAGAATGAGGATTGATGATTGAGGATTGAGGATTGAGGATTGAAGATTGAGGATTGAGGATTGAGGATTGAGGATTGAGGATTGAAGGTTGCGGATATGGGACTGCGTGTTGAGACTTGAGTGATGAGAATTGATGTTTGTGCACAGAGATTTGACGATTGCAGGTTGAGTATTGCGTATTGAAAACTCTGAACTGGGGATATTCTATTGAGGATGGAGGATTGACAACTGATTGTTGGGGATGAGGGCTGAGGATTGAGGTTTGAGGACTGAGGACTGAGGATTGAGGATTGAGAATTGAGGATTGAGGATTGAGGATTGAAGATTGAGGATTGAGGATTGAGGATTGAGGATTGAGGATTGAAGGTTGCGGATTTGGGACTGCGTGTTGAGGCTTCAGTGATGAGAATTGATGTTTGTGCATAGAGATTTGACGATTGCAGATTGAGTATTGCGTATTGAAATCTCTGAACTGGGGATATTCTATTGAGGATTGAGGATTGACAAGTGATTGTTGAGGACTGGGTGCCGAAGATTGAGGATTCAGGATTGAGGATTCGGAATTGATGTTTGAGGGCTGAGGATTGTGGATTGAGGTATTGAGGATTGAGGATTGCAGATTGAATATTGAGGATTGAAAATTGAGGATTGAGGATTGGGGATTGAGGATTGAGGATTGAAGATTGAGGATTCAGGATTGAGGTTTCAGAATTGTGGTTTGAGGACTGAGGATTGAGGATTGAAAGCTGTGAATTGATGATATTCTATTGAGGATTGAGGATTGACAACTGATTGTTGAGGACTGAGGGCTGAAGATTGAGGATTCAGTATTGAGGATTCAGGATTGAGGTTTGAGGATTGAGGATTGAGGATTGAGGTTTGAAGATTTAGGATTGGGTGTTGCGGATTGAACATTGACGGTTGAGAATTGAGGATTGAGATTTGAGGATTGAGGATTGAGGATTGAAGATTGAGGATTGGGTATTGAGGACCGAAGAATGAGGATTGAGGATTGAGGATTGAGGATTGAGGATTGAAGATTGAGTATCGAGGATTGAAGATTGAGGGTTGAGGATTGAGGATTGAAGATTGAGGATTTGGTACTGAGGATTGTGGATTGAGGATCGAGGATTGAATATTGAGGATTGAGGATTGAGGATTGAGGATTGAGGATTGAGGATTGAGGATTCAAGATTGAGAATTGAGGATTGAAATTGAGGATTGAGGTTTGGGGACTGAGGATTTAGGATTGAGGATTGAGGATTGAAGATTGACGATTGAGGATTGAGGATTCAGGATTGAGGATTGGTGATTGAGGATTGAGGATTGAGGATTGAGGATTGAAGATTGAGTATTGAGGATTGAAGATTGAGGATCGATGATTGAGGATTGAGGATTGAGTGTTGAGGATTGAAGATTGAGGATTGGGGATTGAGGATTGAAGATTGAGGATTCAGGATTGAGGTTTCAGAATTGTGGTTTGAGGACTGAGGATTGAGGATTGAAGAATGAGGATTGAGGATTGAGGATAGAGGATTGGGGATTGAAGATTGAGTATTGAGGATTGAAGACTGACGATTGAGGATTGAGGATTGAGGATTGAGGATTGACGATTGAGGATTGAGGATTGAAGATTGAGTATTGAGGATTGAAGGCTGTCGATTGAGGACTGAGGACTGAGGATTGAGGATTGAGAATTCAGGATTGAGGATTGAGTATTAAAGATTGAGGATTGGGTATTGAGGATCGAAGAATGAGGATTGAGGATTGTGTATTGAGGATTGAGGATTGAAGATTGAGTATTCAGGATTGGAGGTTGCCGACTGAGGATTGAGGATTGAGGATTGAGGATTGAGGATTGATGATTGAAGATTGAAGATTGCCTTTGAGGATTGAAGAATGAGGACTGAGGATTGAGGATTGAGGATTGAGGATTGAAGAATGAGTATTGAGGATTGAAGTCTGACGATTGAGGATTGAGGATTGAGGATAGATGATTGAGGATTGTGGATTGAGGATTGAGGATTGAGAATTGAGGATTGAGGATTGAAGATTGAGTATTAGGTATTGAGGATTGAAGAATGCGGATTGAAAATTGAGGATTGAGGATTCAGAATTGAGGATTGAGGATTGAGGATTGAAGATTGAGGATTGGGTGTTGAGGATGGAAGAATGAGGATTGAGGATTGAGGATTGAGGACTGAGGATTGAAGATTGAGTATTGAGGATTGTAGATTGACGATTGAGGATTGAGGATTGAGGATTGAGGACTGAATATTGGGGACAGAGTGTTGAGGGTTGAGTGATGAGTATTGATGTTTGTGGATAGAGGTTTGATGATTGCAGATTGAGTATTGAGTATTGAAAACTGTGAATTGAGGATATACTACTGAGTACTGAGGGTTGACAACTGATTGTTGAGGACTGAGGGCCGAAGTTTGAGGATTCAGGATTGAGGATTCAGAATTGAGGTTTGAGGAGTGAGGATTGAGGATTGTGGATTGGGTATTGAGGATTGAAGAATGAGGATTGAGGATTGAGGATTGAGGATTGAAGATTGAGTATTGAAGATAGAAGACCGACGATTGAGGATTGAGGATTGAGGATTGAGTATTGAGGATGGAGGATTGAAGATTGAGTATTGAGGATTGAAGATTGAGGATTGAGGTTTGGGGACTGAGGATTGAGGATTGAGGATTGAGGATTGAGGATTAAGGATTGAGAATTGAAGATTGAGTATTGAAGATTGAATACTGACGATTGAGGATTGAGGATTGAAGATTGAGTATTGAGGATAGAGGATTGAGGATTGAAGAATGAGGATTGAGGATTGAGGATGAGGGCTGAGGGTTGAGGATTGAGGTTTGAGGACTGAGGACTCAGGATTGAGGATTGAGAATTGAGGATTGAGGATTGATGATTGAAGATTGAAGATTGGGTATTGAGGATTGAAGAATGAGGATTGAGGATTGAGGATTGAGGATTGGGGATTGAAGATTGAGTATTGAGGATTGAAGACTGACGATTGAGGATTGAGGATTGAGGATTGAGGATTGAGGATTGAGGATTGAGGATTGAAGATTGAGTATTGAGGATTGAAGGCTGTCGATTGAGGACTGAGGACTGAGGATTGAGGATTGAGAATTCAGGATTGAGGATTGAGTATTAAAGATTGAGGATTGGGTATTGAGGATTGAAGAATGAGGATTGAGGATTGTGTATTGAGGATTGAGGTTTGAAGATTGAGTATTCAGGATTGGAGATTGCCGACTGAGGATTGAGGATTGAGGATTGAGGATTGAGGATTGATGATTGAAGATTGAAGATTGCCTTTGAGGATTGAAGAATGAGGACTGAGGATTAAGGATTGAGGATTGAGGATTGAAGACTGAGGATTGAGGATTGAGTATTGAGGATTGAGGATTGAAGATTTAGGATTGGGGATTGAGGATTGAAGATTGAGGATTCAGGATTGAGGATTCAGAATTGAGGTCTGAGGACTGAGGATTGAGGATTGAAGATTGAGTATTGAGGATTGAGGATTGAGGATTGAATATTGAGGATTGAGGATTGAGGATGAGGGCTGAGGGTTGAGGATTGAGGTTTGAGGACTGAGGACTGAGGATTGAGGATTGAGAATTGAGGATTGAGGATTGAGGATTGAAGATTGAGGATTGGGTATTGAGGATTGAAGAATGAGGATTCAGGATTGAGGATTCAGAATTGAGGTTTGAGGACTGAGGATTGAGGATTGAAGATTGAGGATTGAGGATTGAGGATTGAGGATTGAGCATGAGGGCTGCGGGTTGAGGATTGAGGTTTGAGGGCTGAGGACTCAGGATTGAGGATTGAGGATTGAGAATTGAGGATTGAGGATTGAGGATTGAAGATTGAGGATTGGGTATTGAGGATTGAAGAATGAGGATGGAGGATTGAGCATTGAGGATTGAGGATTGAAGATTGACTATTGAGGATTGAAGACTGACGATTGAGGATTGAGGTTTGAGTACTGATGATTGAGGATTGAGGATTGAGGATTGAAGGTTGAGGGTTGAGGATTATGGATTGAGGATTGAGGATTGAGGACTGAGGATTGAAGATTGAGTATTGAGGATTGTAGATTGACGATTGAGGATTGAGGATTGAGGATTGATGACTGAATATTGGGGACAGAGTGTTGCGGGTTGAGTGATGAGAATTGATGTTTGTCGATAGAGGTTTGATGATTGCAGATTGAGTATTGAGTATTGAAAACTGTGAATTGAGGATATACTATTGAGTACTGAGGGTTGACAACTGATTGTTGAGGACTGAGGGCCGAAGTTTGAGGGTTCAGGATTGAGGATTCAGAATTGAGGTTTGAGGACTGAGGATTGAGGATTGAGGATTGGGTATTGAGGATTGAAGATTGAGGATTGAGGATTGACGATGAGGGCTGAGGGTTGAGGATTGAGGTTTGAGGACTGAGGACTGAGGGTTGAGGATTGAGAATTGAGGATTGAGGATTGAGGATTGAAGATTGAGTATTGGGTATTGAGGATTGAAGAATGAGGATTGAAAATTGAGGATTGAGGATTCAGAATTGAGGATTGAGGATTGAGGATTGAAGATTGAGGATTGGGTATTGAGGATTGAAGAATGAGGATTGAGGATTCAGGATTGAGGACTGAGGATTGAAGATTGAGTATTGAGGATTGTAGATTGACGATTGAGGATTGAGGATTGAGGATTGAGGACTGAATATTGGGGACAGAGTGTTGAGGGTTGAGTGATGAGAATCGATGTTTGTGGATAGAGGTTTGATGATTGCAGATTGAGTATTGAGTATTGAAAACTGTGAATTGAGGATATACTACTGAGTACTGAGTGTTGACAACTGATTGTTGAGGACTGAGGGCCGAAGTTTGAGGATTCAGGTTTGAGGATTCAGAATTGAGGTTTGAGGACTGAGGATTGAGGATTGAGGATTGGGTATTGAGGATTGAAGTTTGAGGATTGAGGATTGAGAATTGAGGATTGAGGATGAGGGCTGAGGGTTAAGGATTGAGGTTTGAGGACTGAGGACTGAGGATTGAGGATTGAGAATTGAGGATTGAGGATTGAGGATTGAAGATTGAAGATTCAGTATTGAGGATTGAAGATTGGGGGTTGAGGATTATGGATTGAAGATTGAGGATTTGGGACTGAGGATTGAGGATTGAGGATCGAGGATTGAAGATTGAGGATTGAGGATTGAGGATTGAGGATTGAGGATTGAAGATTAGAGGATTGGCGATTGAGGATTGAAGATTGAGGATTCAGGATTGTGGATTCAGAATTGAGGTTTGAGGACTGAGGATTGAGGATTGAAGATTGAGTATTGAGGATTGAGGATTGAGGATTGAAGAATGAGGATTGAGGATTGAGGATGAGGGCTGAGGGTTGAGGATTGAGGTTTGAGGACTGAGGACTCAGGATTGAGGATTGAGAATTGAGGATCGAGGCTTGATGATTGGAGATTGAAGATTGGGTATTGAGGATTGAAGAATGAGGATTGAGGATTGAGGATTGAGGATTGGGGATTGAAGATTGAGTATTGAGGATTGAAGACTGACGATTGAGGATTGAGTATTGAGGATTGAGGACTGAGGATTGAGGATTGAGGATTGAAGATTGAGTATTGAGGATTGAAGGCTGTCGATTGAGGACTGAGGACTGAGGATTGAGGATTGAGAATTCAGGATTGAGGATTGAGTATTAAAGATTGAGGATTGGGTATTGAGGATTGAAGAATGAGGATTGAGGATTGTGTATTGAGTATTGAGGATTGAAGATTGAGTATTCAGGATTGGAGATTGCCGACTGAGGATTGAGGATTGAGGATTGAGGATTGAGGATTGATGATTGAAGATTGAATATTGCCTTTGAGGATTGAAGAATGAGGACTGAGGATTGAGGATTGAGGATTGAGGATTGAGGATTGAAGAATGAGTATTGAGGATTGAAGTCTGACGATTGAGGATTGAGGATTGAGGATAGAGGATTGAGGATTGAGGATTGAAGATTGAGGATTGAGAATTGAGGATTGAGGATTGAAGATTGAGTATTGGGTATTGAGGATTGAAGAATGCGGATTGAAAATTGAGGATTGAGGATTCAGAATTGAGGATTGAGGATTGAGGATTGAAGATTGAGGATTGGGTATTGAGGATGGAAGAATGAGGATTGAGGATTGAGGATTGAGGATTGAGGATTGTAGATTGAGTATTGAGGATTTAAGATTGACGATTGAGGATTGAGGATTTAGGATTGAGGACTGAATATTGGGGTCAGAGTGTTGAGGGTTGAGTGATGAGAATTGATGTTTGTGGATAGAGGTTTGATGATTGCAGATTGAGTATTGAGTATTGAAAACTGTGAATTGAGGATATTCTATTGAGGATTGAGGATTGACAACTGATTGTTGAGGACTGAGGGCCGAAGATCGAGGATTCAGGATTGAGGATTCAGAATTGAGGTTTGAGGACTGAGGATTGAGGATTGAAGATGGAGTATTGAGGATTGAAGTTTGAAGATTGAGGATTGAGGATTGAGGATTGAGGATGAGGGCTGAGGGTTGAGGATTGAGGTTTGAGGACTGAGGACTGAGGATTGAGGATTGAGAATTGAGGATTGAGGATTGAGGATTGAAGATTGAGGATTGGGTATTGAGGATTGAAGAATGAGGATTCAGGATTGAGGATTCAGAATTGAGGTTTGAGGACTGAGGATTGAGGATTGAAGATTGAGGATTGAGGATTGAGGATTGAGGATTGAGCATGAGGGCTGCGGGTTGAGGATTGAGGTTTGAGTGCTGAGGACTCAGGATTGAGAATTGAGGATTGAGAATTGAGGATTGAGGATTGAGGATTGAAGATTGAGGATTGGGTATTGAGGATTGAAGAATGAGGATTGAGGATTGAGCATTGAGGATTGAGGATTGAAGATTGACTATTGAGGATTGAAGACTGACGATTGAGGATTGAGGTTTGAGTACTGATGATTGAGGATTGAGGATTGAGGATTGAAGGTTGAGGGTTGAGGATTATGGATTGAGGATTGAGGATTGAGGACTGAGGATTGAAGATTGAGTATTGAGGATTGTAGATTGACGATTGAGGATTGAGGATTGAGGATTGATGACTGAATATTGGGGACAGAGTGTTGCGGGTTGAGTGATGAGAATTGATGTTTGTCGATAGAGGTTTGATGATTGCAGATTGAGTATTGAGTATTGAAAACTGTGAATTGAGGATATACTATTGAGTACTGAGTGTTGACAACAGATTGTTGAGGACTGAGGGCCGAAGTTTGAGGGTTCAGTATTGAGGATTCAGAATTGAGGTTTGAGGACTGAGGATTGAGGATTGAGGATTGGGTATTGAGGATTGAAGATTGAGGATTGAGGATTGACGATGAGGGCTGAGGGTTGAGGATTGAGGTTTGAGGACTGAGGACTGAGGGTTGAGGATTGAGAATTGAGGATTGAGGATTGAGGATTGAAGATTGAGTATTGGGTATTGAGGATTGAAGAATGAGGATTGAAAATTGAGGATTGAGGATTCAGAATTGAGGATTGAGGATTGAGGATTGAAGATTGAGGATTGGGTATTGAGGATTGAAGAATGAGGATTGAGGATTCAGGATTGAGGACTGAGGATTGAAGATTGAGTATTGAGGATTGTAGATTGACGATTGAGGATTGAGGATTGAGGATTGAGGACTGAATATTGGGGACAGAGTGTTGAGGGTTGAGTGATGAGAATCGATGTTTGTGGATAGAGGTTTGATGATTGCAGATTGAGTATTGAGTGTTGAAAACTGTGAATTGAGGCTATACTACTGAGTACTGATTGTTGACAACTGATTGTTGAGGACTGAGGGCCGAAGTTTGAGGATTCAGGTTTGAGGATTCAGAATTGAGGTTTGAGGACTGAGGATTGAGGATTGAGGATTGGGTATTGAAGATTGAAGTTTGAGGATTGAGGATTGAGAATTGAGGATTGAGGATGAGGGCTGAGGGTTGAGGATTGAGGTTTGAGGACTAAGGACTGAGGATTGAGGATTGAGAATTGAGGATTGAGGATTGAGGATTGAAGATTGAAGATTCAGTATTGAGGATTGAAGATTGGGGGTTGAGGATTATGGATTGAAGATTGAGGATTTGGGACTGAGGATTGAGGATTGAGGATCGAGGATTGAAGATTGAGGATTGAGGATTGAGGATTGAGGATTGAGGATTGAAGATTAGAGGATTGGCGATTGAGGATTGAAGATTGAGGATTCAGGATTGAGGATTCAGAATTGAGGTTTGAGGACTGAGGATTGAGGATTGAAGATTGAGTATTGAGGATTGAGGATTGAGGATTGAAGAATGAGGATTGAGGATTGAGGATGAGGGCTGAGGGTTGAGGATTGAGGTTTGAGGACTGAGGATTGAGGATTGAAGATTGGGTATTGAGGATTGAGGATTGAGGACTGAAGTTTGAGGATTGAGGATTGAGGATGAGGGCTGAGGGTTGAGGATTCAGGTTTGAGGACTGAGGACTGAGGATTGAGGAGTGAGAATTGAGGATTGAGGATTGAGGATTGAAGATTGAGGGTTGGGTATTGAGGATTGAAGAATGAGGATTGAGGATTGAGGATTGAGGATTGAGGATTGAAGATTGTTTATTGAGGACTGAGGACTGAGGATTGAGGATTGAGAATTGTGGATTGAGGATTGAGGATTGAAGATTGAGGGTTGGGTATTGAGGATTGAAGAATGAGGATTGAGGATTGAGGATTGAGGATTGAGTATTGAAGATTGTTTATTGAGGACTGAGGACTGAGGATTGAGGATTGAGAATTGACGATTGAGGATTGAGGATTGAGGATAGAGAATTGAGGATTGAGGATTGAGGATTGAAGAATGAGGATTGGTTATTGAGGATTGAAGATTGAGGATTGAGGATTGAGGATTGAGGATTGAGGATTGAAGATTGAGTATTGAGGATTGAAGACAGACGATTGAGGATTGAGGATTGAGGATTGAGTATTGAGGATTGAGGATTGAAGTTTGAGTATTGAGGGTTGAAGATTGAGGATTGAGGATTGAGGATTGAGGATTGAGGATTGAGGATGAGGGCTGAGGGTTGAGGATTGAGGTTTGAGGATTGAGGACTGAGGATTGAGGATTGAGAATTCAGGATTGAGGATTGAGGATTGAAGATTGAGGATTGGGTATTGAGGATTGAAGAATGAGGATTGATGTTAGATTATATAATCAAGGAACAAAAACAAGTATCGAAAGTATCGAAGGATACAGAAAGTGTTCTGTCTTGTTTCTATGGTTTTTTATTTACTTTTGAATATATTCATGTGAGATCAGATATCGTACAGACTTCTTCCGTGCGTGGAGTTAAAAAATCAAATTTCTTTTTATTTAAAATTGTTCCATATTCCAACAGGTTATGGGTCCAGAATTCATTCTATAATAATTAAGTGTATCGCGTGTTAATTAGTTTAGTTTTTTTTTAATCAATTAAGTGTAAAATACTTTAAACTGCGTGACGATGGAGATGTCCAAAGACAGGAGAAACATTCAGCAATTCAGTGGTACGAAATACAACGCGTGGAAGCATAGAGTTCGTAATTTATTATATGAGCTCGATCTATTAAAAGTTCTTGACGAGCAACCACCGGTTCCTGTCACCGCAGTATGGTCGAAGGCGGAACGCATTGCCAAATGCACTGTTGTGCAATATTTATCTGATACGCATTTGAAGTATGACACTCCGGGAAGTACAGCAAAATCAATAATATTAAGTTTAGGTTCAGTGTATGAGAGTCAAAGTACGGCTACGGAATTATCCATTAGGAAAAAGCTCTTAAGATTGAAAATGAAAAGTGACAGTTCGTTGAAAGATCATTTCGAAGTGTTTGACGATTTAGTCACAGACTTATCAGCTGCGGGTGTGACTGTGCGGGAAAACGAAACTATTTCAATTTTGTTATCTAGTTTGCCCGAAGTATATGATACGGTGTCAACTGTCATTGAGACGATGATGACAGAAGCGAGAATTACACTTGACATAGTTAAAAAGAGACTGTTGGATCATGAAACGAAAATTGAAAGTGAAAATTTGGATACCAGCGCGAAAGTACTCCAAGCTGAAGTGGAAAATCAAAGACCACATAATTTTGGAAGTACACGCTTTAAAAGAGGAAGTAATAGAAGAGGTAACATTAGAAGAGGAAATACATTCAAGCCGAATAGACAATCTTTTACCGGAAAATGTCATCAGTGTGGAAGAACAGGACACAAGATTAAAGACTGTTATTACTATAAGAAGAGGCTCCAATATAGAGCAGAACAAAGAAACAAAAATCAAAATATACATACAATTCAGACGACGGAAGCTGTTACAAGCGACAACGTGTCGGGATATGCCTTTATGACCGGAGACTACCAGGTCATGAAAACCGGAAAATTAACATTTATCCTGGATTCTGGAGCATCGGATCATATAGTCAAAGAAGATAATGTATTTTCAAATATGACCATACTTGATCCACCCATCAGGATTTCGATAGCGAAAAATGGAGAATATATAATTGCATCGAAGAAGGGGCAGATACCTGTGACCACCAATACGGGAATTGAAGGCGTTTTGGAGGACGTATTGTACTGCCTGGACGTGCCGTACAACTTACTATCCGTTAGAAAGTTGCAGCAAAAAGGAATGCGTATAACTTTCAATGAGAGGGGCGTCGAAATAATCAAAAACGGTAAAATGATGATGATTGGTAAGCCTTCAAATAATTTAATATTTATAGATTTTGATGTCATCGAAAAAGGAGTAAATTCACTTAATTCTTATATTTCTAATAAGATAGTTAATAATTATGAATTATGGCATAGGCGCTTAGGGCATATAGGAAAGGCAAAATTTTTACAGTTGAAGAATAAGCAGATGGTGGAGGATGTGACGTATCTTGAAAAAGTAATTCCAGACGATAATATATGTGAAGCTTGTATTAAAGGAAAACAAGCACAATTGCTATTTGAAAAGGCAAAAGATAAAAGTCACATTAGGCAGCCATTGTTTATTGTTCACACAGACGTTTGTGGACCGATCACTCCTTCTACAATTAATGATAAAAAGTATTTTATAACTTTCATAGATGAATTTACGCATTATTGTGTGACGTATTTACTTGAAAATAAATCAGATGTTTTTACAATCTTTGAGGATTACGTTGCTAAAGGTGAAGCACGTTTTAATTTAAAGATTGTCAATATATACTGTGATAATGGCAAGGAATATTTATCTAATGAGATGAAAAATTATTCTATACAAAAGGGTATAAGCTATCACTTAACGGTTCCGCGAACTCCTCAGTTAAATGGTGTTGCAGAACGCATGAATAGAACTATAACTGAAAAAGCACGTGCAATGATAAACGGTGCAAGTTTAGGAAAAGAGTTCTGGGGAGAAGCAGTTTTAACTGCTACATATTTAATTAATTTAACCCCATCGAAAGCTCTTAATGTTAATAAAACCCCATTTGAATTGTGGCATAATAAAAGGCCCAAATTGAAGTATTTAAAAGTGTTTGGTTCCACAGTGTATGTGCATGATAAAGTTAGGAAATCGAAATTTGACGAAAAGTCTTATAAATGTATATTGGTAGGGTTTACACCAAATGGATACAAAGTGTGGAACGTAGAAAATGGGAAATTTGAGATAGTAAGAGATGTAATAGTTGATGAAATTAATTACTTAGAATCTCGGCCGGTAATAAAGGGAATAGGTTTAAAACGTGGTTTATGTGAAACTGATGCATCTCGTGAAGTGCTGGAATCAGTAGATATACAGTGTGAAGTAAATAAATCTGATAATCAAAAATCAGATGTGTTAAGAAGAAAAAAATCTGATAACAATAAATCAGATATGATAGAGCCGAGAATTAAAGTAATGGTAGATCAAGAGAAAAGTAAATCTGTAACTAAAACAGATGTAACAGGAGTATCGGGACCAGAAAATAATCAAGTGGTAGGATTAAAAGATAGTATAGAACCTAGAAGGAGTGATAGGATTAAGCGACAGTCTCCTATGTCATATAATGAATTTAATAATGACGATGATTATCTTTTATGCGCTCAATCGATAATTTGTAAAATACCCAACTCATTTGATGAAATTCAAACTAGAGATGACAGAGCTAAGTGGGAACAAGCTATTGCCGATGAAATAAACTCGTTAGTCATAAATAAAACTTGGGATTTGGTATCGAAGCCAAAGAATAAGAACATTGTTGATTGTAAATGGGTATTCACGATCAAAAATGATGAATTCGGAAATCCGTTAAAATACAAAGCTCGATTAGTGGCCCGTGGTTTCAGTCAGAAATATTTAGAAGATTATAATGAAACATTTGCACCTGTAGCTAGAATGTCAAGCTTTAGATTTCTTATGGCTTTTTCTAATCAGCATAATTTGCTAGTGCATCAAATGGATGTTAAGACGGCATTTTTAAATGGTATTTTAAGGGAAGAAATTTATATGCGAATTCCCGAAGGTGTTAAATGTGATAGTAATAATCAAGTGTGTAAATTGAATAAAGCTTTGTATGGTCTCAAGCAATCAGCCAGATGCTGGTTTGAGATGTTCGAAAAAGCTCTTTTAGAGAAAGGTTTCCGAAATTCATCAGCGGATCGTTGTATTTATATATTAGATAGAAAGAATATATTAAAGAATATATATGTGGTACTATATGTGGATGATCTAGTGATTATGACTGCTGAATCTGAGACAATGCAAAATTTCAAAAATTATTTGAAAAATAGATTTTGCATGACAGATTTAAATGAAATTAAGTTATTTCTTGGAATAAAAGTGGAAAGAACTAATGGACAAGTAACATTGGATCAAAGTGCATATATTAAGACTGTTCTTATGAAATTTAATATGTTAGATTGCAAACCCGTAAGTACACCTCTTCCAAGTGTATTAGATCATATAGCTTTGAATTCAGAAGAAGAGTATAATGCACCTTGTCGTAATTTAATTGGATCCTTGATGTACATAATGATTTGTACGAGACCCGATTTAAGCATAGCGGTAAATATTTTAAGTCGATACTCAAGTAAAAATAACAGAGAACTGTGGCAAAATCTTAAAAGGGTTCTGAGGTATCTTAAAGGGTCTGCTGATATTAAATTAACATATGTTAAAATTGATTATAAAAATCTATTTAGTGGATATGTCGATTCTGATTGGGGAGGTAATGAAAATACAGATCGTAAGAGCACAACGGGATATTTATTTAAGTTATATGAACAATGTACAATATGCTGGAATACGAAAAGGCAAACATCAGTGGCTGTATCGTCCACAGAAGCAGAGTACATGGCTCTTTTTGAAGCTGTGAGAGAGGCATTATGGTTAAAATCCTTGGCAATCAGTATTAATATAAATGTCTTTGATCCAATAATAATTTACAAAGACAATATGGGTTGCATTAATATTGCGAGTAATCCAAGTAGCCATAAGCGTTCAAAACATATAGACATAAAATACCACTTTTCAAGAGAACAAGTTGAAAAGAATGTAATAAAACTTGAATATATTCCTACAGGTGATCAACTAGCAGATGCTTTAACGAAGCTGTTGCCAGCAAGCAAATATTTGGAATTTAGAGCAAAAATGGGATTAGAATAATAAGATTAATATAAGCATAAAAATTATTATTATTTTGTATATACTTTGTATGGTCTGGATGGGTTTTTCTGGGTTTCCCCATTCCCTTGCAACGAATGTTGGACCATTTGTATTTTGTTCCCAGAATTAGAGTCAAAATAAAACACAAGGTAGACAGTCTGTACGGTAATACTCGTAGTACACTTATTAGACTTATTAATGTACAATTAATATGAACAGCACCGACTTGTTTTTGAGGGGGCCTGTTAGATTATATAATCAAGGAACAAAAACAAGTATCGAAAGTATCGAAGGATACAGAAAGTGCTGTGTCTTGTTTCTATGGTTTTTTTATTTACTTTTGAATATATTCATGTGAGATCAGATATCGTACAGACTTCTTCCGTGCGTTGAGTTAAAAAATCAAATTTCTTTCTATTTAAAATTGTTCCATATTCCAACATTATATATAGCTATCCCCACTAGTTTTGTCCCCACTAGATCATCATTCTTATCTTTCACCTGCATGGCAAGATTCTACAGTCTCACAGCGTTCAGCTACAGAGACAATGTAGTGATGTGTTGTGTGATACATGTATATTCAGGAATCAGAACCATGTTTCTAATCATAACTGCATCTTATTAATACTATATTAAATAATGCATTATTGTTGGTCTGTAATCAAAATTTTAATCAATCATTAGTCGGATCATGTTGAACAGTAATCAATCTATATCGACCTATGGTTTAAGCGTAATGAACCACAATCGAACCACATTGAACAATGATCAATCCGTGTCGAACCATAATAGAACTACAATTGTACAATGATCGATCTACATCAAACCATCAATGCACCACATCGAACCACAACTGAACCATGGTTGTACCACATCGAGCCTCAACTGAACCATGATTGTACCGCATGGATCTACAACTGAACCATGATTGTACCATATCGATCCACAACTGAACCATAGGTGATAGATGATTGAACTATATATCAAATCACAATTAAACCACATCGTGCAATGATTTATTATGATTAATGTTATATACTTCAAAATGTTATTAAATAACAATGGAATTTTATCGCACAGCAATTAAATCATTATATTAAAGTAATTAAATCATTGTTACTATTACGTTAAAGGAAATGGGGGAGGGATAGAAGAAGAAGAAATATATGGTTTGATAAAATGAATACATATATATTATGCAATTTCTCTTAAACATTCAAAATTAGTAATTGAATAGTTCAAAATACATGTTTTTACTCTTATTTATTAGTTTATTTTGCGTACAATATTTGTTAATGGATTGTATTTGATTACCCGATCATGTAGAATGAGACAAGAAACTGTAGTATTTGCTGCAATATTTTCACCACAATCAAATTCTATACGCACATCCACAGTACTGTTCTTGATTGAATCATTTTGGTGTGAACAATCAATCACCATGAGAGGACCATGTTGTAGAAACTCATCAATCGTTACAAACGCTTGTCTATTGCTACATCCGTAATAAGCCTTAGAAAAATGTATATACATGTTATACAAAGAGCATATTTATTTCTGTTGAAATCAGTGTTTAGATCGTCATATGGATAAAATTCTGAATTGAGATAAATTTTCACGTTGGATAGCTTACCGTTATCAAACTCTGTAGCATTTTCACTCATTACATTTTTTTTACCCGTTTGCAAAGCAAAAATTACATATCGCGTCTTTTCCAATTGTGTAGCCGTTTTAACAGACCAAGAATGCTTAGTCGTGTTTGTAACAGAGGATACTCATACAGATCCCATAACGAAAACACATGCTCAGATTTCGTCCACTTTTTAAAACACGTAGTAATGATAGTTTAGTAATATCATTCAATATCACAAGTGGTAAGCGCCATTGTACTTTAAATAATTCGATTTCAGGTTCTAGCATTAAAGATCCTACAAGATAATTGTTATCATTGCGTGATCGTATTAAAATGAACTCGTGACGAGCATTAATTACTATGTGTTTATAATCTTCACAAAATCCGAATAAAATTTTTAGTAGTACGCAAAAATTGAAATGGTATTTTACATTCTTCTCATCGTTCCATCTAATGTTCCATCCAGCATTCTTCATAATTTTATCTTCATCGCATGTAAATGATATGTAGTTCTTAAGTGTGCTAGTTATTCCAACGTTTCTATTGTAATCAATTTCCACACCATTCAGTTCGTATCGAATTTCGTCAAGCATGAATGCTATGCAATTATTTCCCAACTTTATAATTGATTCATCATTTCGATGTTTTCTCACCACCTTGCCTTCCACGTTTAGAAAACTCTCACATGTAATGCGTATAGATCTTGTTGTTGTATAGGTATTCTAATCTCATCGTCATATCCAAACATCGAGTTAGCATACGGATTATATGTATGAGTTTCAAGCTTGACGAAACGATCGTCGAACATGGGTTGTTCAGCAATATTTAAAATATTCACTGTTTTTTAGTAATTATGCACAATGAATCCCAATGATTTTAAAAATGCGATATTCACTGCACTTAGCTTCTCTTTTTTTTCCTTTCAATGTATTTAGGGGAAGCCTTAATGTCGTATGCAGTCTTATTTGTAAAGGAAAACGTTTTTTGATGCCGTGTTTCGTTGAATACAAACATCTGATTTACATGTTAGCGTCAACGTATTTTTAAGAGAGAATTTGAGAAGGATGGCCAGATGATGACTGGTTTTTGATGGATTTATGATAGGGTCTTAGTTTACGTGTGGCTAATTGAGGATGCATGAGACTAAACAGTCCCGTTGGCAACCGATGGCTGATGGTTACGTTGGACTTCCCAGCTACCGGGTGTTGTGTGACTGTTTAAAAGAAGAGCGAGTGTTTAGAGAAGGCAAGCGGTCCGATACCGTATTGCAAAAGAATGGGAATATTGTTCCTAAAGGATCTGGCCACGGAGTGGGGAAGGCTATGCATTTTGGTAAGAGGGCTGTGTAAATCCCACGGCACTTACCCCAGAACATTGTGCAAGGAACCAGTTTTCGGGTAGTTTTCTTGACATACATGTAGTACATGTAATACATGTATTATCGACATCACCATATGTGTAACTTTACTGTAATTTCTTCTCCACGAAAATCAATTAACCGTCCAGTCTGATCTATGATGCGTATTGTTAGATCCGTAATATTCCGTGCAATGATTGGAAGGTAAATGACTTGAGCAGGCGTTTCTGATATTTCATATCCAGGTGGTACGTTTGAGGAGAATGCATGTATCGTATGTGCGCACTTATCATTGTTGTATGCGCCAGCAGTTCTATTGCATTCTACTCGAATAATGTTTATATCCATGGTATTAATTGGGCTATCCGATTCATGCCGCTGATTCTGTTTCAAAGCGCGAGTGGATGAGAATCCTAACAATGAACCAATGTTGTTAGGTTTGGTAAAATTTATTCGATAAGCACACTTTATTTCTCTCTTCATAGTATTGTTATTGGCCCGAGTTAATAAATTATCATAGGCATTGTTATCATCGTCATTAATGTCAAAGTCTATATCCATTTTAGATACATCTGTTGTTAAATAATTATTAGACGACGAGTAGTCTGCATAATTGCGCGATTCAGATACTTTCTTATTGCATACAACTCATATGATCCATCGGGAATCACTATTGCTTTGTCATCCTTATCAAAGTAATATGTATTATGGAAAGAATTCACATTTGGTATCGTACTATATGTTTCAAAAGCTGTTAGACCAAGCTCATAAATATCATCACTCAAATCTACAGGCAGAAATTAGCTTACCGCCAGAATGTTACTCTTACCATTTAACGTAAATGTTATCGACATGTTTCAAGAAACAGCCCAATTCATACTGAATTATGATTACAAAGATTCAACGTTTAAATTTACTATCAACCGTTTGTAGAAATTGTAGGCACAATTGTCACAATTGGCACAATACGGAGCGAGATAAACTCCTCGCCCTTCCATAGCTCGATTGTGACGTTGCATTCCTTCCAGTTGGCCTTCCGTAGCCTTTTTATCATTTATCGCCTTAGCTACCTCCGCTGCCCCACAAACTAGTGAGCCCAGAACACGTAACAATGATAAAATAGGTAAAATACAACCACGTCTTGCAACTGGAAGTATCCGCTTTCTTTTTGCTCCAGTCTTATTTTTGCACTTATTTCTTGTTTTCGTTCCCATTCCAAGTTTCGTTTTAGTTTTCATAGCGGCCCAAAGTGTTGCAGCTGCAGCTTTTTCACTCAGGGTCAAATCTTTTGCAGTGATACGTTTTTGCGCTTTGTCAGCGAGTATATCGTCAGCTCTATGTCTCTCACCTAGATTGTTACTATGCGAATATGCAATATCGTGCTCACGACATGCAGCATCCAAGGGATTGATGCCTGAATCAGCTCTTGATAATCGCTTCGAAAGATGAGTTCCTGGGCCACAAAATTGATATCCAGGCATATGCAACTCAATGGGAAGAGCGTTTATTGCTTGATTCAAAAACCCACTACCAGCTTTTACTTTTGCCGAAGACATTCACTACAGTTTTTAATCAGTGGTTCTGGACCATCAATATGTGTTTGCTGCCAAGGACGATTGTAGTGTTCCAAACACCGGCGATATTCTTGAGCCTCCTTATCAGCTTTTATATATTCCGGAAGCTTATCCCACAAATTGTCAATATATGTATCAAACTTGTGCAATAAAATATTCTTTGGTATATATTTCAACTGTTCAGAGGTTAAATCATGAATGTTGATGTCATCTGATACGATGGGAAACATTTCGACTAGTGAACAAATCTTAATTTGGTGAATGTATATATAAGAGCGCCATGGATGCGTATGTTTCAGAATCTTGAAAACATGCGGTTCGTGAGACAATCAATGATTATACGTGTAAAAAATTTCGACAATAGAATTCAAATAACTGGCAACAACATGGGATACAGACATGGTAATATGCTACCAAACACTATACGTGGAATTATTTGTGGTCCATCCAATTGTGGGAAGACCAACGTGTTAATAAGTTTATTAGAAAGCCCTTATGGTGTACTATTTGAGAATGTCTACGTGTATTCAAAGTCCCTGCAGCAGCCGAAATATCATTATTTGGAGAATTTATTGGCATCAATAGATGAAATTGGTTATATTAAATTTTCAAACAATTGCGATGTTATTTCGCCACAATAATCGCTTCCAAATTCAATTTTCATTTTTGATGACTTAGCATGTGACAAACAAGATACGATTAGAGAGTATTTTTCAATGGGGAGACATTCAAAGGTAGACTGTTTCTATCCCTGTCAAACGCAATAAAAAATTCCCAAACATCTTATACGCGATAGTGCGAATCTGTTGATTCTGTTTAAACAGGATGGTACATAATTAAAACATGTCTTTTGATGATTTCAAAACATTGTGTCGGAGTTGTTGGCAACACAAGTATGGGTTTGTTGTGATCGATAAGGATAGCTCGATGTCTAATGAACTTTCGTGTTACAGGAGAGGATTTAATGAATTTGTAATAGCATAATGGAATCAATTGTTAATTGTCGCGCGGTGCGAGAAGAACGTTTCTGTTCAAACAATGATTGATGGACCAGATATGAAGGACCGTGAGAGAATTGCAAAGGAAGATGCTAACGCAAGTGAATCTATTCGCAAAAAATATCGAGTTTTGAAAACAGGCAAGATGGATGAAGATGCTGCATTGAACAGATATTTTGAACCACTTGTCGACCCCTTAAAACCGATTGCGGAAAATACTTATACAATGGAAGCTGATGAACAGATTGTGAAAAATGTCTCTGCAATGGACGCTGATGAATCATTGTTATCAAGTTCAAATACTAATTTGAATGATACAATAACACCTGTACAATTAAAAGTGAATAATATAAAACGGAAACATTCATCGGATAAATCATTCATGACCTCTACACCAATTCAATCGAAACGAAAAAATGTTATACGAACCAAGTCATCGATTTCTTCTATATCAGTGGATCTGGTGGTGCAATCGTCGACTATCGATGAGGATGATGTTTTTGAAACTACTAATGGATCGATTCTAACATCTGCTAGACAGCAACTACAGACATCCGAAGGTCAAGAAACACTTCATAGCTACCTTGGCCCATTAGGTATCAAATACATAGGTGCACAAAAATTCAATACAGACAAGGACGATAATATATTTATAGATGATGTCAAATACATTGAAACACCAGGTTTATATGAATTAATTTTTATCAGAATTCCTGACGATGCAGTGTACACTGATACTAATAAACAAAAATACAACAGCAAATTGATGGTAACCAATGCACACAAGCGTGATCTTAACTCTCAAAGCCCCATGGCGTAACAAAAGATTCAAATATAAACATACAGGGAGTAACAAAAATGTTACAGTTACTCGAAATGGCAGATTCAGGGGGTGATTTGAAACAACATTTTCCTTAGCGAAAATATAAGATGAGGCTTCGTTAATGAGTTATTAACGAGAAACACCGGCCAATGAGAGCACGAATTTGCCACCCGAGCGACCGCGGTAGCGTTGGGTACGCGCTGGTCGTTACGATTGTACTCCGAACAAGAAAGTCGGCATGCGTCGAAGGAAATAGCATTAGTATGAAAATATTTGCATAACGCATAAACGAAAAAGCAATGCAACAACAAAAAATGAACGGAGAATTGGAGAATTAACGTTGAAGACAAAAAGGTTGAAAGTAGTCTGCGTTAGATTTAAAACGTAATAATCACTAATGAATTAAATACAATTCATCTGTAATTTGTAAATCTATGTCACTGGGTCACTGTACCGACCCTGGTCATCGACCGTCGAAATAGTTTGTGGTTGGGTAGAATTTTTCCAAAGAAGCTCCTTGTACCCCCACGTAGTTTAAGCACCTCAGACCTTCCTTGTTCGGACACTCCGAGGTCACGTCTCCTTCGAAACCAGAGCAATAAAGCCATAAATTACCTAATGCGTGCCCCTGACCTCTGCTAAGGCGGTTAGACTGGTCCTAACAGCGACAACTGGACACATGGTGCCCACAATTTTTTTCTTATTCTTCGGGGACGAAAAAGAGTTCCTCTTCTTCGCGGACCCTTTTGGACCGATGCACGATGTGTCTGTTTTCTGTCTCGAAGCATTGGATACGTAGTCAGTAAAAGAATGGAGTGAGCACTTTTGTAAAACTGCTTGTTGGTACTCGTTGTGCACTTCTGCAAAGCACATGTTTTCTTGACAGATACTGATTTTTCTCTCTCTCAACCATGGGGTCGCAGTGAAAGTTAACTAATAATAGAACGATGGAAAACTATGTGAGGGTGGAGGGAGCTTCTTTGATAAAATTCTACCCTAGTGTAACGGATCGTGTGTCGTACATAAAACGTTCACGGATAGAGCGGCTTACCCGTGAACAAGGGGGTAGGATTCGTGTGGCGCGCGGTTAAGAAATGAGTTCCATAGACTATGATTTCTCTTTTGAAATATAACAAGAAACTATTTATTAGCTAAATGTTCTACAATAATAGGTTTCTTAACTTTATTCTTATAATGGTACTACCTTTAGTCCTCTGCGTAGTAGATTCTTATCACTATGCAATGAATGCTTATCACTAGATTTTAATAGAAATAAAATACTAATTAATCTTAATTTGAGCAGGTGGCAGTGATAGAATGCGTCAAGGAAAGACTAAGGAGCTAGTTGAAGCTGTCTCAGTCGGTAATGGAGAAGCTAATCAAAACTGCTTCAATTTAGAGGATCAAGGAGCTAGTTAAAGCTGCTTTAGTGAGGTTCGGAGTTTTGGGGAGGACTAGGGTTTTTAACACTTATTATTTTAACACTGATTAAATTTTAGCACTTAGTAATTTCGAAGAAGGCTCTCCGCTGGGGCTGGCGCTGCCCTATTTATACAGGGAAATTGCCTCCCTCTTTTGGGCCCAATGACTGACCTCGGTGTAGGGGTAGCGTCGTGTTGCACTTGCGCGTGTAGGAGTCATCGCAGGATATGCGTCCTCTATTGGTTCCGGGTTTTCAGCGCATGCATCTGGTGGTGTTTGCGCCGGCGTACAGAGAGCGTTGTTTGTTGATTGGCTTGTACTGTCATCATTCGGTCGTCATCCTGTCGTCAGCGTGTGTTCCATCGCATGCCATAGGATGTCGCCCTGATGACGTACCGATCCCGTGCGCACGCGCGCCGCGTGTCACTGGCGCGAGGATTCGATTGAGGATTCGATTGAGGATTTGATTGAGGATTCGATTGAGGATTCGATCGAGGATTCGATTGAGGATTCGAGGTTAGGGTTTTTCTTCCACTGCCACTGTTCGAATTTTGATTATCGCTTATTATTTATTAATTATTAAGAGGAAATGTCTTGCGACACTGGACTTCCTCACAAATGAGGTCGCGACTGGTTGTTACACTAGCATAAACCATTTCGACGGTCGGTGACGAGGAGCGGTACAGTAACCCTGTGACACAAGTTGACAAACTACAGCTGCAGTTTGTTCTCCCGTCCCTTTATTTTTTGTTGTATTTCTTTTTTGTTTATACGTTATGCGAATAAGAAATTTACGTATTCGTGTCGTTGCGTTGCACGTAGTTTTCATCGATTTTAACTAATTATTCACTTCATGTGATAAACAGAAAAAGGACTCGGTATTATTTATTGTGTCGCTTTCAGTTTTCATACTAATGCTATTTTCTACGATGAATGACGACATTCTTGTTCGGAGTACAACCGTAGCATCTAGCGCGCGTACCCAACGCTACCGCGCTGGCTCGGACGGCAACCTCGCCCTCTCACTGGCCGGTGTTTTTCGTTAATAACTCGTTAGCGAAGCCTCATCTTACATTTTGGGTAAGGAACAAGTAGTTTCAAATCACCCCCTGAGTCACCACTTTCAAGCAACTGCAACATTTTTGTTACACTCTGTATAAATCCTCCCCTACTTGCTCGTGCAATTAAGAGCCGAACAGGTAGAAGATTTGAACATACTACACCAAATGTCATAACAGTTAACAAGCATATACCAAATGCTATGGCAGTAAACAATAACCAAATCGGTTATATACTTTGGGATGATCCAAACGAATTAGTAGATCGCCTGCGTTTGTTAGAAGCATCGCGTCAAGCGGGTAAAAATTCACACGACATCGAGTTTCTATCGATTATCGAAGAACTTCGCGAAGCAGGTCTCATTATAAATTAAACTGCAAGCTCATAATTGATTTATTCTCAACGAAATGTTAATCAATAAGTTTGGGTTATCACTTAGAAAGTATGAGACCTCACCAGTATAGTAGTATAAATGGAGTGGCATGTTTCGAAATTATATGCTCGATAACGCGCTCTACATGATTGATTCCAACTTTGACGCAAAATACTACAAAATTCGAAATGTTACACAGCTGGAGGTCAACACAGATGCAGTCAATAAGCAGTACTTGGAACAATGCATATCAATCTTAAAGGTTCAACAGCAGGAATTTGAGAAAAAGTTGAGCACATTTCAAAGCAATGTGGTAACAATACAGAATAATGTTCAACAAATACAGCAGGAATTTGAACAAAGATTGGCTACATTTCAGAACAATTTAATAATACTGCAAAATGATGTTCGACAAGTATTGCATGTATTGAACCCTCATTCTCAAGAGGAAGATTATATAACAGACTACAGCAGTAACAACAATGTAAAAATCAATGAAATCTAAGGAAAAGCATAGCCTCGAAAACCAACAGCTTGTAAAGGAGTTGCATGCGTCAGCACGAAGAAATTTCCCCCGCAGACGTGTTATCGTACATGGATATGATGGTCTGTGGCAAGCTAATATGGTTGAGATGCGTCCATACTCACGATTCAATGAAGGTTATCATTACATACTCACAGTTACAGATACATTAAGCAAATATGCATGGGTTGTACCACTCAAAACAAAAAATGGTTTCGAAGTAGCCAAAGCATTTGCAAAAGTAATTCGAGATCGATGTCCCAAAAATTTACAAACCGACCAAGAAAAGAAATTTTACAATGCTGATGTACAGAGATTCTTAAAAAAACATAATATTAATCAGTATTCAACATATTCAGTGATGAAGGCGTCCATCGAGGAACGTTTTAATCGTACTTTAAAGCATCCTATTTGGAAACTATTTGTACTCATTGGAACATACAGATGGATCGACGCATTACCGAACCTTGTGGCTGAATACAACATACGGAAACATAGGACTATTAGAATGCGACCATGTGGTGTTGCCCCTACAATTGCTGGTAAGCTTTTGAACACAGTATATAGCCATATAAAGATTGCTGCTTCACCGAGATTTAAGGTTGGTGTCTCTGTACGCGTCAGCAAATACAAAACCGTTTCCGACAAAGGATATACACCATATTGGACTCCTGAAGTGTTCAAGATAATCAAAGTATAGATAACTAATCCTGTGACTTATCTGCTGCAAGATTCATGCGGAAAGCCTATTGCAGGAGGATTTTATGAGCATGAATTACAACGCGTTATCAATCCCGATGTGTATTTAGTGGAAAAAGTATTACGTAAGTAGGATGATAAAGTATATGTTAAATGGTTAAGGTTTGATAATTCACGCAATTCATGGATACATGAAAATAATGTACTGTAAACATAAAAGGATGTTTTTGCTATAACGTTAATATAAAAGATGCAAATAAATCGATTTTCGTAAAATAATTTTAATCTATTATTGTACAGCTTCTATCCTTTACAATTTTATTTTATAATGCCCCCAAGCTAGTGTATCATTTGAATCAGATATAAGATATCGCTTATCATCATATGGACTGAGAGCAATTTTCAATTTTGTTACAATATGTACCTTATGCAATTTAGATCTTATGAATGACTGACGACGAGTTATTTCATATGCATTGCGTAAACAATGCTTGTAATCATCGAAATTGATCATTTTGGCAACAACATTGTTTTTGACACTTTTCAACGTTTTGACATCTTTTTTACCAAACACTTTCAAAGCATACGCATTTGCTCTGAGTCCAATGAATTCAGTCATTATTGAATCACTGTTTTCATAATTCATCGAACCAGCCCTTTCTTATTGACAAGCGGTATACCATATACATTGTCTTTTGGATAATCGCTGGTGTCGAATCTATGGATATCGCATTTCATCATCTCATAAACATCTTCACATTGAATATAATAAATTAAACTGTCTGTGTCAGTATACATAATTTTACATCTTCGTTGGTGTAATGGACACATATAATCGTAGTGGAATATGTTTAGAATGGCCATACCAACGTAAATTGATTTGTTGAATTTAACCATAAGTTTACGCAACTCAATTGCAATTAAATTTTCTGAAAGAATACTTCTGCTTTGAAAGTTAGGTTTTGAGATTATTGCCTGTACACCAAATCTTCCATCCCATTTTGTCAGATGTTTTACATCAAGATGATTTCGAACATTTTTCATTGTTTTACCAAATACTGCATTGTTCTTTAATTTATACAAATTTTTTTCAAAATCATTTGATGCATGTGTTCGAAATTGAGTATTGAGTTCTATATAATCGCGAAGCCATGGTGATTGATTAAATTCGAGAATGCGTTGTATCTTTGTAATGTGAAGACCATGATGAATACACTGTTGTAAGTTGCAGTAATGTATACCGTAACGCTCCTTATCGTATAGTGTAGCTAATAACTTATCCTGTTTCTTACCAGGGGATTTGGCACGTGTTGGACAAAACGGTAGATCAGCATGATCATCATGTAGATGTTGTGGATATTCTATATCAACTTCAAGAATATAACCTATCGATGAATCAATTGCAATTGAGGATACATCAAAATTTTCAACACTATCGATCCATTGAAATCCTGCATATGGTAATGGTTGACACATTGCCCATCCATATAAATTGTTTATATCAAAGTACATGAGGTACTATGACGATTTCGATGTATCATAGGATAACATATACTTATTATTGGCTTGCGCATATCTCCCAGAACATTGACTCAAACCACCACGTATACACCGCTCGGTAAACAAAACCATTTCGATGTCAGTGAGCAATTCAAAATTAACTTTAGTATGCTTTAAGGGGGCAGACTCCTTGTGTTTTGAGCTGTGTGCGTGCGCTCACACAAGCAAAGAAAGTCATACACGTATACGCGATGAGCGAGGGAGACAAACGGTTCCGCAAATTACGCTTTACGTCTCGATACTTGCATAAATGAATTTTTCGCGGGTACAGAACCCACGAGTAGACTTCACTACAGGGTGCTCTGGTCCGTTTAAACTCCAATAAACACTATACGTTGAGAAAACTGTAAAATTACAAACTGTAAGCATGAAACAGACGCTGTTGTAAACTAGCAAGATGGCTGCCGAAGTGTCATTTTCGCAAATATCTCACGATTTAATGGTTCATAGCTCATAGCACACCAGAGCACCCTTCCTTGAATTAGCACAATATCGTGGAAATGCGATTTTCCTCAATTTAACACTTCTTGAAGGCGTAAAGCGTAATTTTCGTTGTGCACCCGTTTTGACACAAAAATAGTTCAACGATTTGCCGTTAGAAGCGTTAATGGTATATCTCAATCAATTTGGTCATATTACCATCAGCATCGATAAAAATACAGATCAGTCGGTAAATGTAATCTAGAATTTGACAGCTGAATAGCGTATTCATCGAATACACGAATCAGACGCAAGAAAGGCTTAGTTGCCAAAATGTATTGAAAGTTTCGTTACGCTGTTGCCACATATATGTATGTACATATTACAATTCTGCCCATCAGGAGAACTCGAACGAATCCAACTCCAGCCGAGATTTTGATACTTAATAATAAGGGAACATCGCGAGGTGAAAGTCTCCGATTTTGATGAAACTTTGTAGGATTGTAGAATAGCCGAAAATATTCGACACGTATTTTTTTATTGCTTCTAATTCATCTAAAGGGTGTGAAAACCACCCCCAAAGTTGGGGGTGGAAAACATATGTCGTATACCCGGAGGATGGCAAATTAAACACGAATTGTCGAGATATATAATTCAATACTCTTTATTACAAAAACGATGTGTTCAGTTCAGTGGTCTAATTCTTTCTGACAAAATAAGGGGGTGCAAGGACAAGGAAAAGCTTAGTGGGGAAAAGAGGGTAAAGAGAAAGTTTTGGGTCCTTGGCAGGGAGGCCGTTTTTATGATGGTATGAAGTGGTTGAAAAAAACTCTTGGGACTTGACGTTGGCCAGATGCCTACATTTCTGAAGAAAATAAGAAACGAATTCTAGGAGTATCTGACACATATTTCGTTTAATATCTCCAAAACTAATGCGTATAGCAAAATGATATAAATGGGGCGATTCTGTATTTTTGAACGACGAATCCACCTATGTAAATAGTTTTTAAAAATATCAATTTATTTAAAAAATATATTAAAAAATAGTATATTGTCGTTGTTTTCACTGACAACATGCTGATCGATCGTTTTGCAAATTTGTATGCAAATACTATGAACCAAAACACAAAATACGGCTGAAATAGAATTTTGAATTTTTACGTTATGAACAAAATAGTAGCATTCTTAGTTAAACTGCATTTTGTGCGAAATTGGGCCCTGAAACGTGTGGTTTTACGAAAAATATATACCCCTATAATGTTTTTGTCATTATATTATGATACATGTTGTTTATTGTTTACTAAATGTATAAATTATAACATTGCTAATGAATACTCGCAACGTCTTGCACTCGTTGCAAACAGTACGAGAGGTTCAGTGTGAGTGACTCTTGATCGATGAAAATGTAGCAAGTAAAGGTGATTTACAAATCATTATTCTTCAATAGTTATTATTTACTATAAACAAACAATTGGAATTGTTTCAGAAGTTATAGTTTAATCCACTAATTTTACCAGAAAGTACCTTAGTTGAGTGTGAATTAGGCATTCCTTCATAATCTGTAGGTGCCTAGTTCGAATCTCGTGGTAGCTTTTAATTCTTTTTGTTTTCAATTTTTATTTCAAATAATTCTAATTTTTGTATACTTTTTCACAGATTACAATTATACCACTTATAACATTTTTATTTTT
Source organism: Calliopsis andreniformis (assembly GCF_051401765.1). NCBI lineage: Eukaryota > Metazoa > Arthropoda > Insecta > Hymenoptera > Andrenidae > Calliopsis > Calliopsis andreniformis. The sequence goes on along the minus strand of NW_027480649.1, from coordinate 2,154 downwards.
AAATAAAAAAAAATTAAAATAATTTCGTTTGTTTATTTCTTAAAAAGTATGAATGAATGAACGAATGAATAGCATGAATTTAATGAATTATTTATTCTGTGGGATTATTTTAGATGGTATGATAGGAAACAAATGTCAGTGCGATCAAAATTAGAGTTAATTAAATATATTTGAAATGTAACACACCAGCAATCGTACTTATAACCTAATGATAATCTAACAACAACGCGACAAAAATGGCCTTTCGCCCAATACAACGTGGTTGTTCCTCCTTCCGAGGTGTTCGGTCAACTGCCCCACGCTTTGCGTTCTTTTTGGCCTCTTGAATGGGTTTTCCAAACCTAACGACATTTCCCCATTCTGGTCGAGGAAAAATGCCTTGCGCCGTTCGCTTCGCCAGGCCTGCAGTCCTTTAACGTGCGACGCGACCCAGTCGTAAATTATCATACCTAACAATAAGCTTAAAACTAAACGTGTCTAACATCCTACAATTCTATATATATAAGTTTTAGGATTTCACATATTAGTATATATATGTGCCCATAATTATGAAAGTGGTCTAAATTGTATATTTCTTATTTTAGGATATTGAAAGTATTACATTTGAATTAATTAGAAAATATTTCTATATTACGTGACATTATAATTAGTCTTGATTAATAAACATTTATTATAAATGTGAAATTTTGTGTGAATCTCATACGAAAATGTTGTTTCTTAGACCACTTTCATAATTTTGGGCACATGTGTATTGTTTCATTCGTGATACTCTTTCTTTCTCGCTCGCACCGTCCTTTTCTATATTCCGTATGAAGCAAAATATCGGCTCAAGGCATATTCAGTAGAGATTTACTGATGCATAAAATTGTAATTGATGTGGCAACAGCGTGACAGAACTTTCCTACGATGCGATTTGGCAATTATACCTTCGCACTTCTCATTTGTAATTCAACAGGATAACGCTAGATGCCACATTATCAAATGTCGCATGTATAAATTATATGTTTTCACTAATGCCCGTTTCTTCGCAACAGCGCTTCGATCGATTCGGAGTAGGCCCCGAAGGAGTCTGCCCCCTTAACATAGCATCCCATATAAAACCAGGTAATGTGTAATAGTGAGCCTGATCTAGACCATAACTCTTGATACAACTTTCACGGAAATTTTCGAAAATATCTGCTAATAATAAAATATCTGTTTTTAAATACAAATCGCTGTATTCACCTAAAGTTTTAATCTCGAAAGAATGCCATATGTTCTCAGCGTGTGCGTAATCGCTTTCGGATACTATTTCATCAGTCAACGAACTGTAAAAAGATTCCAGCGATGGTAAACAAGAATCTTCTAATTTCCCAAAGCAATCAATGTATTCGTACGGAAAGACACCCTTTCACGTCAATAAATCAAATTTTTCTGTGGACAACATTTGAAGATTAGATTATAAAATTGTTTGCTTATCTTTACTGAGAAAAGACGCTAATTTACAAAGACTAGTATTTAAAAATTTATACGAATCGATAAATCGTAATCTTATATAATTTCGACAACATAATTCTTCTTCTGTTACATCTTTTAAATGTTTTGTAACAGAAATATACTTTTCTTTGGTTATAGGTAGTAAATCAATGTAACCTTCAAATGCGTTAGCTAATTCCATGATAATAAAATGTGAATCATATCCAGATAAATTGTGAAAGGCTATCGGGACGTGGAATGAGTTTTTATAATTTATATTACAGTCAACATGTGTAGGACCTCTATAGCGCCCTGTTAAATGACAATGATATCGCACACGTGTTTCGTTGATATCGAATGGTTTCTCACAAATATGGTAATGTATAACATTGTGAAATTCATCCCACTGCTCTTTCGTTAGGTGCACCATAGAGATATTATTAGATAATATAGATTTAACAGTCTGTGCTAAATTCTTTAATTCCTGGATAAACCATGAAACGCAGTCTATATCGCGACGATATTGATATGATGATAATGATGTATCATAAGAACAATGCATACAATATCCAATACTGAATACCCTAGGATGTTGATATGCATGCGATATACATTCATCTGCGACACTATCCTTAATTTTTTCTAAAACACACTCGAGGTCTTCATAAACCACAAACGGAACCCGATCCTTTCTGCAAT